>NC_084644.1:26703779-27385446 GCF_019802595.1 Syngnathoides biaculeatus | reverse complement strand
CAAAGGCTGTTTTGTTGTGATACAGAAGCGTGCATGGCTAAAAGCGGCGCGCTTGTCACAGCTTTTAGTTCAAACATGATATAAAAGGATTTGCATGCCCCCGGCTAATCTAATTCCTGCTTGGCCACAATATTTACTTATTTTAATAGGCATGAATGCAAATCGGAGCAAAGAGAATTAATCCATTACTAGATGCCGTAGATGACCCCTTTACTGTTGTAAGGCACTCATTTGAGTTTAAGCTAAATGAGTTTCATGCTCGAGTGCACAACTTGTTCACAGCAACACTAATGACTTGGGGTGTCACTTGACACATACTCGCGCACACACGCTGCTGGCGCTATGAACTTTTAATACACGTTAGCTGCATGCTGCATATTGATGATCCACATATGTGATAGAAATGCATCCTGACCCACCCAGATGCATTTTGTGAAAGTCGACTTTTTTCCTTATTTTCATTCATTCATTCTTTCTGAGGCCAAACTCAATTTCTTTGAAATTTAGCGCCACCTGTCTGGTCAATATAGGTATAATAAGTTCAAATTGGCTTTTTTTGTGGGTCTACCGATGATAGAAGCCTACCAAATTTCTTGTTGCCAGGTGAAACTGTCTCTGACCCTTTGCAGCTGATATAATGAAGTCTTTTTACTGCGAGTCATCAAATATCACATCCATGGTCCCCCCACACGCAATGAAAGTCAGCCCTATGTCTAGTATAGATGGCTCAAGTTTGGTAGCAATTCAGTGAAATATCAAGGACAAGAGATCCATCTTTGAAGCACCCCTGCAAATGGTCACAATGACACTGGAATGGGTGTTTGATCCAAAAGGTCTCTTTACAGGCATCGGTTCCAAATTTTTCTGTGGTTCTCGTCATGTTAGACACACCTACCAAATTTCATGTTGTTCGATGAAAAGGTCCTCCAAGGGTTGAATTTAAGTTCAGGTTGGTGGTGATGGAGTAAAAAAAACATGCTGTAAACACATTGTAAGCAGTATGCCCATGCAAGATGCATGACGCAGACACGCTAGGCACAACATGAATGTGACATTTGAATGCATGTGGTGGACACTCTGTGCTGTCAGAACAAATTAAAGCTAAGGCCTTTACCCGCCCATCTCTTCCTCCTCTTTCGCCTTCCACTCGCGCTCCTCCTCCCTTTTTGCCCAGAGGTCTTTGTGCAGCGCCATGGTGGACGAGATCAGACTGTCGTTCACCTGCGAGAGGCGGGTGAAACACAAGCCGCAGCTCCCGGTCGCGGCGGCGGCGGCGAAGGCGGATGCGGTGATCAACATGCACGCCTACAACGACCGCCGTCTCCCCGGAAAGGACAACCTGAGCTGCAGCGCTGGGATGACCCCCGTGTTCCCGTAAGCCTGCGCTCTCCGCAGGTCAAGAGCCTCCTGAGCAACGTGTCAGGGGCGCTGCCCGAGACCAGAGACAACGGCATCGACGGGATCCTCCGGTTCACCATGAACCACAGCGACATGGGGACGCTTACCAAACACGGACAACTCAAAATGGCGGCATCTGCCACGCAGGTATGACAACGCAAATCTGAAAAAAGACATTACGTTGAAGAAAGTATCTTTCATTCCGTTCCTTGGGGAAGGAGTCATCGGGCTGAGGGTTACGTGCGCAACACAAAAACAAGTAAACACCAAACAAATCAGCGGAAAGAATGGACTGGGGAAAAAAGATGGCAATAAATAACAAATCTGGTCATTGTCATGTTACCTCAAACAGACTGTTGCGTAATGAACCACAGGATGGAAAAATGTTTCCTCCAGTAGACACAGTTAAAAACAGACATTGTGAGGTTGTCTAATTTCACAGCGACGTAAGCAATTAAATCATCGGTGCGAGGTAAGGCCGCCTTTGTCTTTGTGCCGTTACGGGATTTCCATATATTTAAGCCCGAGCAGGCCTCACACGAGCATGACTTTGTACACGAGAGGACTATTCATCTGTTAAAGAAGAAAAAAAAAAAGTTCCTTGCCAAAGATGTGACCCTTCACCACGACCAGTGCGCGATCCTGATTTCAATGGAAATGGATTCTTTACTTGCATTGGGTGGAAACAGATTGAATGGAAATTGGCTGAGTACCTGAAACGCTTGGATTTACACTGCAGGTTCAAGTGTCCAATGTCAAGTTAATGCCTGTGTCAGATTTGTTTTCCATGTATATTTCAAGTGTTGGATACATTTCTCATATGGCCGCGTCTACATTTACAAAACCCATGAAGTAATTCACAGATGCGCAAATTATCCAGAAGCAAAAAATGATAGAATAATGGGCCAAATATTAAATGTTTCACTGCATTTGGTTGGACTGATTTGGCCACCATCTGCAATTATTTTGCTGATTAGGTACTGAGCATACTTCAAATGTAGCATATGTAGAGATATGAGTGACTCGATTTAGGAGTTGTTCAAGACAGGAGTTTGTGCACAGATGATTTTTTTTTTGCTTGTTTTTTTTTTTGCTTTTTTTTTTTTGCTTTGACTTGAGAACAAAAATGTGAGATACGAGTGCTCTTTGGTGGCAGTGAACTCAACTCTCTTCACAACAAAATGCAGTTTGATAGACATTGAAGACTTCTTGGAAAAAAAAGCTTCAGGCTGTTTTTGAATCATGAATTATGCCTTGTGTATTTAAAGAGCCACACAGATTTGCCTTAAAAGAAGTCCATTTAGCTTCATGCCAACAAACAATGAAAAACTGCAATGCAAAACAAAAAGTTGAACTAAAGACTAGCATTAATATGATGGTATCAATATGGTATACACTTTAAGGCAACAAATATTTTAACACAAATGTTGGAGTAACGCTTGTAGACATACTCTAAGCGTGCTCAAAGGCATTATTTTTTTCATCCTTTGCGAAAAATGACTCATTACTGGAGTATATTAAGTCAGATGTGAGGCTCAATCTTCCCGTGTGTCTCTATGGCTATGTTATACTGCCCCCAGTGGCCAAAGCGCACACACCACTAAGAGCATATTCAATGGACCTTGTCGCTAACTGATTTTTCACAGTCTATTAAATGTTGTCCCGACAATATTTTTTTATAAAGTACATTAACGAGTGCAGTTTTTCCAAATTGAAAAAAACTAAATAATAGTTTTTTTTAGGGGGGCCTGGGCAGTTACAAGAGTTTCTGTTTCATTTGGGGAAAATTGAGATACAAGGGTTTTGAGTTGACAGTGATCATTGAACAAATTAAATACATACCTCAAGGCATCATTTTATTTAATTATCTACTCTTTTGCAGTAGTTTAGATTCATGTTTATTTGTGTAGTTTGGACAGACGCGGGTGTGTGTATACATTACCGATATGTGTAGTTCACTGACATCAAGCTGGCATCGATATCCAATCTTCACGCCTACGCTGCACTCGCATCCGTATAATGGGTTTTCATGCGTTTTGTTGTTGTTTTTATGCTGCCATGACACGTCATAATTGTACCACATGGGAGTATTAAAAAAAAAAAAATATATATATATATATATATATATATATATATAATATATATATATATATATATATATATATATATATATATTATATATATATATATATACAGTGGAGTCACTTGAACCATGCAGTGTGAATCCAGTTTAAAAATTCTCTCTTACTTTTTCAGCTAAACTCTAGACTGGATCAAAATCTGATCTCTGAGATAAATTTTAACAAAAATGGACTATTAATACAAAAGAGAGGCTTTTGTTATATAGCCATACAACTGGACTGTCAAGACATCACATGACTGCAGAATTCACTTGAGACAGGCATAACAATCAATGAAACAATTGTGGGGAGTTGATGGCGGTTGAGGGAAAATGGAGGACAACCAGTAGAGGCGCTGATGAGTCATCAAGTTTGCTGGGGGTCCTTGGTTTATTACGGACGTCCATTCCGAACACAAATATGTACTTAAGTCTCCATGTGCTGTAGTGTAAATCTGAATGACGGTAAATATTTGTACTTCAAAAAAAAAAAAATCAAGGCCATATATACTGTAAAAAACAATCAAAACAAAACCATAAAAAAAAAACACAGGTAACGAAGCGCCCTTTTATGTTCTTATCCCAATGCGGTAAGTATCGTTCAAAAAACATTGAATGCTCATTAGCCGACAACCCCGTGTAACATGTCGCACCAAACTAGAAGATCCCAATCTCTTACGTCCGAGCCATCCTCGCGTGTATTCGAGTGGAACTATTGACTGCGTGTTCAGCAAGTGTCGACTGAACACCGGGGTGTGTGAACCTCTGTGAGGTTTGCAATATACATCAGTATAAATGGAAATTAAAAAAAAAAATCTATCCTATGAGTGTGTAAACATTAGCATCGGCCAAATTAGAGAGCCTTTGTATAGTCGTTTATCCAATCCCTTCTGCAAAGTAGAGCGTGTAGATAAAATGAGCAGGAGACAAATGTATTTTGCTAAAATTTATACTTGTTATAAAGAAAGTCACAGTCAAAGTGTCATAGATGCTATTTATTTCAATAGAGCGCTCACTTGAACCCACTTCCTCACTTTGTCCCACATCTACCTAGGCCCAATTCATATTTATTATTTCACGTAAATGCATTATATTGCAGTTCTAATATGGTTTGCCTTCAGTCACATGGAAAAATAATCCATTGAAATTCTTTTTTTAAAATGTTTGTTTTTCAATTCGTTATAATGATGGAAGATGGAAACACTGAGCTTCCCTGTGAGAGTAAAATATAACGTGTATTCCCCTTAGCAACACAATGAGGACCCATATGGATTTTCATGCAGATAAAACAGAATGACTGCCTCCACCAAGGACTTTATCACTGAAGAAAATTACCTTCAAAATATTTCATTTTTTTGCAAGCAAACACATAAAAACAACTTCTATCCCCATTTGTTAACAACATTACGGAATAATACATTTCTGAAATAAGAGTTTTCCATCGGTGGGAGGGTGGGTGGGGGGAACGAAACTCTAAATGAGTGCTAAAATAATCTCATTTTGACAAAATGCTCGTAACTTGATGTTTTTGCCTTGAACATATCTGTATTTAGCAGTTTTGAAAATGTAGTTTTTCTTGATTTTAATTTTTTTTTATGTTTTATTTTTTTCCCCTCAAACTGATGCTCCCAGCCTGGCGCATACTAGTGACCCACACGAGAGGGCCGCTTCTTACTTGAAATATGATATTTCTGCCTCTGAGAAAACAATACAAAAATAAATAAATTCAGACAAATGTGTAATTTCCTTGGTGGAAGTAATTCACTCATTTGATTAAAGATTTTTTTCTCATCAATATGAGAAATAATAATGCTATCCTACACAGATGTGAGTGGAGTTTAAATGCTAAGTAAGCAAAGTGTTACGTGACTTTTTTTTTTTTTTTCTTTTGCGGGGTGTCCCCGAGGGACAGTCATGATGCCTTTCCTCTTTGAGTTGTGCTGCTTTGGTCATTTGTCAGAAAAAAAAAAATAAAAAATACAGCAGAAGAAAAAAAATAAAATAAACTTGTTGGTGCCAACCAGGGTTTTCTTTGTGGAGATTGAAAGTTTCTATGAATATAGTTTTTGTAAGGTTTTGTACCAATGAAATAGAAACAAAATAATGTGAGGAAAGGATTTACTAGTAACTGTATGTGTTAAGAGAAGACTAGATGAACTGACATGCGAGTAAATCACGGGGATGTTTAGCTAAATAGTATCAAAATAAAGTTATTGAAATATTTTCTTTTTAACACACTGTGAATTATTCAATTGTACAGTTTGCTGTATGGGTTCTACAAAGTTTTAAATAAAAAAAAATTGCCAACTGTATTTTTATTTTTGAAATGTTGTCAACATGGTGTTGGTTCAAAATACATCAGGTTTTTTCCAGTTCCAGAAGTTTGCGAGACGCCGTTGCAATAAATTGAACCGTTGCCTTTGCAATGTTGCTATGACGAAATCTACCAAAATGAAAAGAGGCTGTCCTTCTCTACAAGTAGTTTTGTCTGTAACCTGGATGCCCAAGACAACAGGCAACAGGCAGGGCAAAATTGACTCTGCTGTTCCACCTGTAAGTGACCACCATGATTTTTTTCTTTAATATCTAAAAAATGCAATCCTTGTGGAAATATATTGCTGCCACACACAAAAAAAAGGTCGCTACCACACACATTTCACATTATAATGTGGTTCATTGCACGTTATAATGTGAATCATTTGACATTATAATATGAATAGTTTCACATAATAATGTGAATCGTTTCAAATTATAATGCATAAGAGCCAATCTTCATGCAAGAGGCAATCTTCGGGTACACCATGACTTCGTAAAAAGCTCACCAAATCCATGTTTTGTGGAACACTAAATGACTAAATAATGTCTTACAGAAGCGTCAAGTCAAGTGGCAGTTAGACGTTTGTCCGTTAGATTGTTTTAGACATTTTGTGCATGATAGAATATTCTTTCAAACATTATAACAATATGGAATAATATTAAGACACTGGTTGACGAATACATGAATATTATGGAAAGGGGATTGTAAATGAAAGGTCTCATTAAAAAAAAGAAGAAACTTTCATCACATGGGAAGGAAATTTCCTAAAATCATTCTTGAATTGAGTGAAGCAAAATAAATCTTTAATAAACACAGAAACAACTGTTGCACCACATGCAACATTTCAAAAAATAATCTTGAATTACTTGAAGCCATTAAAAAAGAAACAAAAAGGAATTGTAAAAAAATAACCTTTGTGTGACACGGAATTTCTAATAATAAAAAAAATTAAAGTAAATGTGAACTAAACACAAGTACAAAATTGATTGTCTCACATCAGACATTTCTAAAAGTAATAGTGAATAAAGTGAGGCAAAAATAAGTCATAAAAGTATAACTTGTGCTTCATGTAGGAAATTCCTGTAAAAGAAAAAAAATATTGAATTAAGTAAAGCAAAAAACATAAAAGTAATCCATAAAAAAGTGAAAATTGAAACACAAGGGACAGTTTCAAAAACCACTTTGAGTACTGCAAAGGTAGAAGAGCACTATGAAATGCCAATTTGCAATCATTTAAAAAAGCATACATTTATTTTAGGAAAAATTGTTTTAAAATGTTAAATTAACCTTTGCCTCACATCGGACATTTCTAAAAAAAAATAAAAAACATGAATTAGGTAAAAGAAAAAAGCGAGAAACCAAGAGGAAATTTCAAAATAGAACACTGAATTAAGATCAGCAAAAAAAATCTGATTTGCAGGAATGAATGAAATTAACTGAATCGCCTGTCAGATTTCCCAGATCCAATGCAGAACTTAGGAGAGAAAAAAAACTGCCATTAAAAAAAATTTTGAACTTTTACACCTCATGGAAAGTTAAAAAAGAATCCTAAATTAACTGCGGCAATATATTTTCTTTTAAAAATAATAATAACTTATCAAGCAATAACTATATACTGGATATAAAAACTCTACATCAGATGTGAAATATCTAATTTTAGCAAGAAAAAAAATGCTGGTTTCTAATTTTTAAAATGGACGTGAGGAAAATAAGTTATGATGAAGGCAGGAATATTGCAGGATATGTGGTGTGCAGTCGAGGAGCAGCAGCAGGAGGCGCAAAACGAGTAATGATTCATTATTTTTTAACTATCAAATATATCCACTCGAAGAGAGCATGAGGCCAGCGGGAGTGAATCAGGGATACTGTATGTAAAAAGACCGCCAGGGTCGGCGGAGGAATAAAAAGCGAGGGCTGGTGAGAGAAAAATAAAACACAAGGACAAGTGGGTTATGATTACAGTATGTCCACAAAGTAGATCTGTACAATACCCTTGAGAATGGGATCGAAAAATGGAGGAATGAAAGAAACAAACTATTGTCGGTGAAATTTAACCTATATTGAACATTTGACAGCAATTTTTGAAAAAATTTAATTCACTCTGTAATTTTGTGACTTCTTTTAATGTGACAAAAAAAGTGAAACTATTTAAAGGGGAACTAAACTGCTGTTGTTGTTTGTTTGCAAGTATAGATTGTTTGTCCCAGCCCTAGTGCAATCACAGTACTCTCATATCATGCAATAGTGGAATAAGAAGTAATTGGGATGATTTCTCAATGTTAGGGGTCCTTCATGTTGGCTGAAATCATTATCAGCTATGGACCGCAAGTGACAGTCAAGTGCAAGTGGCCTGCTAACACGGCCCACTATCAGACATGCAAACCTCGAAGAAAAAGTCGGAGGAGTTGGATTGTAACATGAATTAAGAAGTCTGGAAAATTCTGAACCCGAGAGGGTACCCTGAGAAAACCCATGTAGGCCCAAGGAGAAAATGGAAACTCCACACAGGTAAGCCCTCAGAACTGTGAGGCGGCTTGTGCTAACCAGTCGGTCACCGTCCATCCATCCATCCAGTCAGCCAGCCAAAACGAATTTGGCCATGAGTGTTTTGAAATGGTATTCATTATGTTTACACACATGAAAACTAGTATTTTTTTGGTCACTTTGGAAAATTGACTTTGAAAAGCTCCAAGAATTCAAGGAAGATATATATATATATATATATATATATATATATATATATATATATATATATATATATATATTGGTTCTCTCTGGTGTTTTGTCAAAAAAGCAGAATTGTTTTTTCATTTGTGTTTTTTAACAAATTTTACATGCAAAAACAGAGAAAGTGAACCAATCTGTCATTCAGTTTAAATCATTTTTATTTCACATTACCATTTCACTTCTGAGACATTTTTTTCCAATTATATTCATACCTTTATATTGAAAAATTCTTTGAAGGAATAATCAAAAAGTCATTCGTCTTTTTGTATAAGTCTCTTTCTGAAGTCACGAGTGTTTTAAAGACATTTCATCAGTGAGTGGTGGGCAGTGCATTTTGGACCTGGGCCTTTGCTCAAGAGCCAGGTTTTCTGATTGACAAAAGTGACAGTAAAATTTAGCAGTCTCTGACAAATTTTCTACACAGACTTTTGTCCATACTTGAAGACTGAAAATTACTCTTAATCGGGCTAAGTACATTCCATGAGTCCCAAAAAACACTTCATGGGGAAACTGGTATAATTTTGGCTTTTCACTTGATTTCTTATGTAAGCTAAATTACTTGGTTATGTTTTTTTTTTTAATTGTGTGGTTAATTTAAATTCAAACATTTTATTCAAAAGCCAATTTTCACCAAGACTCCATGACTGAATAATTTCTTCTTTTCCCAAATTAGCAATGTTATTGCTCATTTTCCTCAAAATGACTTCCTCCTGCTCTCCAAAATAACATTACACAGTGATAGTCAATGGAAGATAATTTTCTAAACATTTGGCCTTTTGTCTGAGTTTTAGAAGGCTACAAAGATACTTCATTAGTTTTTGTTGTTGTGGATTTCCAGATAATGTTTTGTAGAGGAAATCTACGAGGCCAAAATAGCATTAAGATGTTAAATCATTTTTGACTCATTTAAGTAACTGAATCCTTTGGGAAAACTCCGGTTTCCTCCCACATCCCAAAAACATGCAATAATGGAAGACTTTATATTGCTTGTAGGTGTGCGTGTGAATGGTTGTTACCATGTGCCCTGCGATTGGCTGGCAAACAGTTCAACCGTTGACAGCTGGAATAGGCTCCAGCACTCCCGTGACCCTTGTGAGGATAATCAGTTCAGAAAATGGATGGATGGTGTTATTTTAGCTCTAACAGGTATGCTGCCATGCACCTGACAGCTTGCAAATTTATTTTCAAACAACTTTACATCAACAATGGTATGAACAAATCTGACATTTTGTCCTGTGATTTTTATTTCTTTATTTTTTGTCTTCAGAGCTACAGCTCCCAGGTAGAAACATGTCTCCTTCGCTCCAATGAACACCTCATTATTGTCCTACTCAGCCTGCTTGTGTTTGGTCTACTGTTCGTTTTGATGTCCTCAACAAGACCTTCAAATACTGATGTTCTATTCAGCAATCATAGGTGACGAGATTTAGCCACTGTGCTTCATTGATCACACCTGAGGATGGATAGATGGATGGATGGATGGACGGATCCTTCTCTCCTTCCCCTAAAATGGAAAGACAACTCATAAGATTGGTTAGAGAATCGAGCTGGTAAGTTTCAGATCTTATAAAAATCAACCTGTTAGCATCTAGGAAAATGGAAAATACAGCTCATCAAAAAGATTTCGGAAAGTGAAGGTTACTTTCTGAAAAGAGCATGTTTTGAACCAGAGGTGGCCTCGTAGGCTACACAAGGTCCACCTTGTTCTGTCGTCAACTAACTATTTACACTTAAGAATCCTGTAATACAGCGGGTAGCTTGTCTTATGAGTAGACATGGGCAGGAATCAGACTCTGACAGTATGATAACCGTGAGCAAATATATACCAGTTTCACGGTACGATTACAATTATCCATCCATCCATTTTCTGAGCCATTTGTCCTTACAAGTATCGCGGAAGTGCTGGAGCCTATCCCAGATTTCTTTGGGAAGGAAGCGGAGTACACCCTGAAATGGTTGCCAGCCAATCGCTGGACAAATACAAACAACCATTGAATATCACATTCACACCAATTTAGATTTACAATTTTGAATCAACATGTTATGCATGTTTTTGGGATGCGGGACGAAACAGTAAACATGTGGAGAACATGCAAACTTCACACAGGTGGGGTCGGAATTTGAACCCTCGGCCTCAGAATTATTTGGCAGATTCTCAAACCAGTTGTCTAATCTGCTATTACATCTTTAAAATGTATGTATTTTTCAAATTATTTGGAAATTAGGATTTGCCTTAATAGGAGCCAGGAATTACACACACCATTTTCCACACATTTTCAGAAAATGCCTTTGAGTTTGAATAATTTCCAATCTTTCTCTTTGGAAAAAAAAACCAATGTGATCTTCCAGTACAAATGGTTGCCCAACCCAGTTTAAACACAGTGACTCAACTGGAATACGAAGGGCTGGAATTTGATGGATGGAATAGTGGTGAGTCCCAAGGAAAGGAGCAACATTACCTCAAAAAAAAAAAAAAAACTAAACAAAAAAAAAAAAAGCCTCCGGAGCCTCAGGGGAATGCAATCCCTGAATTTGGACACTCAGGCGCTCAGCTCATGTTTGCGTGGAAATGATCCAACAATTACGCATTGTTGACCTTTAGAAACAAACTGTGTACAGTACCACGGGATGACACTTGAGAATCCTGGCTCCAAAGCATGCAATGAAGCCTCTCTGTTTCTCACGCAAGAGCTGTACCACAACCACAAGCTAGCACAGAGGTTTATAGTAAGAAACATGATGCTACAGCTGTAGTTTTTCCACAAGGGCAACACATTAACACAAAGACTGAGCCTTTCCACTTTCCATTGAAGAACAAGGATCCCTTTAGGTTAAAGCAGTTTAAAGTTATATCATGCTCAAAGGCTGATGGGGGATTGCCAGGGGGACACGAGGCTCGGGCTGACAAATCCCGGCTCCTGCTGCACCATGTTGACAACCACAGATGTGAGTCAAACAATACACGATTTCTGCCTATTGACTATTGTTTAGTTGAACAGTTCACAAGGTCCTCATTGGATGCTTGCCGTGAGCTTTTCCATCTTTCGTACTGATTCCCAAAACAGACCAGAACAAACAGTGAGTGTGGGGGCTGCAGTTTTTCATAATACTGTAATAACCGGGATTCTTCCGGTCTTTTTTTTTCTGTGCATGGAGGAGGAGAGGTTTGATGCCACAGCTTTCAAGTGGTACCATGATCTCTTGGGCTGATCTCTTGATTGCCAGAGCGGCTAAAGAGGAACTGCAGGTTGAGTGTTGTGAATGACGTTTGGTTAGATGTTTGTTTGATTGAATGATAACAAAACAATATGGATGGGTTTAAGGTCAAGCACAAGAAAATCGGTCTTCTAGTAAATGTTCTGAATCACCTTCGATCACGTGGTGGGCAGGATAATGAATTATTTTGAATAAAATTTGGTCAGGTGGTTGGTTGGTCGGATAACTTTGTGGAGGGGATGAGTGAAAAACACAAATTTGGACTACATGGCAATGTTTTGGATGGCTTTTATTTGGTTGGTCTTTTAGTCAATTAACAGTTTATGAAACTTTGTGGAGGCGACAGAGATTTTTGGACTTCACAAATGAAGACTTCTGCATAATCATTAGTTATGCTCTTGTTGTTGAAGTCACGATGGTATCAATGCAACATTCTAACCACTTTCAGGTTGAAACCATCAAGTTCAAACAAGACAACGACAATACGGGTCTGCTTTGTTTACTTCTTGCCATATTGCTCGTCCTGAATAAACCTTTTCAGAAGGAGACTCGTGGCTAGTAGGGTTGCCTTGTAGTGATAAGACTTAAACTCAGAATTTAACTCAAGGCTCTGAGTTTAATGTGTAGACGTCAGAGTATTCTGTGTTCCTTGCATAGTCCAGAAAAAAACTTGGTTTCATTGTTGACTGCAAACCGTCTTTAGTTGTGAATGCTATATTCACCTGAAGTTAGATGAGAGAAACTCTAATTCACCCGTGACCCTGAACACGATATGTGGTATATAAACTGGATAGGTGGATGGATTTAATTCTTTTGGATGAAGTCAAGGTGTTAGCGGTCATGTGTGAGTGTGAATGGCTGTTTGTCCATTTGAGCCTTGTGATTTCGTGGTGACCGTTCACCTTAAAGACAATTCCTAAAGACTACAGCTCACCCAAGACCCCAATGAGGATAAGCGTTATAGAAAATGGATGAATAGATTTTGTTCAAGAAGAGACTGAGGGCAGCCGGAGAACAAAAATTGACGCTACAGTGAAACGGAGACGGCTAAGCAGAATACTGCAACATCCAGAGCTGAGGCACAAGCTAAGAATTTATTTTTAGCTGTGTATCCTCAGATAAACTGAACCATTAGTCTCTTGTCATTGTCCATTGCTCGGTAATCAGTGCTAGCTCAAAAACGCAAACACAGTGCACTACCGTTTTCCTGTCCACTTTTGATAAGAGTTTGGCTGTGGCGAAGGTCCGCAGTTAAGTGGTTTTCTGATGACCGAGTGAAATCCAGAGTGCTTTTCATCTCCTAAAAAGGAGCCTGTCATTGACCTTGGTGAAAATCTCTGAACTCAAAGGAGTTGTGGCCTGGTTCCAATGCTTATCACATTGATGTGTTGATGTGATATATGATCAAGAGTGTTCATCTTGAAAAGCACGTTAATGATATGCACTTCCTGGCTTGTTTGAGCTGCTCTTTGTGGGATGGCTTCTTTGTATAACATGAAGGAGAGGCACTTGGGAGCTATTGGTTGCAACGTGCATTTTAAAAGGAAGACGTCACACTCGTCATCCAGTAATGCAATCACTTTTGGATCGCACTTTCGATCCCAGTTCAGTTAGCATTCATATCACACTTGATCCCAGTTCAGTTACTGTTCACATAATGACGAGACCAAAAATGTCCCACAAAAAGCATTTGGAAATTGCTTGTTACATATTATATGAGGTGGCATGGTGGAACAGCTGGAAAGCAATGGCCTCACAGTTCTGAGGACCGGGGTTTGCATGTTCTCCCTGTGCCTGGGTTTTCTCCGGACACTGCGGTTTCCTCCCACATCCAAAAAAACATATGACATTAATTGGACACTCTAAATTGCCGCTAGGTGTGATTGTGAGTGGAGCTGTTTGTCTCGATGTGCCCTGCGATAGACTGACAACCAGCTCAGGGTGTACCCCACCTCCTGCCCGTTGACAGCTGGGATAGGATTCAGCCTTCCCCACGACCCTGGTGAGGATAAGCGGCTAAGAAAATGGATGGATGGATCGATGAACATATATGATGCTTTGCGGTGGACTCATGTTCACTATCTATATTCCAAATCATATGATGTGTTAGTAAAGAATCTGGTTTCTATGGTATGTGACCTGCGATTGTTGACCAGTGTGAGATGTACCATACCTCTTTACGAAAATTAGCTTGGAGAGCCACCAGTTACCAACAACTCTGATGAGGACAAAGAGGCCCAGTAATCCCCTCCTATTCACAAAAGATACATGAAAATGAAAAGAAATTTCTCCACAAGCCCACCACGACCTGGCATCTGCCGCAGAAACCCACACTGTGCCTTTATGCAGCGGCAGTGCAAACAATGAATGGGTTTGTTGACACTGCACTACACTATGGTAAGTGCAATATGAAAAGGCCCTAAAGCCCAAAATTTGAATCAATCGCCATCTCGAGCATGACTTTTTTTTTTTGCTTTGTCCTATCTTCAGATGTTGAACAAAAGAAATCTTATTTTTGTTCTTGCAAATGAATGAGTCAATGAAGTAGTAGTAGTAGTAAAAGTAAGTTGCCATGAAGATAAATACTCAAAGCACAGAGACCAGAAGAATCTACTGAAGTAAATTAACAGTGTATAACAAATGCACCAGAAAAAGGCAGCATCAGCGCTCATCATGAAGAGAAGAGCCTTGGGTTGATTAAGTGAATGGTGGATTGAAAGATTCCTAAAAAGGTCAACCTTTTGCAAGCTTCGCTCCGCACCTGGCGACTTTGACTCCTGCCATGGCCTTAAAACATACATGATAATATTTTAATGTTAATTCAATATGAATCATTCACTTAAGTCAAATGTTTGCATCGACATTAAGTTATTAAATCAATCGGCAATAGGCCTACATCAATCAGCTGCACCGTTGACAGCTTTAATAGTGATTATAAAACAGCAGTAGTGCAATAAATTGTGTTTATGAAGATTGTATTGTTTTACTTTTATTAAGTATGTCCGTGGTAGAGGTGTTTTCATTTTACGCTTTAATCCCCCCCACTAAAATATTGAAGATCTCGGGAAGATGCCGTACTTTTTTACAAGTACAACAATAAATAGCAATTATTTTCCCAAAAGAAATAATGGACACGGTCATTTTTATTCTTAATTTACATTTTAACAGTTTCACTTTCATAAAATCTGTGTAAAATCAAGTTTATCGCTTTCACTAGTAAAACAAAACGCGACACAGGTGTAAAAATAACTTCACCACGATGAACAGTAAATCATAAAAAAAATAGATAATAAAATAAATATGTTCCTTGGTTAACTATCACCATCATTAAACATTAAAAGATACCTTCAAAGTAACATTTTATAGTCTTGATTGTCATACAAGTATAAAATAATTAAATCATTCTTGACAGTAAAAAATAGATATATAAATGACTACATTTTTTTCTGTTCATGGGTCAAAACAATGAGGTTCATTAAACTTGGTCCTGGTAATTAACTTTGCACCATTCTTACCTGTCTTGTGTGATTAAAACAAATAAAACACACCATTGTTATCAGCTAAACATAAAAACAACAATAAAATTGCATGCATAAAATAATTGGCTCAATCACCTCTGAGGGCTTAATTATTTTTTGAATGAGCTAATTGTTTATACAGCTGTTGTATTGGATCCCACTAGATCGTGTAGCCGTACCTAATGAAGTGTCTATTATTGACGTGTGCCTTTTGAATTTGTATACCATCAACCTCTAAAGTATATCTCGTGTACATCTTCGCTTTCATCCTGTGACTTCGATGTCACGACTTTAGCTTTCTCCTTGAATTCCGAGCGGGCGACAATGCGAGCGAAACTTGTGATAAGCCGCTTGTTCTTTGTACTGCAGCCAAGATGGCTGACACGGAGTGAGCGAGCGGCGAAGCTGGCGAAAGGATTATATCGGGAGGTTAGAAGTGAGGCGGTCGCTGTGAAGGAGTTCCAGGACCTGGTTGAGCAGATGCTGATGGACTACAGGAGATAAACCAGGCTCAAATTGTTATTGAATACTCACTTGGGAATCAGTTTGTCCCCCCCCAAACCTCCAATATATATTAATTGGGCATGCAGTGATGCCTTGAGATTTAATTTGTTCCATGACCACACTCAAACTCAAATCGACTTATTGAAATGCATGGAAATGCCATTAATTATGTATCCCCTCCAAATAAATAAATAAATTGAACTCAATAAGTGTTTCTCACACTCTTTACACAAAGTGCCACCTTATAAGATACTTGGCTCTCCATGTGCTGTACCAACAAGGTTTTATTCTTATAACCAGTTTGAACATTAACTCAATCTATCCTACTTATGGGCAAAAAACAAATATTAAAATGTGTTGCATATAAATTACACTAGATGAAAAAATCATACTTTTTTAAATAATTGAAACAAATAAATGAATGACTCCCAATGTCTTGCACTTAAAAGTTAAATACAACTGAACTTTAATTATCAACCCACCCCCAAAAAACAAATGTTTCCCAAAGTCCAACATGAATTGACACATACTTATCATTTTGATAGTCAAAACACAATTTTTTTCCTCACTCCTCAAAACAAAAAGCTTTACACTATTAGCTTTTAATTTCAATATAAAATCCCACTGTATTTTCTGGCCATCAAATTATATTGTCATTTTGTTTGTAGTATGACAACTTTTGTGTTTTGGCTGTTTGCTGAGAATTCCCCTCTGCTCCTCCCTGATTGGTGAGTCAGACCCTGTGGTGCTTCATATTGTACCTTGTCTTTGTGTGAAACTGCAGACTAGCTAAAACAATTGTGATTTTCATCGGATTGGAGATTGCGACAGACAGGATTAATATAAGTGTTAACGTTTGTTTTGAGCAATGCATATTCTTGTTCTACGCCCTTCTTCCCAAAAGTGTGGGCACTTGTTGGCCTTCTTGCCCTGTGGCGTTTGTAAGCCACTCGTGTATTTATAATATTTTCTTTGTAAATTTGCTCAAGGGCAGATATTGGCATTCTTTTTTTCATAGATTCAACTTTGTTTGACAGTGTGCGCCTTTTTTGTTTGTTTGTTTTTGTATGTCCTCTGATGTTACATTGATGTTAAATGTTTTCACAGTCACTGATGGTGAAGGAGTACACTTGAATGACTTTTCTGTGGGCAGCATGGGTTCAGTTCCCACTCAGTGATGGTGTGAATGTGAGTGTGAATGGTTGTCCATGTTTATACTGTATGTGCCCTGCACTGACAGGCAACCAATTTGCCCAACGTCAGTTGGCAAGGGCTCCAGTGTCCCACGACTCAAACCATGATAAGCGATGTTGAAGATGGATGGATGAATGTGTTCCCCTTCAACTTCTTTCAATCTTCAATTTATTTCAATTTTCCAAGAGTTGTAACAATGAGCTTTTCAATTCAGCATTTTTACACATCCTTGATGTTCAAAAACCTTTTTGCGATCTTTATTGCATGAAATTGGAGCACATGATATAATTTCATTGTATCAAAAATATAGACTGCAAGTAGGTCTGATTTCTTCTTTGCTTTCACCAATATGTCAATTGCAGCAAAAAAAAAAAATACTGTCATCTGAAATTTTTTTCAAGACAAGACAGTTGAAAGTAGCCATTCCTTTTAATTTTTCTTTCCAAGTCTTACTGTCTTTGATTGACTTTCATCTGTCAAATAATAACCTTGATGATACATCGATTTTGTAAAAGTTGGTGAAGTGACTTGACCACGTGCTCCGCTGTGAGGTTGGCAGTCGGAATTTAAGTTAAGATAAATTTGGCATTTAAAAATCAAAGAGACATTCTGGCTGTGATGAATGAATACAGGCTACATTTGCCACAAGATAGATAGATATATATGTTTTAGGTATTTACCCATTTGAGTATTGCTTTAACATGGCAACGCAAGAGAAAAATGAGACATAATCCTGTAACAAAAATGTCCCATCACAAATGGTATCTTTCACTCCACATTTATCTCAATTTTGACTTCCAGTGTATACGGTATAGCCACTAGATCTTATGGATTTGTTTCCATTCAAAGAAAGCAACAAAATTGCACACCTTTTTTTTTTGTTTTCTGCAAAAGGATGCCATGCTACTGAAATGAAAAGTTGATAAAGCCTCAGACTACAATGGATATTTAATAAACTTGACTGCAAGGCTGTGCTACTACTCAAAGCCTGCAGCAAAGATGAGTCTGTGTGCGTGTGTGCGTGCGTGCGTGTGTGTGGTGTGTGTGTGTGTGTGTGTGTGTGTTGTGTGTCTATGGATGTTTTTAAATTGAAAAAAAATTGAGTTACTCCAAACCACCAATTTACATATTTGAAAATCCACATGACAAGATGAGACTGCTTAATATTTCAGACTTTTCACTTTTTAACTTTTATGTCTGTCTTAATGACTCTTTATCCCACCATTATGTATGCATCCACCCATCCTTAATTGACCCCTCCGTGGATATTGCGCAATCCGCATCACTGACCAATCAGAGGCCAGAGATCTGCATAAACCAAAGCCCGTTTTTGCTCCCGCCATTTTCTCAGACAACATTGCATGCTCCAGTATAGGGTTAGTTAGCGTTTTATCGCGTATTTGGGTTATTTAACAAAAAATATGGTTAAGAGGTGTAGTCACGGACTTTGTAATGGTGACGACAGGTATCCTGAAAGGCTAGTTGGTGGAGTTCGATTCGTCCCCCTTCCAAAACTGAAGACCCAGTACGAAAAATGCCTTCGATGGATCAAACATTGTGGAAGACCGCATCATCAAATAAATCCATCTAATATCAACCGGAACACATATGTTTGCACGAAGGTATGCCCTATATTTGATTTTCAATACATGTCTCAAATAAATGAATTCGAAGTTCTTCGCGAGCATAACACTGCTGCGTGTGAACGATTGACACACTTATTCTTTGTTGAGCGATATTTAGCGATGATCGGACTGCACAAACATATTGATTTCTTGCTGGCTCGTGGCCAGAAGCTTAACCAGACTGTGTTTGCATGAAGATATGCCCTAAATTTGATTTTTAATCCACGTCTCGTATAAATGAATGAGACGTTCTCCGCTAGCATAACACAGCTACGTGTGAACGATTGACACACTTATTCTTTGTTGAGCGATATTTAGCGATGATCGGACTCCACAAACGTATTTATTTCTTGCTGGCTCGTGGCCAGAAGCTTAACCAGACTGTGTTTGCACGAAGATATGCCCTAAATTTGATTTTTAATACACGTCTCGTATAAATGAATGAGACGTTCTCCGCTAGCATAACATTGCTACGTGTGAATGATTGAATTAAATCAGAAGCATGGCGTCTCTCTCAGTTAAGAATGTATTGTATTGTATTTGCCATTTTTACTGTTTGTCTTACGTCAGCGCACGTGGCGTGACGTTTAGGAGGCGTGGTTAAGTGCCCTGTATGGAGGGGTCAATTGCGCTTATCCTCATCAGAGTCACGAATGCTGGAGCTATTGCAGCTGACTTCGAGCAAAAGGTGAAATGCACCCTGAACAGGTCACCAGTCGGTCACTGGGTGCCATCACTGAGTGGGGACTGCGACATAAAAACAACAGATGAATGTTTTGAAGTCATAAGAGTGGTCACAGAATAACTAAATTGTATCTCAAAGCACTACCAGATATTTTTATAGGCACTTTTGTGTTGTGTGCCAGATGATACAGACTTAAACAGAACAGGAAGGGTGACCCCCCCCCTCCTAATCCTCGTTGCAACTTTGTCAATAGTGAACATCATAATGGTACTATTTATGACATGCCGTTAAATAAGGCAATATCTCACCATCGATTTTCCCATCCCCCTTTGGCAATTTCTTCCCAAGACATGTAGGATTTGATAACTCAAGCTCCATTGATTCCTCCATCAGTGAAAAATAGTCTCTGCAGAATCATAAACCAAAAATATCAAACGTATCTATTTGTTTTCTTTTCTTAATGATCAATGTTTGCATGGCATTTGGTTGGACTGGATTTTGTCAAGGTGGCACGGTGGATGACTGGTTAGAATATTGAACTCACTGGTCTGAGATGCTGAGTTTAAATGTGGCTTTGCCTGTGTGAAGTTTGCATGTTCTGTTTGTCTATGGGTGCGTCGTGATTTGCTGGCAACTAGTTGAGGGTGTACACTGGCTCTTGCCCAGAGTCAGATGGGTTACGTCCACTCCACTCCTGAGGATAAGCGGTACGGGAAAATGGATAGATGGATGGATTTTGTTATTTTGTGGGAGTAATATATTTTTAACAGAGAAATGCGGGGGGAAAAAAACAAGCGAAAGGGGAGGCATGTATTCCTCCGCTGCGCTGTAACTCACATTTCTGTTTTCATTTGAACTTTCCCAAAATGACCTAACTTCAGTGGAATTGTGGTTTGTAGAGAAAAGGAACAAAAATCAACCAGATAAGACACAGTTGCACAGTACAGCTGTCCATCCATTTTGCTATCCAAGGGATCTTTAGGCAAGAGGCAGCGTACACCCTGAACTGGTTCTCAGGGAATCGCAGGGCATATACAAAAAAACATTCATACTCATGGGCAAAATAGAGTCTTCAATTAACCTACCACACATGTTTTGGGAATTTGGGAGGAAACCAGAGAACCCGAAGAAAACCCACACAAGCATGTGGACAACATGAAAATGGGACACCAGTAAGGCCGGATGTGTATATATATATATATATATATATATATATATATATATATATATATATATAGTTTGGTAGTGGTTGTTGTTTTCTTTTTTTTTCCTGGAGTGAAGTCAGAGGGCTGGGTGCCTCAAAAATGTTGCGCAATGCGATTGAGATCTTGCTTCTTGAGCCGTGGAGGAAAAAAGTGACAGAGACTAATGGGTTTGAGTGGCTGCTGTGATTAAGAGGCTGTGCTAAACCTGAGATAATAGGCCTGATATCCGCTGGGAGCCGCTTGACGCTGGCTGATGACAATCAGGAGATGACGGCGGAGAAAACCACCCGTCACCTCTGCGACACACTCAGGGTACCACTGATGAAAGACACTCGTCTTTGCCTCCCCCCCCCCCCCGCCCCCATTTAAAATCAATAGGGTTTGCAAACTTTGACTCAAGAAGAAGACATGGAGATTTGGATTGTGTATTGTGTAAAATAATCCTATTTACAGTTCACAGTCACCTTGTAATGTCTCTTTTTTTTTTCTATTTTATAAGTTGTCACAAAATCCCGTCAATGTGTCGTTTTGGTGTCAAGGAAGTATGCTGAGATGATGCATCTGGTCTTTGTTTGAATAGTCATCGGGAATCTGAGGCGACTCGCCAGCAAAACCAACAAATTAGATAGAGGCTTTTAGAAAATTGCACGTTGTCTACATTCAGCCGTAAGTTGCTGTAGTTTAAGCGGGTGACGTCATTTGCGCTGTGATTGCTTCAACATCACATGGTCCTCAGACTGGTCATTGGAGAGTTGCAGTTGGCCAACACAAGGACAGTAATGATTTGAGCCAAAGACACAGAGGAGGTGATGCAGGATTGTTTCGATGTGACCATTTGCTTTTTTTTGTCAACAATATTTTGATTAAAACTACTATTTGATTCAGTCATGTTCTTCTTCATTGTTATTATTATTATTTATTATTATTTTATCCTAACTGTGGTGATATGCGAGTTTTCCCTTGTGGCTCAGTAAAGGATATTTTGACTTATACCAGGATCCAAGTTTAGTCTGGGCTGTTTTCACAATGTGTGATACTGCATATTTATCAATCTAATATAGAGTAAATACAGGACCAATCTCGACAACTTTTATATCATTTATGGGTAGGTACTGTTCATTCTTTAAGATCAAAGCTGTTCAACATTCTGTGGTTATCCTTGCTTTTATTGCTCTCTATTACTGATGTTGGTGGCACGGTGTCTCAGCTGGAAAGTGTTAGCCTTCACAGTTCTGAGGTCCCAGGTTCAATCCCGGGCCTGTGAGGAGTTTGCATCTTTTCCACATGCTTGCGTGGGTTTTCTCCGGGAACTCCGTTTTCTTAGCACACATCCCAAATATATGCAAGATTAATTGGACACTCTATAATTTGCCCCTAGGTGTCATTGTTCGTGCGGCTGTGTGTCTCCATGTGCCCGGCGATTGGCTGGCAAACAGTTCAGGGTGTACCCCGCCTCCTGCCCGTTGACAGCTGGGACAGGCTCCAGCACTCCCCGCAACCCTTGTGAGGATAACCGGCCAAGAAAATGGATGAATGGATTACTGATGTGTTTGACTTCCCTGAAGGTGTTTTATTCTTCCCCCATAAATAATTAGTATTGTTTCCACCAACAATGGACAGGTAGCCATCTATCTGTACAAATATCCTTCCTCTCGATTACCCACCTAGAAAAACCACTACAAAAGTTTTTGTTTTGACATAGTGGTGGAAAAGTGTGTGAGATCAACAACATGAAGTTTCTTTGAGTGAACACAAGCGTTGGTGCATTAAATAATGACGGCAGTCTCGGGCATCCCCTGGCCTGGCCTCACTGTACTCTGTTGCGCTTTTTAATTTTAATCAATGTTCTGCAGCCTAATGAGAACACTGGTTCTTACACGCTTGTTGACCTGCCAGATGAGGATGTAGCAAATGTGATCAGAGCCTCATTAGCCACGGGGAGGGACCGCCTGCCTCCGACGCAGTCACGGCCAACCCCCCAACAGCGCAGCTCCCGCCAAGGCTGTGCTCACTGTGCCCTATTTGATGAGCCAGGTTCTGAAATTAAGAAGGCTACAAAAGCCACAAGTGGGTCTCCGGAGGGGCATATGCGGGAACGTGACGCTCGTCAATTCATCCCGCGCTGTTGTTACTGCCTCAACTGGTCCGACGGGAATGTGTTTACTGCGGAATAACACGTCGGTGTTTTGCAGCAAGCTTATGTGGCGAGCCTCCCTGGAGAAGATGTCTCCAGCTGTCTACGTGTTGTTTCCTCTGTGTCTGTCACTGATTGAAACAACCTGACAGAAATGTTTTGGATCTACCAAGATGTATCTGGACAAGCAAGCGGGCATTCGATAAGTGTCAGTCTCAACAATCCCGTGTTAGCATCGACTCAAGCAATTTTTACGACAGCGGACCCAGGAATTTGAACATTACACAACACCAATCATTGGACTTTATAATCTATAATAAAAGAAGGCATTCCAAAAATTATTTGTTATGGTATATCCTCAAAATTATCATTATATTTTTACCTCATGCTGCTACTACAATAGAGGATGTTGATTAACCCTTAGATGCTCGAGTGAGTGGACCCTACACTCTTCCATAAGTGGGTCAAAAATGACCCATAATACAATGCGTTTTTATGACATTTTTGTCATATTGGTTGAGAATAATCACTTGTATAATATTTAGTATTATATTTAGGACCATACAAGAATGATTTTATGTTTGAAATATCTTTATTTTTTACTTTTTAACATTTTTGAAAAGGAAAATTACCAAGAACAGCAACAGAAAAATGTGATCATCCATTGTATGTGCGCGTGTGCGTGCGTGCGTGTGTGTCTGTCTGTCTGTGTGTGTAATTATATGTAGAACTGTCCAGTCATTGATTGACAGTTCCTCTCTCTTTTCCCTGTTTTGCCTTCTTTTCTCATCACTGTATGCAATTCAGACAAACTACCTGTTTCTGGCAGTGAATGCACACAGGTACATTTCATTTCCCGCACCTCTTGTTGACTTTGCGATCTTTGTTACTTGGTCAGATCTGACACCTTTTTCTCTTTGGTTGGCCTGTGTATTTCTTTCATGTGTCTGGGTTGTGGCTTTGGTCACCCCGCACCTTTCCATTACTTCAATAATCGGGATTTGCAGTCGGGGTCCCCGTTCCAGTCGACTCCTCATGTGTGGTGTGACAAGCTCCTTTGACAGCTGTTTGAAGAACAGCCGTCGTACATTTGTGATGCCGCTCTTGAAATCTGGGTGCTGAACCATGAAAAAGGTGTAGGCATTTAGGGTGCCGATGTCAATTATGTTGTACCACAGCACCGTGGGCCACCTCTGAGTTTGCCGCTTGCACATGTATTTGCCAACAATCTGGTCAATGGTGTCTACACCTCCTTTTGTCTTGTTGTAAAATGTGATCACTTCTGTTTTTTTCTTTCTGCTATGTTCATCCACTGCTTTGTCGTGGTGCATCGTGTTCAGAAGCACAACAGCTTTTCCTTTCTTTCTGACATAGCTGACCAGGGCAAAGCTGTCGTTGAATCCAAACTCTGTGCTGTAAACCTCACTGGACTTGGAAGGCTTCATCAGAGGAGGGATGTCTGGCTTGTTCTGACGTACAGTCCCCACAATAGTGAGATCCTTCTCCAGGAGATGCTGCGCGAGTGGCACACTGGTGAAAAAGTTATCCATGGTGATGTTGCAACCTGTGTTTCTAAATCTACCACACAACTGCTGGACAATGTTTTCTCCCAGATTCTTTCTAACTTCTTCCCCTGGTTGTCTCCCCATGTAAACTACACCATCTATTGCATAGGGGATGCGTGCATCACAAACCCAGAAGATCTTTAGGCTGTACTTGGCAGGCTTGCTTGGCATGTACTGTACTGAATGGCATGTACTGACTGTAGAAACTTGAATGGCACAAGCTGTTCGTCCACAGTGACACAATCACTGGGGATGAATTGCTGTCTGCAGTTGACCAGGAACAGGTCCCATACATAGCGAAAGACTGCCATATGATCTGCTTCCAGGCGGAAGGCTCTGGTCCTCTTATCATCAAAAGCGCAAGGTACGGCGAATATCTTCAAATCTTCCAACAGCCATAGTGGCCTTGTACATGGGATGATGTAGATACGTCCCAGTTCTTCTCACTCCCTGCAAACAGGGTCAATCCAATGAATGCCACGAATTCTTCTTTGGTGACATTTTTCCATTCTTTTCCTCTCGCTGTTGCCACCCTCCATCCTTCCAAGTTTGTGCACTTCATCACCTCTTGGATTATATCATCATCTCCCATGCATCTTTGGGTGAGACAATGGTGCTAAGCCCTTGTACAGGCCCTGACTGTCTTCTGAGGATATTGTGGCTCTGTGTTCTGCCCTGGGTAGGAGGAAACTCAAATTTGGCCAATTTGTAGATAACTGATGGTCATGAAAGACACACAAACAATATTATATGAAGATAATACTTAAATTACTGTGTAAAATAACCTTAATGAGGGGTGACACTTCGGATATAGCCTGCGTGGTCCACAGTTAATTTATTGCTGACAGCAAAAGTTGATTAGAATCAGTGGTTACCGTTGGATTCCATAGAAAATGCACGCGGGTCATTTTTGACCCAGTTATGGAAGCTTGGGGTAGTAATACAAAAACTGAAATTTCTCAACATGTATAAAAGGTAAGTTAGAATTGTGAATGACATTGTATAAAAAACATGTTTTTTTGAGGAATACCTAGAATATGAAACGATAACAAATTTTCAGTACGAAGATATTTCAAGAAAACAACCTCACCGGGTCATTTTTAACCCAGTTATGCACAAGGATTCTTGAGACTTTTCTATGCATCTTGTTTTGACAGACACATCTGCCCAATTTTGTGTGGCTAGACGAAACTGGTGAAAGTTACTGAAAATCTTTGAAAAGATAGTCAAACGTTGATACTATGCTTTGAGAAAATGAAATGGCATAGGTAAAAAAAGTTATGCAATTCAGCATCACCTATTTGTCTTGGATATTGTATTCTGATCAGCGTCGAATTCCTTTTGTCGGAGTTCACCAAAATATGAGCCCTGAATTTCATTCAAAATGTCAGCTTTAATACGAAATAACCTATGTTGTGTTGAATTTCAGGCTTGGATTTGTGAGACTTTTTTATTTTGTCACGTTGTCACCAGTTTGTATCCTTCAAATGATTGTTTGAGGGCACACTCTGCCAACATTTGACGATGCAGGTAAAAAAAAAAAAAAAAAACCTGTGCAATTGAGATTCGCCCGACCTCTGATTGCTACTTGAGAACATCCAGGGCCCCTGTGTGTATAATGACAGAATTCACAATTGGGAGCTGATCAGTGATCTGCAGGATTTTTTGAGATATCAGACACCATGTCATTAGTAAAACACTGTACTTTGGTGTTCTTCTCACTACAAAAGCGTTTCACATCCTTGATAGCTCCATCACCAACTATTAACGTTTGGTGTCCCAATTTTTTCTTGGATGATTTAATTTCATACCATTCAGTGGTGGTGGGGGATGGGGATTCTTGGAAAGGGTCTTGTAAAAGTGGCTTAAATTTATTTGTACGCCTGATGTGAATGCTTCGCATTGACTGATGTTCTATTTTTTCTTGCCGCTCACTCGGGGTTGAAGCAGCCCACAGCGCAGGCCAGATAATTTTTTTGGTAATCTGCTGGTGTTGTTGTCTCCTCCTTTCAAGATGTCACATATCTTTGGGATTTGCTCCCAGTAAATTCCAGGGAGAACTTCTGGAGGATCCATTGTTGTTTGTTTCTACAGTCTACATCTGTCCTCGGTATTGAGCTAAGTGGCTATTGGTTAGCACACTTCTGCTAACCATTTTGAAACTTTGGTACAGTGGCTCATTCCACATCTCTGCATTTACATCCACATAGACTTCAAGACGTTAGATTTTCGATTCCAGAATTGATATCCTCTGCAGTAGTCCATGATAGTCTTCAATAGAGAAGTGAGACCTCTTGACGGCTGCTCCTGTTGCTAGCACCAGGTTTGGGCTAACGTAATGATGAAAAATGAAATTATCCACAAAAAAAAGACAAATACAGTCCCACAGGTTGAAAAATATCCAGGAGTAGCTGCTTCCAATTTTTTGGGGAACGGAAAACAAGCTTATCAGCAAAAAAAAAATAACAGAGGCAAAGCAAGCAGAGCAAAGGGAAAAGCATCTGTACGATGTACGAGAACCAAGACTTCCGTGTCAGTCTTCATCCAAGTATGAGCTGTGGAAACGATCACAAAAACAATGTTCAAACTTAAAATAATGAACTTCTTGTTCACTTTTTGTTGTGGGTCCTTTACACTTTTTTGGGATCCTGTAATAATAGATGTCCAAACAATTTTGTGTGGATCTGTGAAACTGATACTGGGGGTGTACAGGACCCCTAAAACACAAACATTTTAAAATAGGATAGTTATGCTTCAAAATCTTCCCACTTTTGGACTATTAGCCGGTAGTTACATTTCCCTATAATGTAATAAAAAAATGTCCAAATAAACAATCCAATAAGGTTTGTGGTTTTGAATACAGTTATTTGTTAAGGAGGTAATAATACCTCCATCTATCTGTCCATCCGTCCGTCCGTCCATCCATCCATTTTCTGATGGGCTTCTCCTCACAAGGGTCACTGGGTCATAATTTATAATCAGGTTATAGATATTCATTGATGTAAAATTCCATACATTGACATTTCAGCCTTCATGGATGAGCGCCACTGCAAATGACCGCTTATTATTCACTGACGTGCCACGCCGGTGTTAATCCAACTTTCATTTCCCCTCATTTAAAAGATTTAGATAGAAGATTTGTATGTGTCGGCTGTTCAATAATGTCCTGATTAGACTCAATATGGCCACTGTCACCGCTGTTATTGGTGTCATATGTTACATTATGCTGTACTGGCAGTGGCTTGTCTGCATGGAAAATGTTTGAACACGGGGTGACCTCAATTTGGAAGAAACACTTTACTCATTTTGCGACACACGTCTCTCGTATAATGCTAATCTGAGAACAGTGTTTCCCAGACTTAATTGTGCCAATGCACTGCTTTCACATTGGGAAAATCTAAATGCACACCACCAAAGAGAAATGTTTAACAAAAAAAAAAAAAAACAAAACAGATGATCAGATTAAGTATGAGATTAAGTATGTACAGTGGAAAGCAGAGGTGTAGGCTTATGACTCATGGCGTCACTTAGAAGTAAACCTATAAACTGTACAAGACTTGCTCAGTTGAACGAAGCACACTCAAATTAGAACTCTGTAAGTTCTTTTTTTAGAGCTATATGTGCGATTTATAAGGTACATACAGAGGACTGTAATTACAGTACTCAAGGGGCTGCAGTGCTAAAAATAAAATAATAATAATAATACATAAAATAAAAAAATATATAAAATGTGAAATAAAACTATGCAAAGGAAAACGTTTTTGTAACTCAATGTGCTTTAGATGAGTAAAAGGATTTAAATACAAAGAAATGAAAATTACAATTGAGGAAAAAACAAAAAAATGCAAAGTACATTTAAAAAGCATACAGTGCAAGAAATATCTTTGAAAAGTGTATATACTCTGAAAAGCATTAGGAAAAAATAGAAAAGTTTTTAACCTGGTCTTAACACTTGGGGCTGACGTCATTTCTGTTGGCAACTGATTCCACATTTTTTTTTAGCATAATATCTAATTCCTGCTTCATTATCTTTGCTTTGTATTCTGCGCCCCACTATTTCACTATCGCTCTCAGAGGCCTACTGGGTTTGTATTCTGTAAGCATTTCTTTCATGTATTCCAGACCGAAACCATTTACTAATTTATTGACCAGTAGCAGAGCTTTAAAATCTATTCTAAAGCTGACTGGAAGCCAGTGAAGAGACTTTAGAATTAGAGTTACATGCTCTCTCTTTGTTCTTGTCAGAACTTGAGCTGTAGCATTCTGAATGAGGGACAGCTGTTTAATCCTCTTTTTATGAGTCCAGTCAGAAGACTATTACAATAGTCAAGTCTACTTCGGATAAAAGCATGGATGAGCTTCTACTGGTTTGCTTGACACTTGACCTTGACTCTATTTTCTTCAGATGGTAAAAGGCAGTTCTAGTAATTGGTTTTATATGACTGTTGAAAGTCAGATTGGAATCTATCAGAACACCAAGGATTCGGACTTAGTCTTGGTTTTGGTCTTTGTTTCTTTAAAGATCGTGAGTCCAGCCATTTACTAAGAGCAATCTTTTTTGTTTACTGCAAAAAACATTTATCTCAGTTTTGTTGTGGCTTAGTTGAATAAAACCTTTGGCTATGGTATCAACAGTATAAAATGTATTAATTCAGTGTCGAAGAGCAGGTGATGTGTGCAACATAGTCAAGGTCAGAGAACCAAGGCAAATATGGCCTATATAAATTAGATGACAAAACCCCAATGCTACGAAAGTGACTGGTGCAACTGGTGGAGGACTTGAGGAGACACATGACTAGCCGCTGAAAGCACTTCACTAGGATGGGAGTGAGTGCTACCGGACACTAGTCATTGAGGCAGGAGGGAGACGAATTCTTCAGGGCCGGTATGTGAGACAACACACTGAGTCAAGGAGGTGTTAAAGATGTCTGCGAAGATATCGTTGAGTTCAGCTACATGGTCCTTCAGAACCTGACCAGGTATGTTATCTGGGCCCAGGCCTTTTCTCTCCTGTTGAAAGATAGTTTCACTCTGTCTGGGTTCAGTGGCAGCATTTGGTCACCAAGCTATGGAGTCTTCTGTGCAGGGGTGCTGGTGTGTGCCTCAATGTCTCCAAAGTAGTCATTCAACTCATTTAGCAGGGGGTGGAACAGTCGCATGTCCGTGGTGAGGGTTTATAGCCCACAATGGTCTTAATACCTCCCCACAATGCTGTCACTGGAGCGGTGGATGATCATCCTGGAGTATAACCTCCTGCTGGAGTTTGGAGGAATATAGACTGCCAGAAGTAGTATGGCAGTGAATTCCCTTGGCACATAAAACATCCGGCACTTAAGAGCCATAAACTCCAGTAGCGGTGAGCAGTGTTGACTGAACAAGAAAGTGTCCCGAGAGCAGGAAACATTGATGTAAGCACACAGTCCGCCACCACAAGTCTTGTCTCCTGCTAGAATTCTGTCCACCCGGTAGCATGCTTGCCGGTCAAGCTGAATGGTGCTGTCTGGAATGCCACTGTTAAGCCATGTTTCCATCTCCACAAAAACACACCACTCTCCCGCAGTCTTCCGGGTGGTGCAGAGTACTGGAACATAATCCAGTTTGTTGTCCAGGGAGTGTATGTTGTTAACTAATGTTGCTAATAGCTGGATGGTGTGATTTAGCCGCTAACCTACCATGGATACCTTCACGCTCACCCTGTTTCTGCTTCCTACTTTACTGTTTCTGGCGCTTCCACTCTGGGCATACTGCAGGAGTGTAGCTCGCAGCTGTTGTAGGTACCTGTAGCAGACCGTAGGTTCGTAGCTTTTATTAAGTACATTATAAGTACATAAATACATATAAATACACCAGGATGGTATTGGCACAGCATAAACACGTTATAGTGAAAAACTTGCATTGTGGAAATCACACCTCAATCGTGGTTATTTTTTTTATTATTTTATTTTTTATCATTGCCGCCTGGCTTTGCGAGCAATTACACAAATAGTAACATGGTGGGTCAGTCGTGCGCTGTTTGAGTTTCTTGTACATTACATTCTGGTTTAGTGTTCACATGAATCAATTTTGTACTGCATTTCTTTTTTTAATTGATCAGCATACACCAAACATCTAGTTGACATGAAACTTATATTTCTACTTGTCCTTGTATGTTTTTAGCCTAATAATTTTACATAGTGCTCGCTAGTGTTCCTACTGAGATACAATAGGTGGATAAAGTTGTTCCTTGAAAACAAGAGGACAATTGCTTGTTCCTTTTTTTAGTGCCTTATGTTTATGATACAAGACTTGCCAAGTTGAACTGAAATCTATTTATTTTTGTGTTTGAAATTGCCTTACGATAAATTTTTGTAGTCAAGAAAATTCACTTTCCTTCTATATGCACAAGGACAATCTGAATTAAAATACCATTGAATATCCTAAGGAGGAAACCAAACAGCTGTTCATTATTAAGTGAAATGTCTTTTTTTGTGGACTCATTTCATTTTAACCAAGCAAAAATAAATTTGATCCTCATACGTGATTATCCTGACAGAAAGTAGAATACGAACTCAATTATGAATTGCAACATTACTGGATGCAAATTCTTATTTGTCACAGGTCTGTTTAATGGCACTTCAGGAGTAAAGTGGTGTAGCATAGTATTTTCCTAGAAAAACTGAAAATCTACTATCAAGGTGCAATAATTGAAGATCCCACACCCCCACTCGCTTTGAATATGCAAAAATCTTGATCAGCCCTCTACTCTTCTTATCAAGTTTCAGTGCACATATTTACCAAATTTGTTTTGATGAATAAATATGGATTTTAAATTATATTAAATATATAAATGCAGTATGTAAAGTCTTCATCTTCGATACTGCTTAGCCTCACATGGGTCGTGGGGGTCCTGGAGCCAAAATCCCAGCTATCTTCAGGCAAGACGTTGGGTACACCCTGGACTGGTTACGAGCCAATCACAGGGCATACATAAAAATCATATATATATATCCATTTTCTTCTTTTGTCCTCATGAGGGTCACGGGGAGTTGGTGGAGGTCTATCCCAGCTGTCAACTGGCAGGAGGTGGGGTACACCCTGAACTGGTTGCCAGCCAATTGTGGGGCACATGGAGACAAACAGTCTCACTCACAATCACACCTCGGGGCAATTTAGCATGTCCAATTAATGTTGTATGTTTTTGGGATGTGGGAAGAAACTGGAGTACCTTGAGGAAACCCAAGCAGGCATGGGGAGAATATGCAAACTCCACACAGGTGCTGTGCCAGGAGCTCAGAACTGTGAGGTCAACGCTTTACCAGCTGAACCACCATGCCGCCCAAACTGAATACAAAAGGAAGATAATTTCATAATGTATATATAATAATGCTTGATTAGTTTGCCTTACGAAAGTCTGCTATCCTAATGCTAACACAAAACATCACAGATAGGATCATAAAACCTACTATAATATCCCACTAAGTATAAAACAACTTGTATTTGAACTCATGAGGTAGCAAGTTGCAACACTTGCAGACAGACACCATACAATACATGCATATATTATTTGTCCTTTGCCAAAAACAACAAATATTTTAGTTGACTTGTGTCATCATCAAATTTATGTGCCCTAATTCTGTATTATACTTCTCCATGCTAGCCAATGTAGCAGAGTATATATATACGTCAGATTAATCCCAAATATAGTACAGACATTGTTTTCTTTATTGTTGTGCGTTTTATTGTCTTTTTTGTAACACATTACTGTGCTATTTGTTTATCTTGACTGGAGAGGCTAGAAAAAGTTTAAAATTTCACCTCATTTTAAAGAGGAAAATGATTTGATAGGTTAAGTAATTTGATTTTTGTCCTAAATCAACTCCGTACATCACACAAGACACTCGTGTCGTTTTATGATCATTTAGCTGAATGCCACGAGGCTGTTGGAATCTCACTTAGCCTGGGAAATCCAATCTTTAGGTAAAGAGGTGATTGTTGTCTTCAAGGGAGTAAATTCACTCACTCTAAAGTAACTGATTTCAGAAACTTGAAATAGCTGCTCATGGCGCACAGCACTGGATAAAAGCTAGCCTTTTGTCTATGACACTCGTAAAAAAACTAGCTTTTAGTTGTACAAGCTCTCCATATTCTTGACGTGTGTTCTCAGGGCCTCCTATTACCGTATGCTCGACAGTGGTATCTATTTATCTCCTGATGGCGTCTTAATTGAACAGAGAGCTCTGTAGTGTACTTAACTACTCCACTCAAACGACGTGAACAATGGTTTTTGGGTATAAATATGAGCAGACACCGACGCTTTGTCAAAAGAGACGTCTGCGGAGGAGGTAAGTGTGCTATCGTTTGCAGTATTCACAAAAAATAAAACAACGTTCAAGCGGCAGCCGGTGCTTAATGCATATCGTCACTGTATCAGTCACTGCTGAGCCCCCCTTGGCTTCAAAAGATTGAAGACACCATATGGTCTCTCTCCCTCGGATGTATCTTTTTTTCTTTTTTTTTTTGGCACAGCTAATTTTTAATTAAATATTAGTGTGACGTCACTGCTACGGTGAAGAAATCTGAAATATTCATCTCGATTTAAAATTGGTTTTCTCAGGTGTTCAAATACTTATTTGCAGCTGTATCACACAAATAAAAAGTTAAAAAATCATGCATTGTGATTTCTGGATTTTTCTTTTTAGATTATCTTTCTCACAGTGGACATGCACCTACGATGAAAATTTCAGACCCCTCCATGATTTCTAAGTGGGAGAACTTGCAATATAGCAGGGTGTTCAAATAATTATTTTCTTCACTGTACAAGCCAAGTTGTGTATATAATGTAATGGGTTTTTGGTATGTTTTAAGTTCTAAGATGCATAACAATAAAAGTTACCTTGATCAAAACGTTTTTATACTGCCCCCAGGTGGCCAAAGCACACACACAAGGACCAGCACAATGTCCATTTGAGTAAAATTGTGGCAAAAACAACTGAATTTTTTTATAGTTATGTATTTACTTAACTACATTTTTTTTCATGGAGTTCATCATAGAGTGCTATTATTTCTTGTTAATAAATACAAACATTTTTTACTGGTTAGAGTGACTGGCTCACTGTTCTGAGGACTGGTGTCACACTCTGATCGCTCCTGGTGCTGAAAAGTCTCCTTGTGATAAATGCGCATGCATATTTTGTAAACCGGCCAGTCTGAAACGTCCCCACCCGTGCTTCAACATGTGCCATTCTACAACTTGTCGCTGACTGTTCATGTTCGCTATGGACGTCTCAAAAAGACGAACACAGCGAATGTACATGTGTGTATATCTATTATCAAGTTTTGTTTTAAGGTTAGATTAGGGTTAGGGTTAGGATATAACGTATGTTAGCTCCCACAATGTAGAAGAAGGGGAACTATGAAACTGGAGAATTTCCCAGTAAGCGTCTGCTACGTACCCAGAGTTCCCCTGTTAGTAACTCATGCGCATTAATCACAAGGAGACTTTTCAGCACGGGGGAGCACTCAGACCGTCACACCGGAGTTCGAATCCCGGCCCTGGCTGTGAGGAGTTTGCATGTTCTCCTCGAACCTTCATGGATTTTCTCTCGACTCTCTGGTTTCCTCCCACACCCCCAACACATGCATTAACTGGAGACTCTACATTGCCCTTAAGTGTGATCGTGAGTGTGACTGGTTGTGTGTTTCTATGTGCCCTGGGATTGGCTGGCAACCAGCTGAGGTTGTACTGCTCATAGATAGCTCGGAAAGGCTCCAGCACAGCCCCAACCCTTGTGAGGATAAGCGGCTCAAAAACAGATGGATGGAGGGATATGGATAGTTTTGGGGAGTTGCTAACTGGTTAGCACATATGCCTGAGTTCTGAGAACTTTCTCAAATTCCAACCTTGCCTGTGTGGAGTTTGCATGTTCTCATGGTGCCTGCATGGGTTTACATGTATGTACATGAAAACTCCACACAGGCTTTTTAAATCATTTCTCAACAAGCCAAACAAACTCCTCTTTGAGTTTTACCACTTACCACTTTTTACCTATTATGGCTGAACATAATTTCTACATTCAATTTAACATAAAACCTGCCCATTAACATAAGGCTGTACAGAAAGAAAAGCATCTATCATAGTTTAAGGTTAATTTTTGTATTTATGTCATTTCTGATCCTTTACGACTGCTTTAATCATACGCAGTACATTTCTGAATCGCTGCTAAACCTGCAATGATTGTCCCTTGTCCTGCCTCAGCGACTCCCGCCGCCCGCCTTGGCCATTTTTCGCGCTGGTAATTTCCTCCACGGCAAGCTTGGTCAGGGATAAAGACTTCTATTAAGCGTGGTGTTGTACAAGGAGGGAATTGCGCAGCCATAAAGCACCGTCTTCTCAGTTTCCCAGGTGAGGTGTACCATGAAGAGCACAGAGCCTCAATTCCTCCCGACAGATTTGCACCAAAAGTTTCGCCGGTTGTGGAGGAAGTGAACAACTTTCTTTGGGGAGGGGGACTTCGTTTTCAGCACGTCTTCCTCAGTCATTATGTCGAAACTGCTGTCGAACGAGTTTGTAATAGCTTCGTAATTTTAGGACAAATGGAAAATTTCATCATAGTCGAGTAATGAGCAGACTTTCACAGTTTTTTGCGTGTTTTTTTTCATTCACTGTTACTGAAAATAATGGTAGTAAATAGGGAAATACTCGTAGAAATTGGGGAAACAATACGTATACCTCTACTTGGAATTGTATGTCTGAATTATTCTTACAGTATTTTTACAATGTTTATACTTTATTTTTATACTTGAAATGTTACATTGACCTGCCAAGGGACTACAGATGGATACTCTCCTACTGCTAAAGTCTTCTATATTGACATATAAATGTTCATTAATTTGCATTATACTAAGAAATAATAAATATATTTTATCAAATGAGGAAAATGAGTCCTCAGGTTACGAGCGAGTTCCGTTCCTATGGTGGTAATGTAACTCGAATTTTGTTGTAAGTCGGATTTCACCATTAAAGTCAGCATTTACGCCAAAATACTTCACATTAAAAAACAAATACTTTGAAAAAACAATATGCTGTTCTTACCATTACTGCTGAGAGGTGGATGGAGAATAAGAAAGGGAGGCTGTGCTTAGCTATTGTGTAGGAATCTGGTTCTCAATACATAACGTAAGTCGCGTCTCCATCTCGACAAGTATCGAAGAACGTTGTATTGTGATATCACTGTATCCGACATAGAAACGAAACCCTTCACATGTGCTAAAATACAGGCTTTGTCTTTAATAATTGTCACTGCAGTCGACCGACTGAAGCCTAGCTCTTTACCGAGGTCTCTCCTTTCTGCGATCTTTTTATGATCCTGAGCTTCCTTTCCATGGTATTGGATTATATTTTTTGGCTGCAGAAGCATTGCTAAAATACACATCTTTCTTCTGTGATGCCATTATGTCTAAAAAGAAGGGCAAAAATGTGAAGATACCCCTGGCACACAAACACGGGCGAGCACTATGCAAATTAGCTAGACAAATTGGTGGACGGGTGTTGTAGGCTCGAAACGTTTTAGGTTGAGACCGTTTTAACCCCAGGACTCCCTGTACCTGTACTTTACTTGAGTATTTCCTTTTTCTGGTGGCTTTTGACTTTTACTCATTATTTTGTAGACACAAATATTTTTACTTTCTACTCCTTACATTTTAAAAACGTAAGAATCCAGAAAGCTAACAACCGTAAATAAGTGAGTCAAGTGTGTTGAACATAGACATCGTAGATATGTCACTCTACGAGTCGCGGGCCTGACAGAGATGCTAAGCTAACGGGTGCCTTTGGTTGGCTCGTTCCATGTCGCTGAGCTAGTGACAGCAATAAGTTGGTGCATTCCATGTTTATGGAAATCACAGATGTAAACCAAAATAAGGATGTCTGCACATTGTGTTGCATACAATCATAACAAGGGACTTCTGAACTGGGAATAATGTTTCATAGGTCAGAATATTTTTTACCTCTTTAAGAAAAAAATGCAGCAGTGCTCTGGGTGAACCATGTAGCTGGTAGTTAAATTTAATTTTGTTTAATTATGTCGTGTTTGAGCATGAACATTTACTTATCCACACCCAAAAATAAACTGTAAAAATACCTGAACTAAAAAAAAGCAATAATTTGCTGAATTTTGACTACTTCCAGAATTTTTACATTGTTTTACTTTGGTCTTTAGTTGTTTTATTTTTTTCCCAAGTATTAATATGTTTACTTAACGAATAAAACCAGTAATTCAGATGTCTTCTTTTTCTTTCAGCTTGTCCCGTCGTGCATCCTCCTCTCGAACACCCACTGTCCTCATGTCCTCCCTCACAACATCTATAAACCTTTGGTCTTCCTCTCGCTCTTTTGCCTGGGAGCTCCATTCTCAGCATCCTTCTACCAATATACTCACTCTCTCGCCTCTGAACATGTCCAAACCATCTAAGTCTGCTCTCTCGAATCTTGTCTCCAAAACATCCAACTTTGGCTGTCCCTGTAATGAGCTCCTTTCTAATCCAACCTGCTCACTCCAAGCGAGAACCTCAACATCTTCATTTCTGCTACCTCCAGTTCTGCTTCCTGTTGTTTCTTCAGTGCCACCGTCTCTAATCCGTACATCATGGCCGGCCTCACCACTGTTTTGTAAACTTTGCCCTTCATCCTAGCAGGGACTCTTCTGTCACATAACACACCAGACACCTTTCGCCAGCTGTTCCAACCTGCTTGGACCCGTTTCTTCACTTCCTTACCACACTCACCATTGCTCTGGATTGTTGACCCTAAATATTTGAAGTCCTCCACCCTCGGTATCACTTCTCCCTGTAGCCTCACTCTTCCCCCCTCCACTTTTCTCATTCACGCACGTATATTCTGTTTTACTTCGGCTAATCTTCATTCCTCTCCTTTCCAGTGCGTGTCTCCATCTTTCTAATTGTTCCTCTGCATGCTCCCTGCTTTCATTGCATATCACAATATCATCTGCGAACATCATGGTCCAAGGGGATTCCAGTATAACCTCATCTGTCAGCCTATCCATTACCACTGCAAACAGGAAGGGGCTCAGAGCTGATCCCTGATGCAGTCCCACCTCCACCTTAAATTCCTCTGTCACGCCTAAGGCACACCTCACCATTGTTCTGCTGCCATCATACATGTCCTGTACTATTTTAACATACTTCTCTGCCAAACCAGACTTACGCATGCAATACCACAGTTCCTCTCTTGGTACTCTGTCATAGGCCTTCTCTAGATCCACAAAGACACAATGTAGCTCCTTCTGACCTTCTCTGTACTTTTCCACGAGCATCCTCAAGGCAAATAATGCATCTGTGGTACTCTTTCTAGGCATGAAACCATACTGTTGCTCGCAGATACTTACTTCTGTCCTGAGTCTAGCCTCCACTACTCTTTCCCATAACTTCATTGTGTGGCTCATCAACTTTATTCCTCTATAGTTCCCACAGCTCTGAACATCCCCTTTGTTCTTAAAAATGGGAACTAGAAAACTTTTCCGCCATTCTTCAGGCATCTTTTCGCCCGCTAGTATTCTGTTGAATAAATTGGTCAAAAATTCCACAGCCATCTCTCCAAATTGCTTCCGTACCTCCACCGGTATGTCATCAGGACCAACTGCCTTTCCATTTGTCATCCTTTGTAGTGCCTTTCTGACTTCCCCCTTAGTAATCATTGCCACTTCCTGCTCCTACACACATGCCTCTTCAACTCTTCCTTCTCTCTCATTTTCTTCATTCATCAACTTCTCAAAGTATTCTTTCCATCTATTTAGCACACCACTGGCACCAGTCAACACATTTCCATCTCTATCTTTAATCACCCTTACCTGCTGCACATCCTTCCCATCTCTATCCCTCTGTCTGGCCAACCTCTAGAGATCCTTTTCTTCTTCTTTCGTGTCCAACCTGGTGTACATGTCTTCATATGCCTCTTGTTTAGCCTTTGCCACCTCTACCTTTGCCCTACGTCACATCTCGATGTACTCCTTTCGCCTCCCCTCAGTCCTCTGAGTATCACACTTCTTCTTCGCTAATCTCTTTCCTTGTATGACTCCTTGTATTTTGGGGTTCCACCACCAAGTCTCCTTCTCCCCTTTCCTTCCAAAAGACACACCAAGTGCTCTCCTGCCTGTCTCTCTGATTACCTTGGCTGTCGTTGTCCAGTCTTCCGGGAGCTTCTGCTTTCCATCGAGAGCCTGTCTTACCTCTTTCCGAAAGGCCGCAGAACATTCTTCCTTTCTCAGCTTCCACCACATGGTTCTCTGCTCTACCTTTGTCTTCTTTATCTTCCTACCCACCACCAGAGTCATCCTACCCACTACCATCCTATGCTGTCGAGCTACACTCTCCCCTACCACTACTTTACAGTCAGTAACCTCCTTCAGATTACATCGTCTGCACAAAATATAATCCACCTGCGTGCTTCTACCTCCGCTCTTGTAGGTCACTATATGTTCCTCCCTCTTCTGGAAATAAGTGTTCACTACAGCCATCTCCATCCTTTTTGCAAAGTCCACCACCATCTGTCCCCCAAAGTTCCTTTCCTGGATGCCGTACTTACCCATCTCTTCTTCATCGCCCCTGTTTCCTTTACCAATATGTCCATTACAATCTGCACCAATCACAACTCTCTCGCTGTCTGGGATGCTCAGAACTACTTCATCTAGTTCCTTCCAGAATTTCTCTTTCAACTGTAGGTCACATCCTACCTGTGGGGCATAGCCGCTAACCACATTATACATAACACCCTCAATTTCAAGACATCTCTGGTAAATGGTGAAAAATGCTAATGAAGAGGAGAAAATTGTAGCAAATTGTGATACCATTCGAGAAGATGGAAGAGAACGGTTGTAAATGGGAGAAAAAATGTTGGTGGGGTGGGGGAAATTGTAAGTAAATAGTGAAAATGCTTGTAGGTGAAAGTGTTAGCAGATTAGTAAAATGGCAGTTTATGGGATAATTAAAATAAATTCCCAAGAAAAATGTTCATGTAAATTTGGAATCATTCCAAAAAAAAAGCAAACAAAAAAATTGTAATTGTACTGTGTATAATGAAGGAAATTTGCAGCAAGTGAGGAAAGTGGTAGAAAAATAAAAGGGTAGGAAATTGTACAAAATGGGTAGAAAATGGAAGTGAATGATGGTAGATCATTGTATATTGGGAAGTGCCACAAAAAAGAAAATTGTAGAGAATGGGGGAAATGGTAATAAAATGGAAAAAATGTAGTAAATGGGAAAGAAATTGTAGAAAATTGAGAGTTCAATGGATGAAGAACAATTGTGGGAAATTCGAAAGATTGTTGTGAAAGTCATATTGAATTGAAAAAATCATAATTTGGTGATATTTTAGTAAATTTGGGGGGCTAAGTCATGTTTAAAACTAATAAAAATAGTATTTGTATTGCATTTGTAATGAACTTACATATTAGCTTCAAAACATGAGAGACAAATGGAAATTAATCTGTTAGACGCAAATTTTCGTCAATTTCTGATCCCCAAATGAGCATAAAAGGCTTCACAAACCTCCTTGTGATGACTTTTCATTTGTATACAGTACACTGTTTCATGAAACCGGTGAAACATTACAAGACATCATAAGCCATTTTATTGCTGAGCAAACTGCTAATGATGGTCTGCAAAGCGCAAATTTCTCAACCTAGCAAATCGTCGGCTCTATTAGAGTACAGCCGATGATGAATAGTGGAAATAAATGATTTTATGAGACAATAACAACAGTGTCTTATTTGATTTGATTTCTGATTTTTACAATAATAATCTGACAATTTGTTTGCCAATTTTATTTGGGCTATACCTTTTTATACTTTTCACTTTTAGAAGCATTCAAGGTCACAATACAAATGACACTGGTTGCATTTTTTTTCCTTATAATCATTTGCAAGTTGTCAGTTTTTCAACCAATTTAGAACTAGGACGCTGAATCTGAAAATCCGCTTCTCTTATTCAGGTCAGTGTTTAACTTGTTGTTATTCAAATGTTACAAACATTTCTTACTCTAAATTGAATAGTAAGGATTGATGGAAGTAAATACCTACAAATATGTTACGTCATCATTGGTCAAAATTCAGGGTATGACCTTCAGTTAATTTGAACCTCTAAAGATAAAATATATGTACATGCAAACAGAAAAATGCGGCCATAGTTCAAAAAGTTGACCTGATCACACATAAGATAGACAAGTCTTACAACGTTGTTATAACCAGATTTGGTAGTTTAATATTGTATTTTTCATGACTGTTCTTTTTTGGAAGATGATTTTTCCTTGGTGGTGTGATTGTGGTTTCAGGGGTACGTGTGTCCTGATTGTGAACAGTTGGGAACTGCTGATTGGCAGCATTAACTCGATTGCCACCAGGTAATTGGCCAGGGGTCTTTGAACCAGCAGATGGTTGCAGTTCGGCAGGTTCCTGATCTTCGCCTTCCAACTTGGCCAGCAACCGCTTTTGTAAATGTGGGTGTCATTGTCTCTTGGAAGGAGGGAGAAGCCGGTTTTGTTAAATCTTCTTTTCTCCTGTGTTGGGTTGAGAGTGAAGTAAGAGTGTGACTTTCATTCTTCATCATTGTTTTGAGATCAAACATTGGATTGTTTAGTTTAGTTTGTTGTGGTGTGTTGTGAATCCTTAATAAACATTGGAAATTGTTTCACTTGGTGGGCTTGGGCTTAGTTGGGAGTGGGAAAATGGGAAGAATCAGATCAGGTTAGGTTTAGGGTTTCCCCTTGGCTGGATGGATATTTAGTTAATTGCAAATGCTGGGAACAATTCTATTTTGAATATGAAAATCTGAATTATGTTACAGACATGACCTGGACAAGCTAAAAAGCACAACACTTCAAAAAATAATTTTTGTCATCCTTACAAAGGATTAAAAACATTGTATTATTCTGATTAGGAAGGCTGAATTGAATTCTGACGGGCCTGCAATTTGTGGAGCTCCACACCAAAAAAGAGGAGAGAGCAAGTATAATCTAACCACAGTACATAACTGCATAATTTTGTCAACTGCAAAGGAGTCTTTCTTTTTTTGGCCAAATGACATTACCATTTAACCAAAATTATACCTCTTCCTCATGCAAAATATTTTATGTGTAAATATGCTGCACATAACATGAATGTTCTTCTACGACTTAGACTCCAAAATGAGCTATATGGAGATTCAAAACCATTCCGACCATATAACGGCATCGACTCCTACAATTTGCTTGACAACCTCTTGTGCTGCGCTCGCAGTAGAATAGAGAGTGAGCAAACCCGCTTCGTTTTGTAAACAACAGTGATTAAACGCCATTGTCTCGCTTCCTGTTTGACACATATAACTGAGCCCAATCTTTAACAAGACGTGTTGTCGGCTAATAAATCTTGGGCGTTCGCCAGGTTGTTTACGTTTAGATTCTCAGCTATCAGCTTTTGCAGAAGATTTCAAATCTGATGTCAAAACATGTTTTTTTTTTCCCCCCATCTTACTCCACCTGTAATTCAGTGGATCGACTGTCAACGGAACCTACAGACACCATGGGTTGAATGATGCAACCCAGGTTTACATGCCCACAAGTTGATCATTATTCTTCCTGTTATGTTAGGAATTCCAATTAACCCGTTCCAAATATTTTAAAAATCTAAAAATCAAAAATTGATTTCTTTTAAAATTATATATGTTTTTCTTTTTAGTAGATAAATGAAGATTGCAAGAATGCCTCGTCACGGAGTAGCCACTTCTGGACAGACCGGGAACTAAACTTCCAATCGGCATTTTTTCCACAGGTAAAAAGTATTTATAAAAAATATTGGATGGATTCTCTTTGTCTGTGCAGTACCTGAACCAATCTGATGAACAAAAGTTCATGAACTTGTTCATATTTTGGGCAACTGTGAACTGAGCATTCTAGATTTCTGCCTAAAAAGCATGTTTGAGAACGCGCCCATGCTAATTCTTAACGGTTTGTGAACAGTATCTTTCCCTCCATGGGACTCTCACAATTATATAAGTAAAAGGAGATAATTAAACAATGAGCCAACTAATTTTTGCAAGGGTGGACTTAGTTAAAAAAAAAAAAAATTATGGTGAACCAGGAATTTAACCAGTTCAATGTGAAAATTGTTTACGCAACAAACTACTTTGCGTAGAATACAAAATTTTCCCAATGCTGGTGTTTGAGTTAGCTGGGCTAGGTTCCAGCACTCCAGCACATGACCCCTGTGATGATGAGTGACTTGGAAAATTCATGGAAGGAATTTTGAGAATTAAACATTTCTACTGGGGTAGCTGCTCTAGTTTGGACAGGTAGGGTATTCCACTGGAGAAAAATTGTGTTTTTACACACTTGGCCGATAAAGCTGATTCTGATTCTGATTATGAGGGCCCAAAAAGAGAAAGCTCTGGAAGCCCCTGACATCTTTGAGATCTTGAAGTCACCAAAAAACAGCACTTTGTTTTAAGAGAGAATGAAGGTTTTTATTCATGATGCAGAAAAATGCAACGTGATAGTTTCTGAATACTGACACGAAAACAATACTCATACAGTAAAGACATTTGCAATTGCATGAACAAGGTACTTGTCACGTCCCACCGGAACGAGAGTAGGACCCAAATGCAGGAACTCGGAAGACGCAAGGTAGTTCAAGAAGAGACACGTTTATTATATGCAGGGGTAGGGGATCGAGCAGGCAGTCCGGTGCAGCAGCGGTAGTTGGGACGTCGGGCGAAGAGAGCAGGTGAGCGGACAGGCAGGAGTTGGTACACAGGAGAACAATCAAAGCAGGCAGAAGTAACGAAGGAGTCAGGCTTACAAGGTTGGTCGGAGAACGGACGAAGGTCAGTACACACAGGTTCAATCAGGGATACCGGAGCACACGAACGGGACATGAAGATCATACGAACTGGCCCGGCCAGTTGGCATCGCGGTCATATAAATCCACAGCATAATCAGGCTGCATGAGGCGCAGGTGTGCACCTTCCAATCAGCGCACCTGGGCGGACACCCGCACAGCTCGTGCTGGAGCGGCAGGATCATGACAGTACTGGGGTAATGTGTATTGCTAAAAGCATATCGCTAGCTATGACATGAGCTGCATTGTGTTTGTGGAGTACACATGTAGTATAGTAGCCATTTTGAATAACAGATTTTCCTCTGTGAGATATTCTAATTAAAAACATAGAGTAATAGTAAAGCTATATGAACATTTGTCAAAGTGTTTTGTCTGGTCTATTTTATCTTTGGCTGCTAGCGAATGCACAAGAAACCTGTGGTACTTTGATGGGCTGTCATGAATCATGCTACCACGCTGTTTAATCTCAGGATATCATGATGGAGTCTATGTCATCATCCTTAAAATGTAATGATTGTAAGTGTTCCGTTAAATTCACCATCGCCAATCCTCTACTGTCCATAGATCAATGTGTGTTTGATCTGGAGATGCAAAAAAAAAAAAAAAAAATCCTGCAACATTGACACCAGGAAATGGGTTTAATTCATCACCTGCTCCAGGGACTAAGAACTCATAAGGACCACCAAAACGTGCAGTGTAATTGACTTCCATAGAAAGACACACTTCACAGGATATGAGCATTTCCCACCTGAATAGAAGTAGAAATGTGGATTGTTCAACTTTCCCACCAATGAAATCCATAATTATGACCAAGGGAGGCTTCATCCGGAGCCAAAAGTGTGGTGACCCAAGACAGACTTTTTTGTCAAGTGTAAACTCAGGAGTCGATAAGAAAGGATTATTCTGTGAGTGAACAACACACCTTCCATTGTATTTTTGTCCTGATATTTGTTGTGTAGATACTTAGCATGATCACGCATGTACAGTAAATTCATTTTGCTTTGACAACTGCCCCTCTGGTTTACTATGATGTGTGGTTACTCTACAAAGTCCATGTTTAAATTTTAGGGAACTATACTGTATTTACAATATATATAATTATACATCTTAAATCAGTGATTATTAGGGATGCACCAATACTATCATTCATAGTATTCCAATACTACAAATACGATTGTGTCACTCAAATAACCCTTCTTGCACACATTCTAGTATTGTTGAAAAACTAAAAAAAAAAGGAAGTAAGTAAGTTTCTTTCGGCTTGTCCCATTAGGGATCGCCACAGCGTGACATCTCAGATGAACGCTCATATTTGTTTGGCACAGTTTTTATGCCGGATGCCCTTCCTGACGCAACCCCGCTTGGGGACTAGAGGCCCCACTAAGATACAAACTGACGACTCCTGGTTTACCAAACCAATGCTCTAACCACTGAGCTTTGGACCCTCGTTCAAAAACTCGAGACAAAATGCTAAAAATACTGCTCAAATATAGAAATTTGCTTATGCTGTTGAAATTACTATTGTATTTCATGTTTTATCTTTAATCTTGCAGCACCCTGGGTGACTGCTTAGCACATCTGCTTCACAGTTCACGTAACAAGGGTACAAATCTGTCCTGGCCGGTGTGCCGTTTGCCTGTTCTTCCTGCCTGTGCTTGCGTGGGTTTTCTCCTTGTACTCCGATTTCCTCCCACATTTCAAAAACATGTACGGTAAGTTTATTAAAGACTCTCGTATGCGTGAATGGTTGTTTGTTTCTATGTACTGTAGACTGCAATTGGATGGCAACCGCTTTAGGGTGTACCCTGCCCAACGTTACCTTGGATAGGCTCCAGTATACCTGTGACCCTAGTGAGAATAAGCGGTGTAAAAAATGCATGGATGGCTGCTAGCTCTTCTCTCTCGTGCTTAACATTCACTTGCCCAGGGAATATGCTGTATGCACTGCTTCTGTTTGTGAACACCTTGGCTTCAATGGGGTGTGTTGCCTGTATGCAGAAAACATAGTAAAGATACGATATAAACATATAGAAGAATATCACTATTTTTAGTACTATTTAAATATATATCTGTTACTATTACTACACCATCTTTCTGTAAGTATTTTTGCTTGAATATTCGTGAAAGGTTTCTACTGTGACATTGATGCAATTCATTCGCCGAAGCTACAGTACGTTTGTGCAATTATCTTTATTTTGTGCTAGTGTAAACTACAAATGGGAAAGTCAATAAACACCCTCAAGCATGCATTCATTGACTTATTTTGAAGTGTTCAATATCTGACAAACTGCAAACTAAACATTCAGTGAAGATGGAATAGTATCATATCTGACAGGCAAGTAAGGGGTATCTGGTGTCACAGCATTTTTAAAAGCTCAATACTGATATCGGTCTTGGTGTGTAATTACCAAATATTGCAGTTCTAAGATGCTACTGATCACACACAGACAATGGTTAACTACCTTTTGATTGACTGGTTTGAACTCGGTTGCAAACCAAGACAGGAGAATGAAAATTTTCCCATTAATTCAAATCTGAAGGATAATTTTACAGTCTTAATCTGTGGATACAGCATTTTAAATGGTTATTATGGTTCTTCTAAAGGGAGCAAAGTGACTTTTTTTTCCACCCTGTCTTTTTGTATTCCCCTGTTATAATTCTTTCATTATACTGTAAACCCCACTTTCATTTGACATATCTAGTAGTATACCCATAATCTAGTTCAATATAAAAAAGTTTTCCTCAACTGCAGCCTAAATCCTTTAATGCACAGTTGCATAAAAGAACTTTGAACGCTCGGCCGCTGAGGCAAGCTGAGCGTTAAGAGGACACAAGAGCTTTTTGTTGGCTGACATGATGATGGAGGTGTCCAGATGGGACCTTCCTTCAGGGCCTCGGATGTGGATGTCATCGTGTTCGTCGGCCGTTGAAACGGAGGTGACTGTAAAACAGACTAAGCGATGTGTCGGACAAACAAACCTCGTTTTGACTGGAGCACCTGTCAATATGCCTAAATCGGCTCGAGCGATTAACATTTGAACTGTGCCGTGTTGAGACCAAACCCCATTTAGCGCACGCCTCCGTAGGTGATCTCTTTCTGCCAAAAATCATTATCAGTGATTCTTGAGATACTTCCTCTATAATTTACATAACATTGGAAGAGACAAAACATTAAACAGGATACTGAATATTGATTAGGCTGACGAAAATTAACAAAAATAAGTACTATATACTTTCATGTATTTGTGGTACAAATGGGATACAGTTTATTGTTTTGGTTTTCAAAACTTCAACCACAATGTACAAAAATTATTTGGAGAACAACAATACAATGCAACAGAAAATGAAGTCTTAAATTACTGTATTGAATACAATAAACGGGTTAAGCAAAAACATGATACAATTGAACATAGGTACCTCAACCAAGGTGGTGAAGCGCATTAAGAAAAAATATAAAGTTTAATTATTACATCTTAAAACTGCAGTGGTTTTTATTTTTTCTTGCCTGTGACTGCAGAACACAAAACACTTTGTACCTCAAATCATCTTTCACTATAAAAATGTATGGAAATATTATTTATCCATCCATCCATCCTTCCATCCATTTTCTTAGCCGCTTATCTTCACAATGGTCGTGGGAGTGCTGGAGCCAAATGCCAGCTGTCATCGGGCTGGAGGCGGGGTACTCCCTGAACTGGTTGCCAGCCAATCGCAGGGCATATACAAACAAATGAATATATGCACTCACATTAACAGCTATGGGCAATTTAGAGTCCTCAATTAACCTAACATGCATATTTTTGGGTTCTGGGAGGAAACCGGAGTGGCCAGAGAAAACTCCACAGAGGCAGGCCCGGGATTTGAGCCCCGGTCTTCAGAACTGTGAGGGAGACGCTTTAACACTGGGTCACCAATGCTTAGCCCGTGGGCGCATGGGGAGCCGCCACCAAGGACTACTTAAAGGTCTAATCCAGAGGAAATGAATTTTATTTGTCTATCATGCAAATTTAACTACAATTTTTTTAAAATATATTTAAAAAATTCTCAACACAACAGAAATGAAATAAATTGTGCACATTTTCTTTGTAATCCGAATGCCTCCGATGTCTGTTTCAAAGCGAGGCTCTGTTGAAGCTGCTTACGTGTGATGTCACTCAAAAACAACCCAATTACAGAAATGGCTTCCCATTTAGACAATCATACACGAGAGTGGGAACAAGAGAAGATACATAGCAGGGATGAAGAAGTTTTCGGCATAGTGACAAACAACCAATAATCTACAGAATGCTCTGTGGAAGAGATAGGAACTGAAGAGGAGGAATTTTCTTATTCTTCCCATGTTTGAAAAATATCCCATACAGGTGTAATTCAACCATATACGTTCGCAGAGTTGACGAAGGTAACACAAGGATAGGATACGGCGAAACCTGACAAAACACAGACTGGTATGTGCCTCAAGAAATCTACATACACTATGAACTCCAATGTACCCCCTTTGTCTTCACAAACCTGGTACATAACCTGCCAATCCATTCATCTTTCAGCCATTCATGTAAACTGACTCCCTCAGCGTTTGACGCAGAAAAGCCGTATGCAACACACTTCCTCATTATCATTGCTAGCTTTTTTACTCTGGCTAAATGTTGTCTTGCGGTGACATCACATTCCGGGCAGTGCCGGAACTTGCTGAAACTAAGTGACATTTCAAACAAAATCTTTAGACTGACTTTGATGCTAATTTATTTCATTTGTGTTGTATTTTAATTTTAGCTATGTTTGTATGTTAGACAAATAAAATACAATTCCCCTGGATTAGACCTTTAATACACCCATGAGGCATGTTCTAAGAATAGCAGAGGTCACAAATTGTTTTAAATTCTGAATCTTACTTGCTTTCATAAATGTTTATTTTTAAACAATCTCACATAAAGTTTTTGTATATTTGTAAAGTATAAGCGGGGTGGAACCGTTGGTGGAAGGTGTCTGGTGTTCTATGTGACAGAAGAGTATCCGCCAGGATGAAGGGCAAATTTATAAAACAGTGGTGAGGCCGGCCAGGTTGTACGGATTAGAGACGGTGGCCCTGAAGAAACAACAGGAAGCAGAACTTGAGGTAGCAGAAATGAAGATGTTGAGATTCTCACTTGGTGTGAACAGGTTGGACAGAGCTCATGAGCTTATTAGAGGGACAGCCAAAGTTGGATGTTTTGGAGACAAGGTGAGAGAGAGCAGACTTCAATGGTTTGGACATGTTCAAAGGCGAGAGAGTGAGTATGTTGGTGAGGATGGAGCTGCCAGGCAAAAGAGCTAGTGTGTTCTTCCCCATTTTTAAGAACAAAGGCGATGTTCAGAACTATGGAAACTACAGAGGAATAAAGATGAGCCACACAATGAAGTTATGGGAAAGAGTGGTGGAGGCTAGACTCAGGACAAAAGTAAGTATCTGCAAGCAACAGTATGGTTTCATGTCTAGAAAGAGTACCGCAGATGTATTATTTGTCTTGAGGATGCTCGTGGAAAAGTACAGAGAAAGTCAGAAGGAGCTACATTGTGTCTTTTTGGATCTAGAGAAAGCCCATGACAGATTACCAAGAGAGTAACTGTGGTACTGCATGCGCAAGTCTGGTGTGGCGGAGAAATATGTTAGAATAGTACAGGACATGTATGAGGGTAGCAGAACAGCGGTGAGATGTGCTGTTGGTGTATCAGAAGAATTTAAGGTAGAGGTGGGACTGCATCAGAGTTCTGTGCTGAGCCCCTCCCTGTTTGCGGTATTAATGGATGGGCTGACAGACGAGGTTAGACTGGAGTCCCCTTGGACTATAATGTTCACAGATGATATTGTGATCTGCAGTGAAAGGTGAAAGCAGGGAACAGGCGGAGGAACGCTTGGAAAGATGGAGGTACGCACTGGAAAGGAGAGGAATGAAGATTAGCCGAAGTAAAACAGACTATATGTGCATGAATGAGAGGGGCGGAGGAGGAAGAGGAAGACCAAAGAAAAGGTTGATGGATGTTGTGAGGGAGGACATGAGGACAGTGGGTGTAAGAGAGGAGGATGTACAAGATAGGCTGAAATGGAAAAAAATGACACACTGTGGCGACCCCTAACGGGACAAGCTGAAAGAAAAAGAAGAAGGAGTTTTGTTATTTTGGAAGTTTGCCACAAACAGGTTAGGTAGTCCTTCATATGATGGGTGCTCACAAAGTAGCCCTCAGGCTCAAAGAGGTTTCTGACTCCTGCTCTCACCAGTCGCCTTTCCAAAAAACAGAAACACAGAAAAATGTTTGAAATGTTTTTTTAAAGAAAAACATGCTTTCATTGGTCACTCTAAATTACCCCTAGGTTTGATTGTGAGTGCGGCTGTTTGTCTCTATGTGCCCTGCGATTGGCTTGCAACCAGTTCAGGGTGTACCCCGCCTCCTGCCCATTGACAGCTGGGATAGGCTCCAGCCTTCCCACGACCCTTGTAAGGATAAGTGGCTAAGAAAATGGATGGATGGATATTTGCATATACTACACAAAGAAGATGCTCAGAACTGCTCAGTAAGACTCAATAATGTTCGATGCCATTTCTGCTGAATACATACAATAAATACCATATGGCTGTGAATAATTGTCAGTGCATGCTGGTGTTTGTTCATTTGTTTGTTTTTGTGCTGTGTTTGATATTTTTTAGTTGCTTAAAGGGTCATAACCTCAACATCGATGCTCGGATCACGATTATAGGATTAATTTCTCCTTGCCAGTGTTGTCATTTTGTATTTGTGTGGTTGACTGTTTGTCCCATTCCAAAAATTGCTGAAAGTACATCATTAACTGTGGGGTTCTTTGCCAACATGTCAGGGCATTGGAGTACCTTAATTACTTCATCTTCATTTTTGATTTTCTTTTTTTTTTTTGGCTTCACTTGTGTAGCACCATATCTGAGGCTCTCTTGAAACCTGAATTTTGCCTTGCAACACAAACTCAGCACAATCTGCCAAACAACGGCTTATAAATTCAAAAAACTACTACTAAGTTGGGCACATGTGACTCAAGATACCACTACAGGTAGAAATGTGCAAAAGATGTTGTAAAAAATAAATAAATAAAGCTATTTCGAGATATTTAATATGTTAATGCTGTAATGTTCTTACTAAAACTCCTTTTAGAAGTATTCTGTTTCTCTCTTGCTTCTGTTGACTGTTAATTGCACTTGTGGGACCCCCACAACCCTAACATCCACCAGTGGTCCTTAACCAGGTGCTTAGTTGGCTTATGCCTTGGGGTGACGCTGCGTCGAGCTCACTTAAAGAGGAAGTTTAGTCATGGGTACGAGTGAACCAAAGTCAACAACATTGTTTCGATTTGATCCTCCTGGCAAAGAAAACACTCACAACACAGATATGCAACTAGGATGGAGTGCCCGATAATCCCAACCTTTTGTTGCATGGTCCACAGTCTGTTTGGCTGCAGTATGTCAACATGTTCAAATGAGGACAGCAATGGAGCGTCTCTACGCCACTGTGTTGCTTTTCTGTGGCATCTTCTTCCATCTGTTTACTTGGCACACTCACATAGAAGAGGACTTTTCACTTGAGAGTGCTTGAAATTGCTCGTACGTGAAGAGGCGACAACAGCTGTTAACGGATGACACGGTGCTATCATCTTCAACACACGTGTGAAGAACACAAGCTTGGATTCCTTCATGAAAAAAAAACATCCACAAATGAGAGGGGTTATTTTTTGCTTGTGTAAATAAGAACAATCAATGCAACCCAATCTGATGCAATAATACATTCAGTGGCAGTCCTAATATGAATGGCACCCGACTGCGAGATCACACCTTGCCCCCCACCAACATACAGAGGGAGGCTGAACAAAGGGATGCAAATTGTAAAATGTAAATTCTTCATACAAACGGCAGTGATTGACCTCCATAGAATAAGAAAACTATTTTACTCATCAATGCCTCCCCATGTGGCCTCAAATCATGTAGATGCCAGAAACAGCCAGTGAATCCATCAAATGCAGCATATTATGAAAAAGTGACTTTTCAATTGCTTTTATCCAAATATATGGTTTTCTAGCATGCCTACTGACACATCAAGTATGAAATTAAACCAAGGCCCATCAGCGAAGTGCAATGATGTTTATGAGTGGTGAAGCACCGACATTCGAGTCATATTTACAAATTTTGAATCCAAACAACGTTGGCAGCCTGACATTAAAAAGGAACAATGACAGCATTTTTTTCCCCATACACAAGATTTGCCCATAAATTGTTTTGCATTTACTTGTTCAATCAACATAATCAGCTGCTGCACTACACTGGCTCAGCCAGCATTACCTACATCCACTACAATCAATCCCTTCTTTTTTCCCAGTACAATTTTATTTGATTGATAGGTTTACTCAAGTTTGAGATGGAATTCATCAGGTACAATTAAATGTTTACTTGATCAGTTTAAAAAAGCATGATGTGAAGACATTTAAAAGGAAACAAGATTATCAGAAAAAACAGATAGCGTCATCCCTTCTCTGATTTAATATCTGCTAGCACCATATTTATTTGTTAATGTTCCAAAAAAGTGTGGATTTTAAACTACTTTTTAGCAAGAGGAATCTCCACCCCTGAGATGTTTTAGTGGTAGACAGGCTTTGACGCAAGGATGCCCAGAGATGAAGTAGAGACAACTACAAGAATTTGAGGTAGAATAATGTGCTGTCCAAGTGCAAGGGCGATAGGTATTGTTCTTTTGTTAAGCAGCAGGTTTCAGTACAATCTGGCGAAAGTGACAATGGAGTAATCCTCGCTTGTTGCAGGGATCACATCCCGTGTTGAATCGATGATCAGAATAGCTGTAACTAATTTGTTGATTGATTATTGTTGAGTAATTGTGGCCCCGTAGCTCAGTGGTTAGAGCACTGGTTTTTGTAAACCAGGGGTTGTGGGTTCGTATCCCACTCGGGCCTCCACTCCCTGAGAAGGGTTGCGTCAGGAAGGGCATCCGGCGTAAAAATTGTGCCAAACATATGTGCATTCATCCGAGATGACATGCTGTGGCGACACCAAAAGGGACAAGCCCAAAGAAACCATTATTGTTGATTAATTGATTAACTTTCCACCTCTAATTTCAATTGTCTCCTTCAATGCGCCTGTAAAAAGAACACCACATTTATCTGATTTCTTTCCAGGGGCATTTATCCCCCCCCGCCGAAACATGTTCACATCTACACAGGACAATGTTTGCACACTTGTGCTAACACACACGGGTATATAAACAGACACTACAGTAAGCAAACTACACCAGGCCATAACAACTCTGGGCTTGTGGAAGAGAAATAATTCAGCTTGTACTTGAATATGTGCACATCAGAGTAAGGCCGTCATGTTCGTGTAATTACAAACGTGCAGTCGCTCCACATAGAGAAGGAATGTGTTTGCTGAGCCTCACACATTGGACGTTTCCGCCCCTTTAAATTCTGCTGTTACTGCATTTTTTTTTTTTCATTTTTTGAGGACAACAAACCCTGGAGAATTTTGCGCACATCTCAGCAAATGTTAGGAATTGACATCAGCGGGGTAATGAAGTGGCTGATATAGGAGTGCAGTACGGGCCCGATGATGTTTTTATGATGCGTAATCTTTCTGCCCCCGTGATTTTCATGCGTTTCATTAAGTCGTGACACACATCTTTAGCTCTGCCGCCGATTTTTCTTGGTCCGTTGGACATTAAACGCATCGCATGATACACTCAACCAAGGCATGGACAACGGTTTATTTTCAGGTGGGGATGTGTGTGTGTGTGATGACCCACTGACCTCAGTCATGTGACTTTATCATAATTAAGTCAATTAAATGCTTATTAAAAGCTGATGATAATGATAATTATCTGTACTGCTTATCCTCATAAAGAGTCACAAGCATACTTTAGCCTGTTCCATCTGATTCTGAGAAATGGGGTTTGCACATGTAAAAAACTTACTGGCAACACCGTTGCTAGTAATGTATGTAATCAAAGTTTACAGTAACAAAAATGTGTATTACTTTCACAGTAACTAGATGATATAGTATTTTAATGTTTGGCAGTACATAAATCAATAAATGGTTTGTTATGAGGCCCATTTTGATGTTCCATTGTGGTCGCATTGCAGGATTGCCCAGAATGAAGTGTGCAGCTCTGCAGGGATACGCGTCACGTTCAGTTAGCCGCCAACGGGAAGTGTGTGTGCATGGCTCTCTGTTGTCAGGCCCGGGCAAACATTTCACGAATTCTTTGCATGTGCAGTCGTGGCAGAAGCAGGAGGGTAAAACTCAAGAGAGCACGCTGCCCTTCCTACTAACCCCCCTCCCGTCCTCCACCATGAGTTACCCACCACCACCACCCCCGGGGCCCCTCCCCCACCACTGTCACTGTCACTCAGGAACCAAAGTCATTGCTCTGCTTTGACGTTTCGAAGGGGGCTTCTTGGAAAACAGACAAGAACAGAGGCAAGATCAGGTTTAGCCAATTACAAAATAAATATAATGTAGACATGTTTGGTAGTAACTTGGATGACATATTTTCTAAATCCCATTAACACATTGAATTTTGTTTTGTTTGTAATACCCATAATGTTCGGGAAATCAATTGAACATTTAATTTAAACAAATAAGTTGAACAAAATCTTAATATCCGCAACCCATTTTCAACACCAGTTATCACAGTTAGTGTCGCGGGCTCGGAGCCCATCCCAGCTCGCTTTGGGCAAAAGGCGGACTTCACCAAGAACTGGTCTCCATTCAATCACAGGGCACATTTTAGACACCGTCACTGAGTGAGAACTGAACCCACGCTGCCTGCACTGAAGTCAGGCGAGTGTACTCTTGCACCCTCAGTGAGTCCAACTATTTTAATATTTGATAATAATTTCATGATAGAAAGAAAGATAGAAAGATAATGAGATTTCACCCAGAAAATACAATTAATTGAAACTGGCTGACAGGAAAAAATACAGATTACATAAGTATATGAGCTGAATATATTTAAAAAGGCGGTACAATAGCGCAGCTGTAGAGCATTGGCCTCACAGTTCTGAGGACCAGGATTCAAATCTCCCCTTGCATGAGTGGCCTTTCTCTGGGCATTCCCACATCCCAAAAACATGCGACATTAATTGGATACTCTAAATTGCCCCAAGGTGTGATTGTGAGTGTGACTGTTGTCTGTCTCCACGTGCCCTGGAGTTGGCTGGCAACCATTTCAGGGTGTACCATTTTGGCAAGTCAGATGACCTACTTGTGTGGATGTGATGTATTCTGTGCGTGACCAAAGAAATCATGGCCGATCTGTAATGTACACTCACATGGAGTACCACCACGATCGGACACATGAAAAAGCCCTACTGTTACGCGAAATTTTGCCATAATTCGGATAGAAATAATCCGAGGAAGGCTCGGTGGCATATTCTGCCCAGTAAGAAAAAAAAGCATTTAGGGGCCCAGTGGCTTGTGAAGTGTGGTTGCCCTGAGCCATACGACATATTTACAGGTGTACCGTAATTTCTCAAATATAATGCGTCCTGAAGTATAATGCACACCCCCAAAGTTGACCAAAAAAATAATCAGGAAAACCCTTCTACCTATGTACAATGCGCATCACCATTTTGCTGCTATCCATATGCTTAGAATATTCAGAATTATCTGTATTTATATTGTTAGGTTTGTATTTGTATTGTTTTTCAAAAAACTGTCGGTACAACAATCAATAATAATCATCGTGCACGTGTTGATGTAGTGGGACTATAATTTCGGGACAGGCCGCAGCACACCCTTGTCCTGGTCTCTGTAATTGAACAGAATCTCTCAACCAGCTAAAATAAATGCTCAATGATGGCACATTTTAATACAGTTGATAGCACATACTACAGTCTTAAAAATCTAAACTATTTAATACTGTTTATCAAACACCGATTTAAATATTTGTGCATAAAATGTTTGTGCATAGTGCAGTTTATCCACTATATTATACATCCTTAGCCAAGTCTTCAAAAGAAGCATCTGACTCATCTCCAATCCGAAAAAGATCCATAGTAGCTACCTTTGGTGCATCACTGTCGAACTCATCATTGATGATTTGAAACATTTTTTTAATCCCAGAGTTTGGGTGCGTCTCCCCCTCCGTTCGGCTCCAATCTGTAGCATTTTTCACAATGGTGTCAGGTGGCTATCAAAACAACGTCAGCTCAATCTACGTAAAAACGAGTGTAACGGGCACATTAAAAATATGTGCGCGCACCCGTTTCTTTTTTTTTTTTTTTTTTTTGGCCCCATGAAGCTTGTATTACGTAGTTTGAGCTCACTTTGTTTTGTTACCCACCTGAAGCCACTGAGGTGAGCGATCGTTGTTTCGGATTGCAACGCTACTTCCAGGTTGCCGGCATCATCGGCACGAGTGATGACACATTTCTTTTAAAGGCAGCTGCACAACTAACCGTTGTAGGTGACATTTTTGTCTTAGTTTAAATTAAAACAAACTCATGGGCAGTCGTTTCAGATCTTTAGTACAGTAGCGACAAACATGCTACGCTAACAATCGTAAAACGCAAGTTCCCCGATGACCTTAGGGAGCTAAGGTTGTGGGTGCACATTACCGTAATATATATAAATCTTTAATATAAGACATCAAATATCATATCGAAATATATATGTATAAAATTTTTACCACTCTATATAGCTGTATACAACTATACGATGTGATTATATTTTTTATTTTTTATCCATACCTAAATATAATGCACTCTATTCATGTATAGAAAATATTGTGGGAAAAATGTGTGCATTATTTTTGAGAAATTACGGTATTTATGCATTTATTTAAGACCAAAACTTTTAGAGTACAATAAGTCTCAGAATTCTTATTTCAATAACATTGTTATGATAGTTGGTAACCAATGATGACAAAAGTACCATTAATGCAATTTCTTGTGCTTTCATACGTCATGCAGGCGTTGGGACTTCCATCCGTTAATCGTGAACGTAATTCAATTTGATTTGCCATCATGATGATATGATGGGGAATAGTTCTTGCCGACAAAGGCATGTCTTTTATTCGTTTGATGATGTTGTCTTTATGCAAAGTTGGCAAAATGTTGATTGGCAACATCGAGTATGAATGCTTCGGCATACTTCCCAGCTGTGAATTTAAACACACAGCAGAACCCTCCCTCCCCACAAAAGTTGTCCATTCTTGTTGAAACCTTTGGTGGTACTCATATTTTTTTCTTTGAGCGACCTTTGTCAAAGGTTTCCATAATTACAATTTCCACACAATCAGCGTTCAACCATTTTGAGCCTGTGGTTAGGTAGCGAGTCAGACTCCGCGTCATTCCCGTCTGAAAGTCCATCAAAATTTTCAACAGTATTTACAGCCACAGAGACAAATGTGTATGGATGTATTCCTTCGTCTTCCCAATCAACCAATGCTCCTATTTCTTTATCAGATGAAGATAAATCCGAGAAATCAGCACTTCCGCACAGGAGGCACACTGGAGATGTCACTTCCTGTTTTTTTAGTCATGTGACTCACCAAAATGGCGGCGCCCATGAAAATTTATAATTGCCAATAAAAATCTTCTCAAAAACCATTAAATGTTATCGGATTAACCTTTCAAGGTACAATACATATAACATGACCTATCGGATTAAGGCTTTTTATTGTCCACTGGTGTATTCCTTTAAATAGATAATAAATTATAAATATTCAATAATAAATATTTTTTACTACTATGCCAACGCAAACATGGTAAAGCAGCGTTTACCTATTACACTTCACAAAAATGAAATACGTTACAGATACAAGTAACGTCAGTCCGGAGTGTAACATTTGAATGCGGGTTAAAAAAAAATGTTCTCATCCTCTTTAATTGTACTTTTATTTTTCTCATTGCTTTAAATGTGTATTAGAAATTTTCCCTTTATTTTTAAATGCTTTTATTTATGTAAAGCACATAAGTACATTGAGTAATCTTGCGTGAAATGTGCTATATAAATAAAGCTCAGTTGGTTTGCCTTAATAAAGGTTTATTGTTTAAAGAAGAAAAGTAAAAAAATCATTCCACAAATAAAATTATTTCACACCTTAAATGATGATATCGATCTGTACAAGCAGCTTTTATTACAGTATTTTTATACTTCATAAATAAACAAGAACTAAAATCTAGAATTATCTCTTGACAAATTGTTTGACTGTTGTGGGGGGGAATAAATGTGACAAAATCTTATTTTAGCATCTTTTCATTCTTTGTTTGTTTGTTAGAGATCTGGTTCAATCCAAGTGAAAAATAGCAGCGGATGTAATCAGGGAACATCACCTACCCCGTCATCAAGAATGTCTCTCCTCCTGGTTGCCATGGCAACCAGGGTGTCCTATGTAGGAGAACAGCATTAGCACTCAAAACTAACAAAAGGAGGATAATTATGAATCAAGGTGTTTGTGCAAGAGGAACCATTGCAGTGGCCGTCGGAGCCCCAAGCAGAGGACAATCAGTGAGTGATTGCCCCCACGTTTGTTTTCTAGATGAGTTGGGAATTGAAATAAAAGGTTCCAAATATGGAGGTTTTAGAGTAATAAAATAAATTTTTAAGAGTCCCTACTGTGCTCATGAAAAACAATATAGCGAGAAGATGCAGTGGTAATGCTGGGTCTCAGCAGTCAAATTCAAATGAGCTACTGGTTACTTGCACCCTCAACTGCGGGGTCACTGCTGAATCTGGCTTGTATAACCAGGAAGACTGTGGGCAACAAAGCAACTGACTAACCTTGAGTGTGACAAAAATAAAAAATCGAACCCCTGTGAGATGGTTTGGTATTTTCACTTGTAACCTGACAAATTACCCTATATGAGCCTAACATTATATCCTATTATATATCACAGTACATGCAGTATATTTTCATGATTTAATTTTAAAATAAAACACAACAAATTCAACTTATATGAAGAAAGGATTTGTCAATTTCTCCAAGAGTCCATTTGGTTTCATTCAAATGTTTCCATTACCATGAACTGAATGACTGAAAATTTACACAGATGTAAAAAAAAAAAAACAAAAAAAAAAACAAGCAAGCATATTCTTTGTTTTTGTTGTTGTTTTTTGTTTTTTAAATTGACATTGTGACGGTAACTCCAACTCCTTTGGCCATTTTGCTACTTGGCTAGTGATAATTACCTATGTCATGATTTAATCACTGCTACCCAATTATTAAGAAAATCCCAATGTACTTGATTTTTTTTTTGTTTCTTGTATTCCAGAAAATCAGACATTTTGACATTGACAACAATGCTATTAGGTTAACATGTCAGTTGGATTGCTAAGTAGATTTAGAAGTTTTTCAACAAGATTAAGTGAATATTGAACGAAGGTGGGGGACTCCAGTCATGAATTAGACTGTGACTTACGTGGCTGAAAGATATGAACAACATTAGATGTTTCATTATTGAAACTTGACTTACACTAGAACTCAATCACTAGACAATTTATTTTTACATTTTAAAATGATTTGTTTTTTGACAGTGAACCTTTTGTTTTTTTGTTATTTTTTTTTTGTCTTGTGCACCCGTAACCAGGTCACCAGTTGACTATGCTATGCTATGCTATGCTATGCTATGCTATGCTATGCTATGAGATCAGGGTTGAGGCTGCCTCTTTGAGCAAAAATCACAGAGGGAGCCGCAAAGATGAAACTGCATTTGGATGCAAGTACAGTGTTGTGTTTTTGATGAAATCGAGAAAAACAGAAGTGTAGCATTCAAGGTTGGCAACTCAAAGATCAAAGACATAACTGCGACGATGTGAACCTTCATCTGTCAGATGCCGGTAAGATAGCTAGGTTAGCTAAATAGCAATTGCGATTTTACCAGAGAGACCTTGAGTCACCTTGAGTGGCTTTTCTCGAAGCTGAACATCTGCTGTACTGTATTTGATATGGCAGCTCATTTATCATATGTAAGCACTCATACAAACATCAGGGGATTGAGGAAAATATTCTTCTAATTGGTAATATTCATAGTCGATGTAAATGTACATCATACTCTTAAGTTATTTCATTTTTAGAGGTGTAAATGTATTGTTTTATGTTGATTTTATTTTTAGATGCAGAAATCGACTTTTTGGCATGATCACCAAAATATATATTTTTAATCACTCCAATGTATTTTGTGGCTGAACAAAGTTCTATGGTTTGATTTTACCAAGTCTAATGACTTGCGAGTTGACTTTTCTTGGGTATTTTTTTTTTTTTCACATTAACTTGGGAGTTGCTTGGAATTTGACTGTCCGACCTGAGACTTGATTGCAACTTGCACCTTTGTGGGTGAGTCACGACACCAGGTGTCAGTAATGGGCAGACACCAGCCTGATTTAAAGGTACTTGTACTTGTGAAGGCCCCCAATACCAGCAACAGACTTGCGGCAAAACAATCTGACATAGAGTAAGCCCTCATTGCCAGTAATTTGCACTATGTTGCTAGGGTGTGACACATCAGCGAATCATCATGTGCATCACAAAAGAAAGGTCTTTGTGCACAATTATCCATCATTGCGTTTCACGAAATTCCATATATCAGAGGTACGAGTGGTATCGGTACTCGGTGTCACGAGCACTTAAGCGTAAATATTCATGCTAGTATTCCTCTTGGAAAAAAGTGGTATCTCCATCTCATATATGTCCCTTTAAGTAAGGAAAGTATTTTATTGTTCTTTTTTTATGTTTTACAGTCTTTTACAGTTACTGGTTTTATTATAAAGACAGTTTGACCTTACAAACAGGTAATTCAGAGAGACTCTCAGTTCAACTTGACATTTAGACTAAGTTAATGAAATCTTTTTATGGAGTTCCGTTAAGGAGAAAAGAGTACATCTGGTCACCCAGACATAGCTCTCATTTGAAATCGCATTTAGAAGTCCTGTTTCTCTTTGGTGGCAATAAATGCATGACAACAATGCACGGGGATTTTTCATGAGCCCTTACGTCCTCTTGATTGCCACCCACCTACTGTAACTCTACCTGACACCTGACACGGAGCACAAGCTCCCAATGGGATGTGGAGACTGTCACAGTGCTCCGTGCTATCCGTAGGGCCCCTCCGACTGAAGAACTTGATGTTTTCCCAATGAGAAGATGTGTAGGAGCTGACTAGCACGCATTTGCGATAAAAGCGTCCGGAGCTACAGTGTCGTGTCTGCCCACCTGATGTCCGGCTGAGCAGAACTGGCAGAGGGAGTGTGCTGATAGTGCACATGTCACTCAGAGTCCCTGGCTGGAGCTAAGCTTCTGGAACTTGTTGGGAGTCAAGCTGTTGCGACCAGAAAAACTGAAAACTTTATTAGATAATTTTATAGGGAGTTTTTTTAGCAGTAACATTTTTACTGTTCTACAGCAGCAAAAGAGTTAACTATAACTAGTTTTGTATTCCATTTGTTTTGAGATTGGTTTCAAGGCCACATTCTAAAGGTCTTGGCTTTCTGTCAGACTTGACTCCTAAAGGTCTTGGTCTTGCCCCTGACAGAGTGGCCAGACGTGCGACTTTCCATCGGGACCGATCAATACCACCACTAATTGCTATTATTAAATTTTATGCATGTTATAAGAAGGGGAAGCACTTGTAAAACAACAAATACAGTACCTTTAATTTGTGTGTCACTAACTCCCCACCACCCTTGTAATGACTGCAACCTCTGTTGTGAGTGAAGGATTTATGTATTTATTTTTTTTAAATAATTAAATTGGAATAAGAATAAGATTTTTGCATCTTTAGCTTTAAGGTGGTTGCTGATTGTGTTTTGGGCTGTCAAATGTACACCATTTAAAAGAAAAATGCCTTGTCAACCTTGTCATGGTTTTGAAATTTGATTTTGATGGTGTTGGTCTCACCCCAGTCTTAGCTTGTCTCAGTCTTTGTCTTAAGTTGGTTTAGGCTCTGAAAAGTTTCCATCTTTGCTTGGTCTTGGTGAATTCTGGTCTCAAGAAAGTGTTGGTTACGAATAGTTTGGAATTGAAGCACTACTAGTTAGAACAATAACAGAACCTGTGATTATCATACTATAGAGTGGTACCTGGAATTAAATTTGTTTTTTGAGTTATGAGCAACGGCTTGGTTGATTTTTCTTTTTTTTTCTGTGTCAAACGAAACAGAATTATTTAGTCATTATTGAATTATGAGCACTAGCTTTGGTGGCAGTGAACTTCACAACACATGGCAGTTTGGCAGAGAGTAAACATCCATCCATCTATTTTCTGAGCCGCTTATCCTCACAAGGGTCATGGGAGTGCTGGAGCCTATCCCGCCTGTCATCGAACAGGAGGTGGGGTACACCCTGAACTGGTTGCCAGCCAATTACAGAGTAAGTGAACAATTCTTGAAAGTTCCTTGCTTCAAGATGCTTATTGGCACTAACACTTGAAGTTTACTTTTAAACTGAATACATCCATCCAGCCATTTTCTTCACCGCTTATTCTCACGAGGGTCGCGGGGAGTCAACGGGCAGGCGGGGTACACCTTGAACTGGTTGCAAGCCAATCGCAGGGCACATTGGGACAAACAGCCACACTCACAATAACACCTAGGGCCAAGTGTCCAATTAATGTTGCATGTCACCGTGCCATCCAAACTGAATACAAAACAAAGATAATTACATATTGTATATATAACAATGCTGGATAAGTTTGCCTTGCAAAAGTCTGCTATCCTAATGCTAACACAAAACATTGCAGATAGGATCATAAAACCCAACATGATATCCCACTAATTATAAAACAACTTGTATTTGAACTCATGAGGTAGCAAGTTGCAACACTTGCAGACAGACAGCATACAATACATGCATATATTCTTTATCCTTTGGCAAAAACAACAAATATGTTAGTTGACTTGTTCTTTGTGTCATCATCAAATTTATGTGTAGTAATTCTGTATTATACTTTGCCATGCTGGCCAATGTGCACACATGAGCAAGAGCAACACAATACCAATTGAATTATCATATATTATTTAGCACTTTACAATCTATTATTCATTACTACTGTATGTTTGTATAAAGTAGAACACCATAGAGTGGTATTTGTCGATCCATGTCTTTTTGGGAGCTGGAACGGATTAATGGCATGCACATTAATTTCAATTTGGAAAGATGATTTGACATACGGATGGTTTAAGTTCCAAGCTTGATTACAGAATGAATGAAACTCACCCTCAAACAGACTAGATGGAAGCCCTTTCATCTTATAGCCAAAAAGGTAAGCAGAGATGCAGTGTTAGTACAGTTTAGATGGAAGTTGTGTCAGTATTATCCTCCCATAACAAACACATTTACAAATGTAGAGTAAGCAGTCCGTGTGGGGCTGGAGTGTATTTGTGTTTTGGAATGTATCCACTGCATGCACCACATACACAAATCGCCAACTTTGTGTGAAGTGCTATCTCCACAAGAGAAAACACAAATGATAGTTTTACTACATCTTCTCTCCAATGAGGGTCACTTTCATCTTCAGACTGTGGGTGATTTCAGAAACCCCCAGCCCCTGGTCGAAAGACAAAACCTCCCTCTCCATCCATCCATAGATTATCTGATCTGCTTATCCTCACTAAGTCTCAGGCATGGTAGAGCCTATCCCAGTTATTTTGGGGTGAGCGGTGTTGCACCCTGAACTGGTCGCCAGCCAAATAGTTCTCACGCTCTTAAAACAGGCCATTAGAGTGGCTAGACAAATGGGGCACAAAGTGTGCTGTGGAAAAATTTGGAAGTTTTCTGAAAAGTAATGTTGTTTTCAGTGAATGTCATAAAATGGAAGATACAAGGAAACAAAACAGATGAAGCACCGGCGAATATCATCGGAAGGAGACACTTTATGAGTCACGTTTATCATTTCATGAAGAGCAGCGAGAGGTTAAAGCGACCTGACGATATCGACGTGTGACTCTTTCATGACTCCCCCCTCCAGACGCACAACGTCGCTTCAACCAGATGAGAAAGAAAGAGACAGGCCACTTTGTTCTTCAGCTTGTGATTGGCGGTGACAGGCAGCAGGCAGATAAAGTGAATTGAGTGATGATAAAAGTGAGTGTTCTTTTTATTATTATTAATATTATTCTCAGGTTTGGGAATGGACAAGGTCACATTGCTCTTGAGAGCAACGGGAATTCCTTCACTGGCTGCTCTTTTTCAATAAATGTTCGAGTTTGTACAGAATAATTTTACATTTTTTTCCCATTCCATTTTGTTTCTTTAAATCCAGGTTAAAAGCTTATTTTTTATATGGTTTTTAGAGTACTTCCATTTTAAAATATTTCTTTCAATCTCTGCATTTCTGTTTGTGGTGTCTCTCTATTCATCTCCAAACTTGTGACATTCTAAGTCGTCCTTCTAATTGCCCCTCCCTCCACCTGTGTTCACCTTGAAGCTGCACACGTCGTCTCTTTATGAAGTAGCACATAAATTGTGTCTCCATGTGGAAGTTTCTGTCAGCAGGGTTGTGTTGTCCACCTGGTCCGACTGTGTTGTGGTCTATTCATCTGAGCCCGTTTAGACGGTGAGCCATGGGGATCCCTGAAGGTAATGCATTCTCGTCAAGGCCACACTGTCCTCGCCCAAATTATTGTTTGTTAATTACGGCAACTTTTGGCCGGCCTGTACATTTATCACTACTTCCTGCTGTAAAGTTCAGAAAATGTGCAGTTCAACTTATTATATATGCACATTCATCTTCTACCATTCAAAGGGAAAAGACTGGACTATACTGTGTACTCTTCATTAAATTGCATCAACTATGTCAAGTAGTAGTAGGGGAAAGATGTCATTGCAAATAGCATTTAATAGTGATTTATTAAAATAAGCAATCTTGGCCAAAACATGAAACCAAAAATCTGTAAACTGAAATACAGAAATTATTATACCAATTATTAGTTAATTTGCATTTATGCTACGTTTGAATTGAAATCTATTTGTTTGAAATTGTCTCACTGGAAATGTTTGTAGATGAGAAAATGCAGTTCCCTGCTATATCCACAATGTGAAAATAAGAAAAATACTATTGATTAAAAGAGGAAACCAATTGGTCGTTCATTATTCAGGAAAATTTCTTGTTTTTCTTCTTGTGTATTTATAATTGCTCTTTACCTAGCAAGAATATATTTTATCCTCCCACTTCATTATTCTGATAGATTTGTCAGTACAGCACTCACTTAATAATTGCAGCACTCAAAGATGCTCATTCTTATTTGTGTCTTTTTAATTACACTTCAGAAATAAAATGATAAAAAAGAAAGTCATAGCATAGCATTTTCTGTTATTTTAATTTTACTTTTGCATTCTGTTTTCTTTGTTGTGAAACATATAGTAAAAATCCTGTTCTAAATTAATTGGGTGGATGGAGCCACTGCAGAAGACACCAAGCACATGAAAAACTAATGTGAATCTAATGCAAAAGTTTAGAAGAGACTCTGCGCTTGGGTCAAACATGAACGGTATTACTAATACCAAGGTACAAGAAGAAATCGTGTCATGGGTGGAGGTGCGATTTACAAGGATAAATGGAATAGAGCAACGAAATACAATAATCCCACTCGTTCTTTAGCTTCCATTGCATTTCAATAACCAACTGGTATCAGGACTACAACAGGAGACCCCGCCCACCGGCAGTCAGCCAGAAAACTGGAGACAGGGAGATAAAAACAGGAGAGACACTGAATAGGACGTGACATTTTCATAGAATAACTGAAAACCTGCTATTAATTGGTTTTGAAGGTGCAAACACTTTGATCAGCCCCCTAAATTTCTTAATGTTCTTTTTTCAATAAAGAATTATGGCTTTTAAAATGTATTAAATATCATGTATACATATTAATGAAAAATTTATATATATTATTAATTAAAGTTGTTGAAATGACTCAAAAGGACTCGGAAATCAGTGTGGGACTTGCGACTAGACTCGGTACCTGAGGGCAAAAAGTGAAAGTTACTTGTGACTTGCAAAGCAATGCCTTGGTCCCACATCTGCCATTAAGTTAATTATCCACTTGACTCACTTCTTTTCAATGGTGCTTACTGCTAGCATGTCTTTTGCTCTGTTGTTTTCAGATGTGGGTGAGTGGCTTCGTGATAACAGCTAACAAAAAAGGGGCAAAACGTTTGGGAGTGTGGAGTTATTTTGGTCTTGAATAGTCTCACAAAAAAACAGATTTGTTTCCCATGGCTACAGCAGTAGGCTACAAACATTAGCGCCTCTTATGTCCCACTTAATGTTGTGTGTGCGTCACTGTCAACCGAACTTTGCAGGGTTCTGTTGATGCCACATGATTCCTTTAGCGTGAAGGAAGTAAGTTTCTTTCGGCTTGTCCCTTTCGGGGTCGCCACAGCGCGTCATCTCAGATGAACACACATATTTGTTTGGCACTATTTTTACACCAGATGCCCTTCCTGACGCAACCCTTCTCAGGGAGTGGAGGCCCCAGTGGGATATGAACCCACAACCCCTGGTTTACCAAACCAGTGCTCTAACCACTAAGCTACGGGGTGCGGAGGAACCCTCATTATTTTTGGCTATCCTTATTGTCGGTTAAAACTTGGTTAAATTCAATCTATCGAACAAAGTATTGCATATGTTTATCAAATAAAATTCATTTTAAGATATGTATCTTTATGTCTGCCTTTTTTTAACTTTAAGTTGTGATGACTACCTTAGCTAGTGTTTTTTTGTGTGTGTGTGTCTGTTCGCTTTGTGACATACCTGGGTGTGTTTCGTGTTATGTTCACGGGAGTGGAGAAAAGGCACATAACGTGACGTCGCAATTAATATTGACAACTGTTGTAATTTAAAAATAAATTTCGGCCAACCATTGTCGCTGCTAAACAGCAAAAACGAGAAAGCCGCAGAGGACGTCACCTTGTAGTTGGTGGCCCTTTTGAACCGCAGTTTTTGATTGTGTCATCACAACATCTGACCGTGATCAGATCCTTTTGGTTTTACACAACAAAAATCTTTGGGTAAAAAACAGATAGATCTTTGGCTAAAAAATTGGTGCTTCGCTACCATGTAAGTGTACTTAATGAGAATGTTCCGTGAAGTATAAATACTGTGTTGTATGAGGTGATAATGTTTTTTTTTCACAAGTACTGTACCATTTTTGCCACAGTCGGGCCTATTGAAAGCGAGGAAGGTAAGGCAAATATGCGGAGGACCCAAGTGCAGGGAAGCAGGTAGGCAGGGAATAAGTCTGGGAATCTCAAAAATGATATTCAATGTCCAGAATCAGCAAATTAACAACCAGTAATTAAAGGAACAAAGAAAACCTGAAATAAACCTAAACTGGAAACAAGCACATAGAGACAATGGTATGGGCACACACAGACACAATCTCAACAACACGATGAACAGACAAGAACTGAAAGAAACCAGGGAGTTAAACGCACAGAGATTGATGAGACAATGAGGAACACCTGGACAAGGCAGCTGATTCGTTAAACACAAGGTAGGAGGTTAACAAGAACTGATGGACACAGCTAACGGAATGAGCGCAAAAGCAGAAACATGGAATAGAAGAAAATATGACACAAAAACAACCCAACTAAAAGGGAAACTATGGCAATTTTCAAATTACAAATTGTTCTAAGAAATAACACTTTTCCAATCGTGTATTTTCTGAACTATTTATCCTCACAGTGTCGCCTGCCGTGCTACAGCCTATCCCAGCTGACTTTGGGTAAAAGAAGCCATAGATCTTGAACTGGTTGCCAGCCAGATGCAGGTCACATTGAAAGAAAAAAAAAATCAAGTATTCACACTCACATTCACACACATGGGCAATTTAGAGTCTTCAATTAACCTCCCATGAATGTTTTGGGGATTTGGGCGTTAGCCGGAGTACTCAAAGAAAGCCTACAAAGGCACAGGGAGAACATGTAAACCCGTCACAGGCGAACCTGGGATTTGAACTCCGGTCCAAACACCTGAGAGGCAGACGTGCTAACAGGTCGATCTCCGTTCCACCTAATAAAAGTTTTAAAAATGTAACTTTTTTTGGTTTCTGAAAACATTACCATGCATTGTACATTTCAATGATAAACAAAAAAACGGAACATTACAGCCAAGTGCAGAAAGAACTGCATAACACTAAAGCATTCAGCGCTAAGGTCCACCTAAGCTAATGTCGCCGTGTTTGATTATCCACGAGTTACACAATGACAAATTCTTTCGACCAAATTTTCATATGAAGAGACTGAAAGCGCCAAGGAAACGGGGCACGTCATTCAGATAGAGATTGTGGAGTATAACCATATAGCATCTGAAGCTATGGTACGCCTAAGATAATGTTGGCATGTGTGTTTATCATCAAATTTGACAATGACAAATTTGTTCAACCACAGTGCCATACAAATGGAGACCAAAGGTAGCCAGAAAACGGTGCACTGGAACCAAGTAGAGATTGTGGCGTATATAACACTGATGCATCTGTAGCTAAGGCAGAGAAAAGCGAAGGTTAGCACATTTTCAGATGTGTCTCTGAGCTCATACGTTTTGAAATGAATAATAAATAAATAATGATTTAGAATGTTATCATTTTTGTGATCCAGCACTAAATAAATTGTCATATCTAATTTTGATACACAACATTAATCTGTTATATGTACTGCAGAGACAACAGGCGACACAATGGGAGGCGGGGAGGTAATCTACACAATATCCTGACAAGTTTCTTAGTCAACAGGAGTGTTCCGAATAAATTAACATAAACATTTCCCCCGAGGACCATTCTAATCAGAGAGTACTATCGTTTTCGGCGCCTGCTTAATGAATCATAGGAATTATAGTTGTATTATAAATGGCAAGTCTTTGCAGGGCTATTAGTTTGTTTCTTTAGGGGTCTAATGGAAGGCATGCTTCATTTGGGGTAGCGGGGGGGGGGGGGGGGGGCAAGGGGAGGGCGGATTAGGGACTGGTGGGCCTAGCCGTGTCCCCCCGCAGCAACACGAAATGAATTACATTACAGCTGCCATTTTGCAATGATCTTATCAGAAGCATACTGAGGAAGTTATTATTCCACACCAGCCACTCCCCCCCAGCCCTCCCCATAATAAGATTCATCATTCCGAGCAGTTCGCCCGCCCGCCCGCTTTCTCTCCATCCTCCTTTCCTTGCACATTATTTGGTAATTACAAAAGATGAATTCCATCAGTAGATACATTGCCCGGTCGAGATTTATATTCAACAAGAGTTGCCCTTTAACTTTCATTGTAACACCCGCACTTGCGCTTCACAAACTCACGCCACCCTCCCGGCGAGGCTACGGGCTTGGCTAGGGAAGTGAGGCCAACTGAAAATAACTGCCCCATTCAGCATGTTGATTAAATTTGCTGGCACTTTTAAAAAGAGGTGTCTCTTTATGGTGATTGTGGGGACAAACAATACTCGCACTGCTGGGCTTCCTCTCAGTTATTACGCCATGTCATTGCCCTCACTGTGGCATCAAAAAGGCTGATGGAGAAGAAAACAAGACTCCTTCAAGTGCACCTTTTCTGCAGGGGATCACACCGTCCTAATCAGGTTTACACTTGACACCCCGCTTTTCCTTTCCTGCCGTGTTTGTCGAGACCCACATTAAGAGGCTTCCAAATCACAGCAGCCGTTTTTTGTCAAGTAAACTTGTTTTGGGAGATAATGGGCAACAGTGAAACCTGGAAGTTGAGAGGTGTTCATACCTCAAAGTTCAGAGTTGTTGCTCTTTTGAAACATTTTTTCCCCATAAGTAATATAAAAATACCTTGACACCATCCATCCATTTTCTCCACCACTTGTACTCAGTTGGTATGCTGGAGCCTATCCCATCTATGTAACTGCGCGCAGGAGGCGGGGTACAGCCTGAACTGGTTGCCAATCGATTATGGAGTTACCTTGACTCACAAGTTAATTTTTTTCCATGTCCAAGTTTGTAACTGCAAACACTTGTATCTCAAATTATCTTTCCCCATTGAAATGAACAGACATGCCAATAGTACATTCCAGCCGCCTCCCACTCCTGCAAAAACTAAATCAATGATTGTAATGTGTTTGTAATGTTTATGATGAAAAATACCCCGCTATAGTATGATATTTTATTACAACAACACTAATGATTCAATTAAATAGAATGTAAAGAAATGAAACAATTTCTTTTTTTTAATTTCAATGAATGTTGTGCTGCTCCTTCTGGTGTGGCTACCTAACAGTACAATATAACATAGTACAGTACAGATGTGGTTATACACAAGACAATTACAACAGAATCAGTTAATTGCAATTATATAAGTAATTCTTCGCAGAGGATTAAAAAAAAACTGCAGATATTGTTATATTATCTGTCAACATACTGCACCACTATTTTGGTTTGATTGTGCTGAAACAGCAGTCCAAACACTCGTTACAAAATGACCCTAATAATAAAAAACACCGAAGTGCGCAACTGGTAAGCGTGTTGGCTTCACAGTTCTGAGGACTGGGGTTGAAATTACGTCCCCCCCTGTGTGGAGTTTACATGTTCTCCCTCTGCCTGTGTGGGTTTTCTCCGGGCACTCCGGATTCCTCCCACATCCCAAAAACAAGCATTAATTGGAGACTTTAAATTGGCACTAGGTGTGATTGTGAGTGCAGCTGTTGTCTGTCTCCTTGTGCCCTGCGATTGGCTGGCAACCAGTTCAGGGTGTACTCCACCTCCTGCTCGATGATAGCTGGGATAGGCTCTGGCACTCCCGCGACCCTTGTGAGGATAGGCAGCTGAGAAAATGGATGGATGGATGGATGGATGGATGGATGGATGGATGGATGGATGGATGGAAAACATCGTAATGGATGGATTTACAAGTAAAACATTAACAGTAATGGTCTGAATGGAGCACTGTGCAAAATGTGATACTTAGCATATTAATGCAAAATTGTCACGTTGCTGTTATATGCCATGTAACCTCATCGTCCCAATCCCCTTTATTGCCCCAAGAAGTCAAAATGAACTGTCGTCTTGTTTGTGGATTAAAGCAGCTACTTGTGACAAGACTGTGAGGGCTTTATACCCTGATTAGTTTAATAAAACATGAGCAATCCAAATGAACAAATTCTGAAAAGTGGCATGTCACCCGTACATGTAGCACTAAAAGCATTGATTAAAGTTGGCCGTTTTGGCATCTAAATGATGAACAAACACAGCACTGAAAATGTCAGCCATTAACCTTTTAACCCATTGCTCTTCATTCTAAAGCCTGTGATAATTTTTTTTATTTTACACTTCATTAGCCCAACAAGCATCATTCAAAAAGAGTCGTACTACCGTATACAGAATGTCATGGAAGAAATTTGGAGTGCTGCATTTTTGCTCACAGGCTCCCCTGCATTCTTGCAGTATAATTAATTTTTAAACTAATTTGTGGACTGTGGTACACTCAGCTAATGTGAATATACAGAGGGCTGAAGGCTTCGACCAATCAGTCTGTACTCCCTATTCATGTTTGTCCCTAAATAAATCTGCTTATCTGTTAATGTATGAACTGTTTTGGAGTGGAATTTCTGGTGCTCTATCACTGACATTTAGACCAATACAAGAAGACTGACTGGCTTACAGACCAATCACTTATACTATGTATAATGAGTGAAATTTCAACTGACCAAAGTTAAAAATGAAGAATGTCATGATGACCATACACTGATGTGATGTAGGCAGTGATTGACACAAAGACCAGTCAACAATTGTCTAAAATTATGGCCACCTGTTCTGCGTAAAATGTCTGACATGTAGACTGATCAATGGACCTTTCCGACTGGCAATCTTCAGCTCCTCCTCCCTTAGCGACAGTTGCCATCTCCCACAATCTTCCAAAATGGCGATTGAACAGAACAGGTTTGAAGTGGATTCTCTATCGCGTATTCCTGGTAACATTGGGTATGTTATTTGCCAAAGGCGCCAAACTTGTCCAAGAGGATTCTACAGAGAGGTCTCAACTATTTCACACAAGGATATGTACACTGAATTAATATTTTGAATGGAGCAGGACGCAATGTCAGAGTTACAGCGAAACATTGACGATCAATACAAAAAAATTTGATGCCTCAAAAACTTCATTTTGAAATCCAACAGGATAAAATAGTGGAATCGTACTGCGCATGTCAAGCAGGGTGAGTACTTTTTACTTGGAAAGATCATGAGTAATATCATTGTAGTCTTTATGAGTGAGTCGGTGTATTCATTTGACTTGGCTCATAATGGAACCCAGTGCTCTGTTTTAAAAGTCAGATGTGATACAAATAGGCAATAGACATTTCTCTTCCATGACATAGCTCATTTACGTATCACCAACCCGACTCTTCGGCATTAAACAGTACACACTTCATTCAGCAGGTCAGTGATACACTAACAAAGTGAAAGTTGTTCTCCTGCAATGTATAAAGCACTGATAAGAAATCAATCAAATTCAGAGAAGTTACTTCTCCCTCACTTACCTTCGAACATACAGCCTTATGTTTGTTGATATTGTCCACACTTAGTTGTATGCGCACTCTTCCGCGAGCCTTAATCCATCGTTGACACTTCGTCAACTGTATTTTTGGCCTTGGGAAATGAATCAACTGGGCCCCTTGTAACCTTGCTGGATATTTCTCATCAGAATTGACCCCTCCGTGGATATTGCGCAATCCGCGTCACTGACCAATCAGAGGCCAGAGATCTGCATAAACCAAAGCCCATTTTTGCTCCTGCAATTTTTTCTGACAACATTGAATGGTCCCGTATAGGTTTAGTTAGCATTTTATCGCGTATTTGGGTTATTTAACAAAAAATATGGTTAAGAGGTGTAGTCACGGACTTTGTAATTGTGACGACAGGTATCCTGAAAGGCTAGTTGGTGGAGTTCGATTCGTACCCTTTCCAAAACCGAAGACCCAGTACAAAAAATGCCTTTGATGGATCAAACTTTGTGGAAGACCGCATCATCAACTAAATCCATCTAATATCAACCGGAACAGATATGTTTGCACGAAGGTATGCCTTATATTTGATTTTCAATACATGTCTCGTATAAATGAATTCGAAGTTCTTCGCTAGCATAACACTGCTGCGTGTGATGATTGACACACTTATTCTTTGTTGAGCGATATTTAGCGATGATCGGACTGCATCGGACTGCACAAACGTGTCGCTTTCTTGCTGGCTCGCGGTCGAAGCTTAACCAGACTGTGTTTGCACGAAGATATGCCCTAAATTTGATTTTAAATACACGTCTCGTATAAATGAATGAGACGTTCTTCGCTAGCATAACATTGCTACGTGTGAATGATTGAATGAAGTCAGAAGCATGGCGTCTCTCTCAGTTAAGAATGTATTGTATTTAGAATCTGTAATATATCGTTGATTTGAATGAAATCAGAAGCATGGAGTCTGTCTCAGTTCAGAATGTATTGTATTGTATTTGCCATTTTTACTGTTTGTCTTACGTCAGCGCACGTGGCGTGACGTCACTTCAGGAGGCATGGTTAAGTGCCCTATGCGGAGGGGTCAATTGCACGTTCACCATGCGCATCTGAGGACCATTTTGTTTGTAACGTTAACTTTTCAAAGCGCACGTGACTGATAACCAGCATTGCTTGTGGGACATGACGACAAGAGGGGTGTGTCAAGCCAGGGGTTAAGACATTGCGGCTATCTAATTGGCTATTATTATTGATTGACAGGTCGGAAAGGTCCATTACTGATGCATAGAATGACTGACCTTAACAGCCAGCAACTTTTCATTTAATAATGCCTCCCCATAATGAAAGAGTGACGACATGATCTGTAACTCGCGTACGTACAGTACATATAAAGACGTACCAAACTTTCCATAAACACATTTATGTGACCAATCACTCATGCGGTGTACAATAACATAGACCCCCAATGACTGCGTGAAAAGTGAACAAAGAGCAAGACAAACGGTGTATAAAACAGACTAGAGGTCCAACAATCAATTCATTGAACGCTAATAAATTGTGAAATTCATCAAAAATTATTTTGATATTGTTAAGAGACCTTATTTCACCTATAATTGTTCAAATCCTTGGAATTTTACCCTCGCTTCAGTATATTGTATATACCTTGTTTCCATAGTCCTCTATGAAAGCAGACTGATTATCTTTGTGTTGAATCAAAATAGGACATTTGCAAACATTTAAAAACTAAACTTCTAATTTTAGTTTGGAAAAACGGTTATCACCACAGTTGCTCATGTTGTTACTTGTTGACTAAAATAATTATCATTTTATCATTTTTGTCTATTTCAATTTACATCCAGTTTTTTAATAGATACAAATTTAAAAAGTTGTTATTAATCAATAAATCTTTGAATCAAAAATTTAAATGATCATCAAAATAGCGGTTAACTGCAGCCCTTACACAGACCCAATGCATACCAAGTGAGCAAATGTGTCACGTCCCATCGGAAACGAGAGTAGGACCCAAATGCAGGAACTCGGAAGACGCAAGGTAGTTCAAGAAGAGACACGTTTATTATATGCAGAGGTCGGGGATCGAGCAGGCAGTCCGGTGCAGCAGCGGTAGTTGTGACGTCGGGAGACGAGAACAGATGAGCGGACAGGCAGGAGTCGGTACACGGGGAAACAATCCACGCAGGCAGAAGTATCGAAGGAGTCAGGCTTACGGGGTTGGTCGCAGAACGGACGAAGGTCGGTACACACAGGTTCAATCAGGGATACGAGAGTGCTGGAACGGGACATGAAGCTCAACGAACTGGCGCCGGCCAGTTGTCATCGCGGTCATATAAATCCATGGCATGATCAGGCTGCATGAGACGCAGGTGTACACCAATCAGCGCACCTGCGCGGACACCCGCACAGCTCGTGCTGAAGCGGCAGGATCATGACAAAATGAAGAATTCTGGGTCGATTCGTTTTATTGGGCATACAACAGGAAAACCTCCTGCCTGCAGTGCAATGAAGTTGTTTGTTATGACAAACCATACATGTGTTGTTGCTAAGAATAACATGCTAATAACACACAAAACAATGATAAATGATGTTCTTGGGTAGACAACAGATGCCCTGAAGGAAAACCGTCAAATCTGGTGTAAACACTCAACATATGTTCATGGCAACAAAAACAAAATTCCAAACGTGACATTAGAACGTGGCGAGGTGCAAATTGTCTCTTAACAACTACAAAAAAGGCTGCCATCTGTGGGATAGAGAATCACTTCAAGACAATTAAATTAGCTACTCTCCTTTCAGGTTCATCGTCCCGTATAATTAGTCTAATAGCTAAAAAAAAAAAAAATAAGAGCAAGAATCAAAGAAGAAGCTGGGAGCGAAAGTTTTAGGAAGTACTTTGACTCCGGTTCTTGGGGAATGTTTTGTAAAAAAAAATTTGGTGTATTGCCCAGCAAACTGCTGCACCCATTCTGTGGTTAGGAAGCATTGAAGTTCCCTGCTCTGTGGCTTCTTCATTTTCTTCTTCGACAGGCAGCAATAAAAAATAAAAATAAAAAATTAAATTCCCTCAAACCTATGCTGAGGTTATTGGGAGGGGAAAAAAACATTTTTAAAAATGTGCTTCAATTGGATTAGGTTTCACTATGTCAGTGGTGATTCCAGGTCCACCCTACATGCCCCCAGCCCCCAATACTTTATACCATTACACACACCCATTCCCTTTAATTTTATGCACTAGGTATACTGATCTCTGGGGAGCAGTGGGATTTGGGTCAAAGGGGTTGGTTGCGGGGTGGTGTTTGGCTCAGGGGTCGCTTCGACCACCTATGTCCTCCTCTGGGTGGCCAGTTCTGGGGTGTTTCGGTAGGGGCGGCGGACCTCCCTAGGGCCCTCGGTGTGAGTGCTGTCCCGTCCACCGCGCCACTCTTGGGAGGGCTCCTGGGCCCGACTCTACCTCTCGGCTGGGTAGTGTGTAGTCCTCGGCTACTGCAGCACAGGTGCAGAAGAACAGGTCATATCTGATGGTTATGGTCAGACATGCAAACTCCAAAAGCATGAAAAAGGTGACAAAGGGGGAAAAAAACTATTTAGGGGCGGTCTCTACAGAATCTGGAAGACTTTCAAGAGTACAGAAATGCAAAAAACGTTCACAGACCGTGTTCTGGCCTCCAACTTGAGCCAAGTCCTTTTCCACCTGTACCTCGTTCCTGCTGTGCCACATGAATAGCATCCTCCTCTTTTAGCACTCTCATCCTGGAAAAGAAGTTACTGGAATCATTGTCTATTCCTTTTCATTTTTCACTATTACCAACTTCAAAAGCTAATCCCATATGTGTCCCCCATGAAAATATTACGTACAATATTTTGCTGTTCTTATTGGCCATATCTAAATTTCAAGTTGGTTCATTCTATGTCGGGAGATAATACTTAACAGGGTTCCATCATTTAACACATTTAAATATCAACATCAGTAAACTAATTATGTAATTTCCTTAAAAAATACAAACTGTACAAAATACAAAATGAATTGCATGAGGCAACTGATAACTGGCTGTGAATGAGTGAATACTGTCTGAGCTTGCCTCGGGAGATATGGGAGGGCACTTCCTTGAATGCAGCCATCAGGCCCAGAACCAGGACAGCTTTCCCTGTTTGGTCAAGTTGTACAAAATTGACCTGGCTGTTCCAGCGTGAAGAACACTGAATAAGAGGATTTTTTTTTTTTTCTCTGGCTGGAGATACCTTCACAACACAGAGAGTGACCGAGCTGTCAATCAGCCCATGTCATTGTTCTTTTGTTCGAACGTGTACGTTCCCTGTATATTCAGTGTATGACTTTGGCTCATGTCTGTGGCTAGAGATTTTAGTAAAGTTCAAGTGATCAAACCCATAGCACAGTATTTGCATCATCAATCATCTTTTTTACAGATGCAGTAGAAAATTTGCGGGTCTTATTCACAAGTATGATGGTTTTCCTTTTTTTCTTTTTGAAAAAATGTTTCTCAAAAAAGGTTTCCTCCATAAAAATACATTTTTCGGGTAAAAATGAGAACACTTGGGAAATTGTTTTACTTGTAAAATTATTTGTTTTTATTTGAAAATTATTGGATTTTAAAAATGATTCCATACAGTTGGTAGTTTTACATGAAATAAACAAATATATATTTCCTTCCCATAAAATGCCTGTTCTTTTTTCTTATAAAATTTGTTTTTTCTTGTAAAACAATTTTTTTTCCTGTCAAGAAAAAGTATTTTTTTTCTCATACAATTTCCCGTTTTTTTTCTCTGAGGATTAAAATTGTTCCATTCATCTATTTTCTGAGCCACAAAACCCTCACAAAGCCCATGGGAGTGCCCAGGCCTATCCCAGCTGTCATCAGGCAGGAGGCAGGTTACACCCTGAACTGGTTACCTGCCAATCGCAGAGCACACTGAGACAAACAAAAGTCACACAATCACACTTCAAGGCAATTTAGAGTCTTCAATGAATCATTTCAATTAAAATTTTAGTTAAATGATTACTAGTTGTTAGGTTTCCCCATGGCAATCTGACATAATTGACATGCTTAGATTTCAGTTGTGATGAATATTGCGTAAGTCGCAGATGAGGTATTGTAGATCACATCTGAACACGCTCCAAGAGCAAGACCTATTTTTTACCACTCATGTTTGTCGTTAGAGCGCAGTAATCCCATTTGTGTTTGCTTCATATACACTCACAGGTGATTCACACTACCATCTTCTTGCCCTGCATGCACAGATTAACTGAAAAGAAATCTTTGTGTGTGAGTGCGTGTGCATGTGTGTGTGTGTATATATATATTTTTTCTTTTTTTTGGAATGTGGATTAAACAGCTCAACCTAAAATACGGACATATTCTCATCCATCTATCCATTTTCTGAGTCACTTATCCTCATGAGGGTTGCAGGCATGCTGGAGCCTATCCCAGCTGTCGTCGGGCAGGAGCTGTGGTACACCCTGAACTGGTTGCCAGCCAATCGCAGGGCATATAGAGACAGACAACAGTCGCACTCACAATCACACTTAGGGGCTATTTAGAGTGTCCAATTAATGTCGCATGTTTTTGGGATGTGGGGGGGAAACCGGAGTGTCCGAGCAAACCCACGCAGACACAGAGAGAACATACGAATTCCACACAGGCTGGGCCGGATTTGAACCCTGGTCCTCTGAACAGTGAGGCCAAAGCTCTCACCACTTGCTCTATCGTTCCGCCACTGAACTCCATAGTTATCTCTAATTTGTCAAGCGTTGTGATTGTTAAGATTTAAGACGTTCACCTTGTTAACTGTTTCACCTGCTGCGTGAAAGCATCAAGCTTGCTTGCTGCTCTTTAAGATCTGAAAGGAACACCTGCATCTGCTGTGGATTTAGTTAATTTTAATGTTATTTTTTAATGGTAAAAAAATGTATTTCATCACTTATTCTTCGGGTACAGTTTTATCTTACTAAAGAAAAACCAAGCACAGGACATATTGGATGAAGGAACCCTGGAGGTTATTTCTATTTTCATTGAAATCATTTTTCTAATTTTGATGGTGCCTTTGAGGATTTAATTGCTATGAATATTAATGTGGATTAGCGGCTGTGGCTTTGCTGAAAAAGCAGCAGTTCTGGCTGTTGTTCTTAGATAAAGAAAATAGTTAATGAGGGACAAAGTATATATTTTTTTTACTATGTGAAAAATGAAAGTGACTAACCAATGAGGGAAAACTGCTGTTACTGTAGGGCAGGTCTGTTAAAAAGCAGATTAAAACTCACATTGTGGCAGATTGGCATGCTGTTTAAATTGTTTTATTGTTTCAGACAAAGAACTTAATTGTTTTTTATTTTCAACAAGCAGTTATTTAACAATAAATAGCTGCATTTTTTTTCACGACTCATTATTGAAATGGGGTGACACATCTCTGGGCCTCATCCACTGGCATGATGTGCCGCACATTGTTTTTCTTGGAAAATTTAATGCCCAATAAAATGTAAATTTCAATGTACAATAATGCTTCTTACTGATTAAAAAATGCATATTTTAGACTTCTTTCTTGTAAAATTGCATTTCATCCATGTTTTTTGCTTTAATTTTTTAAAAAATTGACTTTTTGTTTGTTCCAATAAAATCTTGTAACAAGTCAACTTTTTCCTCATGAAATAACATTTTTGTTTTGAAATCACTTGATTTTTCTTTAAAATTAATTTTTAAATATTTCTACATTTTTATTTGTTATGTTTCACTGTTTTTCTTTGCATTAATTGGACATTATAAATTGCCCGTAGGTGTGAGCTGTGAGTGCGGCTGTTTGTCCCGGTGTGCCCTGTGATTGCCCGACAACCAGTTCATGGTGTACACTACCTCCTGCCTAATGCAAGCTGGTATAGGTTCCAGCACTCCCCACGACCCCTGTGAACCGGTTAAGAAAATGGATGGATGGACGGATGGAAGGATGGATGGATGGATGGATGTTTTTCTTTGAAAGATAACTTCTAATTCAATAGCTTTTCATTTTAAAAATGTTTTAGTTAAAAGTTTATTTAAAATTATTTTTTGGCCTAAAATTTAGCATCTAGTGGTTTAGCATTTAGCATCGACTGATGATGACATCTGCCTCACAGTTCTGAGGACCCGGGGTTCAAAGCACAGCCCTGCCAATGTGGGGTTTCCATGTTCTCCCCAATGCCTGCGTGGGCTTTCACTGGGTAGCCTAGTTTCCTCCCACATCCCAAAATTATGCACTGTAGGTTAATTTAGGACTCAAAATTGTCCATAGGTTTGAATAGCCCTATACCTATACCTAGCCTAGTTTTATTTCCTTTTAAGATAAAATGTTTTTCCCCTCAAAACAACTTTTTTTTTTTTCTCCAGGAACTCCGGTTTCCTCCCACAACCTAAAAACATGCGACATTGATTGGACACTCTAAATTGCCCCTAAGTGTGATTGTGAGTGCGACTGTTGCCTGTCTCTATGTGCCCTGCGATTGGCTGGCAACCAGTTCAGGGTGTACCCTGCCTCCTGCCCGTTGAGACCTGGGAATGGTTTCCAGCACTCCCCGAGACCCCTTTGATGATAAGCGGCTAAGAAAATGGCTGGCTGGCTGGCTAGCTGGATGGATGGATGAGATTAATTTTTGAGAGGGGCGAGATTTGTTTTCGAGCCTTCTTTGAGGTCCTTGAACACACCTCGCATTTTCATGCGTGGCGACCTGTCTTCTACGCTAAATCGTTCGCTAAATATAGTGTTTATCTTCCGACATGTGAATGTTTGTGTAAGTTTGACCACTATAGGGACTGTTTCTATGCTGGTTCAACTTTACAACGTTTTTGGGATCGTGCGACGGCTGACGGAACATGGGAGGTTTCGATGAGCTCCTTATCGCAAGTTCCGTCGAGCCGACTCTAAATCTATTGCCAATGGATAGATTTCCGATGACATCGCCACAGTCCCAGGAGTCCCTTGTGTGCCATTTTGAGTGTCTGAAGCAAGTTTGCGTCTATGTCAACAAAGCAAGCAAGCCCCTTTCGTCCGATAATAATGGGCCACACATGCCTAGTTTGGGGCTGTACTAACCGTGTTGAAACAACGAGGGAGTATTTTGATATTCCACAGGTCGTTGTCAACCAGGGAAGTAAAACTAAGCGTCGACCACTGAGCAGGATTTCTTCCTGATTCAACAAAGAGGCACTATAAAGTTTGCTCTGATAATTTCGTAACCCATAACGTTTTCAATTAAATACTTGAGGCAACAAAGAATGAATAAATTACATGTTCTACATAAAGGTATGACAGAGTATTCTTTATTATAAAGACTTAAAGATTAAAAAAAATCGACTTACATTTGTAACTGCAGAGGGCTGTAACTAGTAAGACCTCTCTTTTATAACTGTCTTGTTATCCCATCATTTTACCGAAGCCTCGACTGCAAAAAGGGCAGCCACGTATGAACACCCTTCTCCAAAACCGGCCAAACAAGTACAATGACCGGAGAGAACACAGCCATCTTTTTGGGATATGATCAGGGACGTAGTCGTGGATCGTTAGACCTCTGAGAATGTCTCGCTCGAGCTGCCATTACACACTGATTACCGATCCCGCATTGCCGTAACATCTTGAAGCCACCCACTTGCAAAGTCATTATAGGCTTGTAAGCCTTTAGTTCATCAAGGGTATATGCGCTCACAGAATTCACAAGATAGTTAATGATATCGGATATGTAACGTCAGGGTAGCCTTCCACATCGTCACTAAAGTCGCTTGCTTGAAATTCATATGGATCTTTCCCGCCGATGTCCTTCAATTTCTCCAAATATCTGGCTCTGCTTAAACCACTAAACGTGTTTTTGTCCACTACGTTTGCATTTGTTTTAAATGATGTCATAACTTTTACACCAAACGGAAAAATTAACGATAGAAAAAACTTCATGCTTCACCATTCATCTATGACCTCTGAACTCTAAGACACGCAGTATGGCATCCGTCGCAAGGCATGATGTGTAATCGGAAACCTATCTATTGTAGTATTTATTCACCTTCCTCTGAATGTTTATGAACACTTTTTTGAACAGTTTCTGATACTCGTTCAACTTAGCAACGCTTTTTTTTAACTTTGCGATGTGACTCGGGATGACCTCGCTGCTGAGTAACCTAACTATCCAATGTTGTTGCCAGATTTCAATATTTTATGATACGCTTCAGGCTAATTGGCACAAGCCTGGTGTCAGGAACAAGATTAGCCGTCCACATGCCTCCTTTTTCAATTGAGGATTATAATGGACCACTGCAGAGGGTGTCAGTTCTAGAAAACAAGATCCACTGTCTTTAAATGGATGTGAATGGGCAGTCGGGAAATGAAACCACTTTATCTCAAAATGGTGAGCAGAGGAGTGCTAACCAACAGCCACTTAGCTCAATAATGAGGACAGACGTGAAGTGAAGAATCAATAATGGGTTATCCAACAATTCTCCTTGGAATTCATTGAGAGCAACCCCCAAAGATATGGAATATCTAAAATGGAGGACATAACACCAGCAGATTGACGAGAAATCCAGATGGCCTTCGCTGCGGGCCACCTCAACTCCGAGTGAGCGGCCAAGGACGGTCGCTACTGTGAAGAGCAAGAAAAAAGGCGAGTCTATACAAAACATCGACTCGAGACTTATAAATAGATTTGAGCCACTTTTACAAGACCCTGGCCAAGAATGGTCATCCCCCACAACCACTGAAAGGTATGACATTAAATAAAATGAGAAAAAATAGGGACCCAAATGTTAAAAGTTGGTGATGGTGCTGTCAAGGATGTGAAACATTGCAGTGAGGAAAAATACCAATGTACCGTGTTTTACCAATGACACAGTGTCCGATATTTCCCCAAAAATCTTTGAGATTTCTAAGAAGCACCCAACTGTAAAATCTATCATTACATACACAGGGGGCTTGGATGTTCTCAAGCGGCAATCAAAGGTACTGAAACGAGATTTCATTGCTCTCCCAACAAAAGTGCAATATTTGCATCCTGCGACAAACTGTGACTGGTAAGACGGTTGATGATATTTTAGACAATTTCATCTCGCAAATCTCAAATTCCATGAATGCTGTCACCCCTGTTAAAAGTAAGAATATCTTGAGGTGAACTAAAACATCATGGAGGAGCACAATGATGGTCAAAAGCTCTCAATCAAAGAGTAAGAAAGCAGAATGCAACTGGAGAAAATCTTAACTCCAAATTATTTATGATTAATGATATGGGATGTTCCTAATGTATGATGTAAGGTATGATTGATTACCTCTGCAGACAGTGTCTGTAATTTTAACCAAGAGTTTGTCAGGGCTAGAAAGCAAGACTTTTCCAAAATGAACAGTAACAATACTCACAATCTCTTTGCTGTGGTTGACAAGCACTCTCCACCCCCAAATCAGATGAATATTTGGAAAGGGATTGCCTTAATTTCAGTACAGAGGTAAGAACCTCAAGAATTTGTGCACTCTGTTTCCTGTGGTTGACAAGATCACCCCCCCCCCACTGCCCTCCCAATCACATAGCTCCTAAGAGCTGATAAATGCAATGAGTTTGCCCATTATTTTTTTTTTTAAATATGATCCATCAGGTTAAATATAAGCACAAATCAGCAAAATGCTATGTCTGAAGCCACCAAGGGAAAACTCTATATCCTGTCAGAATTTGATAGCTGACCAAAAACCTCAAGAGAAAACTGTTTAGCAGGTGAAAGTTGTCTTGACTCAGTACTATCTGACTTTTTCAAAATTACTGTGGAGTCAGTGCTAGGTAATTTGCAACAAATAATCAATTGCTTACTTCAATCTGGCAAATTTACTAACCCTCTTAAAGTACCTGCTGTTGAGCTTTTTCTTAAAAAAAAAAAAAAAAAAAAAACAGTACTCGGCGCATCCATTTTAGCAAGGTGTCGACCATCCCTAAATCCCTTTCATAGCCAAGATATTTAAGAAAGTTATTTTTAATCAACTCAGCAATTTCTTGAAATTGACTTTTTTCACAAATTTCAGTCAGGTTTTTGGACTCATCCCAGTAGAGAATTTGTTCTTATCAAAGTTCTATATGGTATAATGTTGAATACTGACTCAGGAAAGGTGTCATTTTTTGTCTTGTTGGATCTCAATTTGATTTTTCCCTCAAGGGTCAGGTCTTCGAGCTCTCCTGTCCAACCTGTATATGCTGCCCTTGGGTAAAAATTTTCAAAACTTTAATTTTGATAATCATAGCAATGGCGATAACACATATTAAGCAATTTTCCATTTCACCATAGTTCAGTTGAGGTGGTGTGCCGCAGTCTAAAGCATAAAAATAACTGGATGAGCCAAAATTCAGCCCTAATAATGGAGTGCAGCATTGACCTCACAGTTCTGAGGACCCGGTTTCAATCCCAGCCCTGCCTTTTTGGAGTTTAGTCACCTATGTTAACTGGGATGCATGATGTTTTTGTGTATTGTTAAAAAATATTGAAATATTCTTTTCATTCTTGTAAGAACACAGTCTAATAAACATGTCTGTGTTTATTTATTTTTTTTTAATAATATTGGACTCAAAGGACAGCAAATGTCTCAATACTTTGTGACACACCTGAAATAGTCATCGAGTTTAGCCTTGCATGGACTAAAATTGAGGTGTGGAGGTCAAATGATCATCTGCCTCTAAAGAAGTCGTCCTCTTACTTTAAAAAAGGATGATCGACTGTGCTCTACTTCGGCCATTGTCTCACGACGCTCGTAAATGATCCCGAACCAATAAAAAAAATCATTACCACGAAGAACATTGGGCACGGAATTCTTTTAGTGGGGACTTTATGGAAAATGGTGTTGGAGTGGAACAGCAAAAGGGAGTGATGCGTGCAAAGTCGGGTCCACGGCCTTAATGGAAACGATTACAAGAGGAGCCGTAAATGTCAAATCCAACTCGGGTTACTTACTCACAGAGCTGGTGGACTTCCTTAAAAACTCCACATAGCTCTTCATTTCAAATTCCAGTGACTGATTGGATCTTGCCCCTGAAACCCAATACTCAACAATTACTTTGTGTTAACTAACCAAATTAACTTATTCCAACTTTGGAAAATAAATTTATTTAACAACGTATGCAACAATACCAACATGTCATAACTTGGTTATTCATAGTCCCATTTCTAATATGGTCAGTAATTGGGAAAATTACTTACTTCATTTTACTGGAAAAAAAAAAAGGAAGCCCAAACATGGTGTGACTGCGTCACCATCATAACATTTGATTATAAATTACTTGCTGCGTTAAATAGGGTGTGACATGATACTCCCCAATAACTTACAGTTCACCTTCATTTCATTTTCCGAATGTGTCTACACTTGGTTTATTAACACAAAGTTACAATGGTTAACTTTTTCCTAATGGCATTGTGAACAGGGATCAGAATTGCAGACTAACTTGTCATATGATGCTGTATTAGCCAGGTAATTTGCAGTAGAAACATTGGAGAAACTCATTACTTTATTTTAAAATAGAAATTGCAGACAACCATATGAACCTTATGTTGACTCTGCCCTGTCAGTACAATAAGATGTCGCAACTAACACTATGATTACCTTCCCTATTCATGAGTGTGCCACGAATGGGATGGACTTGGTTCCCACCCTACCCACGACATCATCAATAATGCATCTGACCGTTGTCATTTTGTAATAAACTAACTGCAGGTAACTTTGGAAAAATCATGTTGGGTTTGAAATGGAAGATGGTAATGTTGATGGGTATATTTTCATTGGACCAAGTCAAAAGAGCAGGTGAATAGTCTGTTTTCTACCAAAATATTGGAAAACTGCTGAAATGTGGTAGTACCCCTTGCATTGTTGTAGTGCAAATGACTCCGTGATTGCCATCCCCGAGTGCACAATGGGATGAACCTTCATCTCCAGGCTGTTTTTCCCTTTGTGTCAGCATCTCTGCACACTACACAGAGAAGCAGGCAACTGTTCCCCAGATGCTGACTCAGTCCAAGCTTCTAATTGGATGTTAGCCCCCCTACCGCCACCCCAAAAAAACAACCAAATGGCCGGGATCAGTGCTTCAAGTGTTGGGGCATCTTTTTGTTGACGAGCTTATCAGTGGAAGAATGTCTTTCAAACGCAGCTCTCATCTTTTACTTTTCATTTTTCTGAAGTACACCGTCATTGAAATCAGTGAATATTGTGAATTTCTGGCCCACAAAAGTGTGAGTGAGTGAGTGAGTGAGTGAGTGAGTGAGTGAGTGAGTGAGTGAGTGAGTGAGTGTGAGTGAGTGAGTGAGTGAGTGAGTGAGTGAGTGGAAAGTTGCAGCATTTTGAGTCTTTTGTTCCACTGCAGCAAACCAATTTCATCAATCTATTGACTCCTCATTGCTCTCAGTCAAGCCCCTTTACAGGCCGGTGCAACACATTGAAGCTTCTTTCCGAGGCAGTGATATTTCTTATCCAAATAAATCAATAGTAGCAATTGGCGAATTCCTCTTCTGTCCGGCGACAAATGGAGAGTGATCACAATGCCAAGCAGAGTTGTTGTTTGGCTGAGTGAAATTGAAAGGTTTCATTAAGTTGGTCTGAAATATAATGATACTTTGGGAGGTTCTCATAATAAGTCTCAGCACTGTGTTGCTGAAATTGAATTTGCCACATTTCCTTTCTGGATGTCTAATTTCTTTGTTACTAGAGCTAAACTTTTGAGCGTGACTGTGTGTGTGGCCCAAGCAATTCTGTCGGAACTTTAAATGGATTTTGGACTAACTGGAGTTGAATGGAGATGTACATATCCATGTCTGAGGTAGATGCGATATCTCATGGGGTTTAAAGAGGGATCTGTAAAACTGAAGTTTATGGCAGTGTTTAAAGTGCCACTGACAACAAAATATACATTTTAAAATAGGTATTGTTATCAAAACTACATATAATAGGAACCGCTTTGATAATACGAGTCAGAAAAAGTGAGCTGCAAGCGTTTTATTAAAGCGCAAATTACCGAAAGTATGACTCGACATCAAAGTGGTGGCCATATTGTCTGTGACGTCATTTGCACTTTCCATCAAACTTCAAACAACATAGTTGTGCATTTTCTCTTTAAACTCAAATGTGGGCAACAACTTTACAGATTCCAAATTTTGGTATCAGTCACAGTTTAGTGGCACCATATTATTTTTCTCCTCGTTAAAGTAACGATAGCTTTAATTTGAGGTCCGTCGCTTACTTCCTGAACTGGTCTTCACACTTGACTGGTGATCGCCAGTTGTCCTCACCTCTTCTTGTTTTATTCCCCTCCAGACAGGATATCCCATCTGATTAGCACTATCAATAGCGATCTTGCCATTCATCTGAGGTGATTCGCCCAAGCGTTTAGCAGCACTTTGTTTGACATCCCTCCAAGGATGCACTCGATCCATACTTGGAAAGAAGTACAGGTTCCGAGCTTCCGTTGGATCTCCAGTCAATTGATTGCAATGTACGCACCCCACTAACTCACTCACTCACTCACTCACTCACTCACTCACTCACTCACTCACTCACTCACTCACTCACGGACTGGCTTTTTCAGGCATGGGCAAGAAAAGTATGGCTCCTCCGCTCATGAAGTGAACCATTTTCACCTCTGAATTTGGAGCTCATTTATTTAATTTAATATTCACAATATTAAAGTACATTTAAAGAACTGTTTACCAATTTACATCAAATAAAAATATGAAGAAAATACTACAGGTGTCTTTTTAAGTAGCTGGGTATTATAATTATTGATACAACAAAATTTCTAATGTATGCATTAATATTGGATTAATATAAAGAAACTTACATACAATTCCTAAATATTATTAAAATATAATTATGTGACTAAATATTAGTAAATTAAGTCCTGCCAACCTTATGAGGACAGGTGGCTCAGAAAATGGATGGATTAGCAAAATAAGATGTTTGATAAATTCTAGATTTTTTTATTAAATAACAGAATAAAACATATTTCAAAAATATATTGGGTTAAATAATTTGTTTATCTAAATGAAAAAAAATTAAATATGAGGACAACTTAAAATAGGCATCAACTATTATTTCCTTAAATTTTTCATCAATATAAAATAATGTGAATGTTAAAATTGGTTAGAATTTGTCAAAAAAAAGTAACATTTGCACAATTTAAAAAAAGCAGCAGGATAAAATTAAAAGAAATGATCAAATTACATTTTTACTATATTAAAAGATTGAATAAATGAACTAGGAACCCTAATGAGCATGTATTATGCTTAGTAGTCATGTATAATTTGAATTATTTTCAATTGTTGAAAAAACAAAACAACAATCAAATTAACTAATAAAATCGTACTTGTTTTGATTTATTACTTTATTTATAATTCTATATTATACTTATACATTATAAACATCCCCATTGTAAAATTAGTATTAATTTAGTTAAAATCCCGATTTTAAGTAACTATTCATCCTGACATTTTTTTTAACCTCATGTACAAGTGATTTGGCATATCTCTGGATTTTGAAAATCAAATACAGACCTAGATCTTAAAAAATATAGCCACCTCTGGCAGGTGTCCATTGTTTCCTGCTTTTGAGAACTCATACTCAAAAATAAAGCAGCTGCATTTGTGGCAAAACATCCTGTGTGCCTTTGCTGCCTCATCTTGTTATTAACTGTTCATTGTGCTTCTGGGGGATGGCTGCGACGCGGCCGTTAATTGGGTCATACCTGAAAAGCGATGAGGGACTTGAGGTGGTGAAAGCCCTGCTGCCTCCTGAGAAGGCGTGTTCAATTCCGATAAGCGCTCCCACCGCATGGATTCTCCATCTTATCTGGAGCCGGCAAATGGGGTGCAAGATTGAATAATATGAGCAAAGGCTGAAGAGCAATATCTACATACGCATGTATACGTTGGTGTACAAAAGGGAATCTGACCATATTTCTGCTTGCTAATAAGTGTGGCGAAGAACGGAAGAAGCACCGGCAACCTCACTTAAACAATATAGCCATTGAGATGTAGAGTGGGATAACTACGTTTTGTCAGTTTTTATGCCAGCCACTAAAAATCTAGTGCAGTGGTGGTTTAAATCAAAAATCTATTAAATCAATATCAATATTTCATTTAAGATTAGCAATAACATTCAATACTTACAGATGCGCTAGGTTCCAAGCTAAAAAAGAAGTCCTGAAAGGTGCAATGGACTGCCCCTTTTATGTAAATATTGGAATTAAACCTTGATTTAGACAAGTATTAATCTGAAACATGCCTAAACCTTTTCTCGTCTATTTTTAAACATCAAAATGACAAACATGGAATTAGCCCACTTTTATTGCTACTGTAGCATACCAATTGTTGGCATGTGAGGTATTAGCTATGCATGTTTTTTGTGTATTGTAAAAAAAAAAAAATTATTTTCATTCTGGGAAGAACTAGCATGTTAGTGTTTGATTGTTGTTTTGTTTTTTCAACATCTAATATAAACCTTCAATTTGTGTTCATCATTTCTTTATAATATTGGACTCAAAGGATAGCAGAGCTCTCAATATTTTGTAACACCCCAGAAATAGCCATCGAGTTTAGCCTTGTGCAAACTAAAATTGAGGTGTGAAGGTCAAATGATCATCTGCCTCCAAAGAAGTTGTCTTTTTATATTAAAAAAAAATCGACTAATTGGACACATTTTCTTCAGTGTCAATTTAAAAAAAAAAAGTAAAATTTCTTAATTAAAGGATGTAAACTGTTTTAAGCACAAATGCCAATTGATTTATAATTCAGTTACTGGATTGGTCCATTTGCAAAACATGTTTGATCATTCATTGTATCTATTTTTCTTCTGTTGAACTAGGACCTGACTATAGAGCTTGTGCACCTACGTCATAAAATCATGTGACATCACCATATTCCCGGTCTAACAAAGCACTGTTGACAGTTAATTCCGTTGAGACGAAACGGAAAAGGTCTTATAGCACGACATCCAGAGTTTTGTCCGATACATTTAGAAGGTGATAATGAACAAAGGTACATGGAAAAGTGTGAGACACTTGGCATAGAGGACACATATTTAATGCCGAAGAAGATGTTTTCGCCGATAAGAAATTGGACTGTTTAATCGATTCCGCTTGGTGAGTAAGTCATCGAGATTTGCACAGAAGAGTTTGAAAGCGTAGAAAAGTATGGACGCATACAAATATTTCATTGCTGGATCTGTTCTCAATCAAGAAATCCCACAGAGTGATGAAGCCACTCAGATTTTTTCAATACAAATACCAATATTTAAATAAATGACCCCTGGTTTTACACAAAGTAGCATTCATTAACTTTGACAGGAAAAAGTTTAGCCTACGTACACGGAAGCATATTGCTGCCACACGCTTACCTCTGTAAACAGACAGACTTTTTTTTTTTTTCAAATACGCATTGTTATCAAATGAGTCAATTTGACGTTATGAATACTTCTTGATTATATTGAGATTGAGAAGAATAATTCCTACCTGAAAAATGATCGCTTCACAGGCGTGTGAAATTTTAGGACAGGCAGTCGTCTCCTCCATTCATGGAAGCGTATTGTGGCCACACGTTAAGGTCCGTAAACCTCTCTGCAACAGATGCTTTTTTTTTTTTTTAAATACGCACTGTTCTCAAATGAGTCAATTTGGCAGTATAAATAGTACTTGGTAATTTGAGATTGAGAAAAGCAATTCCTACCTGAAATGAAATGATCGCTGCACAAATGTGTGTACTTGGTTGGGCAACATCCATCACGTTTCCCGAAATCCTTTTCTGGTCTTTCAGCTGGTTTTCTATAGAATGATTTCTTTGAAGATCTGTCTTATCTGTTGTGACAACAAACAGCACAACAGGTCTCAGGCATCGTCAATATTCTGCTCCGATTCAATGTCTCCCAAAATGTCGAGCAGCTCTGTTTGACCGGCAATATGGTGCCGTGAAAATGGTGACGTCACGTGCACAAGCTCTCTAGGGCATGGCTGACACAGCCTGGGTTAGCCCAAGAGAGTTACAGTATATTAAAGTTTATGCATTAGCATGTTAGTGTTTGATCAATTAGGATTTAAAATATAATTCGTATCTGTTCGGCTTGCTTTTTCTTTAGCATTTTCATTCCGACCATCCAGCTATAGCGACAAACAAACAGGCTGCTGCTAAAGGTGCCTTCTTTGTGTGTTTTGAATCATTTAGACTTTTGCTACAAACACTTACTTGGAACACTGAGGACAAAATTGGGGGTACAGCCTTGAAGTATCAAATCAAAATGCAGAAAGAATTGGGTATTTTCTTCAGGCCTCCCTCACAACTCCGCTGGACCACCCGCTGTCAAATCTGATTTAGCGCATGGGGAAATATTGTCTCCCTGGGACCCGGGACTTCGGTTTAGAGGGCCGGGCGGCATGTTGTGAAATGAAATAGGCTGCCAAACTAAACGGGTTCTCATTTACCCACATGGCGTAGCTATTGATTTACTGCTGTTGGGTTCCTTGTGGAGGGACTGCCATCTTGAAAAAAAAATAATCATAAAAAATAAAATAAAAAAAAACACTCCTCACACAGGAGTGAAATAAAGGACTTAGAATAAATTGAAGCGCATGACTCTGATTTAGGGATTTGCTTCCATTGAACTCATCTGAATAATCAGTAAAATTACAAGAAATACAAATATTTAAACCCAAATCACTCTGATGTATCATGCACTAATCATCCTTTATATTAGTGTGGCAAGTGTGAATGTGTCAGCAGTTCATCAAGTCGCATTAACCTATTGGTACCTGATTAAAAGGCCATGATGCGTATTCAGCAAGGGTCTTCCTCAGCCTTCCCATGTTCAATTCTTGATACACTGTATGTTACCATACCAACTGTTACCATGGTAGCATTTCTTCAATTCTAATTGAAAGACTACCTGACTGAAGGAACTGGTCTGCCTTGTCATTTTCAGTATTCAGGTTGCGATTCTGATATGTTTTAGCGCTGGCGGAAGCTTGGCAATTTCCCAATATCCTTTAAAAGGCTCTTTGGAAATAATTGCCGTTAATTATCCGAAATGGTATTTTCTTCCCATGTAATTGTTATGCCAGGCGAACTGTATATAGACATTTTTATTTTTGGAAAATCTGACTGTTGTATGATGAACAGTACCTTGTTGTCATGTTAGCTGTATCATTAAGAGTGACCAGCTGCGTTTGTTGCTAGTATTTGTCTCCTGCTAATTTCTCGACAAAGGTGCTTCTTCTGCAAGCATAAAGGACCTCCTTTTCTCATTTTCCACCCAATGCAACATTTATTCCCATATACAACATATATTATATATCATCATAGTGTTAGATACGTGTAGATTCTTCTTCTTCTTTTTTCTTTTGGCTTGTCCCGTTAGGGGTCGCCACAGCGTGTCATCTTTTTCCATCTAAGCCCATCTCGTGCATCGTCCTCTCTAACACCCACTGTCCTCATGTCCTCCCTCACAACATCCATCAACCTTTTCTTTGGTCTTCCTCTCATTCTTTTGCCTGGCAGCTCAATCCTCAGCACCCTTCTACTAATGTACTCACACTCTAGCCTCTGAACATGACCAACCATCTAAGTCTGATCTCTCTAACCTTGTCTCCAAATCAATGCTGCACCTGACTGCCTGCCCAATCCCCGACTTTGGAATAATGAACTTTTTTCCCGAATTACCTCTGCGTCTCCTGACTCCTGCATTTGGGTCCTACTTCCGTATCGATGGGTCGTGACAGATGGATGTACAATCGATTTACCATCCATCCATCCATCCATTCATATTCTGTATCTTTACTAGGGTCAAGGGGATGATAAGAGTGTATCCCTGCTATCTTTGGGCAAGAAAAGGGGCACACGCTGGACTGGTCGCCAACCAAATGCAGGGCACATATAAACAAACAACTGTTCAGACTAACTTTCACACCTATAGGCAATTTAGATTCTTCAATCAACCTACCACGCATGTTTTTGAGATGTGGGAGAAAACACTCAATTTACCACCTACTGGATTTTAATGACGGAGCAAGATTTTGCGAATTGGCTCATGATTTTCTCAAATCAAGTAATGACGCCTTGATATTAGTGGCGAAGCAACTTGCTCGACTTTTGTTCTACACGAATTTGAGATTCACTTGAAACTTGAAGTTTATTCCTTTAGCCTTACTTTCAACTTGTACATATATGACTTACTCTTGTCTCTGCTATTCAGCCCAAATTCTAAAATTCACAATTTAAATGTAAATCAACACTAAATTGAATCTCAAAGTGTCTTGCTAGTGCCACTAGTGATATGGTAGCCTGTAGTGTTATGGGAAAAATCAAGTACAATTTAGTTTTTTGTCTCTTTAGTACTGTACATTTAATCTTTAGCTGATTCTTTTTTAATATATTTTATTATAATTTTGGTACGATACAGTTAATAATCATTATTTAAGTACATGAGCATGCAACATACAAAATGGATGCTAACTTCCCTAGCGTTAGATGCAATGCAAAAGTGGAATTGCAGGCTTGACACTTTTTTATAACAGTATTCATTCATTCATTTTCAGAAATGCTTATCCTCACTAGGATTGTGGGCATGCTGGAGCCAATATTATCATAAAATTGTAATTCATTGCAACTCATCAGAAAAGTCAAACTAACATTTCTTTAAGAGGCGCTAATTTATCAGCACAAGGGATTTAATAACCGGCTTCTATATTCATTAGGCGGCTGCACGATAATCATTTGTAGCTGTCTCATTTTCAAATGAGTACATAACGTGTTAAATCTTTTTTCACATCTGGGGATCGTAAAACTGAAAATAGAGCCCAGCCCGGCGAGACGCGATGGAAGGCGCAATGCGTTCATTCATTTGCTCGCCTCCAGTTAGTGCAGAGGTGGCGGCATCATCATCAATTCATGGTCTAATTGCCCTGCGATGCTCACGTACAGTAAATGGACCCGCCATCTGTGCATGTCCTCTGACTGGAGATTTCACTCTCATTAAAAGCTACAGAGTGCTCATAATTTCTTCAAAATATGACAACATATTATCCACCAAAAAGTAAGCAAACCATCAAATAAGTGTCCTGTAAAAACTAATTTATTGAAGACATTTTATTTCAGAGTGAAATCGACCAAGTTCTTTGTAGCAGGGATGAACACCTCACTAACATTAAAAATCAAACACTGACATTTCACAGTTATCACCAGCAACCATACTTTTTTCGATCAAAAGTTTCGGTTAAAAGGTCATTTCTACCAGCTGTCGACAAAATGAAAGCTTACACTAAGTTTTGGATGAGCAAAGTCTTCAAACTTTCTTTCTTTCTTCTTTCTTTCTTTCTTTCCTTTTCAGCTTGTCCCGTTAGGGGTCGCCACAGTGTGTCATCTTTTTCCATCAAAGCCTATCTCGTGCATCCTCCTCTCTAACACCCACTGTCCTTATGTCTTTGGTCTTCCTCTCACTCTTTTGCCTGGCAGCTCCATCCTCAGCACCCTTCTACCAACATACTCTCTCACCTCTGAACATGTCGAACTCTGCTCTCTCGAACCTTGTCAACAAAACGTCCAACTTTGGCTGTCCCTCTAATGAGCCCATTTCTAATCCTATCCAACCTGCTCAGTCCGAGTGAGAACCTCAACATCTTCATTTCTGCTACCTCCAGTTTTGCTTCCTGTTGTTTCTTCGGCACCACCGTCTCCAATCCGTACATCATGGCCTACCTTACGACTGTTTTATAAACTTTGCCCTTCATCCTAGCAGAGACTCTTCTGTCACATAACACACCAGACACCTTCCGCCAGCTGTTCCAACCTGCTTGGACCCGTTTCTTTACTTCCTTACCACACTTACCATTTCTCTGGATTCTTGACCCTAAATATTTGAAGTTGTCCACCCGTGCTATCTATTCTCCCTGGAGCCTCATTCACGCACATATATTCTGTTTTACTCCAGCTAATCTTCATTCCTCTCCTTTCCAGTGCATGTCTCCATCTTTCTAATTGTTCCTCTGCATGCTCCCTGCTTTCACTGCATATCACAATATCATCTGCGAACATCATGGTCCAAGGGGATCCCAGTCTAACCTCATCTGTCAGCCTATCCATTACCACTGCAAACAGCAAGGGGCTCAGAGCTGATCCCTGATGCAGTCCCACCTCCACCTTAAATTCTTCTGTCACACCTATGGCATATCTCACCGCTGTTCTGCTGCCCTCAAACATGTCCTGTTCTATTCTAACATATTTCTCTGCCACACCAGACTTACACGTGCAGTACCACAGTTCCTCTCTTGGTAATCTGTCATGGGCTTTCTCTAGATCCAAAAAGACACAATGTAGCTCCTTCTGACCTTCTCTGTACTTTTCCACTAGCATCCTCAAGGCAAATAATGCATCGGTGGTACTCTTTCTAGGCATGAAACCATATTGTTGCTCGCAGATACTTACTTCTGTCCTGAGTCTAGCCTTCACTACACTTTCCCATAACACCATTTTTTAAAAAGCACAAGTTGTGACAGATGTTGCATAATGTTTTCCACAAGGATTAGGAATGCGTTTATGAAATTAAATTTTAATAAATAAAAAAAATACATATATATTTTTTTCCAGAAGCATATTTATGAGGTTACACACTAATGTTGGATAAGAAGAACTGTACTGTCAAAGTCAACCATGGTATGCTCCTGGAAGAATGGGTGAAAATTCACCAAAACTCATTCTTCAACCTTTTTGAAAGTCTTCCCTCAAGAGTTGAAACTGTTACAGCTGTATCATATGAAACCATAAATACATCGTAAGCTATGTTTTTTAGGTTGTTAGAGATAGCATTATGAAAAAAAAAAACAATCTTGCAAGGAATAGCACTTGAGGTAATTTCCTAAAAAGGAATCAATTTAAATTCCATTTTCTTAAAAAAAAAAGATGTAAGTTGTCCTATTGTATACAGGTTTGTTTAGTTGAGAGTCTTCACTGAAGAATTTACCGTTAGCTCTAACGTTTGAAACACTTTTCACTTAAAAATAATAGACTTAAGATATTATACAGTATATTTTGACCTTACAGCATTGTACTGTATACATGATTGTTTATTTCAGAAACTTTTGGGAAACGTTTATAGTTAGCTGTAGCAACAGACTTTTTTTTTTAGACATTTTGAATCTACTGTATTTGACTTTCCTACAAAAAATGATTAAAGATGATACATTGATCAAACTGTTTTTCATCACTAGGTTTTCAGGGGTGCTCTCAAGCTTTTAGTACTAAATATACTATATATATATATTCATCCATCCATTTTCTTAGCCGCTTATCCTCACAAGGGTCACGGGGAATACTGGAGCCTATCCGAGCTGTCAACGGTTAGGAGGCGGAGTACACCCTGAACTGGTTGCCAGCCAATCGCAGGGCAAATAGAGACTAACACCCGCACTCACAATCACACCCAGGGGCAATTTAGAGTGTCCAATTAATGTTGCATGTTTTTGGGATGTGTGAGCAAACCAGAGTGCCCGGAAAAAACCCATGCAGGTACGGGGAAAACATGCTAACTCTACATATGCGGTTCCGGGATTGAGATATATATTGCATTGTTTACATTACTAGGTTTATTTGAAATATTTATGGGAGATATTATATTCTTGTATTCCAAATCTGTTCTATTTCTGTAAAAAGAAAATATTTAAGGTGTTTTATATTATGAAATATATCTTTTTCTATTTTATGCATAAGTGTTTTTCTGAGAAACTTTCTTGAAGAATTCACTGTTGACTGGAGTATTTTAAATCTGTTCCTGTTGTGGTTTATTGCATTCACCTGAGTTGAAGTCTTTTCCGGGACGTCACAAACAGTATCAGCTCGTACTCCAGTTAGATCAGGTGCCCTTCAATCCCTTCACTATAAAATGATCTTTTCATTTCTTCCAAACACATCCTTCCCAGGTCATCCATTTTCCCATTGTCCGCTCCTTAATCTTTGTGGAAAATGTCCTCCCTCGCAAAAAGAAAAGCTCTACCAAAAAGAGAACCAATCCTTTGACTGTCTTGATTGTGTGAAAGAGGATTAGGAACAATAATAACGAGGTTTTTCTGGACATGAATTGTTGTCACTAGCTCGGGTGCAAAGGGAGATAATGTTATATTGTAGTGATCAACGGTTTTTGATTGGTCAGTTGGGAGGATGACGGACAAACAACTGAGTTTTATCCTTGTAATTCTATCATCATTCGCCATGACCCTTGAAGTAGCCTGCTGATATTAATGAGTCATGAGATTTTGCATTTTATGTAATAGAAGTATTTCCGTTGGTGTCAGAATAAAAAGGAAATCACCTGATAACGAACAATCATTTTTGTTCCCCCCCATTCTGTTGATCGACTTCTACTGTCATTCCCCATCGACCAAGAAGTAATAAATGCATCCAAACATACTGTTTATGACTTTTGGATTAAAGAAAATGGTGAAAATTTGACTGCTTCCCATTGCTGAATGCAAACACATTGCAGTCAGCAAAAAAAATAAAATAAAAAATGCCACAACACAATGTTATTTTGATTTATGTTACAATGACATTTTGCGTTGTACGAGCAATAAACAAATCTAGTTTTTGCTCACAGAACGTCCATTGCAGAAACTAAACAGAAAAATTGGTTTCACTTTTTGTGCTGCATATATATATATATATATATATATACGTAGTACGAGTGGCCCCACTGAAAATTATTTAGAGATGCTAGCTGTCATTTGGCTCTGATTTTTGTTTTGACTAAAGACCCAAAATTTCAGATCTGAGCGTTGTCTGGTGGCAGTGAACTCAACTCATTTCACAACCAGTGGCAGTTTGGCATCTTGGAAACAATTTTTCACAAAGAGGCTTCAATGCTTTGTTTCACCTCCCACTTGTTTACTTTCAAACAAAACATAAACCACAAAAAATTACACACATTACATATTTAAAACAATTTCATTTAGCTTAATGGTTACACATAACTGAAAATGCCATAGATGAGCTTATGAATATCATCATGTTGCAGTGTTATAACGTTTCAACAATAGCGATTTGAACAAAAAGGTGGCATCTCACATGCAGACATATAATGTACAGTCCACTCACATTTGACGAGTGCGTTCGCGCCCGCGCACCATTGCACTTGCAAATCTGCACAGTCAAGCACGAAAAATTGTGCATAAAATTTGTTATGAGTAGAAAAAATAGATATTGAAAGACGTCACTTATTTTGTGTAGTTTTGACATTAATTTACGTGTTCATTTCGTAAATGTTGGTAACAAAACAAGCCTGATCCTAAACAATCAGTATTCACCCGGAAACAGGAAATGCAAGTTAACCATACTGAGCATGTACAGAAGTGACGCCAAAAGCACATGTTATGAGCTGCTTCATGTACTGTGAACACATTTACGTTGAAAGTGATCAAGATTATGAGCCATGTCAAAGGATATTCAATTACACCAGGGGTGCTCAATGCATCGATTGCATGGCAGTTTTGGTCGATCGTGTGACACCGTGCCAAAAAAAAATAAAAAGAGGCTAGACTATCATCCACCTTGTTGCTTGATTCAGGTGTGGCCAATACGTCGAGCGCATGAACATAAAGGCCCATTCTAGCCTCCTATTTACGGCAATCTCGCGGCGATGCGCGTGTGCACCCTCCCAAAATACCACCCCCACCCATTTTTCCCATTGTGGTACTGCGTTGCGTTTTCTTGAAATTTAAAACTTTTCCCCCATCATGCTTTAGGAAGATATAGATCATCTACTGCTATCTTTCATCAATAGATTGACAATAGATAGCGCTGTAAATTACATGAGATTATAACAATACAACATGATGAAGTAAAATTCTTTGATTAAATGAATATTTAGTTTTGAAACTAAATGTCTATTGACCACTTTAAAAATGTCTTAGTGTCAATGAATTATGATTAGGTAACAACTACATAGAGTAACCAGTGCAATCTGTAGGCCGGTCCCAAGCCCGGATAAATGCAGAGGGTTGCGTCAGGAAGGGCATCCGGCGTAAAAACTGTGCCAAACAAATATGAGCGTTCATCTAAAGAATCCCATACCGGATCGGTCGTGGCCCGGGTTAACAACGCCCGCCCCCGGCACTGCTAACCTGCAGGGCGTCGGTGGAAATTCAGCTACTGTGGGTCGAAGACAAAGAAGAGGAGGAAACCGGATCCAGCGTCAGAAGAAAAAGAGGAATGCACAGAGCCTACAACTGAGTGTAGGGACTTTGAATGTTGGGACTATGACAGGAAAAGCACAGGAGTTGGTTGACATGATGATTAGGAGAAAGGTTGATATTCTGTGCATCCAAGAGAGCAGGTGGAAAGGTAGTAAGGCTAGAAGTTTGGGAGCAGGGTTTAAATTATTCTACCACGGAGTAGATGGGAAGAGAAATGGAGTAGGGGTTATTTTAAAGGAAGAGCTGGCTAAGAATGTCTTGGAGGTGAAAAGAGTATCAGATCGAGTGATGAGACTAAAATTTGAAATTGAGGGTGTTATGTATAATGTGGTTAGCGGCTATGCACCACAGGTAGGATGTGACCAAGAGTTGAAAGAGAAATTCTGGAAGGAACTAGATGAAGTAGTTCTGAGCATCCCAGACAGCGAGAGAGTTGTGATTGGTGCAGATTGTAATGGACATATTGGTAAAGGAAACAGGGGCGATGAAGAAGTGATGGGTAAGTACGGCATCCAGGAAAGGAACTTTGAAGGGCAGATGGTGGTGGACTTTGCAAAAAGGATGGAGATGGCTGTAGTGAACACTTATTTCCAGAAGAGGGAGGAACATATAGTGACCTACAAGAGCGGAGGTAGAACCACGCAGGTAGATTATATTTTGTGCAGACGATGTAATCTGAAGGAGGTTACTGACTGTAAAGTAGTGGTAGGGGAGAGTGTAGCTCGACAGCATAGGATGGTAGTATGTAGGATGATTCTGGTGGTGGGTAGGAAGATTAAGAAGACAAAGGTAGAGCAGAGAACCATGTGGTGGAAGCTGAAAAAGGAAGAATGTTGTGCAGCCTTCCGGAAAGAGGTGAGACAGGCTCTCGATGGACAACCGAAGCTCCCGGAAGACTGGACGACGACAGCCAAGGTGATCAGAGAGACAGGCAGGAGAGTACTTGGTGTGTCATCTGGTAGGAAAGGGGAGAAGGAGACTTGGTGGTGGAACCCCAAAATACAGGGAGTCATACAAGGAAAGAGATTAGCGAAGAAGAAGTGGGATACTGAGAGGACTGAGGAGAGGCGAAAGGAGTACATTGAGATGCGACGTAGGGCAAAGGTAGAGGTGGCAAAGCCTAAACAAGAGGCATATGAAGACATGTACACCAGGTTGGACACGAAAGAAGGAGAAAAGGATCTCTACAGGTTGGCCAGACAGAGGGATAGAGATGGGAAGGATGTGCAGCAGGTCAGGGTGATTAAGGATAGAGATGGAAATGTGTTGACTGGTGCCGGTAGTGTACTAAATAGATGGAAAGAATACTTTGAGAAGTTGATGAATGAAGAAAATGAGAGAGAAGGAAGAGTTGAAGAGGCAAGAGTGAAGGACCAGGAAGTGGAAATGATTACTAAGGGGGAAGTCAGAAAGGCACTACAAAGGATGAAAACTGGAAAGGCAGTTGGTCCTGATGACATACCGGTAGAGGTATGAAAGCAATTTGGAGAGATGGCTGTGGAGTTTTTGACCAACTTATTCAACAGAATACTAGCGGGCGAAAAGATGCCTGAAGAATGGCGGAAAAGTTTTCTAGTTCCCATTTTTAAGAACAAAGGGGATGTTCAGAGCTGTGGGAACTATAGAGGAATAAAGTTGATGAGCCACACAATGAAGTTATGGGAAAGAGTAGTGGAGGCTAGACTCAGGACAGAAGTAAGTATCTGCGAGCAACAGTATGGTTTCATGCCTAGAAAGAGTACCACAGATGCATTATTTGCCTTGAGGATGCTCGTGGAAAAGTACAGAGAAGGTCAGAAGGAGCTACATTGCGTCTTTGTGGATCTAGAGAAAGCCTATGACAGAGTACCAAGAGAGGAACTGTGGTACTGCATGCGTAAGTCTGGTGTGGCAGAGAAGTATGTTAAAATAGTACAGGACATGTATGATGGCAGCAGAACAATGGTGAGGTGTGCCTTAGGTGTGACAGAGGAATTTAAGGTGGAGGTGGGACTGCATCAGGGATCAGCTCTGAGCCCCTTCCTGTTTGCAGTGGTAATGGATAGGCTGACAGATGAGGTTAGACTGGAATCCCCTTGGACCATGATGTTCGCAGATGATATTGTCATATGCAGTGAAAGCAGGGAGCATGCAGAGGAACAATTGGAAAGATGGAGACATGCACTGGAAAGGAGAGGAATGAAGATTAGCCGAAGTAAAACAGAATATATGTGCGTGAATGAGAAAAGTGGAGGGGGAAGAGTGAGGCTACAGGGAGAAGAGATAGCGAGGGTGGACGACTTCAAATACTTGGGGTCAACAATACAGAGCAATGGAGAGTGTGGTCAGGAAGTGAAGAAACGGGTCCAAGCAGGTTGGAACAGCTGGCGAAAGGTGTCTGGTGTGTTATGTGACAGAAGAGTGTCTGCTAGGATGAAGGGCAAAGTTTACAAAACAGTGGTGAGGCCGGCCATGATGTACGGATTAGAGACAGTGGCACTGAAGAAACAACAGGAAGCTGAACTGGAGGTGGCAGAAATGAAGATGTTGAGGTTCTCGCTCGGAGTGACCAGGTTGGATAGGATTAGAAATGAGCTCATTAGAGGGACAGCCAAAGCTGGATGTTTTGGAGACAAGATTCGAGAGAGCAGACTTCGATGGTTTGGACATGTTCAGAGGCGAGAGAGTGAGTATATTGGTAGAAGGATGCTGAGGATGGAGCTCCCAGGCAAAAGAGCGAGAGGAAGACCAAAGAGAAGGTTTATGGATGTGGTGAGGGAAGACATGAGGGCAGTTGGGGTTAGAGAGGAAGATGCAGGAGATAGGCTAAGATGGCAAAAGATGACACGCTGTGGCGACCCCTAATGGGACAAGCCGAAAGGAAAAGAAGAAGAAGAAGAAGAGTAAGTTTCTTTCGACTTGTCCCGTTAGGGGTTGCCATAGCGGGACATTTCAGATAAACGCTCACATTTGTTTGGCACAGTTTTTACGCCGGATGCCCTTGCTGATGCAACCCCTCTTGGGGAGTAGAGGCCCCAGTGAGATACAAACTCACAACCCCTGGTTTACCAAACCAACGCTCTAACCACTGAGCTATGGGGGCTCCTAGGTAACAACTACATGCTCGGGTATAACAACTCAGTAAATTACTTTAAGGTCGAGATTCCATCCCTAATCACATATCTGCGGGCATGACTGGTGGACCACACCCATAACTTTATATCTGCAGGCATGACTGGTGGACCACATCCATACCTTTATATCTGTGTGCATAACTGGTGGACCACACCCATAACTTTATATCTGCAGGCATGAATGACCACACCCGTACAGTTTTCAAATGTGAGTTAATATAGTAATATTGCTGCATCTTACAGAGGTTTTGTAACTACCTCCATACAACTATGTCTGTAATACACTCCCCTGAGGTGTCCAAGAAACATTCATCAGAAAGGAGGAGCACAATGTCAATTGAATTGAAGCAAAAAACTTCTTTACATTTTATTTAATACATTTTATTTAATACCATTACTGTATGTACTTTAACAAGTACATTCATATAGAGTGCTATTTTTCGAAGTAAAACAAGTTGGTGTTTTATTGGTGAGGCTGAAACGGATTAATTGAAATTCCATTTGTGAATTTAAAGATGGAAAAGATGATTTGAAGTGTTCTGAGTTTCAAACATGATCAACAAATTAAAGTCAGATCTCAAGGCACAATTAGATATATTTTTTCCAAATAGTTTGTTGTTGTTTACATTTCCCATCTGTGCTAGAATGACACCATATTATGTTGGAGTACACTCACCCTTGTTTCCATCAGAGCGTCTACTGCTGACTGTGAAAACGATGCATTTGGAAACAGAAACACTTACTATTGTACAGCGGGTAGCAGTGGGTTATATGGGCTTGATGCATTATTAAGTATTTTAAAAGATAGGGCTTTTGAGTTTGAACTCATAGAACATTAGAGAGAGGAGACTGCTGATAAAAGCGAACATTAAAAACCCTCCTCCCACTCGGATTCCGGTGACAAGCATTAGAGCAATAAGCAGCAGTGTCTAAAGGATAATGCTCGGATTAGGACTTGATTCATTCACTGTCCCTATTCATAGCTCTGGGCCATAAACGAGGCTATTACTGGTCGGCATTATGTCCGCCCCGGCGGAAAGCCTTTCTGCAGCACACATAGCATACATCACAAAACAGGGGGGAAAAAGGGGCTTGATAATCATTATCGTTTGCGTCCCATCACTGGGATTGGTCACCTAATACAAATGGCGCCATTAAACTCAGGAGAGTAATACATCATTTATCACGAGGGTTATGTTCCACACCACCATCACGATAGAGTAAAGCCATCCAAATTTTACTTCTATTATTTATATACAATTGCCTCTCACTTTATCATGGGTCAATTTTTCTCACTTCAGTGGATTGATGATTTTATTTTATTTTTTATTGTGCTTAAATCACGGATACTGCAGTGAATATTTTTCCACACACACCATTACTGCTGTATCACCACCAGTAAGTGCAAGCCATAAGTAAATAATGCTTTAAAGACAGACAGTGTCTAATGTTTGGGATCATTTCACACTTAATTAAAGATGCTATCGTGAAATGTGCCAATTGCAGAACCCAACTTGTTTCAGTTATACAAATGCATCTCTATGGTAAAGTTAACCAATGTTAGTTAATTGAATATATCTCAAGACCACTAGTTTGAATTAGAATCAATAACAGGTGGTTTGGATTGAAGGAGGATGGAAACAGCTGCTGGTAATCTTGCAATCACTTCATTATACAAACAATAAAAAAATACAGTAACCACAAGCATATTCTTGCTGACCGATAGCAGCCGGATTACAATCTGTTGTAACTATCAGTGGTAGGATATTTTAAATTACCTACCGATGTTTACTTTAGTGGGGATGTGCCGTTGTGTAACTTGACAGATCAGCTTTCCAATGGGCACATTGCACTCTACCTTTTATTATTAAGTTTGAAATGATCTTAGACTTTGGACATTCTCTGTCTCTAAATCCTCTTTCCTCCTGGCTCATGCTTATTGCAACACATGCGTGGAGTACCAGAGAGGAACGACAGCAAAATCTCGTGATCCAGTGAAAAATCCACAAAATACATTGAACATGATTTAAAAAATATATATTTAAAATAAGATCTGCAATGCAGTGAAGCTCTAGAAAGTGATACTTGATATAGTGAGGGATGACTGTATTCTCATGAATAATTTCCAGTGTAGCACTTGAAAGAAATTGCAACAATAGAACACGAATGACATCAGGTGACCGGGGGGCTTGTCTTGGATCAATTTCTTCACGGTGAACCACAGACAATGAACGGTCGCGCCACACAAGCGCTCAAAGACAATTATGGAGTGTGAATTTAAGGCTAGCAGAGGCTAATCCTTTTACCAGCCTCCTTCTGGGTCCTGGCGGTGGGATATTGACTCCCTCTACTCTCACCCAACCCCAAAATTACCTATTGATTTGGCCTTTTGACAGTTGTTTGTTGGAAACCTAATCACAGCGACCCGCATTGTCATGTGGAATTTCATGTTGTTCACTTCTATTTGTCCTTTCTGGTGTGTCCAAATAAAACATTGAACACAGACTGTTCAGTTTTAGAATCATTTCAAAGAACATAAAATTAGACTCTTTGTATAATTGATGGGTGTATGTTCAATATACAATTATGTCTTTTTTACTCTAGGAGGATAATATTGAGTCACACCATATCTATTTCAGAGATGATGCTTTTATTTGTCTTCATTTTTAACCCAATATTAAATATAATTATATAAATAAAATATATGCATGCCTGCAAAGTAGAATTGACGTCAAGTAAAATCAGTTTTTAAAATATAATAAAAATGACTATTATGGAGATTGGTTGTGGTTTTTTTTTTAATATAATGACCAATAATGAAATAGAATGACCAAATCACAAAGGTCTACCCACTACAAAAATGCAAAACATTTATTTTAAAGTATATTGAGGATTCTTTATGTGTAAATATATGTTTGTGTGCCTTGCATAACCGCATGAGCCGATATTGCACAACACAACATAACTATGAAATTTTTTTATTACTAAGTTCACGTTGATGATTACTAAACACCACACGAATGAAAATGCACATTTGCACATTGTCACTCACTCAGTAGATTTGTCCAACTGCAGTGAGAAACACTCACAAGGTCCCATGTCCTTCCACACATCAGCGATGGCTTCACAGCGCCGTGTAACTGTACAATGATGTGACGAATCTGGAACGATGCTTCGGACTATATTGTGTGCAAATTGACTGCTGTGCGGGCCAATTGGGATTTTAGTTCGTTCACTTTTCTCACTCTCAGCTCACTTTTTGGCGGAATGTCGGTGTCGTATTTGCCATGAACAGTTGGAAAATGCCACTCCACATTTCACTACACTGGCAGATGAGGCAAACGCGCTTAGAAAATGACATCGTGGAAAAAAAGGTATGACAGTATGGAAGTGATACGTTTTTGTCTTCTTCTTTGCTCTAGCATCCACACTCATGTTTGATAAGATTTAACAAAAAAGCAAGGGCTTAAAATAGCGGGGGAACTCGCTGACTAGCATGTTTTGCTGTACTCAGTCTCGTTGTTTGTACATGGGCATTGAGTCAAAAGTCAGAAAATACTGCTGACTTTTTTTTTTTTTTCCGGCATCCCGTCGCGATTGACAAAGACTGGCTCGTGATCAAGCGGTCGATCGTGATCGACGCATTGAGCACCCCTGGTGTTGTTGCTATGTTAAGCTAAACTAAGGTATTAAAACTTTGAAAACTCTTTCTGTATACTGTTTTTCCTTGTATATATCTCGTGTTTCAATGGGGGTTTTAATGTGGGCACTTGCGGCTTTTACACAGGTGTGGCTTATGTATGTACCAAATGGTATTTCCTGTACAAATGTACTGGGTGAGGCTTATAAACTGGTGTGCCCTGTATGCCGGAAATTCCGGTAAATGCAGAGTGGCTGCTCGTAAGGATAAAGTAAGCAATGATTCGGTATGATTCGAACTAGAATATTCTGACCCAGCATTTTTTTTCAGTGCATTCAAATTAATGCACCTGAGTTGAATTTGTGTGTGTGTGTGTGTGTGTGTGTGTGTGCGTGTGCTTGTGTGTTTAAAGGGCTACTTTCATGAAATGGTTGATTTTTAGTATGTTAGTAATGAAAAAACATCAGCCAATATGGGCCCATGCGTTTTTTCACCACAAAACATGATTTTGTAACTCCCGCCATGAAAATCCTCTCGCGGTATTTGTTTTCGAGAAGAAGCAGGAAGTGACGTAAAGGACAGTGCACCCCCCCCCAAGTGGACTCGTTTGTTCCCATTAGTTTTACCTCCAGGAAGGTAGCTCGTTGTTCCTTCGTGTTAGCCAAAATGCCAGCTTATTGCATTGCAGGACATTGCTTGAACACTTGGGAGAATGGATTTACCCTTCATAAGTTTGCAAGAGACTCGGATCGTTGTGAAAAATGGATTGCACGGGTGCAGAGGACGAGAGCTTTGTGGGTTCCAAATAACAGGTAGGTGTGTATACAGCTACTAAAAAAAAATAATAGTTTGGGACAGACCATGTAATCGATCTCTCATAACGTAACAAATGATCCGCGTACGAAATATGTCGATGTGCAGGTCGGACGCCGTCGGGCTGCTGCGCGGACGGCGATGAATCTGAAGAACCCAGCCAAGAATGCCTCAGTCAGCCGCGTGCGCGCAGTAATGCGCCCCGGCTCAACGGTGTTCATTGAGTACTGCGGCGGCTATGAACAACCCCCTAAAAGCATTACGGCTCGGCTCCATTATATGCCACCACGTCGCCGAAAATCAGGCACACCGGCTGAGGTGCCGCGTTCGGCAGTCACGGCTTCTCCGATGGCTGCGCGTCGGGCTCTGTGGATGGGGGCGGCTCTGAAGAACCCAGCCGAGAATGCCTCACTCAGCCACATGCGCGCAGTAAATCGCCCCGGCTCGACTGTGTTGTTCACCGCGTACTGCGGCGTCTATGAACAACCCGCTACAGCACCACCGCTCGGCTCCATCATAAGCCACACCGGCCGGCTGCGATGAGCCATGATGGCTCATCTCCGTCTCAAAAGTAGATTGGACGGGGATGCAGTTTGGCCGTGATCACATATCATTTGAATATGGCTCAAAACAATAGTGTAATATTGCCCTGGTAACGTCGCTCAGTTGTGTGGTGTTCTCCTTTTCAAAAAGAGCTTCCGTGTCAGATGGAGCGTGTATGTCTCCCATTGTTAGGGTGCACTGCGTGTTTTCATTGGCGAATGTCCGGGTGACGTCACGGACGGAGGATGCAGCCTATATGGTGACCACTTGAATATCTTTAACTTTAACTTTACGAATGGATGATGCGCTCTCTACTCACATTTATTTTTTCGTATAGACATTGAAGTGAATAATGTTATATGTATTTTTCATTACAATATCTATTTTAGAATGTTCATAGGGATGACACTTGGGCTTTAAGTTTCCAAAGAGGAAGTGAAGACTTGTTGAGAATCACGGGTTGAACATCTCCAAAAGATCTCCAAGAATCACTGGGACCTTGCCATTCTCCAGGGTATTCCTGGAAACGTCCCAGAGATGTGTTAGCAACCTGGACTTTTCATCATTTATTGACTCATCAAGCCAATTTCCATCAGCATCTGCCAGGCACAGAGGTCCCAATTTATTCCCCCAAAAAGGGAACAATCAAACTGGAGCATCTGAAGAATTCACAGTGGGAAAGTTGCACTTTGCTGGAATAACTTTTAACTTTGTCAACTTTGTCAACTTTGCTGTACAAGATGGAAAAGTTGAAAGAAATCTCATCGGGTCATGTTTGCGATTTTTAATGAGGCATCTGAGCCAAAGTAGTACCATCTGCATTGCAAGATGACACATCAATGTCATGTTATTTACTGACTTAATGGCTTTTGTGTCATAATATCAAGACAAAAATAGACTTGATTAGTGTTGCACCCTTCTCAATCATTAAACGTGATTATTAAGTGCAATCAGAGCACCGCGCTAATCAATGCTGTTAGCATCCAAGCATAGCGCTGCCGAATGCTCGCACCTGCTCATGAGTGTGCCAACTCTGCGGGGAATTATTTTTATTGATCTACCAATCGGATGGATCATCAGCGTCAAAAAGTAAGAAAAGTCCTTGACTGCTGCTTCACAATGAATTAAGGTTAGAAAGATTTTTCATGAAGATTGTTCCACCAATCAAAGCCTTCAATTTTTTTTTTCAATTGACCAGGAAGTATACGATCAATCATTCCCTCTGAGGAGAAAACGCAGTTTACAAATATATATATATATATATATATATATATATATATATATATATATATATATATATATTTATTCTGAGGGAAGGGCACATCAGTCCTTTCTGCACTGTGCAAAGTTAGTTTGATAAAGTACTTTAATATTTAACAGTCCTTTTTTGTGGTTATTCTTAAAAAACATTATGAGTAATACAATAATAGCATAAATTAAGTAACATGCTGTAATCATTATTATTGTTATTATTATTGCTATTATTGTCTTTATTGTCATTTTTATATCATATATTATTATATTTGTTTTTGGTCGTTAGTTGTTTTCACAAGTATTATCACTATTGTTTTCATCATCATCATCGTCAACATCATCATCATTGTTATCGTCATTGTTAGTCCTTGATGTTGTTGTCATTGCTTATAGTTATTTATTAATGTCGCCATTAAGGTTTTAATCTTATTTTTATCAATTATTATTATCATTACTATCATTATTCCCTTTGTCAAATGATAAGAAACCATATAATAATAACACACTGTATGAATAAATTTTAATGTTATTTATATTCAACTAAGATGAACTGGTGTTTTTGGCCTATTTCTAAAAAGGATGAGTACACAAAAGATATTTCCGCAGATTTCAAATATTCAAAGAAATAGTTGCAATTTTACATAATTCTCTAAATATGACAAATGCAACAAAGAGTGTTTCATTGTGATTGAAGTTTTATGACGGAAGCAAACAAGTGACCAAGCATTTAATTTGGTCATATTTGAGGTTTTGAAATTCAGTCAAAATGGTACTCATCACTCCCAGGAGGTCTCGTTTATTTCCAAACACAGATGGAGGCTGTTGCCACGGGTGCTCTGGTTGTAATGAAAAGTCAGTTTAGAGATGATATCTGTCCATCTCCAACCGTGGAGATTACAGCCATGACAGGTGCTGTGGCGAAAGGGCTTATAACACCTGCAATGAGATGGCGGAGGGGGATAAAATAAAGAACCTGCCCGACAGCGCAAAGGACATTATTTTTATCGCTTTCTGGGTTGAGGCTAAAACTGACAGAGATTAAGAGGGATTGCATTCTCCATTTACTCACAATAACAATTTAGCTTTAGCGCTATCGTTGCTGTCTGGTAAAAACCTTGTAAGTCCAAATTCTGCAAGCGTTTTTACCGCAAGGCCTTGACTAGATGACTCACCTCAATTGACCTTGCTGGGATCGCAAAAAAGCAATTAGCCTGTAGCATGGATGTCTAAATTCCAGCCCAGTTGCTATTTGTGGCCTGGCACTTATTTTTCATCTGGGGAAAAAAAAAAGGGAGAAGTCGAAGAAGTTTGTTTTTTTTAAATCCACGTCCTCCTTGGTTGGGTGCTATCCCTTGACAGCTACTACTACTAATATAGTCGTTCCTCGCAATATCGAGGTTCAGGATTTGTGGCTTTAGCACATTGCAAATAATTTTATTGCACTTCTTGCTGGATGTTGCAGCGATTATTTTTCCACGAAGACTGTTTTTGCTGACTTTACTGCTGACTCACAAAGCAATGAGCTCTGGAAAGTGAGTAAAAAAGTAAAAAACTCTCACTTTAGGATCATTTTATACTTCATAAAAAAAGCTCAAGTGCAATGTGCTTACTGCAGACTCCAACTGGCATAAGTTAGACAACCTCATGTTTTCAGGTCATTAGTATTGTTAAAATCGTCAGTAGACTACACCGATCTGCTTGTCCTGATCGGCATCAGCCAATAAAAAGCATTTCATCTGATCATCATCTGATCTGATTGGCTTTATCGTCTTAATTTGCCAATCATCAATGACATCATTGATTGGCTATGCAAAAGATATTTCCTCTGTCGCCGTTGTGTGCTGCATATTCGAATCCCAAAGTTTATTTTTACGGTTCTCATTTGTCGTAGTGCGGAAAATGTGCTCAGGACAGGTCTGTGACATCATTTTATTTATTTTTTTTTAATTATTATATTCCTTCCATGCTCCTCTTTCCATGCTGTCTCTGGTGCCGGGATTTAAAAAAAAAAAAAAGTCCTGCAGGTCTTCTACCTTCACTGGAGGGAGGCCACTGGAGGATGAGGAAGGGTGGATGCTGTAAAAAGTAAAAGAAAAAAAAATACTGGCTGTTAAGTACAAGAGAATATGGAAGGCAAAAATAGACAGCGTAATTATTTTTATTGTGTGAACTGCTTCTGTATCTGCATCACCAGCATGTACAATGTTTCATGTAGGAGTGGGTGGTGGTGGTAAGGGGGGAGGTATTGAGGGGCCACCCGCCACGCGTAGTCCTTGTCATTCATGACGCTCAGCAGAGCTTGGACACATACGCGACAGAAGGCTGGCATCCAGCATGCCGCCTGTGTCTTGCCAGTTGCTCCGCACAAAACTTGTATCATTAAGCAGAAATTTGCTCTTGCTAATTGCTTCGCTGTGATGATTTGGCTGCCATTACAGTGATCCACGTTTGGGGCTGAAATGTGCATTTGGACAAATGCGTTTTGCGGGAACGTGAATCAAGCAGAGAGAGCTTTGCTGGAAGGCATTCATTGCTGGGCTAGACGAGCAGCACGTTGGAGCTGGATGTTTCCCAAGCCACTCAAATGAGAACCAATGCGAGAATTGCAAGGAGAGTACAGCCGTACCTGAATATATGAGTTGAAGTTCACTCTCTCACTATCTTTCAACAATTCTTTTTACCCTTTTCAATATTAAGTTTTTATTTTTTCTATAAAACCTGTAAGCTTCAGCACTCCTGCAACCCTAGTGAGGATAAGTGGTATGAAAAATGAATGAATCGTTTAAAGTGAAACAACACTATCACTGAAAAACAAATAACACAACAAAATATAGAATGAAATATGTGAAATGAATTTAAAGATCTGCAGTCATATAACTTGTCTATATTTAAGATTGGCGTTGAGAAAGGAAGTGTCTCGGCTTTGACTAATTGTTCCTGTTTCTTCCGTTGTAAATTATTTGTTGTCCCCTGTTTTGGAGAACGTTCTTTAAAATGTATGGAATGTCTAATTTCTAACGCAAATGATCTTATCTGGATGAAAATATAAGTTCAAATATTCCATAAAATGCATATCCTGTTTCATATTTTTACCAAAAAAACAAGTGTTTATGACTTAAAGTCTGCAAACTTTGACCTAGTTTATCTTTCCTGCAAAACAAAAATTTCGTTGGCGGACCTCTGACATCACAAAATCTGGGATGGGCTGTTTTGGTACAGCAATGAACTGGGAGTCATTCGTATTCATGCCAAAGAAAAAAAACATTCATTTCGAGAATTCCTCAGTGATTGTAAGCTAAAACTAATCCGTAAAAACAGTCAGAGACGTGATGCCACAAATATTGACCAATCACGTGTTAGCTCCCTCTTAAGTGAACAAAAAGGGCTCCAAATGATGAACCTGCTCTCATCGTTCACATCGAAGATCTTGATCTTGAGCCGTTTCGTTCACTACAGACATATGGCTCGTGCAGGGCGCTGAGCATTTGGTTCAAGACAACCGGGTTTTGTATGATAACAATGGAGAGAAAAAAACATGAAGTACCACAGAAAACATGGCCCTTTTTCTTGTGAAGTAAGATGTAGTCTCCCGTTATTTGTGGGGGTTACCAGTCGCTCACATAATCAACATAATCGCCATTTGAGGCAACAAGCTAGCGATACATTGTAACGAACATTCCTGTCGGCAATCGTGATGTATTGTTTGGGGGCGGGGGGGGGGGCACGCTTGCTAGAACGCGCCTTTATGTGTGTGCACTCGACATATTAGCCACATCTGAATCAAGCGACGAGGTGGATAATAGTCTAACGTCTTTTTTTGGGTGGGTGGGGGGCATGCCGTCACACTGCCTTGCGATCGACGCATTGAGCACCCCTAGTGTAACTGAATTTCATTTGACATAGGTCATTATGTTGAGGACTTTCGACCTAAATGCACTCACAGTACGTGAAGCAGCTCAGAACTTGCGCTTTCGGCCCAACTTCCGTACATGCTCAGTATGGTTAACTTCCATTTCCTGTTTCCGGGTGAATACTAATTGTATAGGAGGAGGCTTGTTGAGTTAACAACGTTTATGAAATAAACACGTAAATTAATGTCAAAATAAGCGACATCTTTCAATATCTATTTTTTTCTACTCATGACAAATTTTACATGCGTGAATTTTCGTGCTCGACTGTGCGGATTTGCGAGCACGAAGGCACTCGTCAAATGTGAGTGACTGGGTTACATTACTTCGAATCCTTACTACGTCCCGTGAATAACAAATTTCCGCAAATAATAGATGAAGTGAAAATACACACTGGTTACACTGTCACCATGCATGCCAGCATGTGTTTTACCCCATATGTGAGCTACCATGTAATGGCACCCATGAGACGATAGCATATCACATCTGTTGCTAGAAGAAGCAAACATTGTCCAACAGACTGCCTGTGTAGGCAGGTCATAACTGACAATGTTGTACACACTCACGGTGCCACATGGAAACTAAAATTATCACACCAGAGCCAACAGAGTAGCATCATTAACAAATACAGCAAATAAAACAATGACTCACGAAATAATTGACACGAAGCATGCACTTTATTCGCTATTTACCTCCTCTCAGCATGCTTTGCAGCCCTCTTAGTGCAAGCTGTGCTACTCTGTTTGCTGTGGTGTGTACAACATCGTCAGGGATGACCTGCCTACACAGGACAGTGTACATGGGCAATGTAAGCTTCTTCTGCTTACAGATGTGAAATGCAAGTGTTCCTTGTGAGCTCCGTCATATGGCAGCTTATATACGCGCTAAAACACTTGCTGGCTTGCATGCTACCAATGTAACCAGTGTGTGTGTGACACAAAAACATTTTTAAATGTTGGAACTCAGTGTATATAAGTCACTGATGGTGGAGTGGTTCACGTGCCTGACGAAGGTGCGGGCAGCTTGGGATCGATTGCTGCTGAGTGATGGTGTTGATATTTGCCCTGCAACTGACTCTTGAGCAGTTCAGGGTGTAGTCTGCCTTTCACCCGAAGCTGAGTGGGTTAGGCTACAGTTCCCTGTGACCCTTTTGAGGATAAGTGGCTTGGAATAAGGAACGGATGGATTGATGGATGAACTAAGTGTGCACATAATGACATTGTTAGCCAACATGTCTAATGTGGTGCCTTGTCTATTTAGAAGAGAATTTAAGACCTTTACTGTTATGAAAATACGTGACAATACAATAAATTTAAAAGAAAAAAAAAAACTTGGAGACCAAAATCAGAAAATATGCGGTGCCGCGAACAGCAAATGGGCAATGACACAGTGTACTGTAAAATATAAGTATTAGAAATATTTGAATTTTTGTTTTCCAATTTGTTTCCAAATTTCTACCGTCAAGCTAACATTTTTATGAAGTCGATCCACATAATTTCAGCAATGGGGCAAAGAAAACAAGCAAATATGATGAAAACCATCAGAGGGTAGATATTTTATATTAATATTTATCAAAAAATCAAACCATATGAGCTGAAGCATCCAACATAGGAGACTCGCATGCAAGCACAATGATGTTACAATTATAACGCAAGGAGACTGGAAGATGGGAACCCCTGGCTGGCAAGTTTTTTGCCTTAATCAAAAAGATAATATGGGTCACTGTTGGGGGGGTTCAAAATTTGGCGCCTCTGTGTGTAAATTACCTAACACTCTCCCACAAACGGCAAGACGTTTTGCTTTAAAACATGAAACACCATTTTTAGAAGGTCATCTACATCACAGTGTAGTTTGCAGAGGAAGGAAAACAGCACAGTAGCATGATCGAATTAAAAATAGTTGTCAAGGGTGGTTAGCTACTCAATTTAATAAAATACGGTTCTCATGTGAGTATAAATTCTTGTGGCTATCTATTGTATCGAAAAATCACCAAGAAACATTTAACATATTGCTCCACCTCTATTCAGGAATGCAAAATATTGAATATACTTGTTGGGTATATACTTTCATTTGAAAGAGGGGGAAAAAGTACCAAGTATATTTGTACAAAGTAAGGAATAGAAAGTCCAGATATTTGTCAAATGTAGGGAGTAAAGGAAAAGGCCATCAGCAAACCTAATAATATATTCAAGTAAATTGTGGAAACCTGACAAGTCTACTTTGGTTGCAGAAAAAGTATTTGTATCTAATTTCTTCCAACCAGTGGCCAGGAGCCAAGCTCACTTCCATGTTTTTTTGGTTTTTTTTTTTGTTGCTTTTGTGACTCTTTCACTTTAATATGAGCCGTGACAGGTGTAAAAATGCCCAAAAATACCCATTATAAGCAGCTCTCCTATCAGGCGGACACTTTCTTTGTGCTGTACAGTTAATCTATCAGAGCAGCTCATGCCTATGGGTGCGGGTTTTTCGTCTCTTCCTGCTCAACAGAGGCTCAACGGATGGATCATCGAGGCTTAATTTAACACCACAAACAATGGCGAACGGTAGCAAACAACGCAAGCTTATCGGCCTGAGCGGGGATTACAAGGGAAATGAATCATTAACACTGTTGCCACTCCAATGCGGCTAAAGCATGACTGGCAGCTCAGGGTTTTAGGGAAGGGCAGACAAGAAGGGGCGGGGCTGCTAGGTGGGTGGATGGGGGGGGGGTATTGATGCCAAGCTTTGAGAAAAGAGCAGCAGGATACTGCTGGAATACGTTGAGGGAGAGAAAAGCAAAGAAAGTGAAGGACGGATGGACCTTCAAAGGCAAATATTATACAAAATGTGCATAATTTACTCTAACTATTCATTGTTTTCTCATGTATATTTTTCCCAATAATTCCCTTTATCTATCCTTCCATTTTCTGGTCCTGTTTATCCTCGCATGCATATTTTCGAGATCTAGGAGGAAACCGTGTCCGGAGAAAACTTACACAGGCACGAGGAGAAAACTCCACAAGGCAGGGCTGGGATTTGAACCCTTGTGCTGAGAAGTGTGAGGCAGAAATACATACAGTTCTTGGCACTGTTTCAAACTCCCCCGTGATGGCCCCCACTTATGACCCTTGTGGTGGGACCATGCACACAGTTCTTGAGACTGAGAAGCGCCCTCCGGAACATTGTCATTAACGTCCCCTAAAAACACACACGCTGTTGAATAGCTGTTTCAAGATTCTCACCATTTTCCTGAATTTAACAAAGTGGTAAATCTAAAATCCATTTTAGTAGACATGGGTGAAATGAGCAACAATTAAATAGTTTTATTGTTGTGTGATTTGGATGGGTCATCTAACACTTTGATGACTAAAGTCATCCAATTTTAAGGTGAAAGAATCACATTTACGGTTCAGCATTTCTATTGCTGTCAAATGGCAGAATGAGTCCATAACAGTTCAGAGTTAAGACAATTTGGAAATGTATTAAATTGTAGGCTTCATCAACTCAATCTCAAAACTCCTCACAGTTTACTTTTGAGAATAAACACAACAGCATGACGGCATCGCAACCAGCGACCCTTGCTGCCCTTAGTACGACACCGGGTCGATTTTTATGGCTTTATGGAAAATAATGCGGCGGCATGCTGGTAAAGGGGGGCGAGTGGGTCATGGAAGGATTTGTTAAGTTATTACGGCGTCTGGAGCAAGGCCCTTATCGGCACCTGCCACGTCTTTGGCAGACCCGGTGGGATTGCGTTGACCCTGGTGGAAGTAATGGATATTAGAAAATCTTCCTTGTGTGAAGGTGGAGGGAAGGGGACGAGGGGGAGGCGAGGGAGTTGGGGGGTGGGCGACTGAGCACAGCGAAGGCAGTGAGGCGACAGAAATGGATAGAAGCTCAAGGACACAAAGCTACATTGAGGCGACACTCGACACTACAAAGATTTGGAGCTCGGCAAAAGGGAGGAGAGGTCAAGGTCTGATCTGGTTTTTAAATTTAGACCACCAGAATGTAGGTGGGGGGGGGGCAATTTCCGGCAGTATGATTCTCATTTTAAAGGCTGGGCACCAAAGTTGTTTTGTTTCTTATTGGGGCCCAAACACAAACGTCAAAACTCTTTGAGGTCCGGCTCCTGACACCAGTTACACCCATTCACATGAAATTTGGAGGACACGGCTACCACAACAGGACACATCAAAAAGTCTGAAGAATCCATGCCAAATATTGAACAAGAAGTCAACCATTTTGGGCAAATTCCAGGGGCCGAGCATTAGATGGTCTAGAACATGACTTCCCAGAATTCATTCATCAGTTTCTCCTGGAAAATAGAAAGAAATTTGCATCTAAACCCAGTTTCACCCATTAATTTGAAATTGGGTGATCAGATCTATCACCACAAGAACCACGAAAAGTTTCAAGGACCTGTGCCAAAAATTCTGCAGAAAGACAGCTATGTTGGGCAAAAAAGTGCAAAGGAATTTTCAATCAGAAGCACAAATCCTAGACCAGTGTTTAACAACCTTTACTGAGCCAAGGGACTTGTTTATTATTTGACATCATCTCAACATCTCCAAATATATATCCTCCAACATTAGGATATGTCTGCATATCTTTTGTTTCTCAAAATATTCAAAGAGAGAATTACCCCCGACAGCAGTTTTACACATCAACACTGAATTAGAAGGACATGACTATCATGACATAATGCATGAATAGTCCTGAGGATTAATGCCCTAAATTGAACAACAATTTAGCCATTCTGGTTTGAAAGGACTATTTTGGGTGACACTGTTGTCCTCCACCTGCTGTGTCCACCCAAGCGGCAGTCCAGAATTAATGAAGACGGAATGTTTTGGCATCTTATTACTGCCACAATTGGCCTTCACAAGGTCAAAGCCACAAAAAATCAGAGCTCATTTGCTCCCGAATACACTACATTCCAGTCCAGAGCAAATCAAAAGCTAACTTACAGTACATGTTTCAATCTCCTATTCGGAATTCCAAACGTCACCCTAATCCTTGCCTTATTTATTTATTTATGTATTTAGCTTTTTTGCATGTGTGTTTGTGCCGATGGTGTGGGCAAACTCGCAGTTACTTCAAGCGTATAAAGCGTTTGGGATGTAAGCAAGACTTGGTAAAACTTTATCGTGGAAGACATTTTAATGTTGTTTATGTCATCACGCATCCCAACCTGTGAGGTTTGGACATAAGATGCTCCAAAACTTACCTGCCGGCTAACCGACCCCTCCTACCCTTGGTGTTGTAACCCTACAGTGATCACTTATTGACTCCACACTGCAGCTCAGGCTTTGGTGGAAGAACAAGAGAAAAATTAGCCAGCAGTAAATAGATCAGAACGATTAGGTTTCCTAAGAATAAGCCTTATCACTGGTATTCGATTTGAAATAGCTGTGGTAGAAATAGGCCACTTGTCACTTATGGTTTTAATTAAAAACCCTTGACTGCGTGTGGGCGTGCTGAAAAAAAAGTTTACCATTCATATTGGGCATGTTGAAAAAGTATTTAATTTTCTATTCAGACGCACGCTTAATTTTTGACTATAAAAATATATAGAAAGAAAATGAACTGATGCCATATTTTAAAAGTATTATTAAAAAAGGACTTCACACTATGATTGGCACATCTGAGAATTAAATTTTAATTTTAATTTAAAAGTGTATTTCTTTTACACTATTGCATTTATTTTTTATATTAAAAAATATTCCTTTTTTCACACATTACATGCACACACAGTGTGTGCCTGTATACTTTGACTTTTGACTTAATTTTTTGCTTTTTTTTTTACCCTCGTGAGGAGAAGCCATATGGAATTCGAATGAATAACTTTTTTATATTATGAAAATCAGTCTCTCACATTGGAAAAATGTACGTGTGTGGTCAGTCATGCCTGCAGATATGAAGATACGGGTGTGGTCCACTAGTCATGCCCGCAGATATAAAGTTGTGGGTGTGTGTTCTGTTTGTCATTGTGAGTGTTACCCTTTAAGAGCAGAGGGGGGCGGTGTCAGGTAAACTAGGAAGTAGAATTAGGCTGAGCAGCAGCTTGTTGTTAAAGACCATGTACTTCTGTGAAAAAAAAAAAAAATAGACGATAGGCTGTGGATCACTACGCTGTGTCAGGTTTTCATGTGTGAATGTGCGGCAAGTGCGCAATTGTGCAGTGGCCCAGTTTAGAGGGAACACTGGTCAATACTACACAAGATAAGCGACGTCTTTCAATATCTATGTATTTCTACACGTAACAAATTGTACGTGCGTGATTCTTCATGCTCGACTGTGAAGATTTGTGAGTGCGATGGTGCGCGGCCCCGTATGCGCCAGTCAAATCTCAGTGACTAAAAATATTTGTTACAACCCCTAAAAATGAAAAAGAATCCACACTTCCTTTTTTCAATTTTTAAAACAAAATGTTTTTTTGTATAATATTTACATGGTTTAATTACTATTTTTCTTTTAGAGTTCTGCAAAATAATGAAAAGTTCTTTTTCAGTTTGTTTTTTGATTGTTTTGATACTTTGGTAAAAACATTTAATAAATAATAACACCAAAATGAATACACCACATAACTACAAGCACATTCACACTTCATTTTGGGGTCTTTGCTCTGAGCTCCAGTATTTGCAGTCATCATGACAGCTTCACAGGTGAGTGTGCAAGTGAGATTGAGACAGAGAGGGAGCCGACGCGACCTGCTGTCGATTCATCAGTGCGGGGGGCCCCGGCTCACGTCAGGCCCGAGCAGATAAGGCCGCCCGTTGTCACACGTGGGGGAAGTAATGACCAGGGGAGCACTCCCTCTCTTGTCTGGTAGCCGACGGAGGTGAAGCCCAGAAACAGAAGAGGCGCTGTCAGGTCGTTGAGCGATAACGGCTTGAGTGAGAACCAAATATTGACTCGGGTCATCTAGTGCTTATCTCTGAAAGTTAGTCTCGGTATTAGAAAGCAAGTTCATATGTTCACTTAAAAGCAGCAGCCATTGTGGTAACAAATCAGGATAGCTCTATTACAGGTTGTGTAACAATGAAACATGTGTTTTTGCAGTCAAATGGTGTCAAAAACGCAATCCTTCGCAAAACTACACTCAAAAAAGCATTTTTTTATGCTCGTTTTCATAAAAACTGAAAATGTATGCAAAACCAATACTTTTTTTTTGCCTCAAGACAGTTTTTGCCATAACATGAATATAAGTAAATGGTGCTATAATTAAAAAATGTAAAATACGAAGCAAAATATGACAAAAAGCATCAAGATGTTTTTTTTATCTTATCATGGAGTTTCAGTTTGGGTCACAAAGGGGTGGAAAATTTCAGGTAAATTTCCATAAAGATTCTGGTAAATTACAATGGTGGATATTGGAAATCATCCATATTCCAAACATAACAGGGAATGAAGGATAATGCAACGCAAAGTTATCAATCATAAATAATATTGTGTTTGTCATTAGCATACCCATGCAAAAATAAATAGATGTACATTTCCTTGCCCAAATATGAGGGCATTCCACCGCCATAATTAAAAAAAAAGTCCCCATATATATCATTTCACACAAACTGCGGTATTCCTGAATTTCACTTGTAACTCAAATTTTGGCTCGCACCACAAGCCATCAAGGTTTAGCTACAATGTGATGACTCATATCTTGAAAAACTGTAACAATTGTAAGCCAATGTGCCATCTTAGACATTATTTTGCTAATATAGATATATATACACAGAGAGAGAGAGAGAGAGAGAGAGAGAGAGAGAGATACTATGTAGTGAATGCCCAGTTCAATTGACCCCTCCGTACAGGGCACTTAACCACGCCTCCTGAAGTGACGTCACGCCACGTGCGCTCACGTAAGACAAACAGTAAAAATGGCAAATACAATACAATACATTCTGAACTGAGACAGACTCTATGCTTCTGATTTCATTCAAATCAACGATATATTATAGATTCTAAATACAATACATTCTTAACTGAAAGAGACGCCATGCTTCCGATTTCATTCAATCATTCACACGTAGCAATGTTATGCTAGCGAAGAACGTCTCATTCATTTATACGAGACGTGTATTAAAAATCAAATATAGGGCAAATCTTCGTGCAAACACAGTCTGGTTAAGCTTCGGCCGCGAGCCGGCAAGAAAGCGACACGTTTGTGCAGTCGGAACATCGCTAAATATCTCTCAACAAAGAATAAGTGTGTCAATCGTTCACACGTAGCAATGTTATGCTAGCGAAGAACTTCGAATTAATTTATACGAGACATGTATTAAAAATCAAATATAAGGCATACCTTCATGCAAACATATCTGTTCCGGTTGATATTAGATGGATTTAGTTGATGATGCGGTCTTCCACAAAGTTTGATCCATCGAAGGCATTTTTCGTACTGGGTCTTCGGTTTTGGAAAGGGTACGAATCGAACTCCACCAACCAGCATTTCAGGATACCTGTCGTCACTATTACAAAGTCCGTGACTACACCTCTTAACCATATTTTTTGTTAAATAACCCAAATACGCGATAAAACGCTAACTAAACCTATACTGGACCATTCAATGTTGTCAGAAAAAATTGCAGGAGCAAAAATGGGCTTTGGTTTATGCAGATCTCTGGCCTCTGATTGGTCAGTGACGCGGATTGCGCAATATCCACGGAGGGGTCAATTTACATGCTGGCCCCTTGGTGGTGCACTGTCTGATAATTAAGTAGCAGAAATGACAGCACTGAAATGATGCATTTCTACAATCAATGGGTGGAGCTGAACCTCCTATCGTTTAAAAAAAAAATAGAAAAGCTCACTAAATATTTTCTTTCTGTAGTACAAAATAATCATAAAATAATTACTGTGTAAGAATAAACAATAGTAATAATGTGACGACCTCATAAAAACCTCTTTCTGAAGACCCCTTAGCTGCTCAATAAGGTGCAAAAATTTCAGCAATGCCCAACAAGCATGTACAAACACAGCTCTAATAGGAAATTACTCTCTGTTTGCACTATAGTGGCTTGAATATTTCTCTCTGATATGTTCATCACAAATGCAGACAGGCTCAATGATAAAAGAAAACCGTAACAGCAGTCTGCCACAACTGAAAGACAAATATCTTCCCGAGGACCCTTTAGCCGCTGAACAAGGTGCTTGAGGGAAAATAAATGATCTTGAACGACATCTGAGCAATGCAGGCACAAAATACACCAATGATACTGATATAATAACTGACTCTTGTGATAAATATACTTTTCCCCACTAGCTGTCCATCAAAAAAGAAAAAAACCCATTGTAGACTATTGTACAATAATTATATATGGGGGGCTGCCTACGTTATATCAAAGTGACTGTTTCTGTTGTAATAATCGTAGTGGTGTAATCAAGATGACCAACACAGAACACCTCACACACATGCCAATATCTCCACTCATAAGTGTCTTCATATCACAATCATGAAGTCTGTGAAAGAGCCAAAGTGTGCATTGACCAGGCACATCAGGATTTGCAGTAGTCAGCCCCACCTGTTTTCCAAATGGCTGTCTTAACATTTAAACTCATGTTTTCGCAATCATACAGAGGTAAAAGCTGAAGACTTCAAAGATGAGCAAAACACAATAGATTGTGTCAAAGAATGTATAAAGTCCTCATTATTGAGTTTCACCCTTCTCCACCAAAAAGTAGAACACACATTATGATCGTAGGGACAAATCATTTCAACACACCACTCAGCACAGGACAATTGCAGTTTTTGAAGCAACATTGCCTCTTTGTGGAGTTTCAAGTGTGTGCCTAGTTAAGAAAAAAAATGCAGATGAATCACTAAAGTTGAATACATTTCATCGCATACTGTTGGTCGACTTTCGTTTATTTATTTTTTTGAACTGGATTTTTAAGTAACAATCACACAAGTATATACACAACAGTATATTTGGTAGAAGGAATGTATGGTGGAATGTACTAATGTGAACTAATAGATAAACATTTGAAAAGAGGCAGGTGACCTAGGCCATGTTGCACAAAAACATGCTTCCTCATTAAGTCACCTATAAAGGAAATATCCTCTCATCGGGCCTCATTCACTTATAAAAGCATAGAAATGATTTCACTCTATTCCAAACTGAGTCTATTTGCTAAATCTCCATCACATTCATGACACGTATACATTGGCCAACTTTTTTCGCACCACCGTGCTTACGTATGTTAATGAATCAGAATTCATTCTCTACGAAGGGCTCGTTCCCGCAATCTGTAGAAAACCCAATCTCAATGTCAGTCTGATGCATCTCAACCAATGCAGGAGGTTTAACTCACAAAAGCCTAACCTTTGTCAACATGTTTAATCTTTACGCTACATTCAAAACATTGGCATCATTGGAAAACTTGCTGAGGATAAAAAAAATGACATCAATTCGTGTGTTAATCATTTTGCAAGAATGGTAGTGGGTTACAAGAAAGGCTGCTGACCATGTATAAATGCGCTCTGTGTCAATAAAATCATCGGCCCACGACCTCCAAACATTTGTCTGTGTCGTATTTGAGACATCTATGTGTATACAAAATATTGGTGTTGTCTCCAAGATTCGAAATCCTCACGCAAGTTCGAATATGTTTTGGTTACTACAGTAAATCATGGAAAACACAAAAATGTCTGGGTGCCCTAAAACCTTTGCAGCAATATGAGTGAATAATTTCCTCTTGAATATTCCATTGTCCCATAAGAAAAATCCTGTATCCTGATAAACAAAAAGCTGGTAACCATATGCAGCCATCAAAAGAAGGATCTTTTCCCCCATTCAGGCAGACAAATGCTAACACAATAGCAGCAGAAATGAGCAATGATCAGGAGCGAAAGAATTTGGGCAACCTCCACCGGCACTGCAGCATCGTGAACAAACTCTCAAAGAGCATATGAAAGCGCGATGACAGCACAGAAAGCAGTCTTATTTGACAACGAGGCCAACAAAAGCGCCAAGCACAATGGAAGCAGCAAACAATGATGGCAGTAGAAGCTTGGTGGCCATTCAAAATCCCTCAGCTTGAAGACAGCCAAGACTTGACTCATTGTTCATGCCTTTCTCAGCCAAGGCTCCGACTGGATGTGTGTCACCTGTGCGGCCTCCAATGAACAAACTTCCAGTGTCTAGCCTCAGGAAGTGCTGTATTTGTAACATGTCAGAGTTGACAAAAGTATTTGTCTTGTGTACTTACATTAGTGGAAGTATAGATAGTAGTGTGAAAAAGGACAAGTACAGATTCAACTCAGTTTAAATCAAAGTATAAATATACTAAATCTCATATGAACCTAATTTTGGAGTTTGTAGTGACCAGTCGTGGAATAATCTGAGCCAGTTGATTGTGGAAGTGGAGTAAATGCTAATCAGGTGCGAGAGGTTAATATTGGTCACCAACAGATCCGCAGGTGGTGCAGCATGGTAAGACGACGACAGTGAGTGAACGAGTAATTTGTGATGTACTAATACAGTAATTGGGCTAGCAGAATGTGACAACAAACTCAAGACACAAAATTGGCACATTTTCAGAAAATGTAATACTCAAGGAAAGTATCAATGCATGAAAAATCTACTCATGTATAAAAGAATGTTCAATTTTTACATTTTTTTTTTTTTGAATTTTCAGTGGGAAAAAAAATTAGGGTTGTTGGTTTTGTTTAGCGTTCAAAATGGGTAAAATTTGACCTGAACCATATGTACGGGTTATAAGACACCATGGAAGTGTTTTAAATTGTGGCAGAATTGCTTAATGTCCTCTTTAATAAGAGAATCCACAAAAAAAATCACAAAGTGTACTTTTATCGCACTATGACTTCAAACACATTTGAAGTGTGGTCTTTGTTTAAGCCATATCTTGAAAAAACATCTCTTAACAAGAGTATATCGCTTGTGTGAAGTCGAATTCCCTCGCCTGCGATTGTATCACTTCCAGATTGAATTGACTTCCCTGTTTACTATGCAAGCCTTGAGGTGGAGGGCCAACAGATCCAATGCCATGCACTTAAACTTCATGCATACCCGGGAAAACATCACGCAACATTAAATCCAACAGGCAATGGCTTTCAAAGCCATCAAACCCCCAAAATGTAACAGTCTACAAACTGCAAAACCAATGTGAATTTAATAAAAAAAAAATAAACTGCTAATCCTCGCAGTGTAATTTTGCAGACTGGAATTATCGTCTCCCATCTGTCTCAAATTGTTTGCATTGATGACCGTGGCTGTAATAGACTCCAGCGTTCATTTGTTTAGTATTGCAAAGTGCTTATTGTGTTTGTGCAGCTCTCAGGCGACCTGCCACGGTAATCCTCGTTGCCTGGCAGATGAACGCCACGGACCCACATGTTACTGCGTATGAGTGTGTGCACATGAAGACTGCATTTAATGAAGTGCAGTTACCATCAGCACACTCTTTCCATCCTCCATAATTAATCGACAGCATCTTTTCTCGTTCACTTTGCAGGAGTAGTTTTAGCGTAGACACATCTATTTGCAAAATGCAATTTTCTTGTAAGGCTCTGAAAATGGATGGATGTAAATGTCTTGGAGGTGGAGCTGTGGGGCTAATACCAAACTGAATGTTGATGAAACAACAGGAAAAAAATATATAAGTGTTACACAATGATGGCGATCCAGGGATGGCTTGTGATGTTGAATTGATGAATTGCTGCACCTCTATACCTTTCCATGATTTTTTTTCATTGAATTACGAGTTATTTCCTACCATTTTGGAACACTTGCAAAATTTTCCATCTTAAATTCCTGGGAAAATTTAACAGAAGCTTTCCAAAAATTTAAGAGAGTTGTGACATCCACATCCCTTACTGTTGGGATGCACCGGACCATTACAACAGCTACTACTGTAACTAATAATAATAATAACAAAATGGTTTTATCAAGAGCTTTTTAGGTCCGCTAAGATCCAAAGAAACTACTGTATGTGTGACAAATAAAATAGTAGCAAAACTTTCTCCTCATAACCCCATGGTGTGTATTTATATTGTAATTACTTTTCAATAATAAAAGTGGTTTGCATCACTTTCTGCTCTGTCACATTTCAATTAGTGTACATAGTCATATCGATGATGCTCAAGTAAACCAAAAGCAAGGTTACCATTTTTTTAAATTTCATTTCAGTACAGTTTGCTCTTGTTTTGATTCTGAATTTGGAGGGCCCGATCTACTTTGATAGGTTACGGGGCAGCAGGCCACACCAGATCTTGAAAAATCCATAACTATTTAGCTTTTGTTTTGATGTAGCAATGCTTCAAAATAAATACAGAATAACATTAATATCTTGTTGAATAGAAATCACCAGAATAACTACAAATATTCAAAAAACTCAATCTGAATGGCATGAACGTTGTGATGTAAGTGCCATTGTCGCAAAGCAAAGCAAATTAATTTGTATAGCACATTTCATACACAACATAATGTGGTTTACATAATCAAAAACATTTAAATAATTAATAAAAGCATTCGAAAAAGTACAATTAAAACAGCTTTTAGTACAAGAAATATCACTGGAAAGTGGAAGTCCTCTAAAAACCAAGAGAAAAAAAAGTTTTTTGTTGATTTGAGAACACACACTGACCACTGACGTCACTGTTGGAAAGTTATTCAATTTTTTTGCAGCATAATAGCTAAATGCTAATTCACCATGCTTACTTTGGACTCTGCACTCCATTATTAGACCTCAGTCAGTCGATGTCAGAGCCCTACTGGGTTAGAATTCCATTAACATTTCATTCAGGACCCAAGGCATTTAGTGATTTATAAACAAGCAGCAGAACTTTGAAATCTATTCTAAAACTGACTGTAAAACAGTGTACAGACTTCAGTGTTGAAGTTATATGCTCTGACCACTTTGTTCTGGTCACAACCCGAGCTGCATCAATCTAAACGAGCTGCAGCTTCTTTAGGCTCCGTTTTTAACTCTTTTTGGGGAGTCCAGTCAGAAGACGATTACAATAGTCAAGTCTACTTGAGATTAAAAAAAAGAAAATGAATGAGATTCTCCTGGTTTGCTTGACACATGCAAGCATTCACTCTAGATATGTTCTTCAGATTGTAAAAGGCAGTTTTTTGTGATCGATTTGATATGACTGTTTTTGTTTATCTGCTTTAGATGGTTGCACAACACCTTGATTGAGCTGATTGATTGTGTCATCTCCATAGCTATGATAATCAAAATTAAAGTTTTGAAAAATTTGACCCCAGGTTGTCATATCTAGGCTGGACAGGAAGGGTCCAAGAAGCGACACTTGACGGACCCCATAGGTCTTTGACATTTGTTGAGATTGAGTACTTCCAGTGGTTACAAAGTAGTTCCTTCCCTCCAGGTAGGGCCTGAAGCATTTAAGGATCGCTCCATTTAGTCCTACCGACGATTGCAACCTGTTTGTGAGCCTGTCAGCTACAGCAAACAGAGTGCGAGTATTGTTGAGGCAATCTCTTTCCAAATAGTCAAGTGCCACCTTGCAGAGTAGAAACAAATACACAGACTGGAAATAATCCCCAACAACAAAAACAGCAGCAAATCTGCACACAGTATGTGTTTTATAATTAACACGTTAAGTTACTCATTATAACCGCAGGCTTGCACAATATAAATAACAGAGCGACCAGAAATTCTCCACCCTATAAGCAATGTAATCCTGCTATAACACAGCACTGTGTAGTGAACTAGCAGAGGTAAATGAAAACGGCCAAATGTAATTCAAGTTTATTTTATAGCACTGTGTTGTCACGTTTGCACGGACAAAATCAATAAGAAAACATTAAACATTAATAGCTTTTCAACCTGGGGAAAACAACAGCGTTCATTAATTCAAGATGACATGTTGCTGAGGTGTGTCGTTCGTTTTCATTTACTGATTACCGCCAGCAAGAAATGTTGCGTGTCGCACGAAGACACACAATTAAAGATCTCAGCAGGGCTCGCATCACACAAAATGCCCGAGTAGGAAATTGTAAAGTAAAAGTGCTGGAACTCCATCAAAATTGCTGATTCACAGTAAAATGGCGGGTTCTGGGGCAATTTCAGGCATTGGTCTTTTAATATTTTCACCATGCTATACGGATGTGCTTAGTGTATGTACGTATCACTATCAGTCTTCGTGTGAACTTTTGCATTGTTTTGATTGTTTCATGTTATGTCTTGTTTCACTTGCTCTTGTCTTTCTGCTGATTTGGTTTTCGTTTCCACCTCTTGGATAACCTGTTCCTTGCGTTAACCAATCAGCTCCCTCCAGCCACTCTGTCATCTTGTTTTGACAATTTGTAGTTCCCTGTGTGCTTTTAGTCAGCATAGGTTCATTTTTATTGTCGTCCAATGTAACATTCAGGTTCCATGTAGTTTGTAATTGTGTTTTGTTTCAGTTTTTCTTTGTTACTTTGAATCTGGATTTTCTTGTTTTTCAGATTCCATGTGCCGTCTTTGTTTAGTTTTTTTTTTTGTCCTTTGAATTTTCTTTTTTTTTTTTGGGGGGGGGGGGGGGTGGTTAATCCAACACTCCTGCCCGGCCTTGTCCTGTCCGTTTGTTTAGGTTGGGCTGGGAATTAAGTTATAACTTGCTCATTTCACAGATTTCCACTCAAAATAGGGCTGGCTTCGCCACTATTTCTGCAGGAATTTCCTCAAAATGCCTGCTTCACTCCTAAATGGCCTAGTGCAGGCCAAGAGTCCTTCAAACATTTTCAAGCATCCTGTTAAAACCACATCCACCAAATTTCGATTCGATATGTGCAACTGGTGGGCAGCATGCTGGGTGAATGGTTAGCACATCTTGATCAAAATTCTTAGGACTTGGGTTCATATCTGGGCTCACCTGTGTGGAGTTAGCATTTTCTCCTTGTGCCTGCACAGGTTTCCTCCCTCTCACATACCAAAAACATGCAAGGTAGTTTAATTCAAAATGCTTAACAGACCGTAGATGTGAATGTGAATGGAACTGGTTGCTTGTTTATATATGCACTGCGATTGGCTGAAAACCAGTTCAGGCAGTACCCTGCCTATTAGCAGAGTCAGCTGGGATAGCCTCCAGCACCCCATGCTCTCTGTTAGGATAAACACAATGGTAAATGGATGAATGGATGGATGGAAGTGGTGTCCTGGGCATATTTTGTGCATTTTAATAACATGTCATATTTGAGCCCCTAAACATCTTTATCAGGATATATGTACTTGAATTCCCCTCCACTGACACTCCTAGCCGATTTTATGATGTCAGTCCACAAGGATGTACAATATAAGATTCACCTCTGTGCTACTAATATCCCAAATGACCCCTTCAATCTCGGTATGAAGAAATATGGGGTTCAGGAAGCGATCCCCATCATTACATGCGAGAAGAGTGCTGCTGAGCGAGCAGACAAGGTCGCTGGCTAGGCAGGGCGAAAGGTCGCTGGCGCGGCGGGTAGATAGCCACTCCTCTGCTTGCTTCCTCCTTCCTTGTCAAAGTCAAGTGCCGAGTAGCTCCCGGCTAGGGCAACGCTCGGGGCCAACTAGCCGCTACATGGAGCTTACCGCTAATTGCCTAAACTAGGCTGCCACGTCAACCTCTTAACTTCCACTCAATATGCCCCCAGGGGTTGCTGGCCTAAATCCAGGAGCATCCAAATATTGTCAGAATCACTTCCTCCAAAATTAATATTTAACCCTTAAATACTGCTTAGATCCAATTTGATTAGCGAGTTGGGAAAAAAAAAACATTTTTTCTTTTTAAACCAACATATCACTCTTATCTACACTCTTATTGAACAAAGAAACCTAACCATAATTTAACTTAATGATAGATAAACTAAAGGCTAACAATTGTGATACACTAGATAAAAATTCTCCTGAAGTCTCATCCTACCTTGTAATTACAAGTAATCAAATGCTGTATATGCTAGGTGTTCTCAGATACAAAAAGTAATTTCTTCATAGTGCTGTTCATTTCTTGATGTACTGGCATTTTATTTCCCCATCTTGGCCCTGTTTTTCCAAATAACCCAAGCAGAATGCCGTGCGGTGCTCAGCCTCAGCTCCCCTGGAAACCTCCCTGACGGATCGCATGCCGAATCATTGCTCTTGTGAGTCACGTACGAGAAAAACAAGGTGGGTGGTTGGATGCAGGGGCACACGATATACAAAAGAACACATAGTGAGGTTTATTTTAGTTTGGAGATGGTTTAGGACCAAATTGGCCTCTTAATCTACAAGCTGAGCATCATTTTGTAGAGAAACACAGCAAGGTTACATCCATTTTTATATGTTAACGAAATCCCACTGCGCTGTCTGTCTGTCTAAAAACACAATGGTGGTGATTTAATGTAACTTGCAGTTTAAAGCAGGGCCTCCCTCATGGTGTTAGGTCTGGATGTCTTTCCTATGTGTAAAAACTCCAGCTGGAGCAAGGCACTTGGTGATGCTGAGGGGAGCTGATGTTGTTTGTAGGCAGGGGGGGTTCAGTCCTTGCACGCACAGCAGGACATTGTTGCAAACTTCCATTATAAGTTGCGTGCCTTTAACATCAGTAGGATGTTAAAGGCATGCAAAAGGAAAACATCAAAAAGCCCCTTCTACCACTGTCTATTTCAATGGTGTTTCTATTGTCACCTACTTGAATATTTAAAACTTCATGGCTATGACGTACCATTTTAAAAAATATTAGAACTCAACTGTTGCTGTAGTTGACTTAGCTTCAAGGACTGATATTGAAAATGATTAACTTATTGAGTTTTCTTACTGTATCCAAAATATATATGCTCTATCCATTGAATCCCTGTTGTAACAGTTCTTAAGCAATTACTCATTGAGCCAAATTTAGCTTTCTATCTGAACATGCTCAGGAAAAGTGCATGTAAGAGTCACTTCAAAGGCTGTTTTTATCATGTTTTAGCTGCTCAGCATTAGAGTTCAAATTAAACTTGGGCCTGGTACATTTATAAATATAATGGGCTGTTTTTGACCCAAAGGAGAACAAAAAACAGATTACGTGTGTCTTGTAAAATCGTCCTATAATATGGTAGTGTGGCTTCAGAGGCATTAAAGCTGGTACGCATTTTTTTCAAAATCCTAACAAGATTCCAGTCTAGCCTCATTTCGTGTCGTCGCCGTGCATGTGTGCAGAAAGAAATGAGCTCATCTCACTCGATCAGTAGCTGAACAGGATCTTTATGTGTGTTGTGTTTTATCTTGAGATTGTTGGAGCACACTACACAGTTTGACAATAATTGTTATGGTTATTTTTTGTTTTTTTTTGTGGGGAAGGGGGATGGTGGGGTACTTATGCATGTACCAGCAAGAGCGATTTCTTTTTACAAGCAGCAGCTGGCCATGTCGGTTTTGTGAGGCAAAGGCATTATTAGCTAACAGGAGCATTTGTTTGCCTTCATTATTCTCACTATTCTGTCGGCAGATGTTCCCCACTGTTCCTGTTTTTGTATTTTCACTTTGGCTCATACCCAAAGTTCCAAATCCAAACTTGTACTTTTTTTTTATCCAAATCTCAAAGTTTGCCTTTTGAAGTCGGTTTCCTAGCGCTATCTCACTTAATACTTTCATTCCCCACTAACCCAAAAAAAATACGAGTTGACATTTGAAACTGGCGGAGGGCGCTTTGAAAATATTTAGCTAAGTAAATCTTTGAGAGGAAGGGGGAGTCAAGTGTGTGTATGTGTGTGCGTGCGTACGCGTGTGTGTTTTCACGCCCTCTCTCTGCCGCCATTTCAAAGTCACGATAAGATGTGAGAGTCGATCAAACCTCAGTGAGGGTTTTTGATGCCACCCATCCATGGCGCAGTTATCTGGCTGGCATTTTGCTGGCAAAGTAACAGAGAATCAATTATGAGTACACAAATATGTGAAAGATTTACTTGTCTGAAGGCGCTTCCTGACAGTGTGGTGATATGAAAACACGGAATAAGTGCCATACTGTTTTTCCCCCGCCGAAAGTAGAGAACTCACTTGGTACATGCGCATGTTTGGATGGAAAACACGAATGCAAATAGTGGCTTTGAAAATGAATACAAGTACACGAACAAACAAGTATAATGACTGACATTTAGACCTTCCAAAAACTGTATCAGCTAACGACCACATTATTATTTGATGAAGATATCTTTTTATAAATTTTATTAAACATGAGCCCATAAAAAATCAATAAATCCACTTTGCTTAGTAGTCATACTAAAATACAGTTTAACACAGGGTCCTTAAAAATCACCAAATTAAACTTTACCTAAAAAGGTGGTTGTTTATTTTAGTTGACATGACGACCAAACAATTAATCTGCGACCCTGAGTCTGAGCTGTGTAGAGAATACATGAATAAATAACAACCATCGACTGTATGAAAAATGATTGAACATATCTTTTAATGACATCTTGTAAACATTTTAACATAAAAAAACAGTTAACTTACAGGCTATACCATGCTATTGTACATGAAATGAGAGACAAGCATACTAATCCAATGATTGCAGAATTATTTCGACATTTGACATTTGACGTTTTATTCAACATTCGGCCTTAAAAATCCACAACGTGTTTACTTGTATGGCATAATGCTGCATAAAATGAATTTAATCATGGACATAGACCAGTCAATGACTGCATGAAGAAAAACTGAGGTTTTTGTTTTATTATTATTTTTTCATTTTTACTTACTTAATGTGTCTGGAGGTGAAACAATTAATCAATTTATTGAATTGATTACATAATGATCAAATTAATCATCATACTATTTTGATAATTGATTCATCATTTAGAGAACATGAATTGAATTTGAAATTAATAGTGAAAATCCTCTGAATTTCAACCTCTCATCAGTCAACATTCTTCGATACCTGTAGGTGTCCATGAAAGTAGACTCATTATGTTTGAAAAATTCTGGTTTTATTTTGGTAAAAAAAAAGATCATCATTTATTTTATTTTATTTTTACTGTTACACACAAAAAAAACCAGACTCACATTTAATTTTTGTCTGTGCTTTTTCTGCTCTGTCAAAGTTTTTGTTGTGTTTTTGAATGAAGGGATGGAAAATAACCCATTTGTTCATTAAAAAAAAAATGTAAGAAAAAAGTGCAACCAAGCTTAATTTTAGGTTTTGTTTCTAAATAAATTAAAAACGTTTGAATCACTGAAAACCTCCAAAAACTGAGAATAGTGTAGTGATTTTTATTTTGCCAGAGCATGAAACCCTTGCACCTTCTAAATTTTCCTGATTTTGTGGTCAGGGCTAAGGGCCAAATTGGCCCTATGAAGTCATGGGGCTGCGGTATATACGCCACAATATAAAGACCAAACCCCCTCTTGTAACCAAGCGCATTGCATGGAGTAGCCATTCAGTGAAATTGACCCACCTTTTTCATCCATCCATCCATTTTCTTTTGGCGCTTGTCCTCACAAGGGGCAGGAGGTGGAGTTACACCCTGAACTGGGTGCCCGCCAATTGCAGGGCACGTCGAGAAAACAGTCACAATCACACGTAGGGGCAATTTTAAGAGTCCAATTAATGTCCTTTTTCATCAATAACTTAAATAACCTCACCCAGTTCTACCTGTATGGCCTGCAATTGCCTTTGAAACAATGGCCCACAACACAACAAAATCCATCTTCCCTGAAGTGTAATGTCTTTTGTGTCAATTGAGCAACATTTCTTGCCATGTGGCACCTGCACACGTATGTTACAAGGCAGCAGTAAAATAGACGAGATCCATTCCCATGGCCCGCTGCCAGGGGTTCGCAAAGCAGCTGAAGGTCCAGCACAACCGTGTACATGCCATGAACCTCACAGCCTACCTCAGGGAAGCATCACACAGCTTTGGTTGCTTACGGACCACCATTCGGCAGCCACAGAAGAGTGTTGTCTGATGAATTTGAAAAGAGGGAAAATTGTCCTAGCGGCAAAGCTAAATACTTGGAGTTTGCTTTCCTGCAGCCCGTAAAAGTGTGCGAGATCTCCATCGCTGGAAAGGAACTGTGAGCGAAAATAGGTGTTACCTGTATTTGATTGACAGGAGAGGAGGGACTTTCTGAGCTCTCAGCGACACTCCCACATCATCAGCAAGCCGGAAGAACCTCCCAATTCTTGACCATTTTAAAGCCTGATTTCACACACTTGGCATTTTTTAATCCATTCATTCAGTGTCAGGCTTGTTAACAAGACTTATCTGTGACATGGATAATTTACAAGACTATTTTCTTGAGTTTGGTTCCACTTTAAAATAATTGTTATTTGCAGCCCTACATTTTTTCCTAAAAATCCCCAAAATAAAATTCATCTTCATGATGTATACTGAATTGTTGTCTATAATGACTGACAAGAAGACTAGCCATTGACTAAATGAAGATTAACCATGAAGTTGAACCATGAGCACAGCACCCCACCAAAAAGCACACGCTCCACTTTCGTCCACGCTAGTGATGACAAATGGGAAAGGACGCACATTAAGCCCTCCACATAACTCATGTGGTTTCCGAGAAGCTAATGGATTCACCTCTGTGCCATCATCACCTTCGATTAGGAGCGGGACAGAATCAATAGTTCTCCAAATGCGGTGGAATCGTTCATCATAAGTGGCCTGTGCACCCGTGTGAATCTCATCTACAGTCCAGTTGCTCTGCTGGGTCCTTATACACTTTAGTGGCAGAACAAAATAGACAGCGGGACATTGCCATGGGGTTGAGGTAGGCAACTTTTAGAACGAGTGAACAATTAATTTTATTTTTTTTAGAAAATAGGTTACATATAATTGGGATGAAAACACAATACATCATTAGCAATCTAGGTACTTTAAGTATGATTTGTAGCATAAAAGGGCTGTGGTATCTGGAAAGCTGCAGTCAAATAGATGACATTACATAGTCACTATGTCTTTAAGCAGTGGGGAAATACTGAGGTTGCCATTTTATTTCAGGCAAACAATTTTTTAGAAAAAGATTGCCAATTAATATGAGCCAGCCTGTTTAATGTTTAGCCTAAAGAGGCTGTGGTATCTGAAGACGATCAAACAGCTCCAATCAAAGAGAGAGTATTACATGAACCAATGGAGGCATATTGGATACAATATTGGACAATATCTAATGGAGGGTGTCTGGGGCAAACAAATTAAAGATAAAGTATATCCAATAACTGCAGTCACTCACATTATGTTTCTTCATCATTGCGTCTTTAAAAAAATACATCCAGTAAATCACAACATACAACAAAGTGTGAAAGCAGTTTAGGCCCAACTTATTTTGTGTCTAAACGGTCGTCAGCATTTGCAAATCCAGCATAATTGTGCTTTGGACATAATGTAGTCATCTGTCCACAATACATATATCGTGTGGCTCGATTTGATGGGAAGTCACAGGGTCATGCCATACATCAACCACACTGTTGGTTTTAAATATGACTTGTCATATTTTTTAACACTCGTTTGACAGATTACTTAATGTGGCATCAACCAGATGTCAAGTTAAGTCAAAGAGTATGCTCTAATTTTTACAATTGAAGTGCATAGATCTGACATGGGAGCTTTGTGAAATGCCTCTTTCTACATTCGGCCTTTATTTTTCCAGCGTTCTTGGGGGAAACTGGGCACTGGCTACTCAGACGTGATTAATTGCCGCAATAAAGATCATTATGAAGATTAAGTGGGAGTTACAGGAGCATTATTGATCACTGTCCTTTAAATAACCTCAAAGTTGCTTGTTTGTGCATGATTGTACAGCGCGGGTCGATGCAGAGGGCAACACAGGAGGAATGAAATGTGACCGCAAGACGTTTCGAGTATGACATAAAATCACTCCGCTTTGGCCATTTGTTGCATTTTTGTGACATCAATTGGCAACATCTTATCATTGTTGGTGACTGGTACAACTGAAGGCACAAAAGATTATAAGTGACACTTTCATGGTCAGCCTTCTTTTTTCACACGAAGCTACATTACACTTCTCTGGCAGAACAAGTGCTGCCTAAACGGATTGTGGCATTTGGCGATGTAGCTAAAAATTGGACTAATGAGGTACGCTGCCGAAGAATATGAGGCAACATGAACCATCAACCAAAGTAGTGTGCAGCCTAAATAAGCTGTGGCATTTGAAGACACTGCAATTGTGTTATAAATGTGGTGCATCTTGATGCAATGGAGGTACATTTGTTTTCAATAGTTGGCAATATGCTACAGAGGGAGCTACTTATTGAAGATGAACTAGCGTCCTGCCTAAACGTGTCGTGGTATTCATACACTGCTCTCACTATTGTATCAGTAAGATGATGTTACTTTGTCGCTACATCTTGACGCAATGTAGACATATTTGTTTTCAATACCAGGCAACATCCAGCAGGGGGCAGAGTTAATTAAGGTCCGTCTACCGAGAACCCTGAACGGGCCATGCCATTTAAAGACTGCTCTCTGTCATGATCCTGCCGCTCCATCTCGAGCTGTGCGGGTGTCCGCGCAGGTGCGATGATTGGAAGGTGCACACCTGCGCCTCATGCAGCCTGATTATGCTGTGGATTTATATGACCGCGATGACAACTGGCCGGCGCCAGTTCGTATGATCTTCATGTCCCGTTCGTGTGCTCCGGTATCCCTGATCGAACCTCTGTGTACCGACCTTCGTCCGTTCTCCGACCAACCTTGTAAGCCCGACTCCTTCGTTACTTCTGCCTGCTTTGATTGTTCTCCCGTGTACCGACTCCTGCCTGCCCGCTCACCTGCTCTCTTCGCCCGACGTCCCAAATACAGCTGCTGCACCGGACTGCCTGCTCGATCCCCTACCTCTGCATATAATAAACGTGTCTCTTCTTGAACTACCTTGCGTCTTCCGAGTTCCTGCATTTGGGTCCTACTCTCGTTCCGATGGGACGTGACAGAACGAACTGGCCATCACAGGACCCAGCAAGAAAGACCCGGCGTCGCCGGGACAGACGCAAGGTAGACCGTCTGCCGGAGGACCAAGGCTGTCCGATCCGGGCAGGCTCCCTGATGTCCTCCGCTTCCGTGTCTCACGCTCCGCCAGTGAGGTATAAATACGCCCCGAACACGACCCGTCCGGCTCCTCATATTCTTGTGGACTCTGACTTTTCGGAATATGAGTAGGACTGTGATTTGTATGACGGCTGCCGTAGTACGACTCCGATTATTCTGATTATGAATCTGCTCGTCCGATCTTTCATCCCAGTCAGTTTGTTTCACCTCGCGTTTCCAGCACCCGAGCGTCTTCGCCCGGTAGGTTTAAATACACCAATCCGTGTGAGGGAACCCGCTTGGCCATCTACCCGGGACCTCCGCGTGGCAGCCAGAGGAGACGCCCCGTCCGGGCGCTGCCCGGTGCCTCCCGCTGCGCGGCAACTAAGACATCGTCCTCCCACTTTTCGCCGGCAACGGCGAAACCGGCGGACCCGCAGCTGGTGGCGAAGCTTCCAGCCCAGAGGGAGGAGGAGTCGCCAAATCACGAGGCATTCCGCCGCGAAATGCGGGCGGAGATAGGGCGGCAGAGCGCGGAATTGGCGGCTCTCACGGCCCAGGTCCGGCAAGGATTGGCGAACCAGCCGAGCTACGCTGACGTCGCAACGGCGACGGACTCGCTGCTGATGCAGGTTCACGTGGCAGTTGGAACTGACCCGCTCCCGAGACACGCCCACGTGTCAGTTTCGACTGACTCTCTGCCTACTCTCGTTCACGCTGCCGTGGAAACCGACCCGCCACCTTGTCAAGTGCACGTCGCAGTGGGTACGGACTCGCCACCTCGCCAAGCGCACGTAGCTGTGGAAACTGACCCGCCTCCTCGCCATTCCCACGTCGAGGTTTTGGCTGTTCCGAGCAGAGTTCACGCGGCAGTTGGAACTGACCCGCTCCCGAGACACGCCCACGTGTCAGTTTCCACTGACTCTCTGCCGACTCTCGTTCACGTTGCCCTGGAAACGGATTCGCCACCGCGCCACGCCCACGTTGCTGTTTCAACGGATGTAGTGCAAGCTCACGTGGCAGTGGGGACCGACCCGATGTCGCCTCACGTTGCTGTCCAGGAGGTGGCGACGTCTCCACAACCGCTTCTCGTCCGTGCTCTGGAGTACCAGTGGCGACCAGCCCGCGGACGCTCTACACTCGTGCTCTGTCGGCGACCGGCTTCTCACGTTGCTGTCCAGGAGGGTGCGATGGTGTCGCCGCCTTCTCACGTTGTTCTCCAGGAGGGGGCGATAGTGTCGCCGCCTTCTCACGTTCCTGCCCAGGAGGGGCGATGGAGTCGCCGCCTTCTCACGTTCCTGTCCTGGAGGAGCTGGGGAGTTCTGTGGAGCCACCCTGGAGCTGGAGAGACTTCGGGATGGTGGCGGTCATGGCTCTGGTCCTTCTCTCCATCATCCTATTTGCTCCAGATGGCTCCCAGCCGCTTCATGACCTGGCCTGGTTGGTGACCAATCCACGGCTGCCTACTGACCAAGCCTCAGTGGCGACCAATCCCTGGTCGTCTTGCAACGATGGCGTGGGAGGTTCTCGTCTGGAGCAGTGGCCTGCCTCATTCTGGTTCCTGCTTCGCCGTTTGGTTCCTCACAGAGGTCGTCCGCCCGAATCGCCCCTTGGGGACTCTGGTGCTTGGCGTCTGGGTCGTCCTCCTGACCTGTCCACCCGGACGCCTTGTGTTTGGTGGCCTGGATGGCCTCCTCCGGACACCCCTTCCGCCCACCCCTGCCTGTGTTAATTATTGTCTGTTTTTTTCATTTAGGCACGTCTGGGAGCCATGCCTTTGAGGGGGGGGGGTACTGTCATGATCCTGCCACTCCAGCACGAGCTGTGCGGGTGTCCGCGTAGGTGCACTGATTGGAAGATGCACACTTGCGCCTCATGCAGCCTGATTATGCTGTGGATTTGTATGACCGCGATGACAACTGGCCGGCGCCAGTTTGTATGATCTTCATGTCCCGTTTGTGTGCTCTGGTATCCCTGATCGAACCTCTGTGTACCAACCTTCGTCCGTTCTCCGACCAACCTTGTAAGCCCGACTCCTTCGTTACTTCTGCCTGCTTTGATTGTTCTCCTGTGTACCGACTCCTGCCTGTCCGTTCACCTCCTCTCTTCGCCCGACGTCCCAACTACGGCTGCTGCACCAGACTGCCTGCTCGATCCCCTACCTCTGCATATAATAAACGTCTCTCTTCTTGAACTACCTTGCGTCTTCCGAGTTCCTGCATTTGGGTCCTACTCTCGTTCCGATGGGACGTGACACTCTCACTCTTGTATCATTAAGGTTATGTTATTTCATAGCTACATGTTGAAACAATACGAGCATATTTGTTATCAGTATACGACACAATTTACTTGGGTTCAACAAGAGTGTTGCCTAAACGGGCCGTGGCATTTAAACCTTTATCTCAGAATTTTAATGAGGAGATTGTGTTGTGTAGTCGCTATATCATAAAGCAATTGAGGCATATTGGATTTAATACTTGGCAATATCCGACAGTGGGAGTCACTTACAGTATTTAAGATGAACTACCTTGCAGCTGAACAGACTGGCATTTGAAAACTGATCAGCATCGTATCACTAAGATTATGTTCCATAGTTGCTATGTCTTAAAGAATTGGTGATACTGGATTCCGTATTCAGCAACATCCTAGAGAAGGACCTACTTATGAACTAGTGTGTTACAGAGCTGTAGTAGTCCAACCTCTATCTAATAATGAGATCAGCAATCAGTAAGACTGAAAGACATTTTTTTTATGTCAAACCTATTATCATTTCACATCACAAAGGTGAAATGTCAAATAATTCTGAAACTCTTTCTGTGTTTTGCCAAGTAAATCTCCTTTTTCAACACGTCTTATCCCCTACATCTGTATTTTCCCAAAGATCTCTCAAAGGAAACTGATTTGTATTTCATGATCCCCAAATTAATTCCTCCATGACTAACAGACAACCCTCTAAATGCTAAGACGTGCCTGAATTTTTTCTTGACTGCTGTGTGTATGACATGGCTGAGGAAACTCGCTCAAATGGCTGTTATAGCTATGGTGTTTTTGAAGGTCACCACTTGGTTGAGGCTTAAACACTCATCAATGCCAGCGGTGGGAAGAAAAAAAAAATCAGTTGCCCGCTTAAGAAAATTCGGAGCCTTATGCAGTCAGGCTCATGATTGTCACACGTCTGGAAGCTTTCCTCTGGATTACAATCTCCACGTCATTTCTCAAAAGTCCAGCCGAGGATGGGTGTGACAAGCGACACCAGGTGTTATTTCTCAAGGTGACAATCACATGGCAATCACTAGATGATGGTGAGTGAAGTCAAAGTAGAATAGAGGTTAAACCATAGAATAGTCATCTATTTTGAATAAAGTAAAATAAGTTAAAAAAAAAATAAATAAATAATGTGGTTTTCAGGACCAAAGTTCTCAGTCCTTTTGAAATCATGTTGGATATTGGAGAACACATACAATAAAATGTTTCTCATGCAAGGCAACCTTTAGAATGTGACAGTTATTTTGGCCAAACTAGTTGCTGTCTAAACGGACTGCAATTTGTCAATTACTGAGATTATGTTATGTTATGATTAGTCACAAAATATTGAGTCACTGGAAGTGGATTTGTTTTTTTACATTGTTTTTTTAATGCCTAAACTAGACTGTGGGATCCAAACTTTGATAGTTTATTTTCCAACTTCACCGTCTTTAATGCATGTTTGTTTCCAGTTCTAAACAATGCCCAACAAAAGGATGAAGCCATTTCATCCCAGTGACTTAGTTTTCTGCCCAACCGGGCTGTAATATCCAAACTTTAATCTCCCAACCGGTGCTGCCAGAGTTACCTTTAAAAATTAACTTGATTATTAGTAAGTTAACCAGAGTCATGAGGATGCAAAAACATTTAAAATAACTCAAATAGACCATCCATCCAGTATTTGTCAGTAAATATTTTTATATACATATTGAGGTTACAAGCTGTCCTGTAGCTTAATGAATTTAGATACCAGTCAACATCCAACAGCATGTGCCATTGAGTTTGTCAATGAGATGACATTTCTGAGTATGAAGTATTGCCTCATGAAGCAATGCCTCCCTGGTGCACTCAAAACTTGTAAATATCCATATGCGGCTTAATTGCTTGAAAATGTAGGAACTATGCAAAATACCATGATTCAATTGTTACATCAATCTTTAAAGGCCACTGTCGGTTTAGGCATTAATTGACTTAAATCTAGTTGGACTATACTTATACATGTTTTTTTTTTGGCGAATAAAATTGATTCCGAAGCCCGTTAAGGCAGCAAACTAGTTGGAACCGAATGATTAATGCAATCTGCTGCCGTTCGCCTGGTATTGTAATCCTATATGCTTCTATTGTTTCATATGCAACATAATCTCGATGATCAGATGTCACAGCCCATTTATGTACCAAACCTGTTGGACAGTTTGCCACCTAAACAGCCTGTGACATCCGACGACAACTATTGACAGTTGTAACAGAAATAGTGAAAATATGATGCTGAGACAAATGTTGATGTAATGGACACAAAGTGGAATTCATTCCAAACATCAGCTTGAGGGTGCCATTCATTTAGGTAAAACTATTCATCCATCCATTATGTGAGCCGCTTATTCTCACAAGGGTCGCGGGAGTGCTGGAGCCCGCCGGTCGAACTAGTTTGCTGCCTAAAGAAGTTGTAATTTTGACAATTTATTGATTTTCATAATGAGCTCATTTTGGAAGTTGCTAATACCTTAAAACAAAGAAGACCTACTGAATTTCAGTGCTGCAACTGACATTCAGTGTATAGTCCGCCTTTCACCCGAAGTTAGCTGGGATAGGCTCCACCTATCCTCATACCGGCAGCCATCATGAGTACCTCATGCCTTTATCAAAAGGCTGGTATTGGCCCTATACTGCTATTTGGTATCGGTACTCTCCAATTCCTACAAAAAAAAAGGATAAAGTAAAAGTAAAATATTGCAAGGATGGACTGTAACTCCTTATGCAGCAGCACCAGTAAGTGAAAAACACATACCGTATCTGTTTCCACCGATAAGTTACGAGCAACGATTTGAACTGGGGCCTTATTTATGTAGTGCTCCTGCATTCTCCAGCTCACTCGGTTTTATCTACAGGTGAGCAAGCAGGAGCTGCTGGACCAGACGTTTCCAGCAGATAAGCGCATTCATTGATGTGGGACACTTTGGCATCATTTCATTCCCTCTCCTATTAAACCGTATTGATCTCTGATCTCCGCCTACTCTCTAAGTCCCAAATAAGGCAGGCGTTCAGACTCCAAATGCCTCCTAAAAGTCAGCCCCCGCCAACCCCACTACCAAACAGCAGCAGTAGCAGCCCAGATTTCATGTGCAACTATTAGAGGTTTGGTTAATTAAACTCTTCTCCATGCTTATTAAATCAACATTTGATCACCCCTGTGGCTGCAGATTGGAGAGTGGGTGGCAAATTGAGCCTCCCGGATGCAGATTAAACATTCAATAGCAAGAAAAAAAAAATACACCATGGAATTTCTTTTAAGCTCTGCTATTTCAACAAAACACATGTTTGCCCGGTAAAAAAAGATTAAAAAATGTGCACGTACTCAAACACTGGCTGTCATTTTAGAACACTCCCGGACACCACCAAAAGTGTGTCTTGCATGAAATTGAAACAATGGGGCCTTGCACAGCTGAATAGCTATTAAATGTAGTGTGAGGGAGTGTGGGGAAAAAAAGGCAAACCCTGCATGAGAGGCGTTTTGTCATCAGGAGACAACAACAGAAACACGGGAGTAGTATCTGACGTGATGTCCAACATTGTGGAATAATAGAATATTCAGGAATGATTTCAGGGAAGACCAAATTACAAACTGAACCAAGTGGGCAGCAATGTTGGGGAATGACATTGTAAAACCAGAAGTGGTAAGAGTACTAAAACGTAAAGAAACTTGTTTAAAATAAAAACTACAGTACAAGCAAAAGATGGCAACTTGACGATTTGATATTTAACCACTACTGAAGTACTTACTTTTGTAATCCACCGTGGACCAATGGTTTGCTCTAAAAAGTCACTGGAGAGCACATTCTGTTTATTATTGCCAGACTAGCTACGCAACATAAAAAAAAACAATTAACTGCCACATCTGGGAAAGTCAACAGATATAGGATAGTCTGCTTACATGTTTTTTTTAAGCACTTGATTGTTTTTTTGCTTCTTCTCTGAATTCAAATCATAGCAGACAATGGTCTTATCACAGCAGTAGAGACAATTGCAGCTGCCAGTTCCTCCTCAGGACTGTGGCTGAGGAGCGAGTAGTACCTTATGGCGTGCTCAGTTTATGCTGAAAGTTGGAATTTGGAACTGGGAACAATGTCAACCCGAAGTTGAGCGCTCCCAGTGCTTCCCAGCCTAACAAACACACTGCAAAACATGTGACTACTGCTCACGTGAGCATCATCTCGCATGAATTCCATGTCAGGCTGGTGAGATTCAACTGAGTGTATTTCAGGCAATTGAGATGTTCCTTAAGGTGGTGGAGTAATCCAGCTCTCCCCCCTGTTGTCATAATAATTAAAACATTTGTTCATGCTGAAGACTATTTTACTTTTATTGCACTTTGGCTTAAATATGATCTTATACATTTAATCAACAGACAAAGTGTTGCCCATTTGCTAATCAGACAAGGATGTGTTGTGGAGCCAGTGGTTGTCCTTGATCTTTGTATGCAGAAAACCGGCTGGCGCCATCCTCCTCTCCCAGGCGTTGCCGTGGAGACCAACGACACCAGATAAGGAGCGGAAAGTTACCATCCCGGCCCAGGATCTGACTGTGGGGGGCAGCAACTTCTACCATGGACCCATACACATAAAAACCTTGTGTTACTGGGCAGCTTTTGTCTTCTTCTTTGGCTATCCTGCGAGAAGACACACGTCTCGTGTGGGGCAGATACCTAGATAAGACCCGGACGTCTGTACTGCACATTCCTTTGTAATAAATCCATTTGTTGTTAACTTTTTCTAATCATTGTTCATGTCTTCCTCGACTCGTGAACACGCGTAGGGTCCAAACTCGCAACTCCCTGCAATGCGACAGTAGCCATCCAACATTTTATGACACCTGGACACCGTTGCAAACTTTGAAATCTAATCTCACTTTCCCACACATGCTAACTCTACAAAGTCAGTGGAGAGGTTTCTCTCATATTCATGTAAACATGTAAATTGTTTGCCGTGATAGTTCAAGTTATATACCACACTTGCCTTACCATAAGTCCGGCACAAACAAGCATTCAGAAAGCCATTTAAATTATTTTCTTTTTTTTATTGAATAAATAGCAAATCTCCTACAGTATTTCTTCATCAAACCACAACAGGTTTACCCTTTTGAAGCATTTACCTTCTGTCCTCAAACCATGAAAAGCGGGAAGAAGATGCTTGAATGCAGAAGAGTGTGTGGATTTACACTATTTGCTGCTTCCGTTTTATCTGCTTATAGTTTTTTTTTTTTTTTTTATGTTTGCTGGTATTTTAACATTGCAGAAGTGTGTGCTTGTCTTGTCATGCTATGGTTGAGCACTGCCATCTAAAGATTGTCTGTAATCGGATTCCGGCAGGCAGGGAAGGGAAGAAGACAGGCAGGCAGGCAATACTTGATCCTGCTTTTCTTTGCCACTCCAAATTGAATGCGCTTATTGAAATGCAATCGGGTGATATTCGGAGTTCAGTTATGAAGATGGTTTTTGACGTTATGAAATCAACACAATCATAAAACAGACACTTGCCAAATGATCAATTACGTCCGCAATATGACGGAAAAGGGGAATATACTGTACTACAGACAACTCGGTAAATTCTGAGTATTCATCTTCCGATTATTGTTACAAAGCTCAGAAATCCCTGCTCTCTCCAATCAACTCTCATGGGGGAGTGATGGACGTGGACTTTAGTGCCACTTTCTTCCTCAAGGCTGTTTTAAGTAGACCCATCCTTTTACTTTTGGCTTTTGCCTTTCCAGGGCCGCAGTTTGCTTGTGAATTATTTATCTTTGCACTCAGCTGCTGTGTGTCGAGCAGCTCTTGCCAATTTGTGGCAATACTGTTTTTTCATGTTCGGTGATTCCAAGCTTCGGAGACCATGAAACTGGCAAAACAAATGTCAAATTGATTACTGTTGGACAACTGCAGCAAAGAATCTAATTGAAGGGAAGTTCAGGATTAAAATGTGCAAATTTAAATTGTTAGAATATCTTGTGTTATGTCATGCATACTGAATTTGCACAAGTAGTGCCTGGGCGGGGTTTATTTGAAGGGAAACTCGAGACAAAGTTTATTCTCCACATTGTCACATAACAAAGTCTGAACAAAGCAGCCAAGTCCATGTTTGTACTTACTAAAGGACTTTGAGAAAATGCTGATGTGTATTTCTCATGTATAATATATGTTTAAAAACAACAAACAAAGATGAGGGTGCACATTATATATAGGCTGAAAGAAAATAAAAAATGCTGTCACATTGATGTAAACTGTACATAGTGGTTACAGTATGAAAAGCTCCACTTTCATTCCAAGATTATATGTAATGTTTTAAGATTACAAATGTATTCATAATAACGTAATCTTAGGTGTTTACTAAGAATTATGGTGGCCTTACAAGCGCCATTGTATTTATATCTGCTATTTACAGTATACATCATTTGATATCTGCTGCTATCATGTCCCTTTGATGTAACCTGGTATCAAATTTAGCCCCTTGGGTTACTAGACAGCAGAAACACTTCCTAGTGAATTTGGAATATACGTTGAGCATAATAATGATAATTCCGTTGGCGATATAACAACTTTTGTAGACGGAAGTATCAGTCGCCAGCGAGGTGAGCATTTCCATCTTTCATTTGGTTTTCCACATCTACAAATGTAGGCATAGGGTTAGTGCCGGAGTCTATTCCAGCTGTCAACAGGCAAGGGGCAGGGTACACCCTGAACCGGTTGCCAGCCAACAGGGTATTGGAAACATGAAGACAGACAAACATCACAGTCACAATCACACCGAGGGGCAATTTAGAGTCTCCAATTAATGGATGTTTTGGGGGTATGAGAGGAAACCGGAGTGCCCATAGAAAACCCACACAGGCATGGGGAGAATATGAAAACTCCACACAGGTGGGGCCGGGATTCGAACCTCGGTGCTCAGAACTGTGCATCCAACGTTGTTTCGCCCAAAAGAAAACTTAAAAGTATAAATTACTCTGAATTATATTTCATTTGTTGAGCACGGATACAATCCATTCCAGGGAATGCAGTATACATGGGTAGAAGGAAAACCCAGCTCATTTTGAGGGTGCGTCTTGTACACAGGAGCATAATATACACAAGAACTTATGGTTGTTGTATTTTACAATAATTAAATAATGTACCAACATGGGGCATATCTGTGTGTGATAATGTAGTGAATCGACCTTCTGATTTAACTAGTTGATTGTGAAGGCATTACTATTAGAATATGTCTGCACAGCTTTGTGACCATGACGATTTTGTTACTTTGCCATTTGTTTCATTAAGGGATACACTAGGACTATACAAATTAATTTGTAATGTATATATAGTAGACTTGGGAGTCTACCCTGTTTTAACTTGTTTAATGGGAAGTAATTATTACAGGAGTTTGTGCCTTCTGCACAGCTGTGAGACCATGCTGTACATTTTGTTTGTCGTATATTTCATTAAGGCAACATGGTGGATGACTGGTTGGCACATCTGACTCACAGTTCTGAGGACCCAGGTTCAAATATGGGCTCACCTGTGTGGAGTCTGCGTGTTCCCCCTGTGCCTACGTGACTTTTCTCCAGGTACCCCGGTTTCCTCCCGCATCCTAAAAATATGCATGGTAGATTGATTGAAAACTCTAAATTGCCTATAGGTGTGAATAGCAGTTTGTTTATATTTTATGTAGAGACATTTCATTTTTTGTTCATTCAATTAACGTTTCTAAATTGTGATTAAACTTGTTCAATGTGAAGTTATTTTGGAGTTTGCACTTGCACTTGTTGTGAGACCATGCTGATGTGCATTTTGTTGACTATTTAACTGATCAACTTTTTCAGCAAGGTGGAAATCTATTCCCAAATACATTCAAAAAGTCTGATTTGTAATTTAATAACGTCAATGTAGCCATCATAAGTGGAGTTTGTACTTGCTGTATGGCAGTGAGACAACGCTAATGTCTAAATAGTTTGTTGCATGTTTTATTCATAACTGTACACATTTTTGCTAAGTCTGAGCAAAAGCCTTGTTGATTTTTGCTGATTGCCGGCGGAACTGAGGTGAACTGCAATAGGCTCATTCCTTGTCAGATGTACTGAATTATGCGTAAAGTAATTACAAACTAACTCATTTTAGAGATGTAAGGATGAAATTACTGCAAAACCTGTCAAGTGACAATTATTTGTGATGAAAGATCAGGGTTAAGTGTCAGAGAGTCATATCACACTGGCACACCGCCAGTCTAATGAGGAGCAAAGCCACTCCACCTGTCACAATCTCTTTCGTAAACGCTTTGCTCGCATCCGCCATTGATTACCACGCTCTCTCATCAATCATCAGAGATGTAGTTTCACCATCTCTCCACATGTTGATAATTATGACATCTCAGTCAGGAGTGTTGATTAGAGGCAGGCTTGATGATGGCGAGCGGCGAGGTGTGACTGAAACCGTTGATGTTTCTATTATCGCTTTCTGGATTACCTGCTTGTACGGCGATGTTCTCAGGATGCAGACTGAAAAGCAATCAGTTTTTGGACAAATTACATTTAATGGATGTACAGAAATCTACAACTTGGGTAAAATTATGTGCGATTATTTAAGTTTCCACACCCATTAGATACACCAATACAGCAGCTGCAATAAATATTTAACACGTCCCCATTTTCCTCATTAAGTATGTTTCCAAAGGTACTACTGACATGAAAATTTCACCAGATGTTAGGAACAACACAAGTAATCGATACATACAAAGGAAAGTAGAACAAATAAGATCAGAAATTAAGTTCTTCATACAAGCAGTAATCAAATCTTGAAGGTTCAGTGGGCTTCTTTTATGGACCCTGAATTTCGGTTCTTTCCCCAGAGTTCTTATTTGATTCCAGTCAGGTGATTTGCTGGGCCACGCTCGTTTCATTTTAATCATTTTTGTAGCTGTCAGCACATTTTTTTTGTCAAGAATATTATTTTTTCCATTCATCTGTCCTTCAATAATGTGAAGTTTATCAGTATTATTTACTGAAAATGTCCACCACCCCATCATGTTCCCACGTCTGAAATGTCACTGTAGAGGTGGCGTTAAGATGTGCAGTGTTATTTCTCCTCTAAACGTGGTGTCCATTATGGGTTCCAAAGAGTTCAATTTTCCTCTCATCAGACCAGATCAGATTCGTCTATATTTTACCAGTACATGTAGTTAATTAGCTTGTTCAAATGGTGTTCTTGAATTTTACATGTTGGATGTTTTATTTATGGTACCTTTCTTTCTAGCCGAGCGTATATTTGTATGCACTTTTAATGTGTACCTTGTGATTTCATAAGCTGTGAAGACTTTGAAATAGAAGCCGCCATCCTCCTGGTGTTGCCAACTCGCGGTCTCACCTGTAAACTGGAATTCTGTGTGCAAAATGAATAACTATAAATTAAAAATGTATCATCATTAAGTTGCAGTTCAAGAAAGAAAGTGATGCCTAACATCTTGTCATGGAACTGTGGTGTTACTTATGTATGGCAATGTTATCTCCAATCTTTTATCTTCAAATAATGAAATATAAATGTAGGAAAAGCCAAGGAATCAACTATTCCTGACTATTTCTTTCTTTTCCTTAGTCATGACAAAATTATTTCCTTTTCCCCGAGAATGTCTCTAAGTGCACTTATGTGGCAAATATTAAAAATAAATTGCACGGCCATTCTGAGGTAAGTGGTTCCATAAGCACAATTGATGACACCGAGGAGTATCGTGAAGAGTGCCGACATCACCTTGAGGGTCCAATCTACTTAATGATGCCACGTGGCACGTTCTTTGTCTTTTAGGAATGGCAGACTATTTTTTTTTTTCAATCTTTCTTGCTTCAGGGTAGAGATGGTCCACTTAAATGAACTTCTTCGGGCAGTTAGCGGGAGCAGAAGATGGCCGTGGAAAATTTGAGAAAAGAAACAATAGTGAAAAGGAGCAGTCAGTGCTATGAAAGGACTGATACTTGTGTGACTGAAAGGCAGTATTGTGGTAAAACAACTGCTTTATCTCCTTAAAACATATCTTTACATATTGTTCAGGTCCAATTCGACGCATCCATCCATCATCTGACCTGCTTATCCTCACAACGGTCACAGGAGTGCTGCAGCCTATTCCAGCTATCATTGGGTAGGAGACCCCCTGAAGTAGTTCCCTGCTAATCACAGGGCGCATAGAGACAAACAAATTCACACTCACAATCCCACCTTAGGGGAATTTAAAGTCTCCATTTATTGCATGTTTTTGGGATGTGGGAAGAAACCCGGAGAAAACTCACGCAGGAGCGGGTGGAACATGCAAACTTCACACAGGTGGTGCTGGGATTTGAATGCCAGTCCTCAGAACCGTGAGGCAGACACTAAAACCAGTCGTCCACCGTACTTATCATCAGCTAATTAAATATAGGCTATATGGGCATATAGCCATGGCGAAGTGTAATCCATTACATTTGCTTTTGTCATATCCTGGTCTATTTGCTTGTTTCCAGTGTGGAATTTTCCTTTGTTTTTGCAGTTCCTTGTTGCTTGTTGGTGGGTGGAGTCAGCAATGCATCTTGGAATGGGAGACTTAGAAAAATGCATACAAATTCTACATTGCATTTTTTGGTTTTCTTAGTCCCTCACAGAGTTCGCTTCGTATTTTGTCCTGCCAGTAGGTATTTCCGTCACCCATGGCTTATGGCTTATGGCTGGTTCATGGCTTAGTCCCTTAGGGCTTTGCTCGACACCATTAGCTGGTCTAGCAGCTAACAGCTAGCCCTGTTTCTTCTTTATATACAGAGGGCAGATGATAAAAGCTTCTCGCTTACCATATCAAAGATTGCATGTGTATCCTACTTTATCTCCTCTGACGTAATTAGAAAACATCTACTGATAATTTTGAGCTCATCTGTAATTATCAAGCAAAGTGTGCTGCCTTCAAACTCCAAAAGCCATTAGTTGAGAGACCCCCCCCCCAGAAAAAAAACAACAACAACATGCATTTGCGTTACATTCATTCTGTTGTGTGAATATCAAGCTTTTCTTTTTCCCATTTTCACTCTCATGCGAGCGTGTATTCGTCAGGACCACTGTTCCGTGCAGATAAACAGTATTTTATCATTGTTGTTGTTTTGTTTTTTTGTTTGTGCCAATTATTGCCTGAGGATGGTTTGGAATGTGACTTGACTGTCAATGAGAAAGGAAGCAAGAGGGAGGAAGGTAGGAGGGTATGTGGAGTAACTAGCCTGCATTCTATCGCAGCCCCGGGGAGCGTCTACCTTGAATAAAAGCTATGCATTTGTTATCACACACTATCATCTTATTGTTTAACATTTTTGAAGGATGCCTTAACTGCGCAGTTTTTAAACGTCACCAACTCTTTGGTAATCGTCTTTTTTGAACAAAACTACTTGCTTATTTCCATAAATGTCAGTACTAGAGGTGGTACAATTAATCGGCAACTATTTAGATGATTATTTGTTTAGTTTTATGTTTCTCAAAACAGCTTCTCGTCAGTAAATGTTCTCAGATTCGTGTCGTCCTGGTGGATGACTGGTGAGCACAATTGCCTCACAATTCTGAGGACCGGGATTCCAATCCTGGCCTCACCTATGTGGTGCCTGTATGTTCTCCCTGTGCCCATGTGGATTCTCTCTGGGCACTCCAATTTCCTCCTACATCCCCAAACCAGATATGGTAGGTTAAGTGAAGACTCTAAATTGCCTATAGGTGTGAATGTGAGCGCAAATGTGAGGATAAGTTCTACAGAAAATGGAATGATGGAGGGATGCTTTTACTTTGGAAAACAATGACCATTTTTGCCCACTTTCTGACATTACAGACCAAACTGGGAATCAATTAATGTGAACTGTATTTATGTATTTTCTGCACTACGAATTAAAAAATAAAATGTCCTTTTTTAGATCAAGGGATTTAAATTTTAAGCTTTTTTTTTTTAATATGATACACCAGTTACCTAATTCCTTGTCTATGATGCACATTTACCCTCTAAAAAATGTCAAAAACCGGTGCGAATTGGGGGGATTGGCCATTTTTAAAATGTATGCTACCATTTAGAGCAGGGGTCTCAAACTCAATTTACCTAGGGGCCACTGGAGGCAGAATCTGGTCGAGGCTGGGCCGCAGCTTCGGCGCCCATGCACGCAATTTAAAAAAAAAAAAATCCAATCTTCTCAAATGTCTTTTTTATTTTTTTCACACAAAATAAGATAAAGAAGGATGCTGGTGAAAGCAAGTTGTGTGGAAAACTACCGTATTTTCACGACTGACTATAAGCCGATTTTTAATTAAAATAAGATGGCATGTGTTTCACCCAGTCCTTCATTTTTTCTTTTATGAATTGCTGGGTGGTCGGCGGTGTATGTATGGGTATGCATTATACGAGACAAATTACAGTAGTTGAAAAAGTTGTGGTTGAAAGCACTGTGTCAAATATACAGTGTAATGTACAATGAAGCCCGCATACTCATGGCTCATCCATCTATTTTCTGTACCGCTTATCCTTATTAGGGTCACGGGTGTACAGGAGCATATCTCAGCTGCCGCTGCCCGAGAGGCGGAGTACACCTTGAACTGGTTGCCAGTCAGTCGCAGGACACATACAGTATTAACAAAGTGATTTGTTTAACATGGTGTTATGATTATGTAGATTACCACTGAGAAGGGTTGCGTCAGGAAGGGCATCCGGCGTAAAAATTGTGCCAAACATATATATGCGTTCATCTGAGATGACACGCTGTGGCGACCCCGAAAGGGACAAGCCGAAAGAAACACACACACACTTAAGGGCAATATTTGTCTGCTCTACCAACTGGTCAAGTATCATTTGTTTTTATTTATTAGAGAGAGAGAGAGAGAGAGAGAGAGAGAGAGATTTAATGTCACATCTTGACGATAACCATCTTGATTCATCGCAGTGTAATGCAATTGATGTGAATAAACATAAAAATACTTTATAAATTATTTTATAGTCTATATTTTGTTTGTATTTATGTGATTTTATTTTGAATATCCTGCACAGTCTGATTTTTTTATTATTGCTATTACCCTTCCCCTTTTAAAGTGTGACCTCTTTTTTTGGGAGACGGCATTACATGAGACAGTTACCCTCCCTTACGTCATTTGGTTATTTTTAATAAATGTGTAGCGCGCGTGATGCCAGCATGCGAGCACTGCTGACCTTGTCAAGGTCACATGAGAAAGACTTTGCCTGCAGATAGAGCTGTATTTGCATGCATTAGCTTCTGCTTGTGAGTGTTATTTTTTATTTATTTATTTAAAAGAGTAAAGGACAGTCTGACAATTGTACAATGGTTCTTTGAATTATGAGAGTCATAAACTGTGGCCCAGTCCATTTCTAACAATGTGAATTATAGAGTAATCATTTTTCTAATGTAGGTTTTGGAAAAAGGGAGTGCTGAAAAGAAGAAGCAGCTGTATTTTCTGCCTTTCCTGAGCGTTCTGAGTTTTAGACAAAAGTAGGGTTTAGGGGCTATTCACTGATCAGCGAGTTGATGATAACCGATCACAAGATAGAGCAATACGTCTATTTAGATGTCATTTATTGTATATACTTGTGTAATTAATTGTTCAAAAATATGTATTTACTAGAAATAATGTATTTTTGTTCATCCTCCAGACAGAACAATTAAATGGTCTTCTTTTAGATTGCTGGTTCCCGAAGTTTTTGTATTTCAATTATTTGTTTTTATCCATTCATTTTCTCGGCTGCATATCCTCACCAGGGTCGCAGGCGTGCTGGAGCCTGTCCCAGCTGTCATCGAGCAGGAGGCGGGGAACTGAACTGAACTGGTTTCCAGCTAATCCCAGGACACATAGACACAGGCAACACTCACACCAAGTGGCAATTTAGTCTCCAACTAAAACATGTTTTGGGGATGTGGGAGTTAAACAGGAGTGCGCGGCAAAAACATGCAAACCCCACACAGGCAGGGTCGGGATTTGGACCCCAGTCCTCAGAATTGTGAGGCTTTTTTTTATGTTTAGAAATGTCAGTTTTTAATTTATATCAATATGTATTTAATATTCTCAATGTTGTTGAACTACTTGTTTATTCTCTGTTTTGCCGAACCGAAATACATACTTAAATAGCTAATTGAATGTGTCATAAAACATTTGATTATTGTATTTATTTATTTCATTTAATTTCAATTTTCATGTTATCATTTCACTATGTGACTGACTAAATATTGAAATAAAAATAAGGTGAAAAAATAGTAAAATAAATGCATACTGAAATAAGTCAATATGTACTTAATGGCACATTTAATTAATAATTTAACCATTTTTTTGTATTATTTAATTTTGGTATCTTTGTACTCAATGCTGCCAAGTGCAGGCAATAATACATATATATATATATATAATAAACTTAACAATTATCATGTAATCATTTCCCTATATGTCTAAATTAATATTGAAATAAAAATAATGTGAAAAGAAATTATTAAAATAAATGCAATTTTGAAATGTTTTGTATTTATTCATCTAATTTTGGTACTCTTTGTACTCCATAATGCTGCATGTTCAGTTCAGTTCTTAAAAGACAACAAGTGTGCTTCCTTCAAATTGTTTATTGACACTCCAAGATGAAGTTGACTGTAAAACTAAAAAGTTTTTAAAGGGGGGATTGGGGGAGCAGGCTGAAAAGGATTAATGGGAATTCCTTTGATCTCGTTGGAAAGTGTATTTGAGATTTAAGTAATCAGTCCTAGGGGCGTGGCCACATAATCAATTTAACTCATAACTCAAAGTGCAAGTGTATTATTGACTTTTCACTGAATCCATTTAGTTGGCCTTTGCCGCTTCTTTGCATCGTTCCTCGTGAATTGAACTTGCGTTGGTCGTTCATCAGCTCAAAAGGCCTGACCATGATCGAATGATCTCCTGCTCTCAGACATCCTTTCATTCTGCTTTCTTTTGTGCACAAGGTTCACCAAAGGGGAGTGTTTTGTTTCGGTTTATTCACAATTGGAGAGGAATGTGAGGACTGGAAAAGAAAGCAAAAAAAAAAAAACATACAACAGGAATAAAGTTGTAGATTTACAACAATCATGTTCAAATATAGCAAAAATATGCTAAAATATTTTGCAGATTTTTTCATTTAAAAGGTTAAAAGTTGACAAATACTGTTATTGAAAGAATACAATTTAAATATTGTAATAAAAATTTACATTTTGTAAATCCAAAGAATAACATTAAAAAAGAAGAAGGAAAATGGGTTTTTTTAAGGCGGCATGGTGGGTCAGCTGGAAGGCGTTGGTCTCAGAGTTCGGAGGTCCTGGTTTAATCCCGGAACCGCCTTCTGTGGAGTTTGCATGTTCTCCCCGTGCCAGCATGGGTTTTCTTCGGGCACTCCGGTTTCCACCCACAACCCAAAAACATTCAACATTAATTGGACACTCTAAATTGCCCCTAGGTGTGATTGTGAGTGCGGCTGTTTGTCTCTATGTGCCCTGCGATTGGCTGACAACCAGTTCAGTGTGTACCCTGCCTCCTGCCCGTTGACAGCTGGGAAAGGCTCGAGCACTCCCCGCAACCCTTGTGAGGATAAGCGGAAAAGAAAATGGATGGATGGATGTTTTAAGAAAATTGTTACAACATTATTAACATGAATAATTTTAATAATGCGAGAAAAAGGATTCTTGCACTGACAATGGTGAATTTTAAGAAAAAACTTAACCATGTTATTTGTATTAATTGAAATGCAATGAAAAAATATTTTTCTCAAAAAGAAAATGAGAATACATTCATTATCATAGTAAGAATCTATTAATTAGTCATAAATCATTATGATGTGTTTTCCCCATTTAAAAAGTTAAATAATCCTTTAATGATCACCAGTAGGGAAAATCAACTGTCACAGCAGCACACAGTAGATGAAAATAAATAAATAAATAACATTCCCTACTATTCAACAAATAGTATTGTGCCCATACCGTATGTCTGTACTGGACTGCTCCGATACTACGATGCCAATACAACCTTTCAAGCCTGACAATGTCGAATTCTCATTTCTACCCTCCATGAGGCGGGGGTCTGTAGTTTGACAGTTAATGAGCAGTTCCTCAAAAAGAGACTTCTCAGCTATTAAACCAACCACAACACGATCATAAGAGATTTTGTGTGTCATACAGTGGTGTATAAATCCATTTCAGGGTACAAAGTAGTTGTCCAAGTGGGCCCTTTAAGAAAGTAAAAGTGGCACATGCCAGTAGTCACTTGGAGTGGGAGCCAGGAGAGCTCTTTACATGAAGAGAGGAAATTACATTTTTAGAACATTTATTCCCGCTCGGGCCCATTTGCTGGAGCCGTGGGGCTTGTTTGTCTCCACTGTGGAGACGAGGAAGGCTTTGCATTACGCCAATGCTTTTCGCTTTACTTGTTTCCAGAAGAGAGAGCGAGGGAGAGGGAAAAAAAACGAATAGCTTGTCAAAGTCACCGTAGTGAATCGTTGCAGTGTCTTTTGGGACAAAGCTCAGTCGGGGTGGCTGCAGAGTGCACTTCATCACCCAGGGGGGAGAGAATCACTTAGCGGGAGCTTTTCCAGACACAATAAAGACAAGAGGTTGCGAAGGAAGGATGTGGGGACTTCATGATACTAAAGCTGGGTATACATATCACGATTTTTAACATTTTAACATGTTTTTTTTTCCAACTCGAGAGCCCACACATGACAAGGGACAAATGTATTCAGCACATGTACTGTCGCTGATTGGCAGAGGTGGATAGTCACGCGATACATTTACTGTTACATTCACTCGAGTAACATTTTACATTGCCTGGATATGACAAAGTACTTTAAATGCATCTTATGTAACAAAGTATTGATACTTTTACTCCGTTACAAAGATCGACATGCCTTTTTATTTATCCCTTCATGTGTGAGCGTGTCTATTTTTAGACTCATCGGGCGCCCGTTGCAGCAATTAAACGTTACCACAGTGACATTTAACACACGTAACAGAAAGCAGTCACATGACTGCTCACATAGCCTTCATGAGCCAATCAAAATGACTCATTTTTGAAGAACCAAAAAAGAACAGCAGCACAACTGTCCCTACAGACCATAATGCTGCTTTATAATGAGACTGTCCAAACTTGGGTACTTTAGCCCACTTGAAACTTGCACTATGTTGCAGATGTTTGGGCAAAATTAGCACATTCACAAAGTCTCGTCAGCAAACAGCTTCTTCATGAAGTCATGCAGTGAATAAAGCAAATCCTGTTTCTGTCGGGCCCAAAGTAGGTTATTGTTTTCTTTTTTGCTGTTAAAAACTGAAGTGGTGACATATCTGTCGACTCATATATATTATTTTTCATTTGATGTTCACACTGATTAAAAAAAATTCTGAAGTTACAAATTATTCTTCACTTGAGTATTTTTTTCAGAGAGCTTTCTTACTCTTCCTCTAGTAAATATTTGGATGACTACGTTTTGCTTTTACTTCGGTCATATCGAAACTAACAGTAGCCTTACTTGAGTACATTATTTGGCTACTCTACCCAACTCTTCTGATTGATGGCCCTAACTGTTTTCCAAGAAGATTGGGGAGGAAAAATCACTCTTAACACAGCCCACACCACAGGATAATCACTTAGGATAATCCTTTAAAAACAAGGCTTCATTGAATTTTTCTTTAAGGGAGGGAATATGCTCAAATTCTTCCTTATGTGCATACCGCACTTTATGATTGATGAGTGGTTATTTTCAGAGCAGATTAGGAAGGAAAAATCTATCTTCACCCACCCCTCATGTCATGAAGGTCATTTCAAAAAGCTTTTAAAAACATCCGATAAGTTGGGGTTGGCTAAATTTGACCGCAAGTGAGGGAAAATTTACAATTTCAACTCCATTGTCTGTATGAGTGTACCCCACATTAAATGTGTCAGTCCTGACTGTTGTCTGAGCATATCAAGAAGAAAAAAAGATTACTTGTAACACCCTCCACACCACAGCACAGTTGATCACGATGATCCAATAATCAGGTCTTTGTGTATCTTGATTACGAGGAGGTGAAGTGGTCCAATTCAGCCTGATCATTTGCTTGTGGGTACCTTGGTTTACAATTGACAGTAGTGAACGTTTTCCAACCAGATTGGGTTATAAAAAAAATCACTCTCCACAGCCCTGAGACCACAGGATATGTGTGTGTGCACCCTTTTTATTTTTTTTTTAACAAATGTCAGCACTGACTGTCCAAACTGCTCGACCGAATTATCCCTCCCACACTCAACACACACAACACACTCCAGATCACATTATAATTGCTCAAGTCTGATAATCGGGGCCTTGCCCAACCAAGAAGGAAACTTTACCATAATTTCTGGCCTACAAACCGCAACTTTTGTCACACACTTTCAACCCTGCGGTTTATGCGATAATGCGGCTAACTTGTGCATTTTTTTCTAACGGCTGCAAAGGGGCACTCGAACGGAAAAGGTATGAATGAGACCGATGGAATATTTGTGCCGAGGGAAGTGACTTTTACCGGCCCTGTTAGCAGTGCACTAGCGTTAGCGCTGTACTAGTGTGTTGCTGCTGTGTTACTGGCGTGTCTCAGTGATATTTACTGGTAAATTTTGTTTTTTTTTTACCCGATCCTGTTAGTGTTAGTACTAGCTTCACTGCGGCGTTAGCATTAGCACTAACTTTAGTGCATGAAACTCTGTGTACCGTCTTTTGTTGTAAATATCTCATATTTGAATGTTGGTTTCAAAGTGGTTACTTGCGGCTTTTATACAGCTGTGGCGTATCTATGAACCAAATGGTATTTCCTTTACAAATGTAGGCCGGGAATTACGGTAGTCGGAATACTGAATCATCCACCCATCCATTCTCTACACTGCTTATCCTGTTCAGGGTCATGGGTTGCAGGTGCCTATCCAATCTGACTTTAAGAGAAAGGGAGATTACACCCTGAATTGGTCGTCAGCCTGTCGCAGGGCACAAATAGAGACAGACAACCATTCAAACTCATATTCACACTGACACTTTGTGGAAAGTGAACCCACGCTGCTGCCCTCAAAGCCCAATGCACGTCAGTGACTAAATACTAAAACATGAATTGCTCAGGATATTTGGTTACTCAGGCCTATGCTGACTTTGATCTCAAAGGTGAGAAAATGATCTGATTCGACACAAATCTAGCTAACAAGAGCTGCAAAGAGTACATGATTTTTTTTTTTTTTTTAATGAGTACTAAAAATTAGTCAGGAAGGACTTCATTGTAAAGCTCACTGGAGCGGATGCATAAGGAAAACATGGTTTCGTCATCAGTGCGAGGAATGACGCAAATATGAACCGCGTATTTGATTCAAAGATCGGGAAAATTCCGACCACGGGTGGTAATACACTACAGGTCCCCCTGGATACATGTTTTTTTTTTTTATTTCTTTTCTAATTTTTTAGAAATATTCCCATTTAAAAAAAAAAAAAATCTTTCATTCCAGTAAAGTTACTAGTTGGGTCTGGAACATGTCGGAAAATCAGCAAATATTTAGATTTTTCTTTTTTTTAGGATCAAAATAGGTGTTTGCAAACATCTTTTTTTGCTGAAACCCAAAGATAACCACTCATCTTTCATGGAGGACATCTGAAATATCAGGAAATTTACATAATAAGAAGAATTGGACAATTTAAGTTAAACAAGGTCTCCAAACACTGTTAAAATAGTTATCGATTAATTTGATAATTGATTTGTTGTCTAAGAATCAATTGTTGTACTTAGAATCCCCTACACCTCAGGATAATCATTTCAGGTAATCTTTTAGAGACATCTGATAATCGGGCCTTAGCTCAAATTCATCTTGATTTTTATTCATGCAGTAAAGAACTTTCTTCTGTTAAGAGGACAACGTACAAGAACATTGAAAATCAAGGTGTGTGTGTGTACAGTACGGTATGCCGCCTTCCACTTGTTATGAAACATAATTTTTCATATAATTGCAGCTAAAAGTACAAAATTACACCAGCTCATGTTGTAAACCAGCCGAGAGGTACAACAAAGCACTTTTCCCCTTAAAGGTTTCAAGTCATCACGATCAAGGAATAGAGGACAAATTCCAGGAAAAGCATCCAGCACCTGACAGGCTAGATAATTATGGCCAATGCGCGTGATTAAGGTAAGAGGTTCAATAAATTACACAAACATACTTTTCGTATCGCAGAGGGAACCGTCGATGAGGGTCCTATAAGAGGTAGAATGCAACTATTGATTTGCCTTTTTTCCCCTCTGTGGAAATTTATTTGGTCGCTGCTGAGCAATGAGGCCCACAGCCATCCAGCCGCCTGCCTACCCTTCTCCTCAGAAGTTCTTCCGGAAAGTGGAAGGAAGAATTTTTTTCTTTAAAAGCCTATGCAGCTGGCAACGATCTACCATTAATAGTTACACCAATTTAAAAAAAAAAAAAAAAAAAGGTACTTAATTTAATCATGTAAATGCACATGATTAAGAGGTAGTCTTATCCTCAAAATTGATCGAATAACATCCATCCACACATCCAGTACGTGAGCCGCTTATTCTCATGAGGATTGCAGGAGTGCCGGACCCTCTGTCACAAACGGGGCTCGAGGGTGGACCCAAATGCACGACTCCAGAGACAAGCAGACAGTGCAGAGGAAACCTTTATTCGGTCCAAGGTCTGGGATCAGGCAGACAGTCCAAACAATCAGAAGTAATAGTATAGCAGGTTTACGAGGATGGTCAGTGGACAGGCGTGGGTCGGTGCATGGAGAGCAGAAGTCAGGCAAACAGGACTGCGGGAACGAGGCATCAAGGACGACGATCTAGCGAAGGACAAGTCGTCCCCCACGTCCTATCTATACTGGGCGTCATCAACTGTAACACGGTGCAGGTCTGCTCTGACTGATTGGCTGGCCACGCCAGCCTGGGCAGGAAGCCAGGAGCATGACACCCTCCTTCTTCGGCCAGGAGTTGGGGTACACCCTCAACCAGTTGCTAGCCAATTGCAGGGCGCATACAGTATGTTAGTGAAACAAGTTTTAATCACTTTAATCAACTTCAGGTTTCATAGAAAAGTTTGGGTTTAAAATTAGGGGTTCAGCCCGTGATGTGGTTTTAGGTTTACGAATTTAAATGAAACAAGACTTTAAAAACGGGGTTATGTTTTCAAAGTACAGTTTTACAGGGTTAGAATTTTAAATTAGCGTCTGAATTGTGTTTGTGAATGGCCATTGAAGAGTCACCTACGAAAAGTCATAATCCTTAGTTAGGGTTTCAATCAGGGCTAAAAATGTCAAATAAGGGTTTCAAATTTGGGATTAAAGACAGGGTTACAGTTTCAGAATAGGGTTTCAGGCCAAGGTTGGGGTTTTAAATTAGGGTCCAAACCAAGGGTTAGACCTACCTTTTAAGGTAGGTCTTTAAACCTGGGTTACAGTTTCAAGACAAGGTTATGGTTTCCAAGTAGTGCTCCAATCATGGGTTAAAGTTCCAAACAAAAAGAAACATTTCAACTCAGACGTTTAGTTAGGTGAGGGTAATAAAACAGAACTTCGAATATGGGTTCAAATTTAAAGTCCTGGTTAGGGTTCGAAAGTAGGGCTACAAGCCAAGACCAGGGTGTCAAGGCTGGATAAAGGTTTCGAATTAGGGTTTTAGATTAGGATTTGAAATTGGGGTTTTAAGATTGGGGGATTAAAGTGGGGCTTCAAGACCTTATTAGGGGTTCAATTTAGGGTTTAAACCATGGATGCTCAATATGTGATCGGCTGGTCGATCGTGAGGCAGTTTTGGTTGATCGCGTGACAGCGTGCCAAAAAAAAAAAAGGAGGCGTCAACCTATCATCCATCTCGTGGCTTGATTCAGTTATAGCAGATACGTCAATCGCACTCACATAAAGGCGTGTTCAAGCAAGCTGGCCTCCTATTTAGGGTCTCTCTTTTGCTCTCTTTTGTCCCCCCTGCCCTGTCAATAGATTGCGAGAGTCTGGCTGCTTGAAAAGTAGATCTTGGGGTAAAAAGGTCTGGGCACCCCTGGTTTAAAGCCTTGGTGAAAGCTGTAGCTAGGGTAATTGTTTCAAATGAGGGTTTCAAATTCATTATTAAGTGTTAAGGTTTGAAAGTAGGGTTTTAAGCCTTCATACATCTAAGATGTCCTCAAAGTTTATATTTTTGAGATGATCGCACCTGCTAAATTTTGGATTTTTTTTCACCATTTCCTTTTTGTGATGTGATTAGAGGCAACTACTGCTGGCTTGAATGTACAGTACTGTGTCTGATGAAGTTGAGTAGAAAGCCTGAAGTGATAATTTATGGAACTCCTGTAAAAGTGCAACTTTGGCAGCATGCATGGAATAGCAGCTGGTGGCTTTTTCTTATTTTTCAGCACGGGAAAGATTTCCCAGTGCCAAGGAAGCATGCCTTCAAACTGGCTCAGGAGACTCACTGGCCGGCGTGCAATTGCACGGGGACCCCGCTGTCGTCTCCACGGTCAAAAACGCCACCTTTCAAGCTCCATCTGCTGGCCGGGAAAATGGTGCTGTAGCGGAAAATGCGGATTGTGCGGGACGTCTCCAAAGCTGGCGGCCCTGGCAGCTGTCCACAGCTTTTTCTCCCTGAGCAGGCTTAGAAGAGCGCATCACTTGTCGGGGATTCTTGGTGGAAGCCAAGACCCAAGTTTTTTTTTTTTTTTGCCTTTTTCTTTTTGTTCCACCTCTAGTTTCTCATGCAAACTTCTTGGGACAGCTAACGGCTACAATTGACACTGAATAAAACAACGAGATATACTTTAAACATAAACCTTAATTAAGGGTTTTATGCATGACTACTTTGTTTCTGGTATTATGTTTGTTACATGTTCGTGGTGCTTCTAGTCGTAAAAATAATGAAATCTAAAGTTGAGCAATAGTAATAGTTTTGGGATATTCAGTCAATGACTAACGCACATTTGTTGCATCTACTGGACATCTACAGAATTGGTTTGTGAAAAAGTATAAACCTCCTATCATATATATTATAAATACACAATTCTTCCGATTACTTAATTTAATTATGTAAACAGTACCACATCAGAGCTGTACTGTAATATATAGTACTGAGTCTAGGGTGTTTGATTTTAGATTGCAATGGTTGAATTTTTAATGATCAACCCTGATATGGTTGTGGTTTTGGGAAGACAAATTTGTGCATCCCCTTCGTAAATATCGTGACATCAGAACAGCACTTAAAAATAAAGCTAGACCTAGTCACTACAAAATTAGTACAGTTACAGTGCCTTATGAAAGTATTCGGTCCCCTTGAACTTTTCAATCTATCGCCACATTTCATGCTTCAAACATAAAGATATATATATATTTTTTTTTGTCAAGCATCAACAACAAGTGGGACACCATCGTGAAGTGGAATGAAATTTATTGGCTATTTTAAAGTTTTTTGACAAATAATAACCTGAAAAGTGGAGCGTGCAATATTATTCGCCCCCCTTGCATTAATACTTTGTAGTACCACTTTTTGCTGCAATTACAGCTGCAAGTCACTTGGGGTATCAGTTTTGCACATCGCAAGACTGAAATTCTTGCCCATTCTTCCTTGCAAAACAGCTCGAGCTCAGTGAGGTTGGATGGAGAGCATATGTGAACAGTAGTCTTCAGTTCTGCCCACAGATTCTCGTTTGGATTCAGGTCTGGACTTTGACTTGGCCATTCCAACACCTAGATAAGTTTTTTTGTGAACCATTCCATTGTAGATTTGGCTTTATGTTTTGGATCATTGTCCTGTTGAAAGATAAATCTCCGTCCCAGTCTCGGGTCTTTTGCAGACTCCAACAGGTTTTCCTCCAGAATGGTCTTGTATTTGGCTCCGTTCATCTTTCCATCAATTTTAACCATCTTCCCTGTCCCAGTTGAAGAAAACCAGGCCCAAACCATGAGGCTGTGTTCAGGGTCATGAGCTGTGTTGCTTTTAAGGCCAACATATTGTTTTGCATTGTAGCCAAAAAGTTGGATTTTGGTTTCATCTGACCACAGCACCTTCTTCCACATGTTTGGTGTGTCTCCCTGGCGGCTTGTGGCAGACTTAAAACCAGACTTTTTATGGATATCTTTAAGAAATGGCTTTCTTCTTGCCACTCTTTCATAAAGGCCAGCTTTGTGCAGTCTACAACTGATTGTTGTCCTATGGACAGACTCTCCCACCTCAGCTGTAGATCTCTGCAGTTCATCCAGAGTGATCATGGGCCTCTTGGCTGCATCTCTAACCAGTCTTCTCCACATTCGAGGTGAAAGTTTAGAGGGACTGCCGGGTGTTGGTAGATTTGCAGTGGTCTGATACCCCTTCCATTTCAATTTGAATGCTTGCACAGTGCTTCTTGAGACGTTTAAAGCTTGGGAAATCTTTTTGTATCCAAATCCGGCTTTAAACTTCTCTACAACAGGATCTCGGACATGCCTGGTGTGTTTCTTGGTCTTCATGATGCTCTCTGCACTTTAAACAGAACCCTGAGACTATTGCAGAGCAGGTGCATTTATACGGAGACTTTATTCTGAGATCCTCAATGAACTTCTGGAGTGAGTTTGCTGCACTGAAAGTAAAGGCCCCGAATAATATTCTACGCCCCACTTTTCACTTTTTTATTTGTTAAAACAATATAAAAATATCCAATAAATTCCGTTCCATTTCACAATTTTGCCCCACTAGTTGTTGATTCTTGACAAAAAATTTAAATTTTATATCTTTATGTTTGTAGCCTGAAATATGGCGAAAGGTTGAAAAGTTCAAGGGGGGGGGGGAATACTTTCACAAAGCACTGTATGTTTAGGTTGCTATTGTAACATTTTTCTTGGCATTTTTTAATAACAGGAAACCATTCATCTCTTTTTCTGTGATACCTGTGTGTCGTGTGAATAACTACATGAATAGCATGACATCACAGCCAGACGTAAAAACGTCAAACTGGGCCTACACGCCATGATTTTAGGAATATGTTTAAGAGAGTGTACAAATAGTTGAGTCTCTAGAGTGCATACTCAGCACCATGAAACTAAACAAATCTTTTGAAGATGTGTGTGAAAGCAAGAAATTCTGAATTTTGTCACAAGGTGATATCAAAGTGACACTAATTTACATTATACCGCCACGACACAAAGCTTCTCTGCTCAAGACCAGATCAAGTAGGCAAGGCCAAAATCCAGAGCCACTTTCAAGCGACAGCAGGGGTCCTGACGGCACTGTCTCAAAGATCTAATATGTAGCAATATCCACATCCCCACACCTCTGTGTGTCAAGTGCTGCCCCTTTGAAACACTTTCATGGTCTTTATGAGCTATTCATTGCGTTTTTGAGCTGGTAATTAATGTGTCACATACGTAAAGTGTATAACATCACAGCAGCTGTTCCATTAGGTGGCGCTAACATATGTCTCCAAGTCTTTCAAGCAAGTCAGGAGAATAACATTTCAAGCATTCTGTCAGCAATATGTTTTTTTAAAAAAAAACCTACAGTACATACTTGTTTCCAAAAGTCGGTAGGGGGCTCTGCGAGGTGTCTCAACAATTTGATGAAACACAAGTCATTAAATCATCTCCATAGCCTGACATTCATCAAACTGACAGCGAGCAGCATGTGCTATCAACCACATGCATAATGGAGATGTGACATGGCCGCTTGTGCTAAAACCACCTGCCACGCATACATCAACTTTTCCTCAGACCTCACTTGTTGCTGCACCAAACACTTCTTTAAGTACACTTGCTGGACAACAAAATCTTCCATTGCAAAGGCAATGAGAAATGGTAAATTAACACTATGTACTGTATACTTTTTGTCATTGCTGTAGAACTGGACTGCATCATCGTGGTAACTATCCATTTCGACCCTCAAATGTACCAACATTTCTGTCTGTGTCTAACTACATATCTGTCATTTCCGCAGCACAGTGAGCGACTGGTTGGCGCATCTGCATCACAGTTGTCAGGACTGGGGTTCAAATCCCGGCCTCACCTGTGTGGAGTTTGCATGTTCTTCCCGTCCCTGGGTGGGTTTTCTCCGAGTACTCCTGGTTCCTCCCACAAACCAAAAAACATGCGTAGTAGGTTAATTGAAGACTTTAAGTTGTCCGTAGTTGACCCCGCACCTGTCCGTCGTTGGAAATGTTGTTGTGATTCACTACAATGACATTGAATGTTACATTTTTTTTTTTTTTTTTTTTTAGCAAGTAATCCTTAATTCAGACTTTTATGGCTGCAACATGGTCATGTCACCATTCTATATCAACAAACATGTCAATGAGGCCACTCATACTTGAGGTACCACTGTGTTTTCGGGCCGCAAAGGTTTACAAACAGTGATTTAATTCTAGGATATTTTCCATTTTGCACTTTTAACTGGTACAGTGTCATCTGCGTGGCCTCATCTCGGTGGATTGTGTGGAGAGATAGCAGTATGTCCTCCATCCTAAACTACAAGACTGATTTGCAAGTCTTTCTGGGAATAATCCCTGCAGTCTGAATATAAAACTACCGTTATTTCCGGTCTATAAGCCGTGACTTTTTTCACATGCTTTCAACCCTTCGGTTTATGTGGTGATGCTGCTAATTTGTGCATTTTTTCTAACGGCTGCAAGGGGGCACTCGAGCGGAAAACGTAAGAGTGAGACAGGTGGAATATATGTGCTAAGGAAGTGACTATTACCGATCTGGCCCTGTTAGCGCTGCGCTAACGTGTTACTGCTGTGTCTCAGTGATTTTTTTCCCAGTGTGTTTTATTTAACCGGCCATGTTAGCGCTGTGGCGCTAGTGTTAGCGTTAGCACTGTTGTGCTATCGTTAGCACGGTGGCGCTAGCGTTAAACTCTCTGTACTGTCTTTCTTTGTAAATATCTTCAGTTTCAATGTGCACTTGTGGCTTTTACACGGCTTCACCCTATGTATGTACCAAATGGCATTTCCTTTAAAAATGCACTGGGTGAGGCTTATAACCAGGTGCACTCTGCTATTGATGGCAAAAACAAGTCTGTTTGGGTGTGCAGAAGCCTCGGAGTGGCTGCAGAATAAGTGAGAGCGAGAGAGAGAGAAGGTGGAGGTTGTGTGTGTTTTGAGGGTGTGGGGCGATAGTGGCATGAAAAATTCACGCTTTGCAAGGCGTGTCATACAGAAATTGCTTGAGGTCAGGAAATTGTGGGTTGCATCTCCATCTTATTCTCCTTTTCGGCCGTCTCATTCTGGTTTTCTTCGTCTTTACCGCTGTTCAAATGCCAGGTTTTTTTGATTTAAAAAAAAAAAAGCGAGACCACGATAAATCCTTTCAAAACGTGTTCGACCGTTAATCTGACCTATAACCTGTCAAGTGAAAAAAAAAAGAAATCTTTTCAATAGGGGATGTAAAAATAAAGTGAGATAATGTGATTGCATATGTGTGCACAGCCTCCTACAACTGGGGATGTGGCTGTGTTCAGAACGAACCAATCACGTTCAAACTCATGTTAAATGGCAATGATGAAACACCTGCTTCCATTTAAAGCAGGGGTCACCAACCCTTTTGAGGCTGAGGGTTACTTCGTGACCATCAATCGTAAAAAGGGCTACATGACCTGTTTGCGGCAAACTTCCAACATAGCAAAACTCCTTATACTTTACAAATATATAAATACTTCTAAAATGATGTTATTTTAAAAAGATCATTAACGTAAGCAAGTCATAATAAAAACTTAATGCACAACTAATAATAACAACTATTTGTGCCCGGTGCTATTTTTAGAGCATGCCTCGCGGCCGCCCTAACTGGTCCTCACAGGGAACCCCGCACCTGTGGGCACCGCATTAATGACCCCTGATTTTACGTGTCTCTGATTAACCCCCAAGTAAAGTTCAGTTGTTCTATTGAGGTTTTCCTAATGATTTTTTTGCTTTTCTTGCTGCATTAGTTACTTAGTTACAGTAACTTGGTTGCATTACTTCTTTGCAATTACTTACAGGTACTGTTAACTAAGCTTTGCACATTCCAGATTTTTGTGGTCGATCACCAATCAGCGAGTTTAAAAAATACAATAACTGATAACTGATATATTTACAATGAATAATGTGTCTTTGTTCATCTATTTATGCCAGTGAGGCATAGTGACAGACAAATTAACGGTCTTCTATGAGATGGCAGTCAGTACATACAGCAATTAATGTAACTTAACTTTTTGGGGTTCTGACCAGAACAAAGAGGTCTTAGCATATAACTCCAATTCTGTAGTCTTTACAGTGGTTTCCAGTCAGATTTAGAATAAATTTTAAAGTTCTGCTATTGGTCTATAAATCACTAAATGGTTTAGGTCCTGAATTCATGAAAGAAATGCTACTGAAATACAAACCCAGCCGGGCGCTGGGATCAACTGACTCAGGTCTTATAATGGAGTGCAGAGTCCAAAGCAAAGACGGCGAAGGAGCATTTAGCTATTATGCTGCACACAAATGGGATAAATTGCCAACAGAGGCAACATGAGCCTCAAGTGTGAACGTTTTAAATCCAGGTTAAAAATTTTGTTCTCATGCTTTTAATTGTGTTTCCATCTTTAAATGATAGTTCTTGCAGTGTATGCTGTATTATTTTTTAAAAAATGTTTTTTTAAAACATTTACTTACCTTGTGTATGAAATGCGCTATATGTACAATTAAATTTGATTTGCTTTGGTTTGCCTCCTTTTTGTGACATTTTTGTACATTGGTGTCCAGTGCGATTTTTCAATTGTAAAGTAGGTGCTCTGGCTCCAAAGAGGTTGGAATTCACTGCTCTGGTCAGATTATGTGTTCAACAACCATGGGTGCTAGCACAAGCTTGTTATGCCATGTAACTTTTTGTTGCCTGTTTGCGAGCTGTATCGTATTAAAAGTATTTGAACATACCTCAAAGAAGGCGTACGCAAAGTCCTCTCCTGCCATGGGCACCGGTGACCACCAACACGTCGCCCATCGCCATTTTCTTCTTAAAAAACAGTCGGCGAGATCCACTCATGTTGTCATTCCCACAGTAATGAGTGTATACAGTCACATTTGAGTTGACAAGTTAATGCCCAGCGATTGTAAACGGATGTTGTGGTATCGGAATACAAGATTTTATTGCAGTAGTCTGCAATAGTGCAGTGCATGAAAGAGCAAATTTGTCTTGCAGTCTGATCTGCACATTGTGTTGTCTCTCACCTGTCTCGTCTCTCCCATGCAACTGACTTTTCTTTTTTTAATAACTTAATTGGCCATCGGATATTTACAGATCATGATAAGTCGCTATTGATCTCACAGATTACTTACTTAGTTACTTAAATTCAGGGGATGTGACTTACTTGAACTTTTTTATAGTTTTCAATGTTGAGGTGTTTTGCTAGGTCAGACTGTGCTGCGCTAAGTTATGACGACCAGCAAACAAATTCTTCTGCATCCGCCATGAGGTCAATATTTCTCAATGAGAGAAAGAGCAAAAGCGGATCAGAGGAGTACAATAGCAATTCTTTGCTTGCAACACTTCAGTGCCAAAAATGAGGCAGATTCAGCACCATTGAGCTGTCCTGATTGCATCAGCGGAGAGGGGTTGAAATCCAATCAGAGCGGTCACTGAAGGGAGAGGAGTCGAGACGTTGGTCGTTTGGACGGAGTGTGAAGACTCAACAGGAATGGGCTCGCAAAGAGACAATTGGGAGAGGAGATTTATTGGGGGCAGGAAGTAGATGCTGAAAGGTCACATGACCAATCCTGAAGCGTTATTCGCTTGGGGGCGTCAGTGTCCAATCTTATTAGGGACAGAAAGTTTGATTGAAATGATGCTCTCGTCCCTTCTACTCCACCTGGTAACACTTTCCTTTCATTGGGTAGACCGAATGAGATCTATTACAAGAGCTGTGTCAAAATAAGAAGTGCAAGGACACTGGGTGGAGCCCATACCTATGCCAAGGTGGAAAGACGGCAGAGGGTATATGTGAACATTAATGACAATGTAAAAGCAACCATTTTATCTAGAAATGGTACCTGACGACCAGGCGTAAAACCGCATGCCAGATATCTATGGATGAATTCGCCAAAACCCCACCTAAAACAGAGAAATCGTAGTCATGTCAACTTTGGCAGATTTCGAAATTTTCATGTGTGGAGTTTGTCACTGATAAAAAAAATATATATATATTTTAAGGTTTGAAAAATCTTTATGTTTGCACCGCGTTTGGTCCGACACTGATGAGAGTGGGAAGCAGGGCAGTTTTGCAAATTGCGGATCGCGGAAATATGTGTCATGCCGTGAAAAGGTATTTGGTCCCCTCCTGGTTTCAGTTTTTTTTTTTTTTTCCATATCTATTACACATAAAGGTTTTAGTGTCATTCATTTCCACACCCAAACCTGATTACCACCATACTTGTTGAATCAAGAAATCACTTAAATGGAATCTGTGAGAAAACGTGAAGTAGGCTAAAAGTGCTCAAAAACCGACACATCATGACAAACCCATTTAAACATGGATACTCTTTTTTTCGTGCTCTTGCTATCTCGGCATGTATAATTCACTTTTTGGATCTTGCTGGCTACCTGCCAACTGGCTGGCCCCAAGCTAAACCCCTCTCCTTTGGTTTAATGACCACAGTGAAGCGACCGCCACCACTTGTGCGAGCGCCCGCCGCAAACCAAGCCAGCGGCGTTTTTCAATCGTAAAAGCATGAATCGCCGATCGCCTTTGCGGGCCACGACCGATTGACATAGCTGAAGCCAGCAGTTACCGGCATTCCCAGCCAGCCATGTATGCACCTGACTGCGTGCCAAAAGCTCAGTTCACCACCAGTTCATCTGGCAGGAAAGTTACACGCACACCTCAAATGAGAAAACAACTTTTCTTCTACCTATTTTTGTTTGTTTTGGCTTCAACCAAACCTGCCTTCGGGCTCCCAATGTCTGGGGGAGGACCACTCCATTTAACTGCTGTGCTGTTAATAATTTTTGAAATTACTAGTTTTACACGAACCCTCAATGTTGTTACTCCCACAGACTTATACATTAAATGCCAATGCACCTTTTGGTCTGTCCATCCATCCATCCATCCATCCATCCATCCATTAATCAATTTTCTGAGCCGCTTATCCTCAGGAGGGTTGCAGGAGTGCTGCAGCCAATTCCAGCTGTCATCGGGTAGGAGGCAGGGTACACCCTGAACTGGTTGCCAGCCAATCGCAGGGCACGACGTGGGATGAAACTGGAGTGCCCGGAGAAAACCCACGCAGGCATATGGAGAGGATGCAAACTCCACATAGGCGGGGCCGGGATTGAACCTTGGTCCTCAGAACTGTGAGGCCAATGCTCTACAGCTTTTTCCACTGTTCCGCCTATACACAATGTTTTATTGTTTATTAGTTTGTTTGCACCACCGCCTGATGAGTCACCAGGCGGCCCTGCCACGTTGTCAAAAGCCATTTACATTCCTTCATGGTCCACAAACACAATGGCCGGATGGCAGAACACTGCAAGAAACAGAAATAATGACTCTGTTCCCTCCCGCCAATGAGCAATTTTAAAAATTCATGTTTATGATCTAATATTCATGTCCAAACAGAGGATTTAATCCACATTACTGAGGAGCGAAAATAAAAAAGATCCCTCTGTGTAATTTTGGTCGTTAAGACGAAGCTGCTCGTTTTATGCCTCACACGTGATATTCACAGCATGCCAACACCATGCTGACACCAACGCCTGCACCTCCTAACGCAAAAATATGAGACTATTATGTGTAGAAGCATATACTCCCCGCGCCCTTTTGTTGTTTGTTTTTTTTCTTAAAAGACCTGGCAAGCCCACCCACTTGCACACGAACACTTAATTGTGTAGTTGTAATGAAGGTGGAGAAGCAATCAAAATGTTTGTGTTCTTTCTCAAATGTCAAAGCCTTACTTTTCGCCATACTGAAATCCATTAAAAAAAAAACTCAAATCGTTTCACGTATCAATCTCAAATGCTTTCATACATGCTATTGAAAATTTTTTGGGAGGGTTATTTGAGAATATTGTGAGGCCCTGTAGCTCAGTGGTTAGAGCACTGGTTTGATAAACCAGGGGTTGTGGGTTCGTATCCCACTGGGGCCTCCACTCCCTGAGAAGGGTTGCGTCAGGAAGGGCATCCGGCGTAAAAATTGTGCCAAACATATGTGCGTTCATCTGAGATGACACGCTGTGGTGACCCCGAAAGGGACAAGCCGAAAGAAACAGATTTGAGAATATTGTCCAAAAAATTTCAGTGATCATAGATTCTTAAACACTGAGGTACTTCCCACCTAATTCCTACATTAAAAAAAAACACTTTTTTTATTCAAGCATTTATTTTCATTTTATATTTTAAGTTTTTGAGGTGGCGAACTGGGGGGTTGTTTGCTATGAACTATAATCATCAAAATTATACATATATATTATGAAATACTTCACTCTGTGTGCAGTACATCTCTGTAATGAGTTTAACTTTTTGAACTGAGCTTCCTGACAAAATAAAAATTGACTCTGCATGTGAGCACAATCGAGGTGTACATAGACGTGATTGATGTGAGTGTGGATGATATTGACGTGTGCGTGAGCACCAGTGACATGCTTATGTGAACGCGTTTGTCTTGTGTTTATGAGAGCAAGACTTTTTGTGGTGCTTATGAGTGTTTGACGAGTGTTTATAGGAGCATTTCTGTAGTGTGTGAGAACATTTTAATAGAGAGTCTGAGAGCTAATGCTGGATAATGTCCCTAGCGGCCCATCGAATGACAAAAATTTGAACTTCTTCACATTGTATTTAATTGTACAGTTACTGTTATTTTTTTCTAAGTACAATATTGCAGTGTACCCATTACACTTTTTGTTAATTTCGTTGTGAGGCCGAAATAGTTTAAGTGCATTTCTATTTCTGACCAGTTGGTGAGCATCTGTTTTTGCTGCAGAAGTAAATACTGGCTTGTTTGCATGGAATATCAACAATTGTATGAAAGTTATATGCACTCTTCAAGGTGGAGAAAGTATGGAGCAAATGCACAGTGACAGGACTCCCAATGGAGTTCGATTAGAAAATCAATGCAGGATCTGTGGACAAAGGGTCTACTGATGAACAGGAAATTTGTCGCCGCACCGCTGCCACCTGTGTCGATAGCAAAACAAGCTCACCTTGTCTTTTTGGCTGCCGCGAGAGGTCAATTGGAAAAACAGCATGTGGTTCTTAGCAGTGAGGTAGGATTCTTTTCGTAAAGACCACCACCACCCATCGCTGCCGCCATTTGTGTGCATAATTGTGTGAAGTCCACGTAATGACTTGTACTTTCTGTGCTTTTTTTTGCACCTGATGGAACATCTCAAAGGCAACAAAAAAGACAAAATCAATAATCTATTCCATTTAGTTGGCAGAGCAGGCAAAGCTGTAGCGACGCTTCCAAATGAGGGGGGAAAAATCTGATCATACCCACCTATTTTCCAAACCGCGTATCCTCACAAGGGTCGTGGGAATGCTGAAGCCAATCCCAGCAGTCATCGTAACTTTTGACTTTAACTGTGAAGTCCGACACAAGTCAAAATTCGAGTTAAGTCCCTACTGTGGAAACGGATCTCAGGCGTAGACTGAGGACCCCCTGTATTCCAATTCTTAGCCTCTTTAGTTAAGTTTTACTAAGAAGACAAAAATTCCCAACAGTCTGCTTGGAAACATCTGCACTTTTGATGCCGGTCACCTGGCTATTATTTCCCTCCAAGTGATGCATGTTTTTGGGGTTGTAGGAGGAAATCGGATTGCCCAGAGAAAACCCACACAGAGGGAGAACATACAAACTCTACACAGGCGGGGCGGGTATTTAAACCCTGGTCCTTAAAACTGTGAGACCATTGCTCTACAACTACGGCACTGTGCTGCCCAAAATATGTATTAGTACTAAAATATTAAAATATATTAAGTATTTAAAATACATTAATTGATAAAAAAAAAAAAATATCCACCATCTCCTTTCAATACCACTTAGCCTACCCCAGTTACTTTTGGGCCAGAGGTGGGGTACTCTTTTAACTGGTCGCCGTCCAATCACAGGGCACATATAAACAACCATTTGGACCTACCGCCAATGCAGAAATTTTAACACACCTACCATTCTTGTTTACCTGGAGAAAACCCATCCAGGCACAAAAAGACAATGCAAAATCCACACAAGAGAGGCCATATTTGAACCCAGATCCTCAAAACTGCGAGGCACATGGGCTAACCTCGCCATCAAAAATGAAACAGTACGTACCACATACACCGTATTGAATGATCCCGCTTCGGCACAGTTTGGAAGATAGTGAACATTACGCCAAAAAAAAGTGGCAAAGTCTGCTTGCTGGAAATGTTTTGCTAGTTCCATCTGTTAAAAATGCATAGTCGACTCGTCCACATTCACATTAAAAAGTAAATTTTCCATTTCTCCATTCTAGAGCAAACTAACTATATGTTCAATCCATTGTACATTTTTGAACATCACAAATGCACTATGTAATGTAATAATTGAATGAGGGTCATAGTGGAGAAATAACATTTTAGCATTCCATGTTCATGTTGGGCTTCGCAGATGCCAACACCTCCGGCTGGGAAGACGCCTGCAGAGAGCCCAAAATTGGCGCAGCGCTCAGCGGGAATCAAACTCGTTTGTGCGTCTGAATAGGCCATGATAACAAAAAGACGCTTTAGAGGCTGAAGCCTGCAGGCCAATTGCGTGCATTTACTGCTCTATGCTGTCCTTGTGTCCTGCATTTTCTCATAAAGAAAGGAAAATGAGAAACGTTTGTTAAAATTCAAACATTATTATTATTAATGTTATCATTATTATTTAAAAAAAAACACCTTTTGATTCCAATATTGGATTCCAATACTGTATGCCCATCCCCATTCACAGTTACCTGTTCATGGTCCCACATACTGAAGGATTTTACAGTTTTTTTTCCCCTATAATGCAACATATTATCACAACCATAAGGTGCACTCAAAAGTCGGCGGGGCGTCTTATAATGTGCGCCTTTATGTCCACACCAAATTCCAAAATCTTTAAATGTTGGTGTATGCTTGTTCCAGCGAAGTACTACAGCCAAAGACGTACACATCACATTGTTAACATGCATGCTATCATGTGTTTCATCGAGCATGAAAGTTACCATGTGACGGCGCTCACAAGCCAGTGAGGAGCAACTGCAATTTTATATGTGTAAGCAGAAGAAGCTGTCATGATCCTGCCGGTCCAGTCCTGGCTGTGCGGGTGCCCGCGTGGCACACATAATTGGCATGTTGTATTATTATGTGCCGGTCCATTTTGGAGAAAATCTAAGACTTTCCAGTGAGCATTATGGTCACGAAACTATGGTACATATCATACATACAGCTTTTAAAACTCCATCAATAATTTGTTGATTTTCAGGATCGGGGGTCATTGCCCCTGCAAACAATGAGGGAACACTGTAAAACTGATAAATTGTCCATATGAGGAGAAATTTAATTTTTGTTTCTTAGCATGATTAGCTGTTTATTGGTTATTTGCTTTCCTGGAGTCCACAACACCGTGAAGCATGTGAAACTGAAGAAATTGTTTATATAATTTTTTTAATATAAGTTTGTTATTTTGTTTGATCGTTTGTTTGACTTAAGTACAGATGCTTTGTATTGACGTCAGGCCTAACACATGTTTTTTGTTTAAGACACCATCTTGGACGACAAGATTGTGTCTACATATCATTGCGGACTCATCATCGTCGGACCTAAACTCGACGGTTTTGTCAGATATTACACAACAGTTGGACAATTATCATAAACAACGATATACAGAAAAGATACAGTCAATCAGTCTAGATTGCATTTTACTAGTTTTATTGATTTCGTTTGTAAGCCAGATCTACGTTATATTGACATTGACGACTACACATCTTGTGATTGTTGCGGCGTGGAGATATCAGAAAAACCAGACTCTTGAAGAGGCAGCTCATGACTCTCACTTTGTTTGGAAGAAAGGGAAGGTGTTCAGCTACCCCGATTACAGCTCCCCGTCCCCTCACCACCACCATCGACATACATATGTACAGAACATGTACCTACCAGAAATGAAATGCTTGCTGCACAGTCCAGAGTACATGGTGGGCACCCAGTTGTCCCTCTTCACGGGAGATACCCATCTGCCGCACCTTTCTTTGTTGGCTGGGAAGCCATAAAGGTGTATAATGTAATGTTTTAGATATGGTTATCGTTTGATCTTTTATCTTGAAAGTCCTCTGACAAACGAACACTGTAACCAGAGGTGATTGAGGCACTTGTGCTGGAGTGAGGAATAAAGAAAGAAGCCACATGTGAAACTCGAGAGTAAGTATCGTCTGGTTATTATTAGATTGAGCTATGGTACTTCTCGTATATAGCAAGATCATAACATGGTCTCAGATAGATGGTAGTATAACTACGGACTCGCGCGGGGAGGTTGGGGGGGGACAACGAAGACGAGGAATTGACCACAATGGAGGCATTCAGTGTTCCAACCCCGAATATGGACTGAGACTCATCCAATTTACCAGATACGTGGCAGAGAGTCAAGCAACACGCCGAACTCATGTTCACGGGATCGCTTTAAAACAGAGCTGAAGAGGAATACTGCAGTTTCCTCCTACTGTGGATCGGTGATAAAGGATGTGACGTCAGCAATACATGGACACTGACTGTAGACGAAGATAAGTCGCTAAAAACGTATTACGAAAAATTCTCTTGATTACCCCACTCCAAAAGCAAACCTCGTATTTGCTGGATATACGAGTAAGTATCATGAGACGGCGCAAGGTAACCGTGAGTCATGTGAGCACTTTGTGACAGAACTCTAGCTGTTGGTTAAAGACTGTAACTACACAAACAGTGATGCGATGGTCAGAGACTGCAACGCTTTCGTTTCCAACTCACCGAGTATACGCCAAAAGTTACTCAGCCATTATAGTTGTCTTGAGGTTTTTCCATTCTTACAAAATATTGACTTGTTCTCTCAAATTTATTTTTTTCCTTTTAAATGTTTTGTTTTCAGTTTGCCCCAAATACTCTGTGTATTGCTTGAATGCAATTCTCACAATCTGGTCTCCAATTGGGAAAGGCTTCATTCTTGGTGGAGATTTACAAAAAATTAAGTGCCACTACTGATTGACAGTATAATGGGAATAAAATGTTGAATTAGTTATTTTCTTCCCTTTCCCCTTGTAAATCTGAATTTTATGCATTTCAGTAGCTTAAGTGACACTCATTTCCACAGTAAAATGTTAATTTCTGTCAAAATGTCAACTTTTCATTGCTCATAGAGATTTTACACACCATGAATGTAATGAACTTTGAATTAACAAGAAAGTGAAAATGATACGCACCAGTACCCAAATATGAAAAGTATTTAAATGTTTAAATATGTTCCTCAGAGAACATCGCTTCAAAGTTTCACTATCTTTCACTTGCCAAATACATGAATTATTTTGTTTGAAATAACATTTGAAAAAAAGGGGAATCCCCTTTCCATCATTCTCTTTATCTGACGTTGGAAGTTTGCTTCAAAGCTGGGAGAAAAGCCATGAAGGATGTCCTTGTGCTAGTTTGTTAAAAGGCTCCAATATTTAACCATTTTCATAAATCGTGTTTGTTTGTTTGTTTGTTTGCTTTTTCTAGTGCTTGTCAAAAATTTCTGAGAGGAAAATGCTGTTTGGTAAACATACCTCGAGAGATGTGTGGTCTCCCCCTATTGGTGGGTGAAAGTATCACTGACTGCATTCAATCCCGTTTAATTTATTTAACTTTCTACTTCAATACATTTGAATGTGATGATTAAGAAAAGCTATTGTTTAAGAATCTATTTAGGTACAATTTTTACTTCAACTGTATCACTCATACATTTTAATTTAGTCATTAAGTACAAGTCTAATCATCTATTTTGTTATATTTAAGTTCTGTGTCGAGGTTCAAACTGTACATAAACAGCACTTTGCAATAATGTTAAGTTCCGGTATACTTTCTCAAAATAAAACATCTGTCTTGTTTTTTTATGAACACTTGGGTCTACTGTGCTGTTGTATTTTAACGATCATGATGGTAGTAATTGGAGATTGAAGAACTGCAACACGATGTACTTTAATATTGTATTGTTATGACATTTCACCTGTCAAGACAAACATTAAAAACGATGGTTACTTCAAGCAGATGGAATTGATACTGTTGTCATGGTGATGCAATGTCAGACGTTTCCAGGACAACGAGCATACCCCACCCATCTGCCCCGCAGAGGGGAAAAAAATAGTCCAAACTTTATTTTTTGGATGTAATTTATATTCTTACATATAGCAAATTACAATTTTTGTGCTGTATCTTTGTTTTTTGTAAATACATTAATATGACATTAATATCAAACCACAAATCTATATTAGTTTTATAAGTGTAGTTTGTATTTTTCGCCTTTTTTTGGTTGAGTTCTAAGGAGGTTCAAATCCGGCCTCGGCTGCGCAAGTTTTTTCCAGATATTTCACTTTCTTCACATATCACAAAAACATACATGGTAGGTTACATGAAGTCTCTAAATTGTATGTAGTTACCTATTATTATTATTATTATTATTACCAATAGTACAAGTACATATGTGTGTTATCTGTGAAAATTACGAATTAATGTACGTATGTTTTAAGTCGTTTAGTTGCAATAACTCACTCTTCAGGGTTGTGGTTGAAATGAGAACCAAAAGATTTCAGTACAGTTTTGGCTTTTTGAGAGGCTAACGAGTTGTGATTTTTTTTTTTTAAATATAATGTTATTCATGGTCATTATACACGTGGCATGATTTATTATTCCATCCCTCATATTGCTTTTAGAAATGAGAAATCTATTGAGTTACAATATCAATCCCATGTTCATGTTTTATATGTAATCGAGATTTTTGTCATTCATTTTCATAGATTTGACTTTCCTACAACGTATTTTTTCATCCATCTTTCAATTACGGTAGTTTAGTTCAAATACCACTGCTCGTGTGTTATTCCAGTCAGAGGACGTGTGCCACAATATTTCATTTTGCACTCAAACTGCGCTCAAGTCATCCTCGTACGCCCAAACGCATCTAATCATAGGCAGAGGCGGACCTCCTGATGTCAAGCGCAGGCTTAACCCACCATTATTTGTCGACGACACGCTCTCCTTCCCGATTGTCTGCAGTCCTTCACATCTCCTCTCCTCCTCTCTCGGGGTGACAACGCACTATTATGCGCCACATAATTGCACTCGGTCACGCCACACATTACCCCAGTATGGAGAATTGCAGTTATTACCAAGGTGGATATAACATCCAGTCATAGCAAATCCATCTTTTGCTCCCTGAAGTACTGTAATACTATGAATATATTTTATAGTTATTTATCTTTCAGTTACTCTGCTCGAAACGGCGTAGTCTCCGGGGGAAGCCAATTAGCTACAGAATTCATTATGATCTGGATGTAAATGAGACATGTGGACTGATAAGCGGTTGTCCCTTGGTGTCCCACCACCCGCAGTCTCTCAACGGGGGCAGATGGGCCTTCCTGTCCAATCCAAGGTCATGTTTTGCTGCTAAATCTTGTCCTTTACCGTCTGATTTGTGAAGTTGTTTTATGGATGACTTTCAACTGATTATATGTCGCTGCTCATGCTGCGTTATCCTTGCATCCCGAAAAAACATTTACCCTCCAAAATATGGCGTGTTTGTTGAGCCATTAACATTGCATCTTCAAAAAGAGGCAGCCATTTTTAACACTATTGATTGGTTCATAAATTGGAAACACACATATGAAAAGAGCCCCGTGGAGAATGACCAGTGGGATCATTTGCAGGAACAAAAAAAGGAAATTGGACAGAGAAGGTTTCCCACAAGACCGATAATGTAGAGAATCACATTTATTCAGTGTGAACTGAAGAAAGGGAAGTAACCCACTAGGGATAGTGACTAGAAACTTACTTTTATGTGTGTGTTTGTGTACTATGCCATTTCAGGTATGATTCTGACTGAAGTGACAGCATCTGCATTTGATAGCTTGGGCTTTGCAGTTTTTTTTATCATTCCCTTCCTCACAGCTCATCAATTGACATTGAGACAGCGTTGCAAAATTGGTGCGTGACAAGAAAGTTTTGATGTCTTCCACCGCAGTTCAATGCCAATTTGAGAAGGATTCTCTTGTCGCACAGCTCCAATGAATTGTACCGACTATTTATAGTAATTCACAGTATCCATGTCAACTTCGTTGAAACAGGACCTGTTCTTGACATATGTTGACACAGAAGGCGACTCTTAGAGCAGGCTCTCGCACAGAGCCAGAGAAGGTATCTGGAGGGCTGTACTGGAACATCAATAATATTAATATTTTTCAGGTATTTTTGTAAAAATAGTCATAAGGGGGCGACAATTTTGCTAAATATAGCAACCCTACTAAGTTGTTAGCAAGTAGTACCCCTCCCTCAGTCGTAACGCTCAACCTAACTTTGTACTAGAGAAAATTGGTTAGCCCTAAAATGGTTGCCGGTCAAATGCAGGAGGGCACTTACAGTGGGTCCATATTATTACATGTGTAATATGTAGTATTCAGACTCTCTGTTATATCGCAACCATTTGCTAAAATTATTTAACTTAATTATTAACCACATTAATGTACACACACCAAAGCATATGTCAGAAAAAATGTTGAATTTTTTGTCAATTCATTTAAAAAACACAAACTGAAATATCACACAGACATAGGTATTCACACCCTTACCTAAGTATTTAGTAGAAACAACCTTTTCAGCTATTACAGCCATGAGTCTTTTGGGGAGTGATGCAGCAACTTTTTCACAGTCTTGGGATCCTCTACCATTCCTATCTCAGCCACTCTCACATTTACAACGATGGACGAATTTAGACCAGAGGTCACCACCCTCTTTGAGGCTGAGGGCTACTTCGTGAGCACCCACTGTATGAAGGGCTATATGACCTGTTTGTGGAAAATCTCCAAAATAACAAAGCTCCTCTTATAAATACTCAATATTATATGACCTTATTTTAAAAACGTCATAAATCTAAGTATGTCAGATTCAAGATTAAAAGCACTAATTATAATAACAATTTGTGACCTGTGCTATTTTTAGAACATGCCTCGCGGGCAGCCATGCAACTGCAGTCACCACATTGGTGACCCCTGATTAAGAGACTTCATTTAACCTTGAATGCACACTTTTGGAATATGGGAGAAAATCAGAGTTCCCAGAGAAAACACACAAGCAAACAGAGGAAACTGGAAGGTTGAGATTCAAACCCAGAACCTAACTAACTAACTAACTAACTAACTAACTACTGTAATTTCCAGCCTACAAGCTGCAACTTTTTTCACACGCTTTCAACCTTGCGGTTTATGCAGTGATGCGGCTAATTTGTGCATTTTTTCTAACGGCCACAAGGGGGCACTCGAGCGCCAAAGGTAACAGTGAGACTGGAATATATGTGCCAGGGAGATGACTTTGACTGGCCCTGTCAGCGCCGCTAGCATTAGTGCCACGCTTGTGTTGCTGCACTAGCATTAGCGTTAGCACCGTGCTAGCGTTAAATTATTTCTGTGTATTATCTTTCTTCGTAAATATCTCGTGTTTCAATGTGGGTTTCAATGTGGGCACTTGTGGCTTTTACACAGCTGCGGCGTATGTATGTACCAGATGGTATTTCCTTTACAGATGTACTGGGTGAGGCTTATCACCAGGTGCGCTCTGTTGGCCGGGAATTACGGTAACTAACTAACTAACTAACTAACTACTATTAACCTTGTGTTGACCACAAAATTCACAACAGCACATTCATTCAAGTGTTCTTGACTGTCTACCCTGTTTGACTTTTTCTCCCCCCCCTTCATATTTTAGTTTTTTTTTTCTTCATGTCCTCTGCTTAAATGACATTTACAAATGAGAGTAAAATCAGAAAGGCAGTGGATCTGAAATTGGGGGAAAAAAGCACCAGAGGGAAGATAATACCACGGGCTGCTGCATGATATCAAACCAAAATGATATGAAATGTCAAAAGATGTGATGTCGTCACGCTGATGAATTTGATGCACCCGCCCTATCAAAGGAACTTTAGGGTTTTTTTTTTTAATCCCCTAAGGACTTGTGTTCAAATTTACAAGGCAGTTCAAACCGGGTGAAACATGCTATTTGGGGATTTGAAGTGTAATGTTATGGCATGCGTTTTTTTTTTAGAATAATGATGGGAGGATTTGGATGAGATAGTACTAAAACCTAGCTTTAAATCACATGGCACACACGAAACCATTTTTTGTAGAACCAAGACTGACCTATGAGAGGCACTGGGGTGCTACAGGACGGAAGAGTAGTACTAGAACAAGACAAATAATAAAGCTATAAGTAAAATAAAACTGTCAGTAAATCTGGTAACTTCAGTGCATCGTTTTGTTTCACACCACAATAACGAATTTCGTGGATCAGATTTGCAACCGTAAATATTGAACGGGTTTCACAATGACAATTGTCGAAAAAAGGACATTGGGGATGGGAAATAAATCACTCTTACACACTCTGTTATGTCACAAGATAATAGCTCAGGATAATATTCTAGATGCCTGAATTCTACGGCAAGGATAATTTTAATTTAAATTTGAACGATAATCTGTATCGTTACGATTGTCAGTCATATCCATTTTCTGAGCATATTGCCAGAGTAAAATCAGTTTTACCACACTTCACATAATTGAATAATGCCCCTGGATAATCCTTTAGAGACTTCTGACAATCAAGTGTTTTGTTGACTTTGTACGGGATGGTAAATGCTCAAGTTTGGCTCAATTATCAGTATGTGTATACCCCACTTTACAATAGATACTTTTCATTGACGTCACGGCGACCACATGTTTTTTGTTTACAACGCCATTTTGGACGGCAAGATCGTGTCTACATATCATGGCTAGGAAGCGCTAAATGTAATGTTTTGGCTATCGTTTGATCTTTTATCTTGAAAGTCCTCTAAGAAACGAACACTGTAACCAGAGCTGATTGAGGCACTTGTGCTGGAGTGAGGAATAAAGAAAGAAGCCACATGTGAAATTCGAGAGCAGGTATTGTCTCGTTATTATTAGATTGAGCTATAGTACTTCTCATATATATCAAGTGTGGTGTAATTGTGATTGTGGCGACGTCAGCGGGGCACGACGAGACAGGACAATAAGGAAGTGAGCTAGAGAGGTTGTCGGGGGGTAAAAGCGAAATAAATATCACCCACGTTAAAAAGTACAGTTGGACTCACGTCTACGTTATTCAATAACACGACAGCAAGATCATAACATAATGTCAGAGTGACGGTCGTATAACTAGGACTCACGGGGGGAAAAAAAAACGAAGACAACAAGGATGCGTTTGGTGTTCCAACTCATCCAATCTACCAGATGCGAGGCGGAGATTCAAGCAACACGCCAAACTCATGTTCACGGGACCGCTTAAAAACCGTGTTTAAGAGGAAAAATGCAGTTTCCTCCTGCTGTGAATCGGCGATCAAGGACGGAATGTCAGCAATACGTGGACACTGACCGGAGATGGAGATAAGTTAAATACTTATTACGAAAAATTCTCTGATTACCTCACTCCGAAAACAAACCCCATATTTGCTCGATATAAGTTTTACGAGAAGGCGCAACGTAACTGTGAGTCATTTGAGCATTTTGTGACAGAACTCAAGCTGTTGGTTAAAGACTGTTACTACACAAACAGCGATGAGATGGTCAGAGACCGCATACTTTACGCTACCAACTCACCGAGTGTGCACGAAAAGTTACTCAGCCACGCTCGAAAAAAGCTATCGGGATAGCCCGCTCCCACGAGTTAGCAAAAGTGCAGCTAAAGGCTATGGCAAGCGACAGCTACGAGGTTCGCGTTACCCACCGCAAACCTGAAAAGCAAAGTTTCACTGCGGGTGCTAGTCGGCATATTGACAGCCCAAAGCCCTCCATAAAGATATGTAGCAAGTGTGAAGAATACCAAAGTAAATTAGCTGAATGCCCAGCAGAGGGTAAACAATGCCTGAAGTGTCAGACCCTTTTTTCTGTCTGTTCTTACAACCATAAGTCACACAATGAAATATCATCATGAAAAGGTCGTAAGACGCTCATAAGCAAGCCAATAATCACAAAAAGATCACTAAAAAACACGAGTTGAATTTTAGTTTTGCCGTCCAGTGGGCGTCGTAAACAAAAGTCATGTGACTCGTGACGTCACGTGAAAAGTATCTATTGTTGGCCCTGACTGTTTTCTGAACAGATGAGGGAGATAAAATGACTCTTACGGCTACAGCATAATCACTCAAAATAATCGTGTAAAGACTTCCAACAACCTGGCCTTCGTTGACTTTGATCATAAGGATGTAAAAACATCCTCAAATTGGTCAGATTAATGATATGCGTATGCCTTGTTTTATACATCATACATCTTTTTGTTTTTTATTTCATTTTGTTGGAGCAAAGTCCTCTCAGCTCCAGCTTTTCATCGTTGGTCCCCTGAGGTCGGGAGCAGCAGTTAATTTGCAGTAATTTGTGAGACAGGGGAAAGAGGGGTGGGGGTGGGGGTGGGTGAGCAGGATGAGGGCCCGGGTCATTGTTTAACTCGAGCAGTCAATTACACCCATTCTAATGAGATCAAAGTGATGGAGGCCATCAGGATGTAACATAAAGCCTCATCAATTGGGCAGATTAATAGAGTCAGGCTGGAGCCTTCGAGATCCTTGACTTTAAATGAAGTTTGAGCTCTGGCAAACAATCTGCTGGTCAGTCTATTAACCTTACGAATCACGCCGTGGATTAATGACGCATAATCTGTGCGGGAACTCTGAAAGTGAACAGCATATGGATTTAAACTAATTAAAACCAACGCGGATTATTGTTTTTTTAGCTTTCTTGTGCGTTGAACCTGTAAATCCAGAACAACGGAGTGAGCGACTGACATTTCCTCACCACTACCATTCTCCTGTTTGATTTACATGTAAAACAGCAACAGATAATAGCTGCTAGTTTGTACCCCAAAGATGTCTCCAGTACTTGTAGTGGTGCCTTGTCCATATTTTTGCCAGATGTACAGCGCTCATGTTGAAAAGAGAAAGTGTCTGTGTACGTGTATTGTACGTGTCAACCTGAGGCAAATGAGCAGATGCTTCATTATCTTCTGTTGTGTTACATACAATATATCTATATATTCTTATTCAGAACATAAAGGTAACTTGACTTCCAAGTAACTGGACACCCAAGTCATTTTTTTTTAACATACAAGTGATTTTTTTTTTTTTTTTTGTCTTGGATTGCAGACAAAAATAGCGTTTACGAGTGTTATGTGTAGTAGCAGCAAACTTTAGCACTTGCAGCAATTTTGCAGATAGTGATCAATTCTTCACAGTGCTTAATTAGAGTTATTTTATTTAACCAAAACACATGAACTTGGTTTTATGAAAGTTCAATAGTATAATGTACAATGACATGTTATAAAAACTAGCATTGATGATGCAGTAATTATAAACCTTTTCATAACTTTGATTTGAACACAGTTGGTGGCAACATACTGTGGTCATTTATTCAAGAATATTTATTTTTTATCATCAGTGGAAAAATTACTGTTTTTGAAGCTTATTTGAGAAAAGTCATGTGTTCCATCACCATTGGTTCTTGTACGATGTCAGTATTCATATAAAGCCCAAGGTGTACACACAAGAATGAGCACAATGTCTGTTGAATAATGAGACACAAATGCTTTACCTTTAATTGTGTTATTGAGTGAACCCTTTTTCGGGTGGTGGGGGTAAGATTCCAAAAATCTACTTAAGTACAGTAACATAATTATACTTTATTATCTCCCACCATTGGTGCTGATTTGTCAATATTATTAAAGGTATAATGAAAAGTGAGACCGATTGTATAAAATCCTAATCTGACAAATTTCAGAAGAACCTGTGAACGATGACTGCGATAGATTTATTTTAATCCCACTGTGTTTGTCCTTTGAACCTAAAAGTCCAAAGCAATGTCAGTCCACATGGTGCGGGGCAGGACTCTGGAGAAACCAGATGGAAGATTATCAAAAAAGCACTTTTTCATCCTGACACAGCGCATTCAGTTAGAGGGCGTTTTATGACCCTGGCGAGGACGCTGTACTGAATGTGATGCGGCCTAAACACTTTCACACTGAAGCACACACAAATGTAAAAAGGTGATGGGGTTTTTTTAATGTTGATTTCTTTTCATCTTCCCACTGCTTTTTTGAAGGTGCATTTTTCGTTCCTTTTCTATTTTTCTTTTTTGTTTGCAGCACTGGAAAGGCCGGGGGTCAGCCGCCAGGGTTTGCGGCTAATCTGAGGATTGGTTGCGTGTCGACCACTTCCATGTTGTCAAGGAGCTGTTTATTTTTTTGGGGGTTGTTTTTTTTTTTTTTTTTTTTTTTTAATCCGTGATAATAAAACTATCTGGCAATGAATCCTTTGAATGATTCTTCATGAGATTTGAATCCTGACACTCGAGTTTCTTGGGTTAACCGTGATGCTTTCATTCATTTAAGGTGGAAAATATGGTGGAAAGGAAGTATTGGGTCATCTGGCCATGACTTTGGATGAATGATAGAAACCATCTAAACCTATTTGGAAGACCTGTAACGGAGCAGCACGGCAGGCCGAGTGGTGAGCACATCTTCCTCAAAGTTCTGAAGATAAGCTGTGATCAGGCATTGTATTCACTTAGGTAACGTTAACCATTTGACGACACATTAGCCTTGTTAGCCTTGATTATTAAAATAAGTGAATATGTGCCCAATATATACAATATATGGAATGTGATCAATACTAAATCTTGCAATATTAGAGTCAGCAATTTGATGATGCAGCCACAATATGTAAAAGTAGTATCGGTGATTCTGGCCCTCTGTTTACTTGGTATGAGATTGTGAAATCTTGCAGTATTATATTTGGAAATATGTTGATGCAATCTGGCTGACTCTTCAAAAATATCAGGAATACAGGATCTGTATTTACTTGATAACAGATTGATACCTAATACCTCAGTATTAAATATAGCAATTTCATGATGCATGACCTTATTTATTGCAGAGTAATGTATTGGTATTACCATTGGTAATACTAATGGGCTTTACACGATCAGAATTTTTAGAGCCAACCAGCAAGCAAAAAAAGATCACTGATCCGATCATAAGATGGAGCAATGTTTCTATTTAAATGGCCTGTTCATTTACGTTATATACTTGTGTACTTGATTCCTCAAAAAAATTATATATATATATATATATATATATATATATATATATATATAATTTCTGCTAGTGAGGCATAGTAACAGACCAAACAAATTAATGATCTTCTATTAAATGCCAGTAAGTACATACAGCAATTAATATATCTACTTTTTTATGATGTTTTTGTTTGTTGATGTGCTGTTAGATTTTTAAATGTAAAATATCTGAATTGGCCCCATAAAAGTTAGAAATTACTGCTTTGGTCAGATCATGTGTTGTAATCATTCTGGTGAAATCAACATTACAAGAAGACAGAAATAATCCTTACTAACTTTCTGTCATTCAATTGCATATTGTAAATAATTTACTTCCTTTACTTTAGCGCATGACTTGATAGAACGGCAGCATGTTTGCATTGCATACAACCGCTAGCATGAGGGGTAGCACTAGCTTGCTAGGCTACATACCATTTTTATCATACTTGCAAGCCTTGTCGCATTCAAAGTATGTGATCATACCTCAAGCAAGCCTTGAATTGAAGCCCTCTCCTGAGCATCGGTGGCTACCAACATGTGGTTTTCCCAATTTTGTCCTCATAACACATTCTGCTCAATGCACTCGTGTTGTTGTAACAAGTGTATTTCATCGCATTTGAGTTGACAAGATAAAGCCCCGTGAATGTAAAATATGGGCTGTGGTGGTCTCGGAATTAAAGATTTTATTGCAGTAGTTTGATTTACTGGCCCTGTATCAGCTCAATATCAAATCTCATCAATTTGATTATTAATGTGTCTACACTAATTATCGATATTAATCATTGTTCAATTGCAAATCTTTATCCACTGTCACAATTCATGTCATCACTTATCAAAGTTAAAACTATTTTTGATAGTAATTAATATTAGTAATTAATAGCAGTTTAATAATACGCACCTACCTGTCATTTGGAACCCGTGAACCTCTCATCCTTTGCACCCATTTAATCCATTTTTCACGAAAAAACGGGTGTTTTGGAAAAGTGTGAAGAGTGAATCCATCTTCCCCAGTGTTCAAGCAATATCCAGCAATACATCCAGCATTTTGGCTAACACAAAGGAACAAAGAGCTACCTTCCCGCAGGTAAAACTAGTATAAACACACAAACCCGCCTGAGTGGGCTTCTGCTAATAACGTCACTTCCTGCTTCCTCTTCAAAACAAATCCCTTGTGAGGATTTTCATGGCGGGCTTTACAAAATGCCATATACGTCAAAATCATGTCGTGTGGTGAAAAATTGGTTGGGTCCATTCCAGCTGCCTTTTTTTTTTTTTCATTAAAAACATACTAAAAATAATGCTTTTCGTGTCAGTGGGACTCTAAGGTAGAGTTTGTTTTTGTTTTGTTTTTATTAATAGTGATTGACGTCTTTTTACATTTGTGACAATAAATGAAATGTAATGCCTCCTGACAATTGTACAAATGTAACGCCTCTGTCCTTAAAACACCTGCCATGGGAATAAATGGATATACATTTCATTCATTAAACGTGAATGTCGTACCAGGGCGGCACCTACTGCTGGAGACAAATTCCTTTTCCTTGTGTGTTATTACATACTTGGCCATTAACGGTGATTCTGATTCTGATTGAGTCTAGGTCGGCTAGTAGAAAACCAGCTCTCAGGTTGACAGTTAATGGAGTCAAGTTCCTCTCCACCATAGACACTGTGACAATGATGTACTTATTCATTTAGATATGAAAAAAAGGTCCAAAGACAGATTGGCTGCAGCTGCTCCAAGACATTAATTACCATATTGCCCCGCTTTTATCAATAAAGAACCTTATTTATGAAAAATGTTCGTCACTGACATAAGAAACAGCAACTTGCGGCGTGGGAGGTGTTTGTGTGTGTGGGGAGGGACTTTTTTTTCTCCCAATACAATTATGCTGAGACAACAGCTATTATGGCCTGTTGTCCTTTGTGATTGGTTTTTCCAATACACTGCGACTTGTTAATAACTGTGCCAAGAGCATGGGAAGGACACCCGCTCACTCCCATCAGCGTCACTGTCAATGAACAGCAGTCCCCACGACGACCAAAGGAGGATAAGATAGTTCAGTGCGCTGCTAAACACTGGAAGTTGCTTCTGACATTGGGGACCGAGACAGGAATCCTGGGAGAGGGCTTCTTCAAATACCACACGTGGATAATTGCAGAATTGGAGAATTTACATACTTTCATTTTTGCAAAAACAACAGGTATTAAAGGATCATAGAGAGTTACAGGTGCATGTTTCTGCAGGAACCTGTGCTAATGTGGTATGAATACAAATATTTCTTGGAACTGTTTCACGCTCCATCTTGAACACTGTTGCCACTCTCCAATGCAAAAATAAAAAATACACATACAGGTATTAATGGTATGAAAACTTTTCAAAACGTTTCAAAACTCCTACCATTACCACCATCTACATACAAAATGTGAAATCATAAATGATTTGATTACCACATTCATCGGAAACATCTTTCTCTGAAATATGATACTTTTATGAAAATATATAACTTTTTTACTACTAGATTTAGGAAACAAAATTACTCCTTTTGGGGGGAAAGCATTCACACACATTTTGAGTCTTCAATAAACCTGCCATGCATGTTTTTGGAGTGTGGGAGGAAACCGGAAAACCTGGAGAAAAACCTCCACAGGTGTGAGGACAGCATACAAACTCAACACAGTTGAGACCAGATTAGGACCCGAGTTCTGAGAACTAGGAGGCAGATGTCTTTACCAGCCATCTTGTGCTGCACTTCAGAAATATACAACTTCTTTTAATAAAGAACATTATATAAGATTCACAAATACTTGACATTGACTTATCACACAAAGGTAAATCTAAAATCCATTTTAGCTGATGTCAAATTTAACAAAGAACAGCCTCATTGTACACAGATCTTGTAGCATTTGTACAAAAGAATGACCATTTAAAGTATTTGAATCGAGTGGATTTTGGCTCACTTTAGGAAAAGCCCTAAAAAAAAAAAAAAAATCAAAGGGGGTCAAATTCAATCGGAAAAATAGGTAAGGGATAATCATTCCTCTGTAATAAACATGAAATTTCCTTCTGCCCCTTTCTACTGGTCGAAGCTATATAAAGAGCCTTGTCTTTCTCCATAGCTAACTGCTCATTCCCGAGTGTCCCTTCACATTGGCAGTGAACTCCAGGTAATGACAGTTGGTAAAAAAAATAAATAAATAAAATGAAAAAAGTCCCCATGCTGCTTTTGAGCCGCAAGCTTGACAGTTTATTGATCCCCCTCTCGTCTAATCAGTAGCCTTGTCACATTATAACAAAGGGGAGCTGAGGCCAAAATGAAAGCAATTTATTTCAGCTTAGCCAAGATTGCAGGAACGGCTTGGCCGCGCTCGTTTTCCGGGCTTTTTCAAGACAATCTGAGAGGGGGAACAGACTGGCTGGAATCAAAACAATGGCATGGCTTGTTCCGACCGACGTCTGGGGCGAACAGACACAGCGACTGAATTGCTTGTATGACTGCTCTTGTTCCAGTTGCCCAGATGAGTGCTGAATCAACAATGAACAAAACAAAATGTGCCTCTACAAGGAGGACACAAACAATTAAGTATATGGTCAGATAAGAGGTTGCGGTGGAGGATTTAACAGTTGTTTTTTTTATCTGCTACAAACATAAATAAGGGTTGCCATATCCATTTAGATAGGGGAGGCTGGCCCGTGGGCTCAACAGGCATGATAGAATGAACACTTTCCACTGTATAGGAGGAGAAAACCTGGTTGCAAACACTCAACATCTTCAATTTCCTCTCGCTGTTAGATGTGTCGAAACACACAATTAAGTTCCACAGGTGCCTGAGGTGCTCTAGTTTACTGCTACAGGCGCTGTATGTATGATTGTATGGTTGATTGGTTGAATTAAATGTTAAACAGTTACTGTAGATCACTCATTTAGTTTGTTGATTGTATGCTTGGGAGGTATGTTGGTTTGTTACACCAGTTATACAGTTGGTTGGTCCAACTTTGTACAAACCACCACCATCTGTCTTTCTTTTTTTATTGGCAGTTACGGCACCCCATGACCCTGATACAGTAGCTGGGTCACTTTTCTCATGACACTACCGAAGGATGCATGTCATGGCCATGGCCTGGCCACTGCCGTGGGCGGCGCTTCCTCTGAGGGCTGTGGCCTGGGCACTGCCCTGGGCGGTGCCACCTCTGACAGCTGTCACACCTGTGTGCATTTTGGGACATTAATGAACCAACTACTTAAGTGGTAAATGTGTCATTGGCATTTGCCAGTTCGTTGCGTATGCTTTACCGTATCCTGGGTTACTCTGCTGCTGTGCATAAGTTCCAAGTTTAGTGTAGAGCGACCCTTTGTCACAGCGAGCCTGTGTCACTATGGTCAAGTCATGTTTTTGTTCATGTTTCCAAGTTTTGCCTCATAGCCATCAGACCTCGTTTCATGTTTTTGGACCTTGCCTCTAGCCTATCGATTTTGTGCCTCTACCTTCTTGGACTGCTTAAACTGTGTATGACCTTAGTTGGGAATAAACCACTGTGAACATTATGCCTTTGCCTGAGAGTCCTGCATTTGGGTCCGGCCCCGTGCCACTGGCTCATGAAAGATGCAAAAGTGGTTATGGTCATTATCTTTCGATAGTGGTCTGGTTTGGCCGAAGGATCTCGTCTCTGCTTTTGCTTATGTGGTTATACATAGTGGCTTCAATGAGCTGTGACCTTCTGACTCTCTTCAAATCCTAAATGGTGGTTCTTAGTCAGAAGCGGGGTTGATTTGCCCAGTGGGTTGGGGGGGAGTAATCTATCAGGATGAATCAAAAGATCGACAGATGGATTGCAGCACTCAGAGATATGCAATTGCCTCTTGATTAGCAAACGCTGAATCAAAGCTACTCGACTGTTCTTGTTTGTTCAAGATGTTTCAGCATTAATCCAAAAAGCTTCTTCAGTTCAAAATTTTTGGTGAGGACTCGATATTTCTGCCTCACTGGGTGGGTCCCTTTGGTGTGTTAAAAAAAAAAAAAAGCAGCATCCTCTCTTGGTATTTCTGTGTCCACTTGATGAAGCTATGGCAGCTGTTTCTGCCCACATTCTTCTTATGGTTGATGAATTGAACCCAAAGAGTGGCAGAGGGCTGACTTAACCGCTTGGCTATGGTTGCCAGTAGTGCTCAGTCTAAATTTACCACCTTCACCCTGATGGCTTTTGGGAGTGTCTGAATGGACAATGGTTGCCAATACCTGTGGCAGAAATGAATTTCTTCAACAGTCTCTGGGTATAGCGTGGTGCTTCGGGAGGGATCCATCTATGGTTGTGAATGCCTCCTCGTTGTTTCCCTCCATTCTAGATTGTCCCTGTCATGAGAAAGCCTCAGGGAACAGCTTCACACTGGAAGAACGACATTTCATACTGTAGCTAATTTGGGGATGACAACTATCTTAATCAATAGAACCGTAAGAGCCAAGTCTGGTCATCCCTGCTCAGACTGCCACTAACACTTCATGAATGGAAAGATGGATGGTCTCAGAATTAGTTCGCAGTAAAACTAAAGAAGGAGGTGAAGGAAAGGGATCCCTCCTAAGTCTCCTTCTGATGTTGGGTTGAAGGGTTTATTATTAATTATGGTGCAGATCCTTTTGGTTCTTTTGCGCAAAAAACAAATGCAGTAAATCCCAGACAGAAATCAAAAGTATGAAACATTTAGTCGGCTGTCATGCTTTTTTTCAGGATGCCTTCTTTGTTTTTCTCTTTTTTTGTATTAACAGAATTATCTTACAGTAAGATATTGTTGTAATCATTTAAAAGCTGTTTTGTTTATGGTTGTTGTTTTTTTTCTCCCACCACATGGCAAGGGGTAATGGTGACGAACAAGGACTGTGGTGGCAAGATAAGGTGGCGAGTCTCTTCGGCTGTCTTATCTGTTTCTTCCTCCGTCTCAGTGCCGCCACCGCTCTGTCGGGAAATGACAATAAAAAGCTTTTTTCTTTTGTCTGCAGATGGATTTGCAGGATGTTGAAGTGTGAATGCCGTAGCCAAGTCTCGCTATTTAACACTAGCCCGCCTCATTTAGTCATGTGTTGTTGACACTGACACACTGTGAGGACCTCTGCTGTTTCTTTTATCAGAATCAGAATCACAATCAGAATCAGCTTTATTGGCCAAGTGTGTAAGCTTCCACTTTGCCTTAATGGAAAAAATATTAAATTACAGGGTTGATTTCTGTACTTTTTGCATAACTGCTTGTCTCACAGCCGCTGACTTACATGAAACTGACTCAAGACTATGTTTGTGATTGGTGGATAAGACCATCAGACAGACCATCTTCCTGCGATGTGAGAAAACACTGATGGGCTGATAGACCTTAGCCCATGTTTAGTGAAGATAATGGGGTGTGACTTATAAATGTATGACAGATAAGCATAGAGAACTACTTTTGTGCATATATGAAAATGTAATGTAATCTAAATCTTAAATCTTTAATCTTATCCATATCGACTACAGATTTAAAGACCCCATATTATGTCTATTTAGACATCCATGGAGTCGACTCGACTCTCGAACATGGACTTAGTACAAAAGTGTCAATTTCATTTGGCCATTTTCGCATCTACCTCTGTTTGACCCAGTTTTGTATCTGCTTTTTTTTATGTTTGGCTAAGACCAAAAAAAAAAAAAAAAAAAAAAAAACATGCATTTGTTTTGTTGATAGTGGTGGCTTGGGAAGGGTGGGGTTGGCGGAAAATTTCACCAGTGACATAGATCATCTTGAGAAATTCGAATGATTTTGGTGTGGCCGACACAACCTGGAGCTGAACGCACTAAAGATTGTAGAGATGATTGTGAACTGAGGCATCCTTCGCCACAGAAGCCCCTCACTTTTAAGGTAGCACGGCTTGCCACGGGAGCTGCTGGGACAGTTTTACACAGCGGTTACAGAATCAGTAGTGCATCTCCATCACAGTCTGGTTTAGTGCTGCCACAAAAAAGGGCAAACGCCATCTGCAACGCACATTCAAAACTGCTGAAAGGGACTCCTTGTGTTTCTGACATATTTGGCGAATAGAGATGATTCTGATTTTAGCTCATGAGTGAGTCTGTTACACTCTGAATCTTTTCCTGATGAACTTCCCTGATCTTTCTCCCAAAGCTAAAATTAAAAACAATCAAACTTGAGGCCGCATTTATTAACCCACAAATTCTGCCCGGAACAGGTGAACACCAATCCAGGAAATAGAAGCCCAGCAATTCTTTTTTCAAGAAATGCTGCAGTTATGATCGTTGGAAAAAAAGCAAAGAATGTTGAATTATAAGGAATGTGGCCCAAAGGCGACCATCAACCAGAAATCTGGGTAAATTTTCAAAAGCAATATTTCTGTGGATGATAGTTGGTTAATTTATTTATTTTTTTTAATTAATCATGGACACTTTTTGGAGCCATTATGTGTTATTGCAGGTTACAAAAAGCAAAGCAATGAAAAAATATCAAATGTTTGCATATTGCAGTGTTCCACAAACTCTGGCAACCATCAAACCAGGAAATAGAATCATCCATTCATCCATTTACACAGTATACAACAAAAATTACATTGGACCACATATATATATATATATATATATATATATATATATATATATATATATATATATATATATGCATAGTGTGGTTGTATATTTAGTTACTTCAGTGTAAGTGTAGATGGCACCACTATTTTGTTGTCATATAAAAAAAAACTGCACACACAATCAGGTCTGAACGTTCAAGTCGGGCCATTTTTGTTCTGTTTTGCCATTGACCCGATGACCGGGCTATTCACAAAGCGCGATTGGCTGTGAAAAGGCAAAAGAACAAGGCTAGAAAACATGAGGGGGCAGGGGGGCGAGGTGTTCAAACACCGCTTGGAAAGCAGCAGGAGTGACATCCCCCCAAACGGCTGCACAGTGCCATCTAGAGGGCTTGGGTTTGCAGAAAAAGAGGGAGAAAAAGGGTGATCAATGCCTTGTTTTTGCAAGTTTGCACTGTGGGTATCAAAAACTGGGAGAGGCTCCAGCACCCCTGCGACTATTGTGAGGATACGCGGCTTGGAAAATGGATGGATAGTATGAAAAGGTGATTTCATTTGAATCCTTTTCCAGTCCTATGGAGAGGTGTTTTTTTCTTTGAGGTGACAAAAAGGGTAAAAACAAAAAATCAAGATATAACACGCTCATCACTTTTCCTGCCCACTGAGCACAGTCTGTTCAAGTTTTCACCAAAGTCAAACATCACTTGTTTCGAAAATGATTTTTAACGAGTGACAACAAGAACAGAAGCCTGTGAACACTGCAAACTTTGTTGGGAAATTGACCTTACACAAAAGTTATTTTGACAGTAAATACACGTATAGAAAAAAGAATTCATTCAGAACTTTGTAGATTTTTAAGGCATTGACCAAGGAAGGATCCATTCATATGGAACTATTCCTTACTGTATGTAGCATAAAATGAAGACTCATGATGATTTTTCCTTTGTTTTGTCCATCATTTCTTCATTTTATGATAAACTTTCTCATGTTGAGGAGGTTTTTTTCAGCTTGATTGCACAGAGACCCAAAGCAAGGCTGTAACAAATGCAAAATTTTAGCATTTGGGTATTCTATTGAAAATCAAACAATTGAGTATTTGGACAAACATATTTTTGCTTGGTTAAAGAGCAAATATGAATGCTAAAGATTAAAAAAAAAATGACCTTCCACTTAGTAACCGATGACTAATGGACCTTTCCGACATGTCAATCACTCGTACTGTAATAGCCAGTCAGATAGCTGCATTGTCTTACCCCCCTGGCTTGACGCGACCCTCCCGACCATGTTGTCCCACAAGCAAAACTGGTTGTCAGTAGCGTGCGCTTGTAAAAGTTAATGTTACAAAGAAAATGGTCCCCAGATCCGCTTTGGGAAAGTGCAATTCTGATGAAAGATATCCTCCTAGATTGATTCATTTTCCAAAGCCTAAAAAACAGTTGACAAAGTATCTATGATGGATTAAGGCTTGCGGAAAACGGCACGTGCAATTAAATGTGAACAATATTAACACAAGGCTGTATGTTCGAAGGTAAGTGAGGGAGTGAATTATTATCAGTGCTTTATACATTGCAGGAGAACAACTTTCATTTTGTTAGTGTATCACTGACCTGCTGAATGAAGTGTGTGATGTTTTATGCCGAAGAGTCGGGTTGGGGATACGTAAATGTGCAATGTCATGCAAAAGAAATGTCTATTTGCCCATTTGTATCACATGAGACTTTTAAGACAGAGCACTGGGTTCGATTACAACCCAAATCAAATGAATACACCACCCACCTATAAAGACTACAATGATATTACTCGTGATCTTTCCAAATGAAAAGTACTCACCCTGCTTTACATGCACAGTACGATTCCACTATTTTATCCTGTTGGATTTCAATATGAAGTTTGTGAGGTGTCAAAGTTTTTTGCATTGATCGCCAACGTTTCGCTGTAACTTTGACATTGCGTCCTGCTCCATCCAAAATCTTAATTCCGTGTACATATCCTTGCATGCAATAGTTGAGACCTCTCTGTAGAACTCTCTTGGACAAGTCGACGCATTTGGCAAAAAACATACCCCAATATAATATGGAATACGCGATAGAGGACACAGTTCAAACCTACTATGTTTTTGTATTTTGGAAGATTGTGGGGCATGGCAACTGTAGCTAAGGCGGGCAGAGCTGAACATCACCAGTCGGAAAGGTCCATTGTTTTTGGGCACTCTAGTTTCCTCAAACATTCCAAAAAATGCTTGGCAGGTTAATTGAAGACTCTAAATTGCCCATCGGTACCAATGTGAGAATGAATGCTTGTTTCTATGTGCCTTGCGATTGGCTGTCACCCAGTTCAGGGTGTACCCCTAAGACTAAGAATAATCTCACTGATTTGCGCTGTTAATTTCACCTACGTCTCTCAGGTCCTATGACTCGCTGTCATACTCAGCAGAGAAAAAAGTCTATGTTACAACAAATGGGATTGGATATCACGATGGAATGCTCCCATACTTTGACCATTTTCTGTCGTTGTCTTGCAATTAAGTCACCAATGCGTGGACAATGAATTGGAGCTATTTGGCTAAGGAACAAAAAGAGATTAGGTGGAATATCTTGACATCTGCATGTATATTTTTTTTCAAAATCAAAGGCAAGTCCAGAGCACACATACTGGCTCCTACGGCATGACGTAGCTCATATTTGACTACTACCCTGGCTCTTGCCCAGAGATAACTGCCGCACCCACAACCTTAGTGAGGATAAGCTGTTAAGAAAATGGATGAATGAATTTGTATGAAAAACATCTGTAGGCCAGAAATGTACAACAATCTCATTCAACACAGAAAATACAACATTAACTGAGCGTACCTTCTACTATCATGTGAAAAAGTATGGTTACGGCATCAGAATTCTGATATTGGTAACATTTTTACCGAGGACTGCCTGTCATTTTTTTTTACTACCTGTTAGCAACCCAACTAAAATGGCTCCATGACCCACTTATTATTAATTATTAATCACTGGTCTAGGTTGCCTACTTCCGACGGGTTTGTTTGGGTGAAGTTTCTCTCTGGAGTATGTCGAAGTTTGAACCCTGACATTATCCTAAAATGGCTGATGTGAATCAAAGTGGGAGACTTCCTGTTCAGTTTCTGGCATGGGTTCTTGAGACTTTTTCACACAACTTTTAATAATTGACATTTCCACCCAATTTTGTGTCAGTGGGTCATTTTCTTTTTTTTTAACGTTTCTAAGAATCTCGCTTCTGGGTGAGTTTTGTGTGGGTTGTGTTCTAGACTCCTAAAACGCATACATTTTCACCAAGATGATCACGTGGGTGGTGGCCGGGTGAACTGAACATTAGAAGAGAAAGTAGGATATAAGTGTGGCGTGAGCAATGTCCGAGTGAAAATTGATTGGTGCCATCTTGAAAGCAGAACTCTATTTCACCACTCGATGATGACAGAGGTCAGAAATCCTGCAGCTCTCGTCCTTCCTTCCCATCTCAAGAAGACGACGATGAAAAAGAAAGGTTCCCTCTGGCTTTTTTTTTTTTTTTTTTTTTTTAGGGCAATTACTTTTTTTGGTAACGTCTTTCGCAGCCCATTCTGTCTGTCCTGGGATAATTATGCATCCATCCATACTCTGTCTCCTTTATCCTCACTAGGGTCGCAGGGTTACAGTGGGCTATCCCAGTTAACTGGGCAAGAGATAGGTTACACCCTGAACTGGTCGCCAGCCAGTCGCAGGGCATATAGAAACAAACAACCATTTGCACCAACAATTATGCATTCTGTTAATAACTCTTTAAACTGATTTTATGATGTGGAATTATGACTACAGTGGTGCCTTGACTTATGAGTGCCCCGAGTTACAAGCAGCCAGTGCGTTGATTTTTATTTTAGTGTTGCCACCCCACATTGCAGTTGCAGGCAAATTTCAGAAAAAGTATTTCAAAAAAAAAAAAAAAAACAATGCCAGGCTTCTTCATTTGAAGTTTTGAACTTTGATTAATTTAAAATAGATATATGACATTACTTTGCTGATGAAACTTGCATCCTTCACAAGTGCTTCAATATCAGGTGTCCAATCTGGAGTGCCAGGCAATTGCAGAATGTAAATTAAGTGGTAAGTAGTCATTTCAGGGCAGCACGGTGGAGCATCTGGTCCGAGCAATGGCCTCACATTTTATGAGGAATTAGCTTCAAATCCTGACCCCAGCTGTGTGGAATTTCCATGTTCTCCGCGTGCCTGGGTAGGTTTTCTCCAGGCTTTCTGGTTTCCGCCCACATCCAAAAAACATGGACTCCACAAACGTGTCGCTTTCTTGCTGGCTCGTGGCCGAAGCTTAACCAGACTGTTTGACTAAATTTGATTTTTAATACACGTCTCGTATAAATGAATGAGACGTTCTTCGCTAGCATAACATTGCTACGTGTGAATGATTGAATGAAATCAGAAGCATGGCATCTCTCAGTTCAGAATGTATTGTATTTAGAATCTATAATATATTGTTGATTTGAATGAAATCAGAAGCATGGCGTCTGTCTCAGTTAACAATGTATTGTATTGTATTTGCCATTTTTTACGAATTGTTTGTCTTACGTCAGCGCACATGGCGTGACGTCACTTCGGGAGGCGTGGTTAAGTGCCCTGTACGGAGGGGTCAACTGGGATGCGATTGTAAAACTTGGTGGCCACACCCTCAAATTTGGGCTGAAACTGGTGAAAAAATTGCATTAGTGTATTTCGGTAGGATATGAGGGCCGATTTATTGTTGGGCTTGTTGACCTTCACCACAGCTTAGGTTATTTGTCTTGAGGACCAATGTACACTCTACGTGTACCTTGTCATTGGTTTGTGTGGGTGTACATCTCCTGTTTATGTATGCCTTGTTTTGATATTAATGACTATATCGCTGAAGCAACCGTTTCCTGACGTCTGTCTGCGTGTTTGTGTTATTACATGATGACACAAGACAGCCGCAGACTCATGGAAGAAACAAACTACAGGGCCAATGGATGGTCACGTTGACCGGGTCTTATTACCATGGGAAAGCTAAACATCACCTTGGTAGTCAAGATAGCATCTCTAAGTTCAGATGACACAGGTTTAGTGGTACTGTATATCGTTTTTGGACATGATAAATAGTCTATTTGGCTCAACCTCGCTCCTCCCTGACATACTGTTGATCTTACAAGAGTCAAGATCTATCTTTTCAACATACTTCTTTGGCACCAATTCCTACTTCCCACCTAGCCAGGGCAAGACCTTGTAAAATTGCAGGGTGTTTAAAAAAGAGGACAAAAACAGCGAATAGGTCTTTCATCAAAGAGCTGCTGATATGCTCGACAGAAAAAAATAAGTGAAGTTGTGAAGAGCGAACCACAAATAGGCAGGTTCACTGTAGTATGGAATTAAACAACATTCTTACAAAATTATTATTATGGATTTCAAAATTACATCATACAGCCCAAGTATTATGTTAATAGTAGAATTTTACAAGAAATAGTAATAAGACAGACTTTAAGTCAATATTTTTTGAATATTATATATTGAATATTTTTTTCATTACAAATAAAGAAAAATCTTAAATATTGTCAAATTAATATTACAGAAGAGATAAATGTCAGCAATTATTTGGAGAAAAAAAAACTGTAATTTTAGTTACCATTTTTAGATTGTAAGTAGCCAACCGGCCTCTCACACGAAATCCGTTCTCCAATAGGACCATCTGCCCAAAACCAGCTCATTTTGGAGAGGCACAAAAATATTGTGTAATTCTTTATATTTGGGGAATGCACAATGTTTACTAATTGAGAGGTACAGCTATGGGTAACATAACCCGTTTATATTTTCTGTGACAGTACATAATATTGATTGTACATAAAATGTACTCCATGTACAGCATAACATAATCAGTGTTCCGGAAGAACAGATGTGCAGTGATCTCGGTAACATTAGGTTTCTGGTGCGTTTGCATAAATATAGTTTTACATTTTATATGCTGGGTCTCTTATGATATACGTGCACTCCTGTATGTCAGTGCTTCATGTGAAACACAAGTAGTGACGTTTCTTGACAGAACGCTGCAGACCATTCCTGAAGGGAAGACGCCACCTTATTCTCAATATCCCATGTGGACATTTCTGGCATTATATTGATCCGCCTCGCAAATCCTCCATGTGGGATCTCTCCCCTTGGCAGAGTACCGCGTGGCAGATGTTGCTCGCTAGCAGCATGTTAATCTTGTGTGAGCGTTTTCGAGAGCGATGGGGTGAAAAATCACTGCACGGAATTTCGTGTCTTATTGGATATTTTGTCATGCTGCCGTTCATATGTTGTAGCATCTTGAAGCGGGTGCTTTGGTTGAAACTAGTTTGTTGATTAAAACATGAAACGAATTGCAACAAAACTGTCAAACAATGCCACGCTCGGGGAGCCATACTAGGCTCAAGTAGCACTATTTCACTTGGATAGCAGTACTTCATTGTACTGTTTAACAGAGACTAACGGGAACAAGAACATAATTGCAACGAAACTGCTGATGTTGAGTTATAATCCTTCATTCAGGCAGTACTTTGTACTAAAGTACTTTGCTTCGGTACTATCACATCACACAGTTAGCAGTACTTTGCTCAGGTAGCATCATTTGACTCAAGTAGCAGTACTTCACCTTGATAAGATCACTTCACTTGTGGAGCAGATATTCGCTCGGATAACGGTACTTTGTATAGATAAGTATCTCTCTCATGTCTTGTCCCTTTACCTGGCTAACAGTATTTTGCTAGGGTACCATTACTTCGCTGATGTAATGGCTCTTTGCTTGGATTAGTGTACTTTGTGTAGATAGCATTACACTGCTCATGTAATGTCACTTCACTCAGGTAGCATCACTTTGCAGAAGTGTTTAACAGTTTGCAACTGGAAGACCTCTTTGTATTTTGGACTTTGCCCATGAGTTACTGATGGTGTAGTGGCACACTTGCCTGACTCTTGTGCAGGCAACGCTGCGAGTGACAACGACCAGTTCAGGGTGTTGTCTGCTTTTTTGCCGAAGTTAGCTGGGATAGGCTCCAGCACTCCTGCGACCCTGTTGAGGATAAGTAGCGTGGAAAATGGTTGGATGGACTTTGCTCATGTAGCAGTATTTTGCTGGGGGATAATCACTTTGCCCATGTAACAGTACTTCAATGGGGTATCATCAATTAGTTGTGGTAGATGTACTTTATTGCGGAAACAGAACTTCACTTTGATCGCATCATGGCACCGAAATGTTTAACAGTGTGCAACTGGAGACTCCGCGTGGCTTGCAATAAAACTGTCAGCTGCTGCTGAGCTTAAGTAGTAGAACTAGGTAATGGGACTTTGCTCAGGTAGCATCATTTTGCTTGGGTAGGTGTTCTCCACCTGAGTGGCAGTACTTCGCTTGAGTAGCATCGCTTCGCTCAAGTAGCATCACTTTGCTCAGGTCATAGGTCATTTGAGTCGCCGTACTCCGATTCAATAGAATCACTTGGCTCTGGTAACCCCTTTTCTCTTTGGTTGCAGCCCTTCACTGAACTGTTTGTTGTTGGACTGTAACTGACACACTTTGCAGCTGGAAGATTGAATGTGAAAATGATCGCTAAGAAGCTGCCACCTGCTGCTGAGCTCCAATAGTGGTACATAACTCGGATAGGCTCGCTAGCTCAGGTAGCAGCACTTTACTTGGGTTGCAGTACTTTGCTCTGGTAGCGTCACTTTACTAAAGATGACTATTGTGGAAAAGCTGAACTTTTTTTACACTTCACAAGTGGAAGACTGCACGTGAAAATAATTGATAATAAACTGGCAGATGATGCTCCTCTTGGGTAATAGTACATTGCAAGCGTAGCATGATACGACTTGGGTAGAAGTAATATACTTGAGTTGCATCACATCTCTCGAGTAACATCACATTATCGCGGGAAAAGTCATGCACTTTGGTTGCATCGACTACATAAGAGTACCAGAGCATAGTATTTATCTTGTGAAGTGTAGCTTTGCTCTTGTGCAGTACATCACTCAGGTAGTGACAATCCTTCAGGTAAAAATACTTTACTCAAGTGCCATGCAGTCAGGTTGCATCCCTTTGCTTGTGACAGAGGAATTTAAGGTGGAGGTGGGACTGCATCAGGGATCAGCTCTGAGCCCCTTCCTGTTTGCAGTGGTAATGGATAGGCTGACAGATGAGGTTAGACTGGAATCCCCTTGGACCATGATGTTAGCAGATGATATTGTGATATGCAGTGAAAGCAGGGAGCATGCAGAGGAACAATTAGAAAGATGGAGACATGCACTGGAAAGGAGAGGAATGAAGATTAGCCGAAGTAAAACAGAATATATGTGCGTGAATGAGAAAAGTGGAGGGGGAAGAGTGAGGCTACAGGGAGAAGAGATAGCGAGGGTGGACGACTTCAAATATTTAGGGTCAACAATCCAGAGCAATGGTGAGTGTGGTAAGGAAGTAAAGAAACGGGTCCAAGCAGGTTGGAACAGCTGGTGGAAGGTGTCTGGTGTGTTCTGTGACAGAAGAGTCTCTGCTAGGATGAAGGGCAAAGTTTGCAAAACAGTGGTGAGGCCGGCCATGATGGACAGATTAGAGACGGTGGCACTGAAGAAACAACAGGAAGCAGAACTGGAGGTAGCAGAAATGAAGATGTTGAGGTTCTCACTCGGAGTGAGCAGGTTGGATAGGATTAGAAATGAGCTCATTAGAGGGACAGCCAAAGTTGGATGTTTTGCTGACAAGGTTCGAGAGAGCAGACTTCGATGGTTTGGACATGTTCAAATGCGAGAGAGTGAGTATATTGGTGATTGGGTGCTGAGGATGGAGCTGCCAGGCAAAAGGGCGAGAGGAAGACCAAAGAGAAGGTTTATGGATGTGGTGAGGGAAGACATGAGGGCAGTTGGGGTTAGAGAGGAAGATCCAGGAGATAGGCGAAGATGGAAAAAGATGACACGCTCTGGCGACCCCTAACGGGAATACCGAAAGGAAAAAAAGAAGAAGTTTCTGTCGCACCGCTATATTCGACACAATAATAGGAAAATGCTTGAACCATGCTTCTAACATATTTATACTGATAATAAACAATAAACAGTACCATGTCAACCACAAGTTTTGTTCCCTCTTTTCACTAAGGCGGCATCATCATATAAACTCATATTTTATTGTGTAGCTTCTTCCAGTATTCCAGGTACAAAAAAAAAAGAGAAAAAACACCCTGGGCAATTCTCTTCATTGGGGATTTTTTTGAAACGTGGTGGGAGAAGCGAGACGGAGGATTCACCAGATGTTTCCTCGGGAGGTAGCGGCATTGCCTCACCCGCGGCACGGCAACAAAGACACGGGGATGACAATGAGTTCGCTCAATCATGAAGTTATCGCCTCTCCCTTGACAATCGTGTGTGTCGCTCATGTTCAACTACATGCTTCAATCAAACGCAATCCATTATGTGACTTCCAGGATATTCTCAAATCTTTTCTACCCCTAGGAAATAATCTCAACTGAATTAGAGTGATACGTTGATCACAAGCACCTCTACTTACGAGTTGCTTGAGTTAGAAGTTGTTGCTTGTCGATTTTTTTTTCTGTCCTTCATTGCCACACCTGGTTGGCAGTACCTTGTATTCAACCAAATATGTATTTAACCAAACTACATAAATATGTCTTGCAAAGGTTAGCTAGCTTACTGCTCACGCATAATGTGAAACACCTTTGAAGGGGCTAACGAAATTAAGTTTGATGTTGGAGTAGTTGGGAACCTTTTAACAAGCCTGATTTGACTTGTTCAGCTGAAGTCTCAAGAGATTTGCAGAGTTCATATTTGATGATGGTTGGAAGTCTAAGCTTTGTTGGACTTTCGAGGCATGAATTATTGGTTGCTTGCCAATTTGTACCAATTCTGAGGCTTTACTAAACTTTTGAAGGCCCATGGCCAACTGTTCAGATTTTCAGTACTTTTCACACAATTCACTGTTCTCAAACAAGAAGATGAACAGTAAAATTCACAATGAGTGTTTGAAATGTTAAAATGTCCAGGATGTCCACATCTCTGCAATTCTGTGACTCTTCTAGTCTCTCTGCATCTGTTTCAACCTGATGATGAGCATGCCCACTTCTCTCTGAGAATATCATCTTTGAACTCTCGCAATGCCTAATGTGCAGCTGTAATTGAACCAGGTCACCTGTGGTGAATTTTGCCATTCAGCTTCTTTTTCCAGAACAGCAATTTGTTGTGGAAAAAGTACTGCCTGAGACATTCAACATTTAGTGAAGGTAACAAAAAAAATAAAAATTCACCAGAAAGCCAATTATCCCAAACTTATTCTGAGTAGCGACTCAGAAAGGGCCCTCAGTAGGACGCCATTTGATACACTTTGTGTACCTTTTGTGCAATCAACCTCGAAACAGGCACAGCATCAATGGAATAACTGTGTAGGAAAAAAACACCTGAAGCCTCAGAAATGCTGGCTGAATAGAAGTAGAGTGGGGGGCGTTATTTAGTGACACCAAGTGCTGCGGCTCCCCTTGAAGCTCTTTCAGCTCACAACGGTGTTCTAAACATAATGCTGTCATCAACCTTGCTGCCCTTTTTTCTACCTTCGCGACATATGATTTTTTTGCTGCATAACAAGACTCTCATCAACCAGCCACGAGTGACTGGGTAGACATATGCAGAGTTTGTGTTCATAGAAATGAATGCAAAATTCCCTGAACTATTGTTAGTTAGAAGAAGTAATAGTAGTCAAATTACTTTCCTGAGAAAAGTAACACATTACCTTGCTTGTTACACAAAACGGTTGCCGTTTGGGAGGAATATGATATAATAGTAATACTATGGCATTACTTTGACACTCATTACCAGCATCACTGACTGCTCCTTCACTTTGGTCCTCTGAAGCGTGTCGTCGGTCATCCGATGTAGGTCACAAGCATTCTAACAAGTCACAGTGTCTGTTCCTATGCTTAGTTGTTATTGTTTTTGTTGTTGACTCACTTGAGGCGCCTGAGGATGGTCCTCAGAAGTGGTAGACTCTTTGTTTTTGTTTTCATCCCAGCCCCTCTTCGCTCCATGACCAGTGACTGATGGCCAAGTCATTTCTCTCATTGTAAAGCACAATTCGCCAAACGTCGGATTGTTGGGCCACTAATTGGAAACGTCATCTGAAAGGGGACGTGGGTGAAAATGAAAAGAGAGGGGGATATTTTGAGGTTATGCTCGTCATCTGCGCCTATTCATTGAAATTGAACCTGCCAAGATGATTACTGCAAGTTTCACTATTTCATCCACTCTTAGATAATAAATTCTGAATATTATAAGTAAGTGGCGGCACGGTGGTTTAGCTGGAAAGAGTTGGCTTCACAGTTCTGAGGTCCCGGGTTCAATCCCGGACCCGCCTGTGTGAAGTTTGCAAGTTCTCCCCGTGCCTGCATGGGTTTTCTCTGGGCACTCCGGTTTCCTCCTACATTCCAAAAACATGCAACATTGATTGGACTCTCTAATTTGCCCCTAGGTGGGATTGTGAGTGTGGCTCTTTGTCTCTGTGTGCCCTACAATTGGGTGGGAACCAGTTGAGGGTGTCCCCTGCCTCTTGCCCGTTGACAGCTGGGATAGGCTGCAGCACTCCCTGCGACCCTTGTGAGGATAAGCGGCTAAGAAAATGGATGGATGGATGAGTAAGTGTTGCAAGACAATGTGCATACGTCAGTGTATTTTGATGAGTTGTTAGGGGGTGAGACTCGTTCACTTAAAAGTCATAAATGCCGTGTTGCCGTACAGCTGAGTTTAGTCGGTGCATGGCCACCAACCAGGTATGTTAATCAACAAAAGTACATCAAAATGCCGGCAAATTCAAATCCATTCATTTTGTAAGCCTTATTCCATTTACTGGCATTTGCATTCACTTTACAAACCACATAGCTGTTTTAAACTGTCACAGACTCATTTGGGGCTATGTTATGCATGAAACCTTCACAAAAAATACTGAAATAAATCAAAAGAGTATGTTGAATTGAAATAACTATGGCAATCAAGATTTCACCAAAAATCTAATTACTATATTGCGTTACTTCCCACCTTTTGCGATTCTGTTCCTCATGTGTTGATCACCATTATAATATCATGTTTTTGTCTCGTTTGGCAGTAGCCTCTCTGAGTAAGCAATTGAGAATAATAATAACCTTCTGTAAATCACATCTATCTATTTGTCCTGTTTTGACAGTTTTATTTGACCCATGAAAAAACGGGCGGTGAATAAATGTGGCGAGTAAAGGCTGCATGGCAAACATGACAATGAGACACAGCCGGAAAATCTGCGACAAGACGTGATTGGACAGGACAATCTGGGACGTGAGTGGGAAGATAGCACCAAGTTTTATGTGCTTGTTTACTCGTGATGATGAGAGAGGACAGAGACTGATGGTGGACACTAGGTCGACGTGACAAGCCCAGCTCATGACGTGAGATTCTTGAAACGAGACAGGAGGTGAACCATGACAGAAGTACTTTGCTACGGGATACCACGTTCTGTGCTGTGTGACATCAGAAAGTAGTTCTTTTCCAGTCAACAAATAAACACCTCACCTCAAATGAACACCTACTTTTTCCCCCACGGTTACAAAAACAGCAAATTGCTGATTTTGCATCTTTACAGCTGCCATATCAGGTTTCGAAGTAAAATGTGTATAAAGGTGACAGGAAAATCAGCCCTCCCTTCAATAATACTAAGCTTTATATAACTACAATATTATAAGACTGTGATTAGTTTCCCAATACAGTGGTACATCTACTTACAAAATGAACTCGTTCCTGAAGTCATTTTGTAACATGAATTTTAGAAGTGCGTTTTACATGTAAATAGCCTAATCCATTCCATACCCCCCCAGCCCACAAAAAAAGCATTCAAAGTACATCATGTGAAGAATAATAAAAATTATGTTCATTTACCTTTGACATTGGGCAACTATGCAAAGGGAAGGGTGAGTAACAAGCAAAAGGCAATGTGGGGGACGGAGGAGGAGGCAAATGTTTTAAAGCTCAGAGAAAACATACATATGAACATACACACGCACGCAACCTAGTTCCACCAAAGTTTCTTGGGTCCCATGGTCAAGAAACATGAATACATTTACAAAAAAGTTGTACTTCACCAATGTGTGCAACTCTGTGACAAAGCTTGTGAAAGCACTAGCTTGTGATTCAGTGACGCTCAATTGTCAAAGGGAAACAAAATACATCATGGGTAAACATTAATGTCCTTCTTAGCCAATGAGATGCCAGGAAGATGCCACGGTGATAGCTCATGCGAGAGTAGTGCTATCGTGCTACACAAACCAAAAACAGGATGTTTACGTTCGGTGGGATTTGGGGGCTGTGAATCCAGCACCTGTTTTTTCCTTCCGTATCCCAAATTTGTCTTCGTGACAAAAGACAATATTTTTCTGAAGAAGCGTTTCATAACCGAATTTTGGAGTAGCATATCCTGCCATCCAAGCAAAAAATTTTTCAGGGATATCCCTGCTTATTTCAGCAAAACAATGCCACACCATATTCTGCATGTGTCACAACAGTGTGGTTTTGTAGTAAAATTGCTTGCTGTTGTTGAAAGGAAAGGTGCTGTAACACATTGGTAAACATATCTATGTACCACTTTTTAGGGAACATGCTGAGTGTGTGTTTCTTTTGGCTTGTCCCTTTCAGGGTCACCACAGTGTGTCATCTCAGATGAGTGCATATATATGTTTGGCACAATTTTTATGCCAGATGCCCTTCCTGACACAACCCTTCTCAGGGAGTGGAGGCACCCAGTGGGATACAAACCCACAACCCCTGGTTTACCAAACCAGTGCTCTAACCACTGAGCTACGGGGCCTCCTTTTTAGGGAGTATGCTGCAGGTCTCAAATTAAAAATGACCAAAACATATAATGTTTGAACTTAACTAAAAACTCAACTTTTTTTTTTGTTTTGTTTCGTATTTGATATCATGTCATCATTCAATTGGATATATGTATGTTAAATCATTGTATTCTTTTTTTTATTCCCATTCTACACATTGTGTTTCTAAAATGTAAATTTAAAAAAACTGTGAAAGGGAAAGCCAAGAGAAAAACTGGTTTGATTGAGTCTAAATAAAGTTACACCCCCACACGTATGCTTTTAATGGTCATACCCGATAGAGCAAAGCATTCTGGAGTCAATGCGGACATAAAAATATCTACAAAATCAACAAGGTACTTGCTCAATGACGATACTTCATGTAGGTTTGATGTAAATATTTTATCATAATGTTGATTAAAACTAAAATTCCATCAATAATAAGCACTGGTTAATTATCCGGGCACCTTTTCAAGTGGACCAAAATGCGATGGAAGATTCTTCTCGCTCTTCTTCTTAGTCACCTTGCTGCTGCCGCTGCGCATTCAAGCGCGCCGCCTCACAGTAAACACGTTGATGAGGAGCCCGGGCTGTTAGCGATTACAAAAAATGAGCGTGAAATGAGTTTCCCCACTGTTGAATAACCATATCAGGATCAATTAATGGCGTGCGGTATTAATTAACTCACAAAAAGCTGGGAGATGAATGCATGATGTTGACGCTTTAGTTGCTGCAGAATGGAATTCAAAACTTTTTCATCACAGAGATGTCATTTATATTCTCTCCAGACGGTATAAGGTCAACTTTGGCACCATAGCTGAGCCCAATGGTTGGTTATCAAACTGTTTACACCAAGTGCTACTTAAAAATAAACTTAACTCTCCAAGCATGACCGACATACATGACCAAAATACAGTAACATTGGACAACAAAACTGTAAATAAATAGTCATTAAAAATGAATTGTACATTATAGTAAAATAAAAATTGGATGTTCAGTAAATGTATGAGCACATAGAGACATGTAAATGATTTCTACTACAAATTTAGTCTTCTTCTTCTTCTTTCGGCTTGTCCTATCAGGGGTCATCACAGCGCATTATCTTTAATGCACGCATATGTGTTTGGCACAGTTTTACACCGGATGCCCTTCCTGATGCAACCCCTCTGTATTTAGCCAGGGAGAGAAGCTTATAGCATCTGGTATTCCCAGGCGGTCTCCCATCCAAGTACTAACCAGGGCCAAACCCGCTTAGCTTCCGAGATCTAACAAGATCAGGCATTCTCAGGGAAGCATAGCAAGCAAGCTTCTATTACTACTTTATCCATCCATCCATTCATTTTCTTCACCGCTTATCCTCACAAGGGTCGCGGGGAGTGCCGGAGCCTATCCCAGCTGTCAACGGGCAGGAGCCGGGGTACACCCTGAACTGGTTGCCAGCCAATCGCAGGGCACATAGCGACAAACAGCCGCACTCACAATCACACCTAGGAGTAATTTAGAGTGTCCAATTAATGTTGCATGTTTTTGAAATGTGGGAGGAAACCAGAGTACCCGGAGGAAACCCACGCAGGCACGAGGAGAACATGAAAACTCCACACAGGCGAGTCCGGGATTGAACCCGGGACCTCAGAACTGTGAGGCCAACGCTTTACCAGCTGAGTCACCATACCACCCTACTAATACTTTAGTAGTTAATAAAATACAATGTACACAAAGTAAAAAAAAAAAAAAAAAAACAACAAAGTATATAACAGTCACGAGCGCACCCGCATGCCATCGTACTCGCAAATGTCCACACTCAAGCACGAAAAATCACACGCGTAAAATTTGTTATGGGTAGAAATACATATGTATTGAACGACGTCGCTTATTTTGTGTAGTCTCGACCAATGTTCCCTCTAAGCTGTGCCATTGCGCAATTGGGCACTTCTCACACACTCACAGTGCACATGAAAACCGGTCCAGCGTCATGAGCCACAGCTTGACATCTTTTTTTTTTAACATGGAAGCACAGTGTCTCTGCTTAGCCTACTTCTACTTCTAGTTTACCTGACACCGCCCCCGTGCGCTCTTAAAGGGGTACACTCATAATTACAATCAGAACACACACCAGCAACTTGACTTACCACACACATATATTTTTCAAATGTGAGTGACTGGTATTACATTGCATCCAAACATTTAATGCACAAGAAACTACTGTTACTACTTCTATAACTATAATTTTTTCAGTTGAGGGAAAAGAATTAATCAACAATTGACAACTAATCTATTGTCAAATCAATGGACAACATATTTTGATAATTGATTAACTTTTTAGAGATATTGATTAACATAAAATGCTTGGAATTTTCAGCATCTCAACAGTCAATATTATTTCTGTAGTCCTCCATGAAAGCAGAGTGATTATCTTTGTGTTTAAGCAAAATAAGATATTTAGAAACATTTACTTTTTCTTTGGAAAGGAATGTTTGATATTTTTGCCCATTTTCTGATACGTTACAAACCAAAATGGGCACTGAATCATAATCACTTTGTTTGTGAGATTTTATGCGGTCAAGTTAAAATAATTCTGTTTTTTTTTTATTAAATGGAATGACATTTAAAAGATGTTTTGTTTATCAGACTGATCAGTTAATCTAAAAAAGAATCAACAGATTAATTGTTTATTAAAATAATTATTAGCTGCACCCTGACAGCAAAACATAGCCTTGAGTATTTTTTTTTTGTGCTGAAATTGACAGCTTGCTTTGAATTTTATCTTTCATACTTTAGAGCAAGATATTTCAATAAGAGCATCCTTGAATATTTTTGTCAGTGTTTTTCTGAATCCACGTCATTGCTTTTGGAGGCGAGTGGTGCATATGTACTGTAACGCACAGTGACAGAGGCCGTGATCAAAACATGCACTGGGCAATGAAATAAGAAGCGACACTTAGCTCCTGAAGCTTCAGGGTGGGATGTGGAGGGGCACAAAAAAGTGCCATGTTTTTCCTTCCCGCTCAAAGCCCGCTATGCCCACCTGCTTGCCACTCGCTCTCCGGAGGAAGGCTTCCCGTCGAACGCACCTCCATGATTTATGAGCCATCTGTCGCATCTGATGTTCCTCTGGCCCAAGACTGGATGTTCCCGGCTGGCGTTGTGCTCCGCCCAGCCGTGCACCCCGCCGGGGCGTGCCAAGGTCCACTGTAATGAAATTAGAACGGATTTTCTCAAAATGCGCTGTGGGTAACACTGGTAGTACTCGGGCTCGCTCGAGTACTATGCAAATGTGTTGTAAATAACTGTATTGTAATGGTGGTACTTTAATGGATTATTTTTGTTGTTAGCGAGCCTCGCGTGGATAAGTTGTACAGAAAAGTGATGAATGGATGTTATTGGAGGTTTTCATTGCCATTTTAATTTAATTTCCTGTAGTAGTTGCTTTGTGAAATTTATGTCAATGGGAGATTTTGTTTTTTACCTGGTCCCAAAATGTAGCAAGCTTGAAAAGGTTCATATGAAAACTAATATTGTTTAACAGTCCCTGCCAACAAACCAAGAGTATAAATTTTGATTCAATCGGACAATAAATATGTGCTGATTACACCTTAAAGTAAGCACCTTGTTAATATGGATGAAGCACTAAATGTTAATTCACACTGGGTCAAACTTAATTTGCATCTCATTAGTGTTAGGTTTTTTTTGGGTGGTTTTTGTGTTCACTTACTTTTCAGACTACACTAAATTGTGAATAAGCACAAAATCCATTTAACATCTTGAACACTTGGCACCGTTGTTTGATTCCGTGTGTCCTAAACATCATTTTTACATTCTACATCCATTTAATGTTTTGATTTATTTCACTGGACGACTTTATCCACTTTTATAAAATGAATGAATGTTTTATTTATATATATATATAGATAGATATATATATATATAAAAAGGCATGGCGGGTCAGCTGGTAAAGCGTTGGCCTCACAGTTCTGAGGTCCTGGGTTCAATCCCGGACCTGCCTGAGTGGAGTTTGCATTTTCTCCCCGTGCCTGAATGGGTTTTCTCAGGGCACTATGGTTTCCTCCCACATCCTAAAAACATGCAACATTAATTGGACACTCTAAATTGCCCCTAAGTGGGATTGTGAGTGTGATTGTTTGTCTCTATGTGCCCTGCGATTGCTTGGCATCCAGTTCAGGGTGTTCCCCACTTCCTGCCCGTTGACAGCTGGGATAGGCTCCAGCACTCCCCACGACCCTTGTGAGGATAAGCGGCTGATAAAATGGTTGGATGGATGTATATATGTGTGTGTGTGTGTGTGTGTGTATATACAGACCAATTTCTTTGCAAAAAAATGTTTATTTTATGTCATTCATCCAGGTCACGATGATAATCCACAAAGGTTGACCCTAGACAACTTAACTAGACTATTTTTGTTTGTTAAATTTCTTCTTTTGCCTATTTTTTAAGATATTCAAATATGACCAAGGCATTTTTGCTAACTAAAACTTTTTTTCCTCCAAACACAATATTCATACTTTGACTTTCAATATTTGCACTGGTTTCCAAACTATTAACTTTTTCTTCTTGTTTTTCTTTGCCTTCCAGCTTGTCCCTTTAGTGGTCGCCACAGTGTGTCATTTTTTTTCCATGTGTGTGTGTGTCCATCTATGTTTCTACTATCCCTTCATGCAATCGCCCCCCCCTCCCCCAACCACCAAGTGTCTTGTTTACTTCCGCAAACACTCAGCCACAAATGTACTTTTGAAATGTGTTTCGCCCTGAGGCAATTTTGCAGAATGTGTGGGTGTGTAACGATGGCAGCTTTTCAGGTGAGCTCATTTAGCTCTGAGTTAATGTCACACTGGCTGCTACGTTAATTAAACCCATACACACACGGCATATACAGTCGTCTTAATCATGCTGTGAATTGTGTGAATGGGGAAAAAAAATTACCCCAAACTTTAACATCCCTACTATTGTCACTGCTTTTAATTGCAGGTCCATCATAAGGGAGGGATTTAAGATGGGTCTAGCACAGGAAGCCATTCAAGTTAGAAGGCTGACCCCCACCCACATATAAATTTGTGGGCGGTTTGTTATTTTGATTTCTTTATTAAAAGAAAACCTGCTCATCATCAACAAATTCTGACTGATGTATAAACAGTGAAGCAGACTGTACTTGTGTATTTGCACACATTCTGTTCCGCATCCACATCCTGTAAAATTAAAATGTAAGAATTACAGTAGTGTTGGATATACTGTATATTTATAGTATAGTTTATTGCTTTCCTGCATGCCGTGAATTAATATTATGTATTTACAGTGCTGTCTGCTCTTGCCACAAAGCGAGCGGCCGGCCAATTACGCTGCCCGAAATGTGTTATTCAGCAAAAGCAAAAAGACTGTTGACTGCTGTGAGGCGGCGCAGTGGGGGGAGAAAAAATGGGGGGAAAGATTCAATCACAACTTTATACAAGAGCTGCTTCCTTTTCTTTAAAGTAGAAAAAAACAACTACTTAACAAGACAAGGTATAAGGAGAATGACTCTATTCTTACTCTGATAGACCTTGAAAACACGATCCTATTACAAACCATTTCAGTGTTTGTGTTGTTGTCTGCGGGCCTTACGAAAACCATCAAGAAATCGAACAAACAGTTGTTTATGCTGATATAAAATGAGCAGGTTTTTGTTTTGGGTTTTTTTTGTCAATGTTTTTGGGGCTTTGGGAACTGCTTAATGGAATGGCCCAGAGGTTCGTACTTGCCCCACAGATGGCAGATTGCCCACCGCTGTTTTATGATCTGTTTCCAAAATTGAATGTACCAAACCGCACAGTGTACACATCATTCATAACAAACTGCAATTTGAGCATATGTACGGTCAATAATGACCTCTTGGTGTGAGGCAGTAATTCATTGGTTGTAGCTTAATTTATTTTCAATTGTTTGTTCCCAAAGTATTATTTTTAAAAGCATGTTATTTTCATATATATAATATTTATATTTAAGTACAATAACACAGTATGTCCTAGTGAGGAGAAGCATTGCAGAAAACAAATAGCTATTATCATGCTGCATTTATACAGCATAGCGTATTTGAACACCCTGCAAAATTGCAATATCTCCCACTTACAAATCATGAAGGGGTCTGAAATTTTCATCGTAGGTGCATGCCCACTGTGAGAGAGATAATCGAAAATGAAAAATCCATAAATCACAATGTATGATTTTTTTAACAATTTATTTGTGTGATAAAGCTGCAAATAAGTATTTGAACACCAGTCTGTCAGCTAGAATTCTAACCCTCAAAGACCTGTTAGTCCGCCTTTAGGTTCTGGCATGGCCTAGATAGTCTCCAGACCTAAACCCAATTGAAAATCATTGGAGGGAGCTGAAACTCCGTGTTTCTCAGCGACAACCCAGAAACCTGTCTGTTCTAAAGAAGATCTGTGTGGAGGAGTGGGCCAAAATCCCTCCTGCAGTGTGCGCAAACCTGGTGAAGAACTACAGGAAACATTTGACCTCTGTAATTCCAAACAAAGGCTACTGTACCAAATATTAACATTGGTTTTCTTAGTTGTTGAAATACTTATTTGCAGCTGTATCACACAAATAAATCGTTAAAAAAAAATCATACATTGTGATTTCTGGATTTTTCTTTTTAGATTATCTCTCTCACTGTATGTCATTGTCATGCACCTAGGATGAAAATTTTAGACCCCTCCATGATTTCTAAACGGGAGAACTTGCAATACAGCTGGGTGTTCAAATACTTATTTTCTTCACTGTATACTGAACATATTTTAAAATCCATATTTATCAAAAGAAATAAGACAAACAAAATGAGACACTGACTGCATAATGAACGACCAATTGATTTCCTCTTTTAGCTCATCATCTGGAGGCGGGGGGGTGATGGGGGGAGACAGGTGGATGGTGACAGGTGGCGCACACACCAGCAACGGTGGCTACAAGCCAAGTCCTTGCCAAGTATCCAGGAAAGCTCCAAAAGCCCTCCACACCTCCCAAATGACAACAGTGTATGGAACATATCCTGAAAAATCACCAGCCAAGATGCTAAATATTAGCCTAGCTCGCCATGACACGTACTCGAAAATATGTGGTTTGTTTGGTCGTATGTAAAAAAAAGTTTGAAAATGCGTGAGTCTGAGATGAACGTTGTTTTTGATTAATCAATATAACAGCGGTGTGTGCACCCCTGCCTGCACCGTAATGAAGCGAAGACCAATCATCAACATCCTTCACACCTTTCATATCTACAAAGCCAGTAGAACAACGGGAGACATGACCTTCATTTTCCTCGCCTCTTTTTTGCCACCATTACCCTGAACAATCTAATGAGATCAGTATAAAAAGAATTGCTTTAGTTTTAAACGAAAAATTGAAAGTAAAAAGCTATCATATAGGTAGGCACACAAATTACCCCCCCCCCCACACACACACACATTCACGCACACAAACACACACAAATAGCTCCCGTTTTAGGAAAGCCAGTATGATGTGCATACAGAATGGTTGGACCTGAAAATAGGTGATGTTATTAATACTATGATATAGATATGTATACAAGTTCATTATGAATTTGCTTTTGTTGTGTTAATTGTTTAATGTTAATTGTCCACTTGTTTTCACGTCTGCATCACAGCTCAACAAACCGGGGCTCAAATCACGGCACCACCTGTATGGAGTTTCATTTTTTGCCCTGTGCCCGCGTGGGTTTTTTGTGGGTACACCGGTTTCCTCCCACATCCCCAAAAATGCATGCTAGGTTAAATGACAATGCTGAATAGCCCGTAAGAGTGAATGTTTTTTTTTTTGTTTGTTTATATGTGCCCTGCGATTGGTTGGCAACCAGTTTAGGGTGTACCCCGCCTCAAGGCTCCACCCTAGTGAGGATAAGCGGTATAGATAATGGACGGATGGATGGATGGCATCATACTGAGAGATCTTTTTAGGACCTCGGTTATCTTGCACTACATGGGACAGTAGAATAGCTCCAACTTTGGAGGGGACAAAAACACAATTTTAAGAACATGGCATACCTTGGGAATGTGGAACAGAGAGCTACATTGATTCAGGACATCGCTAAAATTGCTGATGAGTGTATTTGTACCAATGGAATCATACACACTGCTGACTTCATGGTTCTACGGTGTCCCGCATTAGTGTAGAATCTACACCTTTGGAATTAGCACTCGATACTGACCAAACAATCCTTAATCGATAATTATCATCGACCACGCTATTATAACATTGTTAGTTTTCATAGTAATATTTAGTGATATACTTTGTTCTCCATACACTCATTTTTCCTTCCGATTTCATTCTCCCAAAAATCCTCCTGAACTGTACCGGCCATGCCGCTCCAGCTGCGGGGTGCGTCCAGATGTGCGGTATTATCCGCCAGGCACCTGCAGACACAAGCCATCTTATTCACTGGGTGTCACAGCCTGGCTTTTTTTTTTCTTGGCACAAGCTTTCCGGAGCCTGCAAAGATAATCATGGTCCAAAATGGTTGAACTCCCAGCCTGCTGACACTCAGTCTGTACAGTCTCTCTCTTTCTCTCTCTCTCTCTCTCTCTCTCTCTCTCTCTCTCTCTCTCTCTCTCGCTCTGTCTTTCTAATCCATTAGACTCATTCAAATTTTAAGGAGCAAGATCATCTTGATAAAGACTGGAGGAGTCTTCAAACTAAACTTATCACTCACTTGCTAGCAAACTTGGCAATGATAATCATAAATTATAAATCTCCATAACTCCATAGGTGAATTAACGCTTATGGGTATAAGTGTGAATGTTTGTTTGTCAATATGTGTCTGACGTGTTCCATAATTTGCTGCCGACCTGTCCAGATTGTGAACTCAAGTCAGATGAGGTAGAGAAAAATTAGGACAATTATATACATGGATGACAATAACATGTTACTTAATCATAAATAATTACAATGTCAGGTTTTTAATTTCCTTGCCCTCATAGCATAGCTGCCTATGTAATTCCTGAATTTAGTACTACAGTAGTTTGTGTGTGTGTTTGTTAAAAAAAAATATTTTTTAAAAACACGTTCAAATATGATGGGGAACGAGTATGCTATTATCTACGATTTGCAAGTTGTAAATTGTAGGTGTTTATGATCCAGTCCAGTCCTGCAGGTGGCAGTAATTTACATTTAAAATTTTTCTTCAGTCAAAAAATTTACAGGCGGAAAACTTAATTATGTTTTTTATTCTTATCCTTTCTTATGACAAACAAGGGAATGTCTGTTTTCTGTCTATCAAATGTCAAAGCGCAAGTGGCTCGAACAGCAAAATTATTAATTGGAGTGGTTTTTGCTGACTTTTGCTTGTATTGCAAAAAAAAGAGGAAAAAAGCAATTATGACATAATTGTTGATTCATCGTTACTTTCAACTTGGCTTTCAGACAACATGGAAGTAGCTATGTAATTAATGCACACTGAGAGATGTTTGAGACATTGCGGTGAAAAATGGAACCCGCCAACGTCAGTACAAGGCATGACAGGTGCTCGCATCCCCATCGCATTCCGCCGCCAGCGACCATTTGGGCCAATTCACAAACAATATTTGCTGACTTCTCTTCCCTTTAATTGGTGTGCAATTTAAAAAAGGAACACAGGAGCGGCTGTGATGTAAATTAGACTGCAGGGCACTTCTCACTTTTTCGTCTTCCTTCTCAAAGAGCCAGGAGGGAGTCGCAAACATTAGTCTGTTAGTCAAGTGACGACAAAGACAGGCTCCAAATTAATTGTCGCAAACTGCAGGCTCAGCGTGCTCTGCGCGTGTGAAACTATTATTTTGATTGCAGCATGAACAGGAGAGTTGCTAATTGTGGAACAGCACGGCATCATTTTTCTTCTTCTTTAAATAGAAAAAAAAGTTAGTTTGTGAAGCTGTTTTGAAGGTTTCCAAATGAGCTCATTCATGCCGGCTCAGCTTTTATGTGCCCACCTACACAAATGACAAGCTATACTGCAGTCTTTTACCGCTTAAGAAAATCACCACTTTTGTTTTATTTTTGTGCTCTTTGATGTTCAAGCTCGAACCGTGGTAAACCGAACTCAACTGAGAGGGAGTGGCTTGAGTACATTGAAACCGCCAAAAACAAGAACAGCATCTGTTGCAGTAATCCTCTGCTGAGTCCTGCTGCCAATAAACAACAACAACAAAATAATGATTGACTCATCCTAAAAACGTTTATAATAGTTTAAACATAAATACGTCGCTATGATTAACTGGTTAGTTCATTTGCGTTTATATTGGTCAGCTGGACTCCAACACTATATTACTATTGATTAATATGTACATCAGGTTTATTTTTCTACTGGTAGGAGTGGAGAAGGGATTTATCCAGTTTCCTTGTAAATCTCAAGTTTATAAACCACTATGATGACAAATAGATCCCTTGAGATGGAAACCTTCCTGCTTGTCCCCTCCATCATGAGGGAAACAAATGCCACGTTGGAAATCGGACAAGGTTGGGCACATGATTTTGAAACAGAATATTCATATGACAAATAAACAATATGTAGTAGAAAGTATGATGCGGTGAATGTGGAATACCATGATGGAATACCAAAAAAAACGCCACTGATGAAACCGCTTTTCTTGGTGGAATCAACCCATATTCTACTGCTGACTACTAAAAAAGGAAAACCGCTTTTTTTTGTGCTCACACTTTCATTGAGCACAATATTCTGTGGATCTGAATATCCATCCATCCATTTTCTTTTTTTGCCGATTAACCTTAATGCTTTACCAGCTGAGCCACCTTGCCGCCAGATCTAAATATATCAGTCAAAATTCTCTAAAATTGCTACCGACACGGGTAACTCTTCTGTGAAAACAGCTGGCAGTAATGAGTTAAATCCATTTGAACTTTATCTTACATTATCTTTAAAGATAAATTACACAGGAAAAAAAATGCAGAAGTCTGCCAATATTCGCTGGAACTTCCACCAACAACCGAGGCAAAATAAATCCCACCCAGATGTTCAAAGATGCTAGTTTCTCAGTTGAGATGTTTACAGGAAATGTACATCATTGACACAAATTATTACTTTCCTCTTAGCATCTTGTGGCATCAGAGCAATGTGCAATAAATGCGTATGCGAGTTATCTTTCTCTGTGTGCCCTGTGAGCGACTCGCAACAGGTGCAGGGTGTCAGCTCCAGATCTAGATACCTGCAACCCCGAACATGATTAGTGAAATAGAAAATGGATGGAATAATCGGAAGTTAATTTGTTCACTCTTGGCTCAAGCTGTTGCCATCATAAAACCTTTATTAACTCTCGAGGCGATGTTTGAAGTAACATTTAAGGATACGTGCCAACATCAAATAAAAATGTTATCACTTAGGAGTCTTTAACGGCAGGTGATGAAATATACACCTTATATAGTATACGCTGTACTACCATCATAGCAGATGTTAAAGTACACCTGGACCATGAGGAAAACATTCCAGATGACATCATCATGCAGACATTGTTTCACTTGAGGATATACAATCTTAATATTATACCACAGTGAGGAAATAATTGTTTTAAGAATAAAAAGATATCACTCAATTGATACTATCTCCAAGACATGAGGAAAACATCCACGGGTTAATGTCAAAGAAAAATCTTAATTGGAGGATGAAAAAAACGAAAACAAAATCTGTTCTTCACATGTGGATAAATTAAATCTAATTGACAAAGTATGACTCCTTCGAAGTTACCCAGATTTCTGTATGATTTGGTGATAAAATTTGATGCCTTGAACTACAAATTTAAATTATTTCGTCGCCATGTTCATAGATCAAATCATGTTTCTCCATTGAATTGGAAGCAAATGCTATTGATCTGTTCCAGCTTCTCAGAAATATTAGTGTTCTTAAAAAACATACAGTAATAATATCCATCCATTTTCTGAGCCACTTATCATCCGTGCAGGAGCCTATGCCAGCTGTCATCGGGCAAGAGGCGGGGTCCACCCTGAACTGGTTGCCAGCCAATCACAGGGCACATGGAGACAGACAAGCGCACTCACGATCACACCTAGCGGCAATTTATGGTGTCCAATTAGTGTTGCATGTTTTTGGGATGTGGGAGGAAACCGGAGTCCCTGGAGAAAACCCTCACAGGCACGGGGAGAACATGCAAAGTCCACACAGGCGGGGCCAGGACTTGAACCTCAGAACTGTGAGGCCAATGCTCTAACCAGTTTCCCCCACCGTGCCACCCAATAATAACATACTTAAATAAAATGTAAAGAAATTAATTGCTTTGGTCATACTTATTGTTTTCATTGAGCGGCCATTTTATGATCAATATGAGACATACAGAGATACAGTGAGATAAGGGAGATACCACAACTTCTCAGCAGTAATGTTAGTTGCAGAATATAAAGAACACATCTGCGAGTGTTGTGATATCAACTGTCTTTGTGTGCTGCTTAATCATTTGCCAATACACAGTTTGAAGCCCACTTTTTTAAAGAATTGTTCACTAATTTTATCTGGCAAATTACTGCTTGTTTTGAAATGAGCCACTATTTGTGCACTGCCCATATTTCCAGTATGCGCTCGCAAGTCAAAGCAAAAATTTGCCCAACATTGCCTTGCATTTTGTAAAGCCCGGAAGTTGGGCAAATTTTTGCTTTGACTTGCGAGCGCATACTGGAAATATGGGCGGTGCACAAATAGTGGCTCATTTCAAAACAAGCAGATTGGTTCACTTGTACCTCAAGGCACCACCGTACATATATTTCTTAAACTCACAGTAAGCCGTACTACAAATATAGCATAAGAGCCCAAAAATGTCATAACAATGTAAAGCTGTGCATACTGTATAACTATTTCATTCACTCCTGACTCACTGAGAGAAACACACAGAGCAAGACACTTGTGCAAATGTTGTTTCGTGATACTCGGTTAGCTTTGAGAGCGCTTTGCGCAGAAGATTTCACCGTCGACACTTAATTAGATTGTGTGCTTCTTCATGCTGATGGCAATCCTCCGAGGACCCTCTATTATTGGGACTAATTGATTCTCATTCATATTTACACCCCTTTGGAACACGAGTCAATGGCAAATATGTGCGCTGTTTCTTTATTCATCAAAAAGCAAAAGCAAGCAGCACTGCTTTGGAAGGAACTGTTTTTGCTGGACACAGTCTTTACTAGGAGAGTCCGCAAAGTGGTGTCAAAATTTGACACCAAGGCTCCGGCTCATAGCAAATGAGCCCCGCGGGAGGACTCGGGGCTCGACTGGACCTCCAGAGGCAGCGTGTCAAGCGAACGGACCATGCCCTGTTCCATGCCGAGTCAAGTGTACAATTCCAAACAGACTTGAAGGTGCTCTTAAGGCTTATTTTTAATAAAAAAAAATTTAAATAAATAGATAAGTGTTGGGGGAGCATGGCAAGCTGCTACGTTGCACGCCTGCATCACCGTTCTAGCAATCTGGATTTGAATCTCGGCTCAGACTTTCCTGTATATAGTTGGCATGTTGTCCCCCGGGCGTACACGGGTGCTCCAAATTCCTCCCTCAAACATGCATATTGGCTTTGTTGAAGACTGAACTGACCCATCTAGATGTTTTCTGAAGACATTTCTGTCTTGTTATGAGAGACATTTCCACACAATGTCATGTTCTCTTATGAAACAGCATAGTGGGGAGTACTGTATTTCTTTTTATCCACCTTGTAACACACCCTGGGAGTATCAATTCACTGTTATTTATATACTGTAACCCTTCCATAGAGAAAACACTCAAGCTTCAAGGTCACCAGCAGCCATTACGAGAAAAACATATCTTGGTGGACACGTCCAGCTGTTCTCTCTGAAATCGAGCAAGTACTTTCCATTTTGTGTGGCTTTTCTTCTCTTTGTGTGTGTGTGTGTGGTGTGTGGTGTGTGTGTGGTGTGTGTGTGTGTGTGTGTGTGTGGTGTGTGTGTGGTGTGTGTGTGTGTGTGTGTGTGTGTGTGTGTGTGTGTGGTGTGTGTGTGTGTGTGTGAATATCCAGTTGAAGCTGCGGGTGCTGTTTGACCTGTAGAACAAAAACGAGCCTCCTGAATACAAAACGCGCAAATGCTCATCATCCTCATCATCCTCTTTTCTATATCTGCTCTTCGTAGGGCATGCCTTTTAGTGATTGTGTGTGGTACCACAGTGCCATCTGTTGGTTCTCATGGAGGCATTTTTTTTCTTGACTTTTTTTTTTGTCTTTTTTTTTTGTTTTTTTGCTTTTCTGTTGGCTCATAGTGTTGATCACAGGTGCTGTTTGACAGAAGGTCAAAGCTTGGACAAATCCCGGGATCTCTTCTCAAGTGTTGTTTGGTGCTACTACCTCCCCCGCCAGGCTTTTTAACGGTGGCGTGTGCTTTGAGGGAGTTGTAAATTCACTGAAGACATAAATTCAGGGATCATGTGCACAGATCTACTGTACACAATGTATTTGTCATCACACATGTACAACCCAAGAACAAATATATATATATATATCTATATATATAGATATAGATATATATATATATATACTACTACCCCCAAAAAAATCATTCAGAAGACTATTTTATATATAGAATTAATCTCAAAATGATGAACCAAAAATGCTATTTTGTGACAAATCGATACAATCGGTCAGTCATCGTAGTGTTAAAAATTGAGAAATTATCTTTTGTCATTGGCCAACAACAAATACGTGATTATGTGTGGTTTTCTTTGGTTAAGATACAAACCATGTTTTTCTGATTTGAAAAATAATAAAAGAAATAGGACACAATGGAGACACATTCATTTTTTATTCAATTGGAATTTAATTATCATCTCTGGCTAACAAAGAACAAGTATTCCCAGATTTTGAGTTTATTTTGTTATTATTAGAAACTTTTAAAAAAAAGGTTTTGTTCTACAGAAAAAAACTATTTTAAATATTTTTAAGAAAACGTTTGGAAATGCCTTTTTTAAATATTGTTTTGTGCAAAATTTAGAACATAGACCCACAATGTCCATCAAAAATTGTCTCACTCCAAATTCTGTAAAGTTTTCTTTTGTCAAAACTCCATCTTTTTCAGCGTCAAAGAAATACGAAATAAAATTTTAAAAAAGCAAAAATTTGAGATCCTTGTTTTTTTATTCAAATTCATTATTTTTTTATTCAAATTCATGATATTACTTTTGTACTTGTTCAATGAAAAGCATCCAATAACTAGAGTAGATAGTGTTGAAGCAATATTTAGCGATTACAGGTTATGAAACAACAAATTCAGCCTTCTACCGTATCTTATTTTTGTCATTACCATGCCTTGTCTTGCTTGTATGTGTGTGTGTGTGTGTGTGTGTGTGTGGTGTGTGTGTGTGTGTGTGTGTGTGTGTGTGTGTGTGTGTGTGTGTTTTACAGTAATACTTTGAGTAACTATATAGTTTCTTATGTACTTGTGGATGGAAAAGCAAAGCGTAGAGAGTCTCTGTCACTGAAATGCACAAGTACAATCAATGAATATAAGTAAATGTATTGTTTTATTCATCATTTAAATCCTCTCTTTCTTTTTTCTTTCTTTTTTTAAATAAAGAGACACTCCGCTTCTTATCCAGACAAACCTCGGTCATGTTTAAAAATTAATACAAGTACAATGGACCCGTGACCCTAGTGTGGATAAGCGGTTAAGTAAATGGATAGATGCATGGATGAGTACAGTGGATATGGTGTCTCAAAACATTGACCTAATTAGAGCTGGATTTCCATTGCAATGATTTGATGAGGTGAACAACTGCATTTGTTTTGCGGTTGTCCAGTTGATGTGAGTATGTTGAGCCATAGAATTTTAGTTGACCTGTAAATATTCACCCAAGTATTAGAAATGGTAGTAATAGTCACAAAAACATTTGTGAAATCGGAGGTACTCTGTATTTTTGTTTATATGTTTTATTCTCCATCTTTCTGAGCTGTATATGTAATGACTTTATTTTTCTAATGGGGATCGCATGCATCATGTTGAACAAAATACCATGCGAGTGACTGCTTGTCAAGTCTCGTGTTGTACTTTTCCTCATCATTTGCAGCCCCAGCTCCTGACTGCTCATTGTTGTGCCGTGTAGCTCCGGTAAACGGCCAGCAGAGCTCTATTATTCTCACCGATCATTGTTTTATAAGCCTCTTTTCTCTGAATAGCCATTGTTCAATCGTCTCATTCCAGGCCACCAATGCGAGTCGTTTCCAGGCGGGCACTGTAGAAGCGTCGACTTACAGCTGAGCTGAGGAAAGTCTTGATAACTAAGCTATTGCATGATCCCCTGGATATTGTGTAGTGCACAGAGAGATCCGGCACTGTCCAAAACACAATGACTGCACAGGTGGTGTTCACAATGCCCCATTTAACAGGTGTACTTTGAGTATTGTAGTAGTATTGAGTATTGATCAGCACTAGAACATCTTTGATATCCTTATTTTCTATTAGCTAAGTTCCAGAAAGATAATTTCCACCCCTTTCTTCAAAGTAATATGTTAACATATAGTAGTAGGTTTAGTATCCCTTTAGACAATTTTTGGAAGACCCCGATGATGATCTGTATTTGGAGGTTTCTGATTTTTCAACATTTAAGTTAATTAGAAAGCCATCTGTTGATGAAAGTGAAGCCATATCTGAAACCCACTGCTTTAACATCAGGGGAAAATCAAAAGAAATCGAACAAGATGAGAATGGTTCATCCTTGGGTTCAATTTCCAATTGTCTGAAAGTGCCACATTCATTCGTTCAAACAATTATATGGACGTATGAATATGAGGGTCCAATCGATACAAATTATTTGAGTCTGATGTCAATTCCAACATTTGGACAGAGGACATTAAGATTTTTGTTGATCTGTTTTAAATAATTTCGCACCCATGCCCACATACTTACCACTCTTTTGTGTCAATCCAAACTCACCAAGATTATTGTCATTGTATTTAAGTCATCAATTTTTTTCATTTTATTCAACAAAAATTAACATTAGTTCAAATTGAAAATGCAGAAAAGGACTACATATCAGTTGACCATTATTCAGTTACTGATGGTCTGTAAAATCCATCAGAAAATCGGTATAATGTTGACGATTGTTTTCCAAAGCGAAAACTGATGTTTGTAATTTTCATTAAATATAAGGATAATCAGTCTGATTTCATGGAGATCTCCAGAAATCTGAGAATATTTACGATTCATTTATGATCGAATCAGTTGTAGATTAATTTCTTAGTTATTTTTCTTTTTTTGGTTGTTCTTTTTCCTCCATTTCCTTTTCCTCTCACATGATGTTGTAACACTTGAAGCAACACTTATCCTCACACCGCCTTCCTTGGCGTGCAGTTAACAGCAATGTGTGTACGTAAGTGTTGCCATGGCCGTGTGTTTCCCCCTCAACACTCTTGTCCCGCCGCACTCGGCCATAAGGGACCTGCACTAAGTGGGAAGGGAAATCAATAGTCAATTTCATTTTGCCATCACACTGTGCAACGGATACGAGATAGGAGTGGATTGGGTCTGGAGCTGGAGTGCAAATCCAAGCATGACTGAGCCCTGATTCTCCCTCTGCCTTGTCTCTTTTTACATTTCTTCATCTCGAATGTGGAGGAAATTTAGGCTTCATTGAGTATGACTGTGCTTATGAGCCTTTCAAAGCGTATCCTTAATTGACTTGTTATTTTTTTTTTGTTTGTTTTTTTTAAGTGACACTGCCAAGGAAAAATGTATTTAACTTAAGGTGCTACTGAAGACTGATGGTTCAACTCTGGTTGAGCTGAACTCTAAGTTCATTAATAGCATTTCTACTCCTTTCAGTGGGAAAATATGATTTAAGACACGAGTGTTTTGAGTTATGAGTGTGGTCACAGAAAGATTTAAACTAATATCTTGAGGCACCATTGTATGCAATTAATTAAAACTGCCTTTTACAATTTATATCTAATAATATACCGTAATTCCCGGCCTACAGAGCGCACCTGGTTATAAGCCTCACCCAACACATTTGTAAAGGAAATACCATTTGGTACATACATACGCCTCAGCTGTGTAAAAGCCGCAAGTGCCCACATTGAAACACGAGATATTTACAAACAGTAAAACAGTACACAGAAAGTCTAATGCTAGCGGCGCGCTAACAGGGCCAGTTAAAAAAAAAAAACATACTGGTAAAAATCACTGAGACACGCCAGTAACACACTAGCGCAGCGCTAACAGGTCAGGACCAGTAAAAATCCCTTCCTCGCCACATATATTTCAACGGTCTTACTTTTACTTTTTCTGCTAGAGTTTCCCCTTGTGGGTGTCACAAAAATGCACAAATTAGCTGCATCACCGCATAAACCGCAGGATTGAAAGCGTGTGGAAAAAGTCGCAGTTTATAAGACGGAAATTACGGTAAATCAGCACGGTGACTGCCTGACTGACTCAAAGTGGGCAGTGGCTTGTCTCGGCACCGTCCCGTGTGTATTCGGCATCGTTTGGCTTGACTCGGGTACAAGTTCATCATGTGCTCAGCTTTGTTTAGGTGTTTGGACTCAGAGAATTGAGTCGAACACTGATGTATTTTTAGGCTGATTTTGTTTGGGGTCGTAGTCCGATTTGTACGACCCCTAAGTCGTTCGAACTAGAAGGTTCCGCTGTATTTCACATTTTAAGAGGGGGGAAAAAAAGACAAGACCAAGACAAATCAAACAAGCATGGATGCAAGCATCAATGAAAACAACAAAACAGAAAATGAAACAAACATCTGCCCAATTATCATTAATAATGACCCATGTACACATCCATGTTCAAAAGGTGGTAGGGAGAAGCAAAACTTGTTCCTTCCACTTTAATCTCCTTTGCCTGATCAATGTACAGAATGAACAATATTTTGGCACTTTCATTTACTCCTACCATAACATGAGATACAATATTAAATGCTTTGTACACAATTACCAGTCTTTGTAACTACCACTTTCCTACCCACTGACCGTATCTGAATATACAATATTTATACTTTATATAACAATCTGTCTTGCTACATCTCAAAATGATTGTCAAATTGTCTTTATCAGCACCACGAACTCCTCCCAAGTGTGTGGGTATGTGTGTGTGTGTGTGGTGTGTGTGTGTGTGTGTGTGTGTGTGTGTGTGGTGTGTGTGTGTTGTGTGTGTGTGTGTGTGTGCAGGTTGCGTGCATGTGTGTGAGATCGTGCTTGGTTTTTAGTTCTTGCAGGTAGGCTATGTTGGAGTCATTCAGGTGCTGTAGCCCATTCAGGGGCCTGTAATGGGGCCAAGACCAACCCTATGAATTTGTTGCTGATGATTAGTTCCAACCACCCCACCACTCAGAGACGAATTCCTTCGGCCAGCCCAACAAAGAATTTATGGAGGTGCCCCTGATCCATCCATCCATCCATTATCTACCACTTTTCCGGGTCGGGTCCCAGGGGAATTAGCTTCAGCAGGGATACCCAGACCTGATCCCATCTCCAATTAGGTGCCTTTCTTAAGATGGACTTGGATTCCACCACACTCCCATATTTTCAATACTCTTTGTCCAGTTCATACATCCAACCACTCAATGTATTTGTACTTGAGACCTTTTTGAATACTCAGCCTGACTCGTTTTGATCTTTTACCAGCATGCTGTTTGTTCCACGATCCCTGCAAGTCTGCTCACTCCCATCACCCTGTCGACATGAACTTGGCGCCCAAATCTTTTCCCCAAAGAGCAATTGTCCTCCTGTGGTTTGCAAGCTCTACACCACCTGTTATGCAATAAATAGTCATCATCTCAACATGCTTGTTCCCTCTTGTTTCTCCACTTGGGACTCCCCACCACTAAAACCCTGAGAATGATTTGATTTAATCTCTTCAAACAATTCACTTGTATTTTTAATCTTCTTTTCCTTTCGGCTTGTCCCGTTAATGACATACATAATTGCTTCGTTGTTTTGTAGTTTTGGCACAAAACACCCGCTAACACTAACCCTATTAAAAACAAAAGTTTGTATAGTAAGTAAACCAGTAACTGTGTGAAATTGTACCATAGCTAATTTAGGTAGCAAACTTGTTGGCAGTGATCAAGTGAAGGTTCCCCCACCATTTGTTGCCAGGACATATTTTTAAATATTTGAACACATGCTTATTGACTCAATATAATGTTGCTTGAATGAGAAATTTTCACACAATGGACTCACTTACTGAATCATTATGCCCCTTCTTATTGCTAAATCTATTCGTCATTATACGTCATAAAAAAAACTAGATGAATTGACCGTGATTCGAAGTGTCCTACGAGACAGTTTGCATGTCTGCTGATAATAACACATGAGAAGAAGAGGAACAGAAAGCCATTCACATGCACTCTTTGTCACATTTCAGCACATATGCTTGCTCCATCTGCATGCAACTAGAAGCACATTTGCATTTTAACAGCAGGCGACATGTCACTCAGCAGACAACGTACAATTTCATGTTTGTCGCAGGCAGGTAGACATCAATGCAGGAAGGAAACAGCAGGGGAAAAGGATGCCAAAACAAGTCACTGGAGTACATCAAAGACAGCCAGTCAAAAACTCATAATGAGAAATAATTTTATTGACGTAAATAATTTCATGTTTTGTTTAAGACCCCAAAAATTAACTACACCCATGTATTTTTTGTTTCCTAACATTGACTGATTAATTGATTAATTCTACATTGTGCCTTATGGTTAGTTACTATTTCAAATGAGCATCGCTAAGATGCTAACATGCTATGAATTGATATTCCAGTATAAACCATGACAGCAACCTGGTTAGAAAAAGCACAAAAAAAGACAATGATTTTCCATTATGCCCTGTAGTTAGGTACAATCTCTAATCAGAATTTTACATTGTACTATTTGGTCCGGTACTATTTCTCATGTGAATGACTTGAAAGCTAACGTGTTAACAATGATATACAGGAAGATATCGCCTTAAATAGAAAAACACCAAGACTGAGCTTGTTCAGAATTTTATATCTTGACCTGTAGTCAAGTACAAGATAAAAGGTAATGAAATTCTAACACGCTAACAGATGATGTGCTAATATACAACCAGTGGGCAGCCTAAGCTTGATAAAGAAATAAAATGGATTGTCAAGGATTATCTATCTTGGCCTGTAGTCAGGAATCCTTACAAATAATCATTGGTGGAATGCTGACATGCCAACAGTCACTACACTGACATTTGTGATTGAAACCCAAGTAAAAAGTCAGATCAATTAACATTTCACATGTAGCCAATTAGTTTGAATGCAAATTGGCACAGTCCTACCAGTTGATGTACTAAATTGTAGTAAGGAAACATTATGAATACAGAAGGCTTAAGTTTCATACATGGTGGCCTTTAGTCAGTCAGATCCTTTGTTTGACCCCACTGAAGCAAGGACCTGAAACTCAATTTTCCTTGGTCCATTGCACCAGTTTTAGCGGGTCTGACTTTGGAGGTTGCACTCAGGCCTTCAACATTTAAGCATTAGCATCAGCAATTAGCCACCGTCACCGTGATTGCAACAGGCCCAATTGCGGTTAACGACTGTGTAATGTTGGCAGGCTACGACCCATGTGACTAATCTGAGCTCAGTCACGTCTGCAACAAAGAGGAGGCTGCCGTCTCATTAAGTACAGGAACAAGCGCGCCTATCAGAAAGCCATTAGCTTTGGGGGCTAATATCTCACGCTCGCTGAAATGTAGCATGTCATGCCCAGCGGACATAGGCAATCAACATGTCTTCTATTACTAACAATTAGCAGCGAGGCTCAAGCCAAGTATGCTCTTGTGGACTGACTAGTTAATGCATAGTGGATATAAAAAAAAAAAAATCTACACACCCCTTTTGTTGTGCCGTGTTTCTGTGATGTAATAGATTAAGACCAAGATAAATAATTTAAAGTTTTTTTCCAGGATTAATGTGACCTAAAAGCTAAAAAAAAGAATATTTGCAAGACTGTAAGTAAATTTAAATAACTGAGATAATGGTGGAGTCACGAATGGTGTACTGGTAGACACGCCTGCCTTTGGTGCGGGCAGCGTAGGATCGATTCCCGCTCAGTGATGGTGTTGAGACAGTATCCACCCTGCGACTGACTGGCGAACAGTTCAGGGTGTAGTTCGCCCAGAGCTATCTGGGTTAGGCTCCAGCTTTCCCATTACCCTACTGAGGATAAGCGGCTTGGAGGGCAGCATGGTAGCTCAGCTGGTAAAGCATTGGCCTCACAGTTCTGAGGTCCCAGGTTGAATCCTGGACCCACCTGTGTGAAGTTTGCATGTTCTCCCTGTGCCTCCGTGGGTTTCATCCTGGCACTCCGGTTTCCTCCCGCATCCCAAAAACATACAACATTCATTGGACACTCTAAATAGCCCCTAGGTGTGATTGTGAGTGCGGCTGTTTGTCTCAATGTGCCCTGCGATTGGCAAGCAACCAGTTCAGGGTGTACTCCACCTCCAGCCCGTTGACAGCTGGGATAGGCTGCGGCACTCCCCGCGACCCTCGTGAGGATTAGCGGTGAAGAAAATGAATGGATGGATGGATAATGGTGGTTGTAATGTGGTCTGAACATCCTCACAGAACTGTGATGTGGTGCAGGCCCTGAGAGAAATGTGAATACCCACCACCCATCTACATGTATCTAACGACTGTATAATTTTATGGAGAATACCAAAGTCATAGCTAGTGTTTTTTTTTTTACAGCTCAGGGCTTCTTAACCAACAACACCAGTGTTGTCACATTGATTGGACTGAATGAAGTAACTCATGAAATCTATTTATTTTTATATGAAACTGTAAACTGAAATTGGAGAGCCTCTCCCGCATCAGTTCATACATAAAAGAAAAATAAATACAAAATGTCATGTCATTATCCAAGCCGCTTATCCTCTCAAGGGTAATGGGAAACCTGGAGCCTAACCCAGTTAGCTTCGGGCGAAAGGCGAACTACACCCTGAACTGGTCGCCAGTCAGTCGCAGGGCAGATCCCACGCTGCCTGCAGCAAAGGCAGGCATGTGTACCACTACACCATCAGTGGCTACCTAAATAAAAAATAAAAATAAATAAATAAATAAATAAATTAAATAAATAAAAACACATTTGCAAAATGGGATGCATAAAAAGTATCACTCAAGATATAATTTGCGTGCCTTTGTATTAATAGTGCAGCTAGAGGAAAGATGAGAGTTGAGGGTGATGATTGCCCTCGGAAAAAAGGTTCCCCTTAGTCTGTTAGTCCTTGCTTTTGTGCATTTGTACCGCCTTCCAGATGATGGCAGGAGCTCAAACAGTTGATAATCGGGGTGTGTCATGTCCTAAATAATGTTTCGAGCTATCCTGAGGCACTGAGAGGCATAGATGTCTGTCACAGAAGGGAGAGGGCAACCAACAATCTTGCGCAGTGCTTTGACTGTACTCTGCAGCCTTGCACGATCTGCCTCAGTGCAACTCCTGTACCGAATGGAGACACAGTTTGTCAGCAGACTCTCGATGGATGAGCAGTAGAAGGCCAGTAGCAAATTAGCGTCCAGGTTGTTTTTTCCTGAGGACTTTCAGGAAGTGGAGACGCTGTTGAACCTTTTTGATGACCACTGAGATATTATCTTTCCAGGAGAGGTCCTCAGAAATCAGGACTCTCAGGATCCTGAATGTGGGGACTCTCGGAATCAGAACCAGATTTAATGGCCAAATATGTAACAACAAACAAGGAATTAGTTTCCGACAGTCAGTGCTGCCCTGTTGTCAGCGAATTCGTCGTTGATGTTATTTTTGTGGACTGAGCTGCAGTCAAAGTTGTAGCAACAGTACAGGAGGGGGTTTAGCACACAGCCCTGTGGTGAGCCGCTGCTCAGTGTGGAGGAAAGGTGGGAGCAATTCTCACAGTCTGGGGTCTGTTGGTGAAGAAGACTCTAGGTTAGCTTGACTCCTGACTCCAATTATCTTTCAGACAAATTATTAGCCAAGGGGTTCAGATATTTCCCACACTCTAGTGTTATGTCTAGATAAACATGGAAACGTACACAAGAATCGTTTGTGTGGTTTTAGTTTTAGAATACTCAAAAGTAAGGTGATATTTTATGCCCAGTCTATGCAGAAATCTAGGTCATTTAAAATGGTTTACAGAGCATTATGAGATTAAAATTGTTGTTAAAAAATTACAATATTGGAGTTGTTGTGTTTTGTTGTTAACTGATTTTTTTCATTAAAAAATATAATGAAAGGGATGAATTCATACTTTTTTGGGGGGGACAGAATATTGCAAGATAAAAGTTGAATTATTTTTTTTTAAGAAAATAAATCACAAGAATGAATTTAAAAAAAATCACAATGGAAGAAGCTGTAACTATGTAAAGAAAATCATAATCTTGCAAGAGATAAAAAAATTAATTTATGTGAATAAAGTTTTTTTTCTGGGAAAAGAACATTTGTCTTTCTCTTTGAAGTCAGTCATGTCTTTTATCAAAGGGAAAAGTCTCAATATTAGTTCTTCTTGCAACTGTCTTTGGTTAGTCTGCTTGAAAAACCTTTGTTTTGTCCTCCTCCTCCTCCACCTCCTCCCTGACAGTCCGTCATTCAAGGGCCTCTTCCCTTCTTCTTGACTGCTTCTACTTTCAAATCACTTACAACATTTTTCTTCACGACCACATGTGGTGTGGACGTAGCTAGTCCGAGCCCGGCTGCACGTGATCCTGCCGTCTGTGGTGAGTTGAAGTTCTCATCTGTACTTTATATTCAAAACGTTTGATGCTCTTTTTCCACAACTGATGATAACCATTTTACCACATACGGTCCATCAGCTTTTGCCTAAATGTGCTGCTACTTACTATCCTCCTCTTAAAGATTTCAGAGTTAGAAGATTTTCTTTTATGTTGGCATTTGGAAACATTTACCTTACAGTATGGACTTAATGTTGCTTAAGCAATGTCGTACTATCTGCGTAAAAAAAATATTTTCTTAATGTGAGATAGTATGGCGAGATTTTCCTTTGGTGTTGACATTCGGCAATGTTTTCCTCAGAATATGGACGTACTATCGCATGAGCTACTTCAGACTTTTTAAACAACTAGCTTTGGATATTATATCATTATTAATGCTTCACCAATTATAAATTGTGAGTTTGATGTTGATATTTTGCAATATTTTCTTCACTGTATCAATTTAGTGTTGCATGTTTACACTAAGTCTACTTATTTAAAAGAGGATATGAAACAACTATCTTTCCTCTTCTTGAAAAAATGTGGGATATGATTATTACCATTATTATTCCCAAATGATACCATTTTTCATGTTGGCAGATGGGAATCTTACCACACAATATGAACTGTAGTAATGCGTCATGTTTATTGTCTTTCTATTCTTCTATTAAAAACAGCATGTGAAACAATCAGTTCTCTTTATTAAAAAATTACAAAATCAATTAGTAATCCAGATCAATATTTACGATTACCAAGTGGTAGCCTCTTTTTCAAGTTGCCATTTGGGATTTCTTTCTTTATTTTAGTATGGATTAGGTAAGCTGCTACTCTTAAGTCTTGTTGATTGTTTACAGTGATAGCATTTTCATTGGAGGCGCGACAATTAATCAACGACTAATTCTTTATCAATGAATTATTGTGAACTATTTTGATGATCCGTTTGATCGTTGAAAGACCTTTTTTAACTTTTAAATGGTCCAAATCCTCACAGTTTCAGCCTCTCAACAGTGATTCTCTGATTTGTGTAGATCTCCATGAAAGCAGACTGATTATTGTGTTTGTTATAAATAAGACATCTGCTTTATTTTGGAAAACAATTGCGGACATTTTTTTCCTATTTTCAGACAGACATTAGAGACCAACCCACTAAGTGATTCATCATCACTTTATGTTTGTGAATTTTCTGTCACTTTAAAATAACGTCCAATATTTAATAAAGGGGGATTAATTGGACACTAAATTGCTCCTGAGTGTGATTGTGTGACTGTTGTCTGTCTCCATGTGGCCTGCCATTGGCTGGCAACTAGTTAAGGGTGCACCCCGGCTCCTGCCCGTTAACAGCTGAGATGGGCTCCAGCACTCCCTCGACCCTTGTGAGGATAAGCGGCTCAGAAAATTGATGGATGGATTTAATAAAGGGATGGAAAATATTTTTTTTGAAAATCCCATTGCTCAATTAATCCACAAGAATAATCAACAAATTTCTCAATTATAAGAGTAATCTTTTGTTGTGGCCCAATTTAGATGTTAGAATTTGTTGAGATATTCCTCACTGTACAACTGTGGCAAAACGAGAGCGTTGCCGTGTTCGGGTTTGTGCCATACATTTAATACTAAGATAATATATTAAACCTCTTGTAAACCTCTCTGTAGTAAACCTCTTGAAAACAAAAAGTGGAATTTTTATCCCAACTGAGTTAAATGTCAATTCATCTAAAAGATGCACGTAAATTTCTATTTCTTTCTAAAAAGTAAGTGGGCTTAGTGTGAGAAACAAATAGAAAAAAGGAGGAAGTGGTATGCAGTGTGTAATTGTATTGTGTGTCAAGGATATTGCTAAATCTTGAGTGTTGCAATAAACCTCCTCCTTCTCCTCCACCAGCAGCGGGAAAGGAAACATATGGAGGCTGTAGTAGAATCATCATTGCAACACACTTGCATATGTGTACACAACACAACTGGCACCTACAATAATGTTGCTTGGTTGTAAAACAAAAAGATGGATGGAAAGGACAGAAAAAACATGTGCTATGAGAATAAATCTTTTTTTTTACCCTGAAAAACCATTGAAAATTTTGAAAAAAATTTAGCATTTTGTCACGAGGCCCCCCCTGAACCCCAGACTGGTGGCCATCCAGGCCACCAAACACGAGACGTCCGGGCGGACAGGTCAGGAGGACAACCCGGACGCCAAGCACCAGGGTCCCCATGGGGCGATTCGGGCGGACGACCTCTGTGAGGAACCCAACGGCGAAGCAGGAACCAGAACGCGGCAGGCCACTGCTCCGGACGAGAACCTCCCACACCCTCGTTGCAAGACGACCAGGGATTGGTCGCCAACGAGGCCAGGTCATGAAGCGGCTGGGAGCCATCTGGAGTGAATAGGATGATGGAGAGAAGGACCAGAGCATTGACCGTCACCATCCCGAAGTCTCTCCAGCTCCGGGGTGGCTCATCAGAACTCCCCAGCTCTTGTCGGACAGCAACGTGAGAAGGCGGCGCCAGTACCGCCCCCCTCCTGGTCAGCAACGTGAGAAGGCGGCGCCAGTACCGCCCCCTCCTGGTCAGCAACGTGAGAAGGCGGCGCCAGTACCGCCCCCCTCCTGGTCAGCAACGTGAGAAGGCGGCGCCAGTACCGCCCCCTCCTGGTCAGCAACGTGAGAAGGCGGCGCCAGTACCGCCCCCTCCTAGTCAGCAACGTGAGAAGGCGGCGCCAGTACCGCCCCCTCCTGGACAGCAACTTGAGAAGGCGGCGACAGCACCGCCCCTCCTGGACAGCAACTTGAGAAGGCGGCGCCAGTACCGCCCCCTCCTGGACAGCAACTTGAGAAGGCGGCGCCAGTACCGCCCCCTCCTGGACAGCAACGTGAGAAGGCGACGCCAGTACCGCCCCCTCCTGGACAGCAACGTGAGAAGGCGACGCCAGTACCGCCCCCTCCTGGACAGCAACGTGAGAAGGCGGCACACCCATCGTCATCGCCACCTCCTCCTGGACGGGAGCGTGAGGCGGCTGGGGAACTGTCGCCACCTCCTGGACAGGAACATATGGGCGTGCCCGTCGCCGACAGAGCAGGAACGGGGAGCGACCGCGGGCCGGTCGCCGACAGAGCAGGAGTGTGGAGCGTCCGCGGGCCGGTCGCCACTGACACTCCAGAGCGCGGACGAGAGGCGGCTGTGGAGACGTTGCCACCTCCTTGACAGCAACGTGAGGCGGCATCGGGTCGGTCCCCACTGCCACGTGAGCTTGCAGTGCATCCGTTGAAACAGCAACGTGGGCGTGGCGCGGTGGCGAATCCGTTTCCAGGGCAACGTGAACCTGAGTAGGCAGAGAGTCAGTCGAACCTGACACGTGGGCGTGTCTCGGGAGCGGGTCAGTTCCAACTGCCGCGTGAGCTCTGCTTGGAACCGCCAAAACCTCGACGTGGGAATGGCGAGAAGGCGGGTCAGTCTCCACAGCTACGTGCACTTGGCGAGGTGGCGAGTCTGTTCCCACTGCGGCGTGCACTTGGCAAGGGGGCGGGTCGGTTTCCACGGCAACGTGAACCTGAGTCAGCAGCGAGTCCGTCGCCGTTGCGACGTCAGCGTAGCTCGGCTGGTTCGCCAATCCTTGCCGGACCTGGGTCGTGAGAGCCGCCAATTCGGTGCTCTGCCGCTCTATCACTGCCCGCATTTCACGGCGGAACCCCTCGTGATTTGGTGGCACCTCCTCCCTCTGGGCTGGAAGCTTCACCACCAGCTGCGGGTCTTCCGGTTTCGCCATTGCCGGCGAGGAGTGGGAGGACGATGTCTTAGTTGCCGCGCAGCGGGAGGCACCGGGGAGCGCCCGGCCGGGGCGTCTCCTCTGGCCGCCACGCGGAGGTCCCGGGTAGATGGCCGAGCGGGTTCCCTCGTACCGATAGGTGTACTTGGATCTACAGGGCGAAGTCGCTCGGGTGCTGGAAACGCGGGGAGGCGGAGCAAACTGACTGGGATGAAAAACCGGGCAAAGAGATTCAAAATCCAAGTCGTCGGAGTCGTACTCAGGCACCCGGCCAAACAAATCACGGTCCTCCTCATATTCCGAAAAGTCAGAGTCCAGAAGAATATGAGGAGCCGGACGGGTCGTGTTCGGGACGTATTCATACCTTGCTGGCGGAGCGTAAGACACGGGAGCGGAGGACATCAGAGAGCCTACCCGGATCGGACAGGCTTGGTCCTCCGGCAGACGGTCTACCTTGCGTCGGTCCCGGCGACGCCGGGTCTTTCCTGCTGGGTCCTGTGAGGGCCAGTTCGTTCTGTCACGTCCCATCGGAAACGAGAGTAGGACCCAAATGCAGGAACTCGGAAGACGCAAGGTAGTTCAAGAAGAGACAAGTTTATTGTAGGCAGAGGATCGAGCAGGCAGTCCGGTGCAGAAGGTTGGTCGGAGAACGGACGAAGGTCGGTACACACAGGTTCAATCAGGAATACGAGAGTGCTGGAACGGGACATAAAGCTCAACGAACTGGCGCCGGACCAGTCGTCACCGGGTCCTATATATACAGGGGATGATCAGCCCGCATGAGGCGCAGGTGTGTGCCTCCCAATTAGCGCAGCCACGTGGGCACCCGCACAGCTCGTGCTGAAGCGGCAGGATCATGACACAAGACCGCCAGGATGCAAACTGGATTTTAGGCTGGCATATGAGCACTTTAGAGCGCCTCATTGTCATGGTGTGGAAACTGAGATTTAGTACGTACAGTCATCGGAGGATTTAGGTTTTTGTATTTTCTCTTCTCCTATATGGAGACGTGTAGGCACACAAAAGATGGTAGACCCAGTAGCATCCATTTTGCAGGTTGTAGAATTTGTAGTTGATTGACAGATTAGGTAACGGTTAAAGTGCTTGGCACCCTAATCATATTTGGGTCTACTATGGAAACAAACACAGTGCAGCTCAGCCTGTGAAGGTACTTTCATCTTTTGCTATTGTTTTCATGGTAGTTGTCTACATTTTTTCAAAACAGGAATTGGCGTGTAGTCCTTTCCTAAAAAGAAATAATTTAAGATTGCAAGTACGGTATTATCACCTACACTCTTGCATTTATGATTTACCCATAATTATCTTTATAACAGAATGCCAAAAATACATTTATATGGATAAAATCTTGTGCACTAATATTATTAATAATTAATGTGTGCTTCCTCCCCTTCAATCCAGCGCAGACAAACAAATTCCAGACTTCAGTCACCCACAGTTTCATGTGTGTGGAAAGGTAAGTAGTGGAAAGATATTCTATCATTATTTTACTCGAAGAAGCAACAGCTTGTTGATGCCATGAGATTACACGTGCAATTTAGTTGAGCATCACTCTCAAATTATTATTTTTTTGAATCCTTCATCCATCTAGCCCAATAACTTGAAAATAAATTATAGACATGTCGGAAATGTGACACCCAATGTTTTTTTTTGGGGTGGGGGGCTGCTTGACAGGTTTTGGCGTCATGGCGGGCGCATGGATGTCAGTGCTTGTCACGCTGGCGGCCATGAACGCAGCAAAATACGGTAAGTGTCACTTTACGATGGAAAATAGCGAAGCCCGAGATGATTCCCCATGTCATCGTGTTGCTATTACTCGGCTGTCAGAACTTTGTGAGGTGTCGCGCAATTTTAAATTAGCTTCAGAAAATGTTGTCAAACACGGGGGAGTACAAAGGAGTGGTAGGGCCGCACGAAACAGACAAACAAAACTATGCAAATAAACCCCTTTATAGACTTTAATAGTTCGAAAGTGGTCATATTAAAAATAAGTTATATGACATTTAAGTTTTCTTTCAAAAGTTGCATCATTATGAGAACAAAATGGCATTTAAGTGTGTAATGATGTGATGTTCAAGTCTTTTTTTTTCCAAAGAATACCATTTAACCAGATTGACATATTATTTCCACCAATATAATTTTTGTAAATAAATGGTTATGATATCATCAGAGAATTCTTTTTTCCCACAAAACACTACATTCCAAAAAAAAATTCTTTTGGAAGAAAACAGCGCCATATATTGTGCTTTAAGACATTTTTTGGTCTTAATATTACTAGAATAATGTATTTTTCTCAAAAATTTGTATGCTAATAATGTGAGATTAAAGTAAATTTCTAAAAGAGATAAATCATAACACAGCCACATTGCCATTGCAATTATTCTCCCCCCAAAATTGCAAGATTAATCTGAGGTTTTTTTTCTCCAATAAATTAGTCATAACATTACAAGTTTACTCATTTTTAGGCATTTTTTAAGTCTAATAATTCCAGTACAATTTAGTATTTTCTAGAAAGTGAGTAGGATGTCATCATTTCTTTAATTAAAAAAAAACACAAAATAAGGTAATATTGCAGGATTAAAATAATATTTAATGTATTTGTTACGAGTTAAAAGTCATGAAATTGAGCCTTAAACTGACATAAGAGTTCTCATCTTAAATGCATTGTCACACCCCAATTGATGAGCAAATATTGAACAATTTTCATCTCTTCATTCATACTTAAGTGGCTGACGGGCAAGCATGCGCTAGCGTCTATGCATCCAGTTTAGCGGTCACGCTGGGCTCGCCAGTGACGGCCACCTGCGTCATCAACGACGACTGCCCCGCACTAGCCGGACAGGTCAGACACGATGTTGAGTGGCGACTTGACGACCGGGTCCTCCCCGGCGTTATTCGAGTGGCCGACGGGAGCGGCCGACCAGCCTACCAGGTGCTGATCCCGGCTTTCAACCACAGCAGGGCCACCCTCACCTGCTGCCTCGGCACCTCGCCGGGTCACATCGTCGGGGGGCTGGAAATCCGAGCCGGATGTAAGAATTTTTCTTTGTTTTTTTTAGGGTGGGGGGCAGAATTAAGTGATAAATTTTGAAGTGTTTAAAAAAACAAGACCTTTATTTTTTTTGTCAGAAAAAGAAAGATACGATAGTAAAAGAATAAATTCTATATGGCTTAAAGTTAATATTTTTGTTAGGAGATTAATGTTTTCTTGGGAGAAAAGCATATTAAAAGTTTGATGTCATATAAAAAATATACTTACATTACAAGAATAAATTTGTATTTTCCTTGATTAAAAAAAATAAGATTACAAGATGGGTTTTTCTTTTGTGCGTCAGATCAATAACATCTTAAAGTTTTTGTGAATACATTTGTCAGCCAACCAGTATCACAGAAAAGATTGTGTTCTATGTTGGAGGCTAAACTAATACAGTGTACGTACGTGCATTGTGCGTACAATTCTGCAATACGTGTAATGTTTAAGGCTCACATTGCAGATCCACCACCGGTGCCTCAGCGGCCAAGCTGTCAGGCCAACTTGTCCATCCCCGAAAGGCTGACCTGTCAGTGGGAAGCCAGCCTGCCGGATACAAACCTGCCCACCAAGTACACCCTCCACACGCACATTCGGTAATCAATAAAGAATCCATTCAATTCTCGGAAGCTGAATGAACGTGTCGGGATTCCAAAAGTCTGCAATCTTCTTTAGGGATTATTTCAGGGATGATCATTTGAACCACACGTATGAGCTGCAACCGGGGGACCGCAGCTTCACCATCCCTCGCTCCGGTTTCGCCTTCTTCTCGGAAATGGAAATCTATGTGAAGGCTGTGAATCCGCTCGGGGAGGCAAGATCAGAACCACTCACTTTGGAACCAGTCAGCTCAGGTAGTCAATGTGGGAAAAATGGGATTTTATTTCAATCATTTTTTTTCTGTCAGGGTTCATTCGTATCAGTGCCTTATTAGCAATAGCCAAAGTCATATTTGAATTTATTTATTTTGGGGGAGGGGGGTGCACGGTTACAAATTCAACAAACAAGAAGAGCCCGGTCTCTTCGATTCTGTCACGAACGGGGCTCGAGGGCGGACCCAAATGCACGACTCCAGAGGTAACCTTTATTCGGTCAAAGATCAGGCAGACAGTCCAAACAAGCAGAGGTAATAGTAACGGCAGGCTTACGAGGGTAGTCAAGGGACAGGTGTGTGTCGGTAGATAGAGAGCAGAAGACAAACAAACGAGAGTGCGGGAACGAGGCATCAAGGGCAACGATCTGGCGGAGGACTAGTTGTCCCCCGGGTCCTATATATACTGAGAGTCATCAGCCGGGACAAGGTGCAGGTGTGCGCTGACTAATTGGCTGGCCACGCCCAGCCTGGGCAGGAAGCCAGGAGCATGACAGATTCTTTTGATTTTTGATTCACTTGGATTTTGCAGATTCTTGTGGAAAAACTACTTTTTGGGGGTGTATGTTGTTTCTTTTGATCAATATTATGACAGTAAGTACTTTTAGGGCTCACAATTGCAGGTCAGTTCTTCTTAGTTTTCACCTCTCACCCTTTAATACTTACTTTAATAGTTACATTACTTGCCTATTTGTGTTTTTATCGCATTTGATAGATAAAAGGGCATCAAAGAAAGAGTTTTCCATCAAGCTATTGTGTGGCTATTCTTCAGGAGTAAAATTGTTTTATTTCATTTAATGTAGTAATTAAGTCATTTAACTAATTTCTTGTATTTATTTGTTGTTGTTGTTTATTTGGGTTTTTTGGAATCCTTTTTAATCAATATTATAAATGATGGGAGAAGCCAAAAGTCAAAACAACATACATTAAATGTTTATTGTGTTATGTATATTAAAAATACAACAGGTAGTACTGAGCAATGAAATTCTTACTTTGCTTGTCTTTCCCGCTTGAACAAAGAATATAAAAGCCTTTTTTAAAAAAAGAGCTTTTTAAATAACGAAAGATATGTATATTGTGTAAGTACAGTATTGTGTGTTGCTGTGGTATTGCACAGTGTAAAGTTTAAAGTGAGCAGGAATATACGAGTACTATAGTGCACAGATTGTGATCTCATACAGTATGTTCTGTCTGCTGCACTCCTGAAGTGTTACCCAAATGAGAAAAGTTTGAAAAGTATGTGCGGTGGATGTTTGCTGTTACTGAAAATGTTGTGTGCCCTCTTTGAGGCACATCTGTCATAAGTGCAGTGTAGTGATGTTGAGGCTCCTCCCAAAAATTTGCTGTGTAGTTTTGACGACAGACTGGAAAGCCTTCCTGTACAATACGATCCAGGTCTCATACCATAATGTGATAGAGGTGATCAGGATCCTTCCCACTGTGCATCTGTCAAGGTTGTTCTCAACAAGTACCATCTCTATTGAGCCTTCCTGTCGATGTGCTGTGTGTGAAGTCTTCAGAGTATGAAGGTTTTCCCCCACTCCACCTGAGTCCGACAGATGACCAGCTGTGTAAACTAATGTGCCTTGGATCAATAATCATGTCTGTAGTCTTTTTAGAGTTTAAAGAGGGATTATTTTCATAGCACCAGGACACCAGCTGAGCCATCTCATTCCTGTTGGCTGTCTCTTCTCCACCGGTGATAAGGCTATTGACCATTGTGTCATCATGGTAGGAGATGGAATTGTGGGTGAAGAGAGGGCTGAGAACACAGCGTGGTCTTCTCTGTCCTCGTGTCTGGTTAAGAGAAAGAAAACTCACATGAGTGCACAGGAAGGTAGTCGTTTCGACAAGGTAACTCGATTTTGCTAGTAAGGGGTACTAACGTGATGGACTTGAAACACGTGGCCCGAGATAAGTGAATGTAGTTTAGGTTAAAGATGACGGCAGGGCTCAGGTAGTAGAGTGGTCGTCTCCCAACACGAAGGTTTTGCGTTCGGCCCCCTGGCTTTGTGACAATGTGAAAATGTCCATGCGCAAGATACTGGACCTCAAGTTGCTCCAGATGTTATTCGGTCAGTAGGTCAATGAGGAGACAATGTGAAAGCGCTTTGAGTACCTTGAAGGTAGAAAAGTACTACACGTGTGAAAGTGTGATACCGTCTGTGAAGAGCAGACCTTCACACCTTGACCAGGGATTCAGATTTTTTTTGTATTTGTTTCATGTCCATTGTCCAAGCCGCTTATCCTCGCAAGGACTCTAATTTTGGCCAAAAGGCAGACTCCACCCTGAACTGATCACCAGTCACTTGCAGTGGAGATTTCAACACCCATCACTGAGCGGGAATCAATCCCACCGCTGCCTGCACCAACGTCAGGCGTGTGTACCACTACATCATTGGTGACGCTAATTTGTTTAAATCGTATTTTATTTTCAATTATTTTGTTTTTTTTATTTTTCAGATTTCCTTTTTATGCAGGGGAGGAGGAGTGCAACTAGCTCATAAAACGCTTTATCGCTGGTTTACTTAATTTCATACTTGCATATATGCAATTTTAATGGTGGTCACCTTTTCATAAATTTTCACTTTTCCCCGTCTGGAACGGTCCCCATGTCACGGTTAATTAAAATCCATGTGTACTATGTAGTATTGTGGTGGGCCCCATAGCTCAGTGGTTAGAGCACTGGTTTGGTAAACCAGGGGTTGTGGGTTCGTATCCCACTGGGGTCTCCACTCCCTGAGAAGAGTTGCGTCAGGAAGGGCATCCACTGTAAAACTTGTGCCAGACAAATATGTGCGTTCATCTGATATCATACGCAGCGGTGACCCTGAAAGGGACAAGCTGAAAGAAACACACACTATGTAGTATTGTGGTACTGCTAATCAACAAACAAGCTTTAATGCTTTGTAGAAGTAATTAACTTGTTAAATTTACTGTTTTATTCCAGCAAAATTTGACCCACCAAAGATTATGAAGCTGCAAGCTTGGGGTCTTAGTTGCCTCAGGCTAAGGTGGGACTTTCAGAAGCACCAGGTCTGGATGAAAGACTTTGTCAGTCTTCAAGTCCGATTCAAAACAGCGGCGAACAACTTGTGGGACGAGCGACCAGTAAGTACACCACTCAACTTGTCTATCAAAATACTGAGACCTTTATAGTTATACCTTGACTTAAGAGTTTAATTTGTTTGATGAAATGAATCGAAATGCTACTAATTTGATTCAGTCTGTGAAAACAATATATATATATTTGTTCTGGTTTTGATAAATAGAAATAGCACTGTATTGTAAAATACAGATAATAAAAATACATTAAATTGGTTTTCTGAAGTACTGTATACTTAAGTCAAAAGTAACACACCAAAATGTTTCCATATGCCCTAGTTTTTGTAAATTTTGTTTTATCTGAAATGTTGTCCCAGTTTTTGTACAATACGGTCAATATTCACACAGTTGATAAACGGTCCATTGATTTATTGATTTTTGTTTCTTTGTATTGTTTAATTAATTGTTTTTAATTGTTTTCTGATCATTCAACTAGAGTTACTCTAAGTAAAGTGGATTATATGTTCATATATGTGGATGTCTGGAATAGATTGTATTTAAAATATTCTCATTAGAAATTTTGCTTCAGTTTTCATACAATTCAGTTTTAGTCTGATTTTTGGGGGGAGAAACAGATAAATAGCAACAAATGAGGCTTCCACTGTAATTTGAGTGTTTGGCTTCTTGTCCCAGTCAATATTAATATGAAAGTGCTTTGGTGATAGTGGTGCACCTTTTCTTTTTTTTTGGGGGGGGGGACCCATAATTTGTATTACTCATAAATTGAGGTACCACTGCAGTTTCATCCACAATGACATTTCAGATCTTAAACGAGATGACGCCCAAGAGGCCAATGTACCAGCGTGGTCTGCTGCACGGGATGCAGTACATGGCCCAAATCCGAGTTAGATACCAGCAAAGTCCCTGGAGTGAATGGAGCAGCAGCCAGTCTGCGGTCACCCTGGAAACCGGTAGGCATTGACACCAATGACATCGATTGTGAGGTAGTAACGGAGGTGAAACAAAAACGGGAGTGGGGCTGGGTGAAAAAGAATGCCATGACCAGGATGTGAAGTTTAACAACTGACATCCCGTTTCAGGTGAAAGCCATCAAAACGCAAGTGGGCAAGGTCAACGTGCCATTTTGCCAGCTTCTGATGTCGTATCAGAGGACGAAGTGATATTTAAAGGAAATAGCAGAAAGTAACACTTGACAGTCACCTCTCCTGATATGTTCAAAAAACAACGAACTGGTTTTCAAATTAATAAACGTTTCTTTTGATAATCGATTACTCTTTTAGAGGTATTAAGGTAAACTTGTCCAAATCCTTGGAATTTTAACCTCCCAAGAGGATCAGTAAATATTCTTAGTTTTCTATTGTCCTCCATTAAATTAGACTGGTTGTCTTTGTGTTGAATCAAAATAGAACATTTGGAAACATCTCTAGTACTAATTTTTATATGACTGAATTCTTTGCACTTTACTGCATTCCTTTAAAATTGGTTGGACTATTGAATAGTTTGAATGGTATTTTTTTAGCCAATGGATATTTGTGGGGTTTTTTTTTATTCTTGTCTTTCAGTCATTTAATTCAGCTATCAATATAAAATGGAAATTTTATAAATGGAGAAAAAAATCTGAACAATTACCGTTATCTTCGCGTAATTTAAAGGAAAAAATTATATATATATGTTATCGCAATAGAAAACATTCGGATGTACAATTTTGTCCATCTTCCACCACTCGAGTTACAACCCTTGAAATTTGTAGAAAAGGGATCAACACAGAATGGAAAGATGGATTGGTTGACGACAGCCCGACAATTTGTCGACTTTGGAGGTAGTATCAGAGGCAAAATGACGGCTGTGTGAAAGGAAGTACCCGGAGAGCACTGACTTCACCCTCCCTTCATTTGTGAACGAGGAAAACATAAAGAGGAAGAGGGTGAAGGTGACAGGTCCATAGGCAGTATTATAGGTGCAACACTTGCAGTTGTATGAAGGTGATTTGTGAAAACCCATGAGCAGGATGTGAAGGAAAACACATGCTGTACTTCTGCTTTCTTATGTGAAATGTATCAACACGGTGGAGGAAGGCAAAGTGCAACCCGCCATTTTATCGAAATAGTGGTTCTGTGAAAGAGAATGCAAGTGGAGTGGAAAACCAAGCCAAGCAGTAGATTTTAAAATGCACTTCTCCCACCTTCTCGTGTAAAAAAATGATCCCACGGAGTGGGGTTGCAAAGCACAACAAGAAATTTTCCTGCTTTGGAGGTAGTATCAGACACAAGATGGCAGTTGTGTAAGAGAAATGGCTGGAAAATTAGGAAACTGTGTGGTAGGGAATTGCAGGAAAGCCCACAACCAACACTCTGCCGGAAATTTATCGGCTTTGGGCGTAGTGGCAAAGGTAGGATGGCAGCTATAACAGAGGTAAAAAGATAAAGGCAATACTGTATCAGCTTGTCAAGTCTTAGTACCTAATATTAGGAAATAATGGAAATCTAGGACCAGGGTCTGAAGTTTAACACCCAGCAATGCCTTCTCCTGTGTGAATGGGACTGCAGTCTCTAATTTACTGCAGGGTTTCTGATTTCTCACTCCTCAGTCTCCTCTTGGATGAATTGTGTCTCCTTGCCTTCGTTCTCCTCCAGTGTTGCTTTTGGTTCGTCCTGTCTCTTTCCGATTTATTCAAGGCCGAGTGATTTTCACTCACTCCTCTCACCTTGTCGTGTGAATTGGACCAGTCTCTACTTTGCCACGGTGTTTCTTTTTTTTTTTTTTTTTTGCTGCTCACGTCCTCCTGAATGAAATGTTTCCTTGCCCTCGTTCTCCTTAATTGTTGTCTGATAGTTGTATCTCGTTACAACGGATGCCATTTAAAGCTGCATGGTTTTCATTCACTTCTCTTGACCTGTTGTGGGAAAAAGGCCACAGTCTCTCCTTTGGTGCAGTATTTCTATTTTCTCACTGCCCACAGAATCCTCCTGAATACGATTTGTCTCTTTGACTGGGTTTGTTTGCATTTCTCGTTTCAATGTGTTTAACATCCTGTGGTATTCAAAAGTTCTCACAATACAACTTTGGAAGTATTTCATTGAATGTCATAGTTTTTTTTTCCTATTCTTTTTCATCATAATTTTTTTGTTTTCCAAGCTCCCACTGGAACTCTCGACACATGGATGAGGGTTATCGGGGATCACATGCACAAACAACGCAACATGCTCTTGTTTTGGAAGGTACACATTTGTCACCTGCACACAATCTGCTACGTTTGGAATAGCTGTTATTCAAGGATCTGCAATCCTTTCCTTTGTCCTTTTCAGCCATCGGAACGATTCCGAGCCAACGGCCGGAACGTGTCGTACGTGGTGTCACTGCTGAAAGCATCGAGTGAGAGGGGGAAGCTGTGCGCCACGGCCGGGAATCACTGTTCTTTCCAGGTTCCCAGAAAAGCCAGGAAAGTGTATCTGATGGCCCTGAACGCAGTTGGGAAATCCACCCCAGCGTCAGTCCGAATCTACCATCCCAAAGGTACAATATGAAACGCTTTGTCTTGGGGAATAGCTCATTCATGACAATTAACCGTTCTGATCCGCAGACGGTGAGGCAATTTTCGACATTAGCACCACCACACGTGATAATGGGTCCATTCTGGTCCAGTGGGAAAACATTGTGTCGCCCACTATCGTCGATTACGTGGTGGAATGGAGACCTCTGTTCAACAATGACCTGTCCTTTGTTCACTTTGAGATTGCAGGACGAAATCTATCGAGTCTCGTTTTAGCAGGTATCTTTCAGTGTCTTATTTTGTGGCATAATTTGAGTATGGGCCATAGTCATGATTTTATGTCATGTCAAAATGTGTTCATATCTGAATTGAACTAAATGGTATTACAGCTAAATTGGAGTGAATCGTGTTACATCATGCTTTGAATGAATACCACGTCGTACATCTAGTAAATTGTATTGGACCTCAAATGGAGTGAATGGAATTGTACTGTGGTTGGATTCAGACTTGTCACATTGTAATTGACCCCTCCGTGGATATTGCGCTATCCGCGTCACTGACCAATCAGAGGCCAGAGATCTGCATAAACCAAAGCCCGTTTTTGCTCCCGCCATTTTCTCAGACAACATTGCATGGTCCAGTATAGGTTTAGTTAGCGTTTTATCGCGTATTTGGGTTATTTAACAAAAAATATGGTTAAGAGGTGTAGTCACGGACTTTGTAATAGTGACGACAGGTATCCTGAAAGGCTAGTTGGTGGAGTTCAATTCGTACCCTTTCCAAACTGAAGACCCAATACGAAAAATGCCTTCGATGGATCAAACATTGTGGAAGACCGCATCATCAACTAAATCCATCTAATATCAACCGGAACACATATATTTGCACGAAGGTATGCCCTATATTTGATTTTCAATACATGTCTCATATAAATGAATTCGAAGTTCTTCGCGAGCATAACACTGCTACGATTGACACACTTATTCTTTGTTGAGCGATATTTAGCGATGATCGGACTGCACAAACGTATTGATTTCTTGCTGGCTCGCGGCCAGAAGCTTAACCAGACGGTGTTTGCACGAAGATATGCCCTAAATTTGATTTTTAATACACGTCTCGTATAAATGAATGAGATGTTCTCCGCTAGCATAACACCGCTACGTGTGAACGATTGACACACTTATTCTTCATTGAGCGATATTTAGCGATGATCGGACTGCACAAACGTATCGCTTTCTTGCTGGCTCGCGGCCGAAGCTTAACCAGACTGTGTTTGCACGAAGATATGCCCTAAATTTGATTTTTAATACACGTCTCGTATAAATGAATGAGACGTTCTTCGCGAGCATAACATTGCTACGTGTGAATGAGTGAATGAAATCAGAAGCATGGCGTCTCTCTCAGTTAAGAATGTATTGTATTTAGAATCTATAATATATCGTTGATTTGAATGAAATCAGAAACATGGAGTCTGTCTCAGTTCAGAATGTATTGTATTGTATTTGCCATTTTTACTGTTTGTCTTACGTCAGCGCACGTGGCGTGACTTCACTTCAGGAGGCGTGGTTAAGTGCCTTGCACGGGGAGGGGTCAATTGGAGTGAATCATATCATATCCCATCGTGGATGGAGTGAATCCTATCATATTGTAACTGGAGTGAATTCCTTCATGTTGTACATTGATTGAATCATACAGGAAAAAAAAAAGTATTTGAACACCCTGCTACATTGCAAGTTCTCCCACTTAGAAATCATGGAGGGGTCTTCAATTTTCATCGTAGGTGCATGTCCACTGTGAGAGAGATAATCTAAAAAGGAAAATCCAGAAATCACAATGTATGATTTTTTTTAACGATTTATTTGTGTGATACAGCTGCAAATAAGTATTTGAACAACTGTCTATCAGATAGAATTCTGACCCTCAAAGACTTGTTAGTCCGCCTTTAAAAGTCCACCTCCAATCCGTGTCTTAACCTGAATCAGATGCACCTGTGTGAGGTCGTTAGTTGCATAAAGACACCTGTCCACCCCATACAATCAGTAAGACTCAAACGTAACATGGCCAAGACCAAAGAACCGTCCAAAGACACCAGAGACAAAATTGTACAACTCCACACGGCTGGAAAGGGCAACGGAGAAATTGCCAAGCAGCTTGATGAAAAAAGGTCCACTGTTGGAGCAATCATTACAAAATGGAAGAAGCTCAACATGACGGTCAATCTAAATCGGAGTGGAGCCCCATGCAAGATATCACCTCGCGGGGTCTCAATGATCCTTAGAAATGTGAGGAATCTGCCCAGGACTATACGACAGGACTTGGTCAATGACCTGAAAAGAGATGGCACCACCGTTTCCAAGGTGACTGTTGGTAATACACAAAATACACATGCACCTACAAAAAAAAAATTAAAACCCCTCCATGATTTCTAAGTGGGAGAATTTGTAATATAGCAGGGTGTTCAATTACTTATTTTCTTCACTCTGTTTCATTGTAAATGGAGTGAACTGTGTCACGGTTGTAATGAGATTAAATTATATCAATCTTATCAAATCAAGCTTTATTTGGGTATCCCATCCCTTTTTATGACATCACACTTGACTTTCTCCTGCATTTTAAACAGGTGTTGTTTCACATTAGATATAATTAAGATAATTCGCACAAGTGGAGCAAATACACATTGTGCAAGATGTGCTCTGTGAAATCCGCTTTGTAACTTTAAACCTCCCTAATGTTGATTCGTAACTCACCAACAGGCGCTCGCTTCACTCCCCAAAAATTCGCTCGACAGGGACCTGCCTTTTACACACTGTTAGGAGTTTACGGATACATTCCAACCTCCCTCGCTCTTTTCTGCAGGCATCTTTGAGCCGTACAAGCCTTACGGGATCTCCGTGTATCCAAGATTTAAGGACGGAATTGGCCCGCCTCGCACTTGTAATGCCTATTCATTGCAAAAGGGTGAGTAAAAAAAAGCTGACTGAGCCAGACAAGGCACAGGCGGAAAAAAGGGGAGAAAACTCGACTTTAGTCAAGATGATGTGGGGGAGCTGTTTTGTAATGTAACAGTGCCCTCCTGTGGCTGGAATATAAACTTTTTTTATTGGCCTAAACGCTTTAGTTAATGAGGGTTGTTTTTGTGTGTGTGAATGTGTGTGTGTGCCAAAATTAAACAAGAATAATCAAAATTAAATAGAGAAATTAACAATTAATTATAGTGTTTTTTCAGATCATACATCAAGGAAAATGTAATCATTGATTTCATGCAATAATTCAATTTATATATTAAAAAAGAATTCTAATAAAGACTATGAGACGGATTTAGTTTGTATATGGTCCATACATACAATGTGTGTGTTTTTGTGTATGCATAAAATGGTTATGTGGTAAATAATGAATGAATATGTTAAATATAATTATTTCTGACTATCTTTCACAATGTTTAATTAATTCATAAATGAAATCATTATTAGTTTTATTGTGATAAATTATTTAAAATTTTAAAAAAATTACTACACATTGAAATGCTTAATTATTCAATATATTTTAATGACTTTCTCTAATTTTTACAAAAAGAATTAGCCATGAAATGAATAATTTGTAAATAGTTTGGATTTGTTTCACAGTATGCATAATAAAAGTTTAATGCATGTTTAGCCTTTTAATGAAGTAAGATTTGATCATTTCTTAGCACATTGTAATAAATTATTGTACACATTAAAATATTTTACAATTTCACAAAAAAGCGGAAACTTCATATATAAACAAAGAAAACCACTGTTATACATTAATTTACTCTCCAAGCAGTCAATTGACGCTGTAATCCATTAGCTAAAATTTTCAATTTCAAAAATTGTTTATTTACCTTTTCACAATTTAATAGTGATTTATATTTCAATAATACAAATGACATATATAAATAATAATCAACCAAATATGTTTCCCTGTACCCTTGCAAAAATAACTTACGAACTAGAATGATCATTAACTTCTTTTTTTTTATTTAAGCTCCATCTATGGTTCCAAAGATAACAATTAAAAAGACCTGGCAGTACCACGTGGAACTCACCTGGGATGAAATACCTTTGGAGCAACGGAACGGGATCATCCAAAGCTACAGATTGTTTTACTGGGATGAGACAAAAACAGTACAGGGTAAACAAATTTATTTGAAAAAAAAAAAAAAAAAAGTTTTGTGTACTTAATTTTATGTAATGTATTCATGCATCACTGTCATTTTAGTGGCAACAGGAGACCTAGAAGAGCGTAAAGTGGTCCTAACAGGCCTCAACTCCTTGTCTGTTTATGATGCTGTGTTGATGGTTAGCACGTACGGCGGGAGCTCCAACGGGTCCATGGTTCAATTTGACATCAAGGAAATGAGTTTGTATTATTTCACATTATTACTTTTTCCAAATGCTTGTAAGCGATAGCCGCCATTCCAGGTGATTAAACTCAAAATGCTGATGGCAACTTTTCATGTTTGGGGTTGCACAGTCAAATACTCCAAAATACATTGACCGACCACTGAGCATAAAGAACTTAATAATGGTTGTTTAGTCATCAGTTGTGTTTCAGAAAAAAACAACAGTTTTTCAGTATTTCAAAGATTTTACCAGGGTATGTAAACTTGGGAAACCGGATCCAGCGTCAGAAGAAAAAGAGGAATGCACAGAGCCTACAACTGAGTGTAGGGACTTTGAATGTTGGGACTATGACAGGAAAAGCACAGGAGTTGGTTGAGATGATGATTAGGAGAAAGGTTGATATTCTGTGCATCCAAGAGAGCAGGTGGAAAGGTAGTAAGGCTAGAAGTTTGGGAGCAGGGTTTAAATTATTCTACCACGGAGTAGATGGGAAGAGAAATGGAGTAGGGGTTATTTTAAAGGAAGAGCTGGCTAAGAATGTCTTGGAGGTGAAAAGAGTATCAGATCGAGTGATGAGACTAAAATTTGAAATTGAGGGTGTTATGTATAATGTGGTTAGCGGCTATGCACCACAGGTAGGATGTGACCTAGAGTTGAAAGAGAAATTCTGGAAGGAACTAGATGAAGTAGTTCTGAGCATCCCAGACAGCGAGAGAGTTGTGATTGGTGCAGATTGTAATGGACATATTGGTAAAGGAAACAGGGGCGATGAAGAAGTGATGGGTAAGTACGGCATCCAGGAAAGGAACTTTGAAGGGCAGATGGTGGTGGACTTTGCAAAAAGGATGGAGATGGCTGTAGTGAACACTTATTTCCAGAAGAGGGAGGAACATATAGTGATCTACAAGAGCGGAGGTAGAACCACGCAGGTAGATTATATTTTGTGCAGACGATGTAATCTGAAGGAGGTTACTGACTGTAAAGTAGTGGTAGGGGAGAGTGTAGCTCGACAGCATGGGATGGTAGTATGTAGGATGATTCTGGTGGTGGGTAGGAAGATTAAGAAGACAAAGGTAGTGCAGAGAACCATGTGGTGGAAGCTGAGAAAGGAAGAATGTTGTGCGACCTTCCGGAAAGAGGTGAGACAGGCTCTCGATGGACAACCGAAGCTCCCGGAAGACTGGACGACGACAGCCAAGGTGATCAGAGAGACAGGCAGGAGAGTACTTGGTGTGTCATCTGGTAGGAAAGGGGAGAAGGAGACTTGGTGGTGGAACCCCAAAATACAGTGAGTCATACAAGGAAAGAGATTAGCGAAGAAGAAGTGGGATACTGAGAGGACTGAGGAGAGGCGAAAGGAGTACATCGAGATGCGACGTAGGGCAAAGGTAGAGGTGGCAAAGGCTAAACAAGAGGCATATGAAGACATGTACACCAGGTTGGACACGAAAGAAGAAGAAAAGGATCTCTACAGGTTGGCCAGACAGAGGGATAGAGATGGGAAGGATGTGCAGAAGGTTAGGGTGATTAAGGATAGAGATGGAAATGTGTTGACTGGTGCCAGTAGTGTGCTAAATAGATGGAAAGAATACTTTGAGAAGTTGATGAATGAAGAAAATGAGAGAGAAGGAAGAGTTGAAGAGGCAAGAGTGAAGGACCAGGAAGTGGAAATGATTACTAAGGGGGAAGTCAGAAAGGCACTACAAAGGAAGAAAAATGGAAAGGCAGTTGGTCCTGATGACATACCGGTAGAGGTATGGAAGCAATTTGGAGAGATGGCTGTGGAGTTTTTGACCAACTTATTCAACAGAATACTAGCGGGCGAAAAGATGCCTGAAGAATGGAGGAAAAGTGTTCTAGTTCCCATTTTTAAGAACAAAGGGGATGTTCAGAGCTGTGGGAACTATAGAGGAATAAAGTTGATGAGCCACACAATGAAGTTATGGGAAAGAGTAGTGGAGGCTAGACTCAGGACAGAAGTAAGTATCTGCGAGCAACAGTATGGTTTCATGCCTAGAAAGAGTACCACAGATGCATTATTTGCCTTGAGGATGCTCGTGGAAAAGTACAGAGAAGGTCAGAAGGAGCTACATTGTGTCTTTGTGGATCTAGAGAAAGCCTATGACAGAGTACCAAGAGAGGAACTGTGGTACTGCATGCGTAAGTCTGGTGTGGCAGAGAAGTATGTTAAAATAGTACAGGACATGTATGATGGCAGCAGAACAATGGTGAGGTGTGCCTTAGGTGTGACAGAGGAATTTAAGGTGGAGGTGGGACTCCATCAGGGATCAGCTCTGAGCCCCTTCCTGTTTGCAGTGGTAATGGATAGGCTGACAGATGAGGTTAGACTGGAATCCCCTTGGAGCATGATGTTCGCAGATGATATTGTCATATGCAGTGAAAGCAGGGAGCACGCAGAGGAACAATTGGAAAGATGGAGACATGCACTGGAAAGGAGAGGAATGAAGATTAGCCGAAGTAAAACAGAATATATGTGCGTGAATGAAAAAAGTAGAGGGGGAAGAGTGAGGCTACAGGGAGAAGAGATAGCGAGGCTGGAAGACTTCAAATACTTGGGGTCAACAATACAGAGCAATGGAGAGTGTGGTCAGGAAGTGAAGAAACAGGTCCAAGAAGGTTGGAACACCTGGCGAAAGGTGTCTGGTGTGTTATGTGACAGAAGAGTGTCTGCTAGGATGAAGGGCAAAGCTTACAAAACAGTGGTGAGGCCGGCCATGATGTACGGATTAGAGACGGTGGCACTGAAGAAACAACAGGAAGCTGAACTGGAGGTGGCAGAAATGAAGATGTTGAGGTTCTCGCTCGGAGTGACCGGGTTGGATAGGATTAGAAATGAGCCCATTCGAGGGACAGCCAAAGCTGGATGTTTTGGAGACAAGATTCGAGAGAGCAGACTTCGATGGTTTGGACGTGTTCAGAGGCGAGAGAGTGAGTATATTGGTAGAAGGATGCTGAGGATGGAGCTCCCAGGCAAAAGAGCGAGAGGAAGACCAAAGAGAAGGTTTATGGATGTGGTGAGGGAAGACATGAGGGCAGTTAGGGTTAGAGAGGAAGATGCAGGAGATAGGCTAAGATGGCAAAAGATGACACGCTGTGGCGACCCCTAACGGGACAAGCCGAAAGGAAAAGAAGAAGATGTAAACTTGGGAGTACACACTGTATATACAGTATCTGCAGTCACATGTACCCCTGTCATATTGGAATGAAAGTGTGGGCGACAACTTTTTCAGAACCAGGAGTTGGCAGTGGCATACTAAAATGAACGTGTACACGTTTTTCTTTCATAACCTCTAGGTGGTGGTGTGGTATTAGAATGAAATTTTACAACTTTTTAATAACCTCTAGATGGCAACATCGATTTCCAAGATGTGAAAGATTGTTTAATTTAATCAATAATCATTGCAACAAATACACACAGTTGACTTTTTTGGAGAAAAGAAATGTGCATTATACACAAGAAATTACTATATGTCAGAATTTCCACCACCTGTATTTTGGAATCAACTCAACTGTTGAAAAGTAAAATGAGAGCGGCATTCCATCCCCCATGCAAACAATCTACCTTCGAGAACATCTTCCTTTCAACCGACACTTCACACATCATGACAGTAGAGATGAACGCTCGAATCATTGTTCAAGTCAGTTACCCTGCTTTTGTAATCGCTCTCTACCTTTGTCAATTAACCTGAAAAATGTGTTAACTAATGTCGCAATTGTAAGTTTTGTCACCTGGAGGTACGTATGACGTGAAAAGATATAAAATCATATAACTAGTAACTGTCATGTGATTTTTGTGTTTTTCACCTCAGATCCTATTTCTTCTGCGATGATTGTAGTGGGTACATCAGTTGCTGTATTTTCTGTGATCATTTTTATGGTCATACTCTGTTCCTCCAAACATAATAGGTAAGCAAGATAGAAGCTGAAGGATGCCATGTTTCTCCTTTCAGGCTGTGACTCTGTTGGATGTCTTTCATTCTTTATGGTTCCTTCTCACAGGCTGAAAGTGCATTTTTGGCCAGATGTTCCCGATCCTGCAAACAGCAGCATCAAAAGCTGGACCTCACAATCCACACAGGTGGCCTGTGGCATTTTGTGCTTCTACTTTGTACCATTCTTGCACAGGATCTGCCGCCCCCACCCATGATTAATATACAAATATACAAGAATTTTCTTATTAAAAATCTAAAGACACAACCTAAAATGGCCCCAATGGCCGTGCAGCAAGTGCAAAACATTAATGGATCTGTACGTAATGTTTATACTGTCGATAAGCCCTCCGCACTTGTACACAACAATATTGATACTGTCACGTAAATGTTTAAGAAAATAAAAACATAGAACAAACAAAATACAAATTGACATGGTTCTGATGCCATTCAGCAAGTACAAACCTGATCCAATCTTTATGTGGATATATTGAAAGTGTTTTGTCAAGCTTTCAACCCAAAAAAAAGAAAAAACACCTTCTTTTCCTTTCGGGGAAAATAAAGACATAAAATGTACCAATGCAAAAATTGGTGTGGTTTTACAGACATGCAACAGGTGAGAATCTGATTTAATCTGAACGTAATGCTTACAAGTGTCTCTACCACTCTTAGACAAGAATTTTGACCATGTCAAATAAACAGTATCACCAATGGAGAAAATAAAAACAATGAACAAAGAAAATGATCTTACAGCCATGCACCAAGTGCAAACAAAAATAGTTCTTTAGAACCGCAACCTAATGGTTGTAAAAGTGCCTCTGCGACTCTTGAAAAAGTATTTTGATGTCAAACACAATTCGGAATGTAAAAACATTTGATAAACAAAATACATGTTGGCAAGGTCTTACGGTGGTGCAGCAAACACAAACAAGCAGCGTTTGCTGCTCGGGGCCTGATTCCATCCTGAAATGAATACAGTCGGTCACTTATTGAGAAAATTAAACCATACAAAATAAATATCCATCAGCATGGTCTTAAACATGTGAGGCAAGTGGAACCCAGAGTACAGCTTACATCTTTACGTCAATCTTATTATAGTGACTAGAACAAAGCTCGTGGGTTTCTCACGACTTGAAAGTGTTCAATCTCCAGTATGCCTATTACAAATAAATATGTTTGCTACTTACTGTAGTCCACTACAGTCATCGCTCACTATATCACCATTTGACTTTTGCTGGTTCAGTCCTCGCATATTATTTTATAGCACAGAAGTTGTAATGCGGATTACTCGCTACATCGTTGGATTTTGTGCCCATTGTTTTTCCACAAGGACTGTTACTCCTGACTCACATAGCAATATGTGCAAGCCAAGAGGAAAATACTTTAAAGAGAAACAATGTCCAAAATTTGGAATCATTTTACCTTTAATTAAAAAAAAAAGCTAGAGTGCAATATGCCATTTGGAAAGTACAACCGGCTTAGGTCACACAACTACACGTCTGCAATAACGTAAACATGAGGTAATTGAATATAGCCTACAACCTCTTGTTAGGAAGAATTGTAATCCATAAGAAGTGATTTGGATAGAGGGCGGATGGAAACGGCCGCTGGTGTTCCTTCAATCACTTTATTAAACAGTAAGAAAATACAATAAACATATTTTTAGCTGACCTGCCAACAGCCTTGAGCTTCAAAATACATATAAATAATACAATAAATTCACTCCTTTGGGGGATTATTGTACATTGACTAAATGTCCAATGACTAAACTTTCCCTTTTTGCAGGATATCCGATCTTCATGGGACTCCAAGGAACCAAATCCAATATACCTGTCCCACCTGAGCTTACTGGAAATACCCCAAAAGCCCAACAAGGAAGACGATGTCACTGCCTGGTTGAACAACACAGAGGACAGTAGCGACCTCGGAGAGTCTCTCTGCGACTCCCCTTTCATCCCAGGGTTCTCCTCCTCCAACAGCGACTCGGTGCCCTACGCCACCGTCATCTTTCCTGCTCGGCATCCTCACGAATACCTGCGCTCTGAGTCCTCGCAGCCCTTGCTGGAGTCAGAGGAGCTGCCCAGTCCAAAGAGCTACCAGAACGTGGACGCGACAGAAGGTTCAAAGTGCTTTTTTGGACTGGCCAAGCCTGAGGAGGAGCCACAAGCGGCCACCATCCAGTGGGAGGACTTTCCTTTCCTCAGAGCATTAGCCATGAATGACACTCAGTGATTGAAAATGCTTGTTTTGACTTTGTAATGTAAAGTGGTGCCTTGACTTGGGAGTTTAATTCTCTCTATCACCACACTCATAACTCGAAACACGTTCATCTTCTTCTTTTCCTTTCGGCTTGTCCAGATCACTTCCATCAAAACATCTTTCACACTGAAATACAGAAGCTGAAATGGAAATGCCATTATTAGGAGTTTATTATTAGAAAAATAGCACTTTAAAGTATGGTATTTTATACAAGCATATGAACATTAATAACATAATTGAACAAGATGTAAATAATTAACCAGTTTGTGTGTCATGATTTCATGCTTGCATCCTTCTTTTTCTAGTATGCCCGCGTTGGCCACCAGCGAGAAGTATAATACATACAGACATGCTCCACATAGATTTGATGATGAAGCACAAAACATTTAATTCTATATTTTTTCGTAGAGGGTAAATAATATTTGCCTGTGAGTGTTAGTCCACGTTTTACTACTGTGTGTATTCAAATATAAGTTGTATAAAGATACAACTATATAAACACTGTAACATCAATGCCAGTTTCCTTAGCCTGTCTATGGCATTTCCCATTATTTGTTAGCATGAAGCCAAGTGATTTATGTAAGGCAAAATTATGTGGTTTGGTTGAATACAGAGGCGTTAGGGTAGACAACGGGGTAGCATATCAGCCTCACTGTTCTGACAACCAGGGTTCAAATCCCAGCCCCACTTGTATGGAGTTTGCATTCTCCCCATGTTTTCAGTGGGTGCTCTTGATTCCCGCCCACATCCCCAAAAACATGAAGTAGGTTGTTTGAAGACTCTAAATTGCCCGTATGTGTGAATGTGAGTGCAAACCATAGGTTTTGGTTGTTTTTTTTTCTCGTTTTTTTTATATAAATGTGGTAGGTTAAATGAAGACGCCAGTGACTCTAGTGAGGATGAGCAGTTTGGAAAATGGATGCATGGATGGATGGATGAATAGGTTCAATACACAACAGCGTATGTACTTGGGTTTACAGTAAGCACTCACAAGTTCTCTTTTTGTGGAAATTGTTCACCATCTGCCAAACTGCTGCTTGTTGACTTTTCACCGCCGCCATTTAATGCCAGTAACTCCAAATTTTGTTTGCAGTACAAAATAAATAAATAAATGGCTGGGGAACAGCTCATATCTACAAAAAACTTGGATGTGTTGGTACTACTTTGATCCAGGAGTTTATGTTGGTTGATTACATTGTACATGCACATGCTTTATCCTGTTAATTTTCGAAGTAAAGAATGTTCTTTATTTTTAATAAAGAATTATTTTTAAGATTCCCCCAACTAAAATGTCAGTTAATGTATATTTATTATATTATATTATTATAAAATCTAATGATGGTAGTGGTACACACGTCTGCCTTACTCAGTGATGATGCCGATATTTGCCCTCGGACAGACTGGCGAACAGTTTTTATTTTTTTTAATCGACGTGTTCTGGTTTCGTTTAGCGTTCCTCGATCGACGTTTGACAACTCGTAAGGTCTAGCCAAAATGGCGGAGAATGTCTAGCGGTCGAGAGTAGCTTTCTCCCCACGGCATTTCTAAACAATTTTGTGGATTAACAAAAACTTTATTGCAAACATATTAGCACAACATTAGTCATGTTGTTGAATATCGCTTTAAGGACCGTTTTAAGGTCTTCGGTAAGTGTTTCCAGGGAAAGCCACGGCATTTCACGGACGTGCTGCACGACGCTGCTGTCGAGAAACAAACTAAACAACGGTAAGCGAACAACACGGTGACAGTAACAAAAAATGAGGGTTAATTTATATATAAAGTGGTTTTAAATTCAATGAACCTTTATCGTAGCAAAATGGCCGACTCATGAGAAATTGCGCGTGCGCAGTTCGCTTACTCTTCAGTACGTTGGCTATGCATTGACATTTCTGAGCCGCGTATCCTTATGAGGGTCGCAGGAGTGTCGGAGCCTATCCTAGCTGTCATTGGGCACGTGGCCCAGCAGGGCGCATCGAGACAGACAACAGCCACAATCACACTTAGAGGCAATCTAGAGTCTCCAGTTTATCTATGTTTTTGGAGATGTGGATGGAAACTGGAGTACCCGGAGAAAACCTCCGAGAAAGCAGCCACGCGGAGAACATGTAAACACACAGACGCGGTCCTCAGAACTTTGAGGCCAACGCTCTAGAGCTGCGCCTCAGTGCTGCCATGCTTTAACATTTGAATACAATTGTTGTACACCGACAACCCCCCAACCCCACCCCCACCAAAAAAAGAAAAAAAAAACGGTCAATGTCGCAAATGATACTGTAGTGTTGTAATAGTTTGATTTATTAACGTCATATTCCAACTTGTTAACGCACATTGTATGTCATACGATAATCAGCAGACTCAGCTCTCAGTATAATACAGTGCTGTTGTTCACCAACCACAATTTTGGGGGTAATTTAAAAAACGAAAAATAGTAGAACCTATATCTCTGATGGAGAGTTGGATACAGCAATTAGACCTGAAAAAGTTTTCCAATAATCATAGAATTATATTATTGTAATATATAATTGTAAGAATTCTAAAAGCAAATCTATAATTAATGTATGATTTAAATCACCATACATTCATCTACTACCGCTTATCCGAGGTCTTGTTGATCATTTAGTCATGAATCTTTGTCTCTTCACAGGGTTAGGAGTTTTTGCCTCTTCAGCACCAGTCCGACATTATGCTCGCGCTACAAAGAAAAAGGTCGCAGGTAAGTAATTACTTTGTTGTTAGACCTTATACTGATTGGTATCAGACGCTAATTATCATTTTTAGCGTTGGCTGATCAGCTTTAAAGCTCAAGTGTCGTCAAACGGATGATTTTTGGTATATTATTAATGAAAAACCCACAGCCAATATAGTCCCATGTGTTTTTTCACCACAAAACATGATTTTGATGTATACAGCTTTTTGTAACTCCCGCCATGAAAATCCTCCCGAGGGATTTATTTTCGAGAAGAAGCAGGAAGTGACGTACAGGACAGAGGCCCCCCCTTGTGGACTCGTTTGTTTCCATTAGTTTTACCTCCGGGAAGGTAGCTCGTTGTTCCTTCGTGTTAGCCAAAATGCCAGCTCATTGCATTGCTGGACATTGCTTGAACACTCGGAAGAATGGATTCACCCTTCATAAGTTTGAAAGAGACCCTGTTCGTTGTGAAAAATGGATTGCACGGGTGTAGAGGACGAGAGCTTCGTGGGTTCCAAATATCAGCTAAGTGTGTATACAGTTCCAAAAAAAAAAAAATAGTTCGGGGCGGACCACGTAATCGGTCTCTCTCATCACGTAGCAAAAGATCCGTGTATGAAATGTGTTGATGTGCGCATACAGCCACCAAAAAAAAATAATAGTGTGGGGCAGACCACGTAATCGGTCTCTCTCATAATGTAACAAAAGATCCGCGTATGAAATATGTCGATGTGCGCATCGCCCAGCCAACAATATCTCGATAGTGTTCATCGAGTACTGCGGCGACTTTGAACATACCCCTAAAAGCAACATAGCCAGGCTCCACCTCCTCCTTATATTCCACCACAGGCTCGAAACTCAGGCACACTGGCTGAGGCACCGCGTTCGGCGGTCACAGCTTCTGCGAAGGCTGCGCGTCGGGCTTTGCGACTGGGGCGGCTCTGAAGAACCCATCCAAGAATGCGTTACTCAGTGGCGTGCGCGCATAAAGCGGCCCAGCTAGACTGTGAGCACCCCCCTTAAAGCAGCACCGCCCGGCTCTGTCATAAGCCACACCGGCCGGGTGCGATGAACTGCTATGGCTCATCTCCGCCGCGGGAGTGGATCGGACGGGATGTGGTTCGGCCGTGATCGGATATCATCTGAATATGGCTCGAAACAATAGTGTAATATTGCCCTGAGGGCTCCAAACAGTGTAATATTGCCCCGGTAACTTCACTCTTCACACTTGTGTGGTGTTGTCCTTTTCGAAAACAGATTCGGTGTCAGAAGGGACGTCGGAAAAATACGAATATCTCTGTTGTTCGGCTTCCATAGTAGTAGGCACTGTGCGTTTTCAACTGCGGAAGTGACAATGACGTCAAGCACGGATGACGCGACTAATATGGCGACCACTTGGATGTCGAGGAACACTCAATTGCGCAACTTTGTCCATGGATGACGCGCTCTCCGCTCACTTTTTTTTTTCGGATAGACATTGAAGTGAATACTGTTATATGTATTTTTTATAACAATATTTTTTTAGAATGTTTATAGGGATGACACCCGGGCTTTAATGGAATAATGAGCCAATCCAATTAATGATATAATTGATTGGCTCCACAAAAGACATTTAATCCCTGTCGCCACGGTGTACAGAATATTTGAATCCAAAGTTTATTTTTAACCTTGTTGTTTGTCTTTTGAGGTAATACTGTAACGATCTGATAACCAATAAAGTGAAAGAAACATGTCGGCGGTGTGTGCATCTGAGACAGAAAACGACAAATCACTGAGACACGGCAGTAACACAGCAGCAACATGCTAGCACAGTGCTAGCGTAGCGCTAACAGGGCCAGTCAAAAAAAACATACCGATAAAAGTCACTTCCTCGCCATATATATTCCACTGCTGTCACTCTTACCTTTTCTGCTCAAGTGCCCACTTGCGGCCGTTGGGGAAAAAATGCACAAATTGGGCGCATCACTGCATAAGACGTAGGGTTGAAAGCGTGTGAAAAAAGTTGCGGCTTATAGGCCGGAAATTACAGTACATTCATTTAAGGATTGATTAAGGTATGTTCAGTTTAATATAAGTTTTAATATGATACGGCTTGCAATGTGTCAACAAAAAAAATATTCATCTTAACAAGCTAGTGCTAGCACTAATAGTTGTATGTAAACATGCCGGCGTTATGCCAAAATATGCTCAAAGTTTCGGTGTGTAAAGTAATTCAATTACAGTAGAGTAATTGACCCCTCCGTACTGGGCACTTAACCACGCCTCCTGAAGTGACGTCATGCTCATGTAAGACAAACTGTAAAAATGGCAAATACAATACAATACATTCTTAACTGAGAGAGACGCCATGCTTCTGATTTCATTCAATCATTCACACGTAGCAATGTTATGCTAATGGAGAATGTCTCATTCATTTATACGAGACGTGTATTAAAAATCAAATTTAGGGCATATCTTCGTGCAAACACCGTCTGGTTAAGCTACTGGCCGCGAGCCAGCAAGAAATCAATACGTTTGTGCAGTCCAATCATCGCTAAATATCCCTCAACAAAGAATCAGTGTGTCAATCGTAGCAGTGTTATGCTCGCGAAGAACTTCGAATTCATTTATATGAGACATGTATTGAAAATCAAATATAGGGCATACCTTCGTGCAAATATATGTGTTCCGGTTGATATTAGATGGATTTAGTTGATGATGCGGTCTTCCACAAAGTTTGATCCATCGAAGGCATTTTTCGTACTGGGTCTTCGGTTTTGGAAAGGGTACGAATCGAACTCCACCAACTAGCCTTTCAGGATACCTGTCGTCACTATTACAAAGTCCGTGACTACAGCTCTTAACCATATTTTTTTGTTAAATAACCCAAATACGCGATAAAACGCTAACTAACCCTATACTGGACCATGGAATGTTGTCTGAGAAAATGGCGGGAGCAAAAACGGGCTTTGGTCTATGCAGATCTCTGGCCTCTGATTGGTCAGTGACGCGAATTGCGCAATATCCACGGAGGGGTCAATTATATTACAGTATGTTCCCACAGATTGTTGTTGTCATGTTGGATTGGCCTGAATGATTAGAATACATGACCTGACAAGGGCAGTAATTTCCCACCCTGTTGGAGCCAAGGCACATATTTTACAATTAGAAAATCTCACAGACCACTAACAAACAAAAATGTAATAAAAAGTAGATAATACAATAATTACCAGTACCGTGCGATGAGCATTTATTTGTTCTGTCTGTCGCTATGCCTCACTGGCATAAATAAAGGAACAAAGATACATTATTTATTGTAAATTAATGTTTTTTAACCAGTTAAGTAAAATATAATTAATATTTTTATAATTTCCCACTTCACACCTCAAGAACGCTTACAGCGCACTAATGTCCCACAAAACACTAGTTGGGAACCACAGGACTAGAAAATAGTTTTGAAGATTCTCGGTATACGGTACACAAGTATATACTAAATGAACAGGTCATTTAAATGGACACATTGCTCCATTTTATTATCGTTTTTTGTAAACTCGCTGATTGTCGCCAAAATTCCTGACAATGTTAAGCCTACTTATTGTCTTTCTGCTCTCCAGTTCCAGAGAGCCAACTCAGCGACCTCCCCCCAACCATGCTGAAGATGGATTACGCCGCTGTACCCCTCGCAGAAACGTAAACACAACTCACAACATGTTGAAGGGCACACATCGTGGAAGGTTTACTTTTAGTTTAGACACAAGCCAAAGTCAAAATGTCAAAGTGTGTGTGTTGAAATAAGGGTTGAAAATTCCAGGAATTTTTAAAGTTGGAAATGTTCCATCGGAATCAGCAGGATTTTAAAAGAATGAACCAGAATAAGAAATATTCCAAATGGACATCATACTGCCAGAATGGTTAAAAAAAAAAGTCGCTTGAGGATAACAAAGTCAATGTTTTGGAGTGTCCATCACAAAGCCCTGATCTAAATTAAATAAAATATGTGGACTGATTTGATAAGGCGTGTGTGAGTAAAGCAACAGACAAATCTGATTCAGTTACACTAATTCTGTCAGGAAGAATGGGCCAGGATTCCAGCAGTCTTGTCAGAAGCTTGTGGAAGGCTTCCCAAAACGTTTGACCCAAGTCATGGAGTTCATAGGAAATGCTACTCTGTACTAACCAAATTACTGTAAACTTTTGACCTCAAAGATAATAATATAAAGTTATCACTCTCATTATTATGGAATTTAACAAAATTAATAGTTTCGGTGATCATGACTGACCTGAAACAGGAGAGGTTTAGTCTGATTTGACTTCAGACAGTGAGACAAAAAATGAAATGTGTGTTTTTGCACAGTGTACGTAAACTTCTGGATTCAACTGGATGAACAAACAACCATTCACACTCACATTCACACCGACGGGCAATTTAGAGCCTTCAATCAACCTACCATGCATGTTTTTGGTGATGTGGTTAGAAACCGGAGTACCCAAGGGAAACCCACGCAGGCACAGGGAGAACATGCAAACTCCACACAGGCTGGGATTTGGGCTTCCGTCTTCAGAACTGTGGGGCAGTTGTGCTCAGTAGTCGTCCACCGTACCCCAAGACCTATTATCTTTGTGTTTTATCAAAATTAGACATTCACAAACATCATCAACATTTATGCAGATTTTCTGACAGATGTTACAGACTCAACCTTTAGACGAACTCAATTTATTCTTGATCCATTTTCTGTAGTATCAATTAAAAATACCATGCTCCTATTTTTTAATAAAGAAATGGAAATTATTTTTTTTATCTGATTCATTGATAAATTGAAAAAAAATACATTAATCTGTTATGAAATTAATCATTAGTTTCATCTCTCAATGGTACGTTTTAATGAAATTATCCTCAGTCACATCTTAAGAGGCCCTGTAGCTCAGTGGTTAGAGCACTGGTTTGATAAACCAGGGGTTGTGGGTTCGTATCCCACTGGGGCCTCCACTCCCTGAGAAGGGTTGCGTCAGGAAGGGCATCCGGCGTAAAAATTGTGCCAAACATATGTGCGTTCATCTGAGATGACACGCTGTGGCGACCCCGAAAGGGACAAGCCGAAAGAAACTTCTAAATGCAGCCCTATGGGGGCACAAACCAGTGCAATCTGTAGGCCGGTCCCAAGCCCGGATAAATGCAGAGGGTTGCGTCAGGAAGGGCATCCGGCGTAAAAACTGTGCCAAACAAATATGAGCGTTCATCTAAAGAATCCCATACCAGATCGGTCGTGGCCCGGGTTAACAACGCCCGCCCCCGGCACTGCTAACCTGCAGGGCGTCGGTGGAAATTCAGCTACTGTGGGTCGAAGACAAAGAAGAGGAGGAAACCGGATCCAGCGTCAGAAGAAAAAAAAGGAATGCACAGAGCCTACAACTGAGTGTAGGGACTTTGAATGTTGGGACTATGACAGGAAAAGCTCAGGAGTTGGTTGACATGATGATTAAGGAGAAAGGTTGATATTCTGTGCATCCAAGAGAGCAGGTGGAAAGGTAGTAAGGCTAGAAGTTTGGGAGCAGGGTTTAAATTATTCTACCACGGAGTAGATGGGAAGAGAAATGGAGTAGGGGTTATTTTAAAGGAAGAGCTGGCTAAGAATGTCTTGGAGGTGAAAAGAGTATCAGATCGAGTGATGAGACTAAAATTTGAAATTGAGGGTGTTATGTATAATGTGGTTAGCGGCTATGCACCACAGGTAGGATGTGACCTAGAGTTGAAAGAGAAATTCTGGAAGGAACTAGATGAAGTAGTTCTGAGCATCCCAGACAGCGAGAGAGTTGTGATTGGTGCAGATTGTAATGGACATATTGGTAAAGGAAACAGGGGCGATGAAGAAGTGATGGGTAAGTACGGCATCCAGGAAAGGAACTTTGAAGGGCAGATGGTGGTGGACTTTGCAAAAAGGATGGAGATGGCTGTAGTGAACACTTATTTCCAAAAGAGGGAGGAACATATAGTGACCTACAAGAGCGGCGGTAGAACCACGCAGGTAGATTATATTTTGTGCAGACGATGTAATCTGAAGGAGGTTACTGATTGTAAAGTAGTGGTAGGGGAGAGTGTAGCTCGACAGCATAGGATGGTAGTATGTAGGATGATTCTGGTGGTGGGTAGGAAGATTAAGAAGACAAAGGTAGAGCAGAGAACCATGTGGTGGAAGCTGAGAAAGGAAGAATGTTGTGCGGCCTTCCGGAAAGAGGTGAGACAGGCTCTCGATGGACAACCGAAGCTCCTGGAAGACTGGACGACGACAGCCAAGATGATCAGAGAGACAGGCAGGAGAGTACTTGGTGTGTCATCTGGTAGGAAAGGGGAGAAGGAGACTTGGTGGTGGAACCCCATAATACAGGGAGTCATACAAGGAAAGAGATTAGCGAAGAAGAAGTGGGATACTGAGAGGACTGAGGAGAGGCGAAAGGAGTACATCGAGATGCGACGTAGGGCAAAGGTAGAGGTGGCAAAGGCTAAACAAGAGGCATATGAAGACATGTACACCAGGTTGGACACGAAAGAAGGAGAAAAGGATCTCTACAGGTTGGCCAGACAGAGGGATAGAGATGGGAAGGATGTGCAGCAGGTTAGGCTGATTAAGGATAGAGATGGAAATGTGTTGACTGGTGCCGGTAGTGTGCTAAATAGATGGAAAGAATACTTTGAGAAGTTGATGAATGAAGAAAATGAGAGAGAAGGAAGAGTTGAAGAGGCAAGAGTGAAGGACCAGGAAGTGGAAATGATTACTAAGGGGGAAGTCAGAAAGGCATTACAAAGGATGAAAAATGGGAAGGCAGTTGGTCCTGATGACATACCGGTAGAGGTATGAAAGCAATTTGGAGAGATGGCTGTGGAGTTTTTGACCAACTTATTCAACAGAATACTAGCGGGCGAAAAGATGCCTGAAGAATGGAGGAAAAGTGTTCTAGTTCCCATTTTTAAGAACAAAGGGGATGTTCAGAGCTGTGGGAACTATAGAGGAATAAAGTTGATGAGCCACACAATGAAGTTATGGGAAAGAGTAGTGGAGGCTAGACTCAGGTCAGAAGTAAGTATCTGCGAGCAACAGTATGGTTTCATGCCTAGAAAGAGTACCACAGATGCATTATTTGCCTTGAGGATGCTCGTGGAAAAGTACAGAGAAGGTCAGAAGGAGCTACATTGTGTCTTTGTGGATCTAGAGAAAGCCTATGACAGAGTACCAAGAGAGGAACTGTGGTACTGCATGCGTAAGTCTGGTGTGGCAGAGAAGTATGTTAAAATAGTACAGGACATGTATGATGGCAGCAGAACAATGGTGAGGTGTGCCTTAGGTGTGACAAAGGAATTTAAGGTGGAGGTGGGACTGCATCAGGGATCAGCTCTGAGCCCCTTCCTGTTTGCAGTGGTAATGGATAGGCTGACAGATGAGGTTAGACTGGAATCCCCTTGGACCATGATGTTCGCAGATGATATTGTGATATGCAGTGAAAGCAGGGAGCATGCAGGTGGAGGAACAATTAGAAAGATGGAGACATGCACTGGAAAGGAGAGGAATGAAGATTAGCCGAAGTAAAACAGAATATATGCGCGTGAATGAGAAAAGTAGAGGGGGAAGAGTGAGGCTACAGGGAGAAGAGATAGCGAGGGTGGATGACTTCAAATACTTGGGGTCAACAATACAGAGCAATGGAGAGTGTGGTCAGGAAGTGAAGAAACAGGTCCAAGAAGGTTGGAACACCTGGCGAAAGGTGTCTGGTGTGTTATGTGACAGAAGAGTGTCTGCTAGGATGAAGGGCAAAGCTTACAAAACAGTGGTGAGGCCGGCCATGATGTACGGATTAGAGACAGTGGCACTGAAGAAACAACAGGAATCTGAACTGGAGGTGGCAGAAATGAAGATGTTGAGGTTCTCGCTCGGAGTGACCAGGTTGGATAGGATTAGAAATGAGCTCATTAGAGGGACAGCCAAAGCTGGATGTTTTGGAGACAAGATTCGAGAGAGCAGACTTCGATGGTTTGGACATGTTCAGAGGCGAGAGAGTGAGTATATTGGTAGAAGGATGCTGAGGATGGAGCTGCCAGGCAAAAGAGCGAGAGGAAGACCAAAGAGAAGGTTTATGGATGTGGTGAGGGAAGACATGAGGGCAGTTGGGGTTAGAGAGGAAGATGCAGGAGATAGGCTAAGATGGCAAAAGATGACACGCTGTGGCGACCCCTAACGGGACAAGCCGAAAGGAAAAGAAGAAGAAGATCCTCAGTCACATCTTAAATTCCCATAATTCCCATTTAGTGTTTCAATTTGGATTATTTCTAAATTTCGCCACCTTAATTTTCCTTGAAAATTTACTGGACTCCTTCCTTAAATGTACCAGAAATGTTCCAATTTGAAAAGCCCGCGCCCCCAAGTTTTTGTCAAGAAGTGACTTAAAAGTTAAGCTAATTTAAAGCTAGGCCGGGTGAGAGACAGTTCACAGCTCATTATTACCACCAATTGCTAATTTAAAATAATGGAAATGAACACCATCTCCATTTTTAAGACAGCCGTAAACTGCATTTGTCTCATTAAATTAAAGATGATTGCCCACATTTTCACCCCCAAAAAAAAACCTAAACCTTGATTTATTGTTCCTATACCTACTTTTGATTTATCTGCTGTCACACTACAGGACAGACGATATTGTCAAGAGACTTCTTTCGTTGGAATTAGCCAGTCAGGTAAGTTATTTACTGTAAATGGCTCATAATGTCTTCCAACGGCATTAATGAGTGCTTGATTGATTGGGTGTGTTTTTGCCTCCAAGTCCGTGTGTGTTCATTCGATTGCTGATTTTCAAGGGGAGCAGGTCTGACGACTGCAGGGAGGCCAAGTCTAGTACCTGCACTCTTTTACAACAAAGTCACACTGTTGGAACACACGCAGAATGTGGTTTGCTATAGCCTTGCTGAGATAAGCATAGTTGTCATGAAAAAGACGTTGCTTGGATAGCACCACATGTTTCTCCAAAGCCTGAATGTACCTTTAAGCATTAATGATGCCTTTACAGATGCTGTCTTATGGACTCTGTGTCTATAACAGTCCGGATGGTCCTTTTCCTCTTTAGGCAGGAGTACACGACAACCACAATTTTCCAAAACAGTTTGAAATGTGGACTCGTCGCACCACAGAACACTTGTGCATCAGTCCATCTTAAATGAGCTCAGTCCCAGAGAAGTCGGTGATGTTTCTGGGTGTTGTTAATAAATGGCTTTTGCTTTTCATTGTAGAGTTTGAAGTTGGATTTACGGAGGTAGTTTTAAAGTATAAACTGCCAATGTTTTCTGAAGGTTTCCTGAGCCCATGTGGAGAAATCCTTTCCACACTGATGTCTGTTTTGATGCAGTGTCGGATGAGGGATCAAAGGTATTCAGTGTTGGTTTTCAGTTTTGCCACTTACAGTGAAGAAAACAAGTATTTGAACACCCTTCTATATTGCTGAAATTTTTTTTGTAGGTGCACGTCTTAGTGTATTACCAACTGTCACCTTGGAAACGGTGGTGCCAGCTCTTTTCAGGTCATTGACCAAGTCCTGTTGTGTTGTCCTGGGCAGATTCCTCACCTTTCTACGCATCATTGAGACCCCACGAGGTGATATCTTGCATGGGGCTCCACTCCGATTCAGATTGATCGTCATGTTTAGTGGACCATTTTTTATCAAGTTGCTTGGCAATTTCTCCGTTGCCCTTTCCAGCCGTGCGGGGTTGTACAATTTTGTCTCTGGTGTCTTTGGACAGCTCTTTGGTCTTGGCCATGTTACAAGTTTGAGTTTTACTGATTGTCTGGGGTGGACAGGTGTCTTTATGCAACTAACGACCTCACACAGGTGCATCTGATTCAGGTTAAGACACGGATTGGAGGTGGACTTTTAAAGGCGGACTAACAAGTCTTTGAGGGTCAGAATTCTAGCTGATAGACAGGTGTTCAAATACTTATTTGCAGCTGTATCACACAAATAAATCGTTAAAAAAAATCATACATTGTGATTTCTGGATTTTCCTTTTTAGATTATCTCTCTCACAGTGGACATGCACCTATGATGAAAATTGAAGACCCCTCCATGATTTCTAAGTGGGAGAACTTGGAATATAGCAGGGTGTTCAAATACTTGTTTTCTTCACTGTACGTGGAGTGCTTTCTCCAGATTGTCTGAACCTTTTGATGATACAGTACGATTGACTGTAGATGATGAAATCCCTAAATTCATTGCTGTTGTACATTGAGGAACATTGTCTTTAAACTGTTCGACTATTTTCTCACATAGTTGTTCACAAAGAGGTGAACCTCGCCCCATCCGTCTTTACTTGTAAATGACTTAATTCAGGGAAGCTCCTTTTACATGGCACCCGCCTGTTCACCTGCGAGATGTTCCAAACAGGTGTTTGATGAGCATTCATCAAATTTGTCTGTCTTTTTGCCACCTATCCCTTCTTTTCTGGAATGTGCCGTAGCCATAAAATTCTTAATGATTATTCGCTAAAAACAAAGTGTAGCAGTTTGAACAATAAATCTTTTTAGTGTATTAAATTAAGTATAGGTTGAACATAATTTGTAAATCATTGTGGTCTGTTTTTATTCCACACAACATACCAACTTCACTGGAATTGGGTTTGTATGAAAGGTGATATCCAGATAAAGTTGATTTGTTTTGTCTGTCATCTGTCTTAAGAGTGAAAAGTTGGCACTGAAAAAGGAACAGCTAATTGCTAAGGTTCAGCGGGATGAGAGCGACCGCACCTCGGTGGAAGTTCGGAGTGAGTACAATCACAAACACACAAAAGTGAAAGAAAGTTGTTGATTGCCACACACATGTTTGTGGCTTTAGTGTAAGTTCCCTAGAGGACCCTTCTGTTGTGTTTTGCAGTCGCCATTTTGACAGCAATGATCCGCAACGTTCAAGAGCACTTGTTCAAACATCACAAGGTGAGCGGAGAGAATTCATGACGCAATCATGTTCATTTGAACTTCAACGTGTCAACACGTTTCCTTTTTGCAGTGCACGCACACACAAACACAACACACGCATATGACAGGATATCCTGTGTCAATCATAACACACACAAGATGATTGCGGTCGGAAAAGTTCCACTTTTTCGACACAGACTGTCGTTTGCTCCTTATTTATTGATCCCTTCCTTGACAATTAGGTTTTTCTCTCACGTTTGCCCTCATTTGTATCTTGCAGGATAAGGCGAACAAGAGGCGCATGCTGATGGCCATAGACAGAAGAAAGAAGTTGCTGAAGAACCTACGTCTGGAACGCTATGATGCCTTCGAGAAGGTGTGCGAGAGGCTGGGCATCACCTATACCTTCCCACCTGAGTACTACAGGAGGGTGACGCGACGTTGGCTGGCCAAGAAGGCCTTCTGCATCAAGGTACAAAAAACAACTCTTCCAAGCTCAGGTTGCTTCATCCATGTCCCCTCTGTTGGTTACCTGAATCAAAATTCATGGATGGCCACTTTTTTTCCCCCCACTTGTGGAAAATTCATTATCCGTTAAATATGAATCTCATATTTCACTTTTTTTTTTTCCACTTTTTTTTAATTTTGCTTCATCTCATCCGTAATTCAGTGGTTAGAGCACTGGTTTGGTAAACCAGGGGTTGTGGGTTCGTATCCCACTGGGGCCTCCACTCCCTGAGAAGGGTTGCGTCAGGAAGGGCATCCGGCGTAAAAATTGTGCCAAACATATATATGCGTTCATCTGAGATGATACGCTGTGGCGACCCCGAAAGGGACACGCCGAAAGAAACACACAATTTTGCTTCATCTTGCCCAGGTCAGTATTGCAAGTGAGAATTTATTCTCTAACTAATACCTAACACTAATAAAGGTTGAATGAAAAACATTAATTGAAACATTAATGAAAATAAATTTAATTAATTTGCAAAAATAAAAAAATATGTAAAATTCCCAATACTTTTAAAATTTTAATTCAAATATTTTTAAATGCCAAAAAAATGCAAATGTAAAATAGTTTACTTCAGATAGTAATTTTGCCCATCAACATGTATTTTTCAATATATAAATGTAATGAGATAGTACAGTTGTAAATAAAAATTAATCACATTTTCTTTTGTAACAATAAAAAAAACATAATATATAAGTACAAATAACCATGGAAAAACATAGTATAAAATAATACAATTATTTGTCATTGATAGTGAGATCTGTTTTTATTATTATTATTTTCAATGGTAGGACGATAGACGACTTATTATACCGGTCTAAGGACTGGAGTTCAAATCCCTGGCAAGCCTGAGTGTTATCCCCGGTGCTGGAACCTATCCAGCTGACTCTGGGTGAACGGCGGGGTACACACTGAACTGTTCGCCAGCCAGTCCCAAGGCACATCTAAACAACCATTTACAATTACATTCACACCCATGGCCAATTAAGAGTTTTCAGTCAATATACTATGCGTATTTTTAGAATGAAGGAAGAAACTGGAGTCCACCAAGAAAAACCACGCAGGCACAGCTAGAACATGCTAACTCCACACGCAGGCTGGATTTGAACCATGGTCCTCAGCATTCAGAGGCAAATGTGCTAACAATTGGTCCACCGTTTGGCCTACTGGCCCATTATGGGTACTATTAATAATTAATTAATATATTATCCATCCATCCATCATCTGAGCCGCTTATCCTCACAAGGGTCGCAAGATTGGAGCATAAAGTGTCGTGCTGAACACTCTTTTCATAATACCATAAGTTTAAAACACCAGCAAAAGCTATAAATTCCAATTAATCAAAATTCAAAAGTGTGATTAATCTGATTTTTAAAAATAATTATTTGACAGCCCTAGTTATTATGAATGGGGGAAAAACAAATTAAAAAAAACCCATTGTCATTTGTAATTTTTTTTTTTTTTTTTTTTTTTGGAAAATACCAAAGCGTGAGGTTTTTTTGTTTTTTTTAACAAGAACAAATAATAGTATGTTACAATATTTATCTAATAACATTTTAATGATAGAACAATTACAAATGAATCCCTTGTTTTCTCTAGCTTTTAACTGTGGCAATATCAAGAACCACAACTGAGCAAGTACTTGCTCATCCTGTTTCGACATTTCTGCCCAAAGCTAGTCAGGCTACAATTAGTCATTGCATTGTGCCTCCATTGTACCTTTATTTGTGTGTCCTCTGCTGGGGTATAAAGTTCATAAAAGGCTTGTGCAGTTTGCAGTAACACGTACACCACAAACAAATTGCATTGACATTAGAACAATAGCCTGATTTATTTTTTTATTTTTTGTATCTTCTCTCCTATGACGTTTGTGTGACCTTCCCCGCAGGTCTACAAGGAGGTGCAGAAACAGAAAGCTGAGCAGAAACTGAAATTAGCAGCTAAGATGCAAACTCCCAGCCAATAGATGCCATCACTTGCTGGTAAAAGAAAGCTTTTTTTTTTTTTTTTTTTTTTTTGCTGTGTATTTTTTTTCTCATGTCGCCCGTCTGTATAATGCAGATAACTGGGGGCCATTTGCAGCCCATTTTTCTGTGTGGCGATGTGATTACTACGTATGTAAATTAGTCCATCTACCAGCTGTAAAAAGATTTACTTGTTTGCCGAATTTCACACTTAATGGGAGGGATGACACTCCTGAAATAAGCTGTTGAAAAGTCAGGTTTCCACAATAATTCCCCTTTAAATGCGAGTCCGATACATATATGGACCGAAAGAAGAAATAAAGGAATAAAGCGCAGCATTTCGTCCGAGAATCATCTGTGATCTCGTCATTTTTGTCAACCGTTGAGTTTCACCAATAAACCTTTCTCAACCTAAACCCAAACTTCCTGTGTGGTGTCGCGCTCAACAGTTTGATCAGGACCAGCACACAGCATACACGTACACACTTCTGGTAAGTTGCAAAGGTTTTGTACTACCATGCAAAATATCAAATTACTTATTTTGGACCATAGTTAAAAAATACTTGCAATTGGATGAGATAATTAACTCATTTATTATACTTGACATCGTCACACATGTTTCCTCAGTCCATTTATTTAGTCTTATTTAGTCAGATAATCGTGGTATATCTTCCTAGAATGGAAAACCCATGTTGCAATATTGTATTTTAGCAGTACATAATACAATTACGTAGTCACATGTTTTGTTAATGAAGGAAAAGCCTTTTAAGTAAAAAAAAAAAAGACTTGTCTGTATTATAAGCGTGACAAATTATACATGTAGACAGTTTTGTATATTTTTAAAATACATTATTTTAATTATATTGTTTTAAAAAAATAAATGTAAATATACAATGCTGTGTAGTTTTCTTATTCCAAATATATTGTAAGTTATGTTGACGATGGAAAAATGTATATCATAATTGTTTGATTTGTAATACTTTTCTAATTCACTTATCTTTCCAGGTTCAAAAATACCCTTCTAAAAATAGCAAGAACATTTTTAATATACTGTAAAGATATAACTAGTTATATATTTTTATTTATGTTTGTATTGTTTATAAGTTTTATTTTATGACAAAATAATGATTCACGGCACAGTATATATTAATCTATATCTACTGTCTATTTAAGATTTTTCATTTAATTAGTGTAGGCCCTCTGGACTTAAATTGGCCCCTGATAGCGAAAAGGGGCTTAAAATCCAATATGATGGAGGGTATATTGAATTAAGTGCTGATGCAGAACCTTAGATTATCCACAAATAACATCAGCCTCCATCTTTTAGGCTTATTATCCACCCTCTAAAGTGGAAAAAACAAGCAGAACACAGCAATGTGGCAGGACTCAGATTCAGGTCATTTTTTTCTGCACAAAACAAAAGCTTGAAATTATAGGTGCTATTTTTTTCATGAATCATACTGATTATAAAATGTCTCAGAACCTGCAGCCCATATGTCAAACCCAGCGGTCACCAGCCAACCTGGAGCAGGTGGCTATGGCACCAACGTCCAAACGGGACAGTGGAGCACAGGCCTCTGCTCCTGCTGCAGTGATTTGTTGATATGTAAGTATAAAAATGTTTGGGGTTTTATTCCCATAACCAAATTATCATAAATTGCCATGAAATAAAATTCTTCACAGCGCCATGGTGGATAACTGACTCGCACATTTATTAACACTGTTCCGAGGATCATAGTTCAATCCCGGGCCTGCCTGTGTTGAATTTGCATGTTCTCCCCGTGCTTGCGTGGGTTTTATCTGGGCACTCTGGTTCCCTCCCACATCTCAAAAACATGCATTCAGTGGAGAAGCTAGATTTCTCCTTGGTGTGAATCACAGTGCAAATGGTTGTTTATTTGTATGTGCCCTGCTATTGGGTGCCGACCATTTCAGGGTGTACCCCACCTCTCGTCAAAAGATAGCTGGGATAAGCTCCAGCACATCCACAACCCTAGTGAAGATAAGCGGAACAAAAAATGAATGAATACATTGTTCACCAGGTGCTTTTGGCTGCATTTGCCCGATGGGGCTGGCCTGCTACACAGCGGACAAATATGGGGAAATCTGCTGCTTGGGCTGCATACCGGGCGGCTTGACGGCAATGAGGACCCACATGAGGCTTACGTACGGCATCCAGGTATGTGGGTGTGCTTCCAATCTTGAGAAGCACTTTGATTTCACTTACAGTTCTCACAAGAAAGGAAATGTTTATTCAAGTAAAATTGAATCCCACTTAAATACTATGAGCAGGTTATAGCTTGTCTTAAAGTTCAAGTGTTTAGCAAGGCTGAAGTTCCTATGACAAAAATCTATCATTCCAAGTTGGGTCTGCGCTAAATTTCAAGCAAGTTTGTTATATGGGTTACACATCTCATAATGCATGTCATACCATCTGGGTAAGTCAGAAAGAAATAAAAATAACACTAGATTGTTGTACTTTATAAATTAATAGTTCAATTGAATGTTAAAACGTTTTTTTTCTTTTACCCATTTTTTTGTTTCAATTCAATGGAAATTGTGGAACTCCTTTCGTGTGTGTGTGTGTGTGCTTTAGCCAAAGAGAGAGACACAAAAATCATAGTTGGCTGAAGTGACAGTAGTTGGTTTTGGAAAAGGATAGTGGTGGAGGGGTTTGTGTGTCTCAGTAATCCAAGGAACCAAGATGTCTGGAGTGTTATCCCCCTGGGAAGGTCACACACATGGCAAACAGGACTGAGGTGAAGGACCAGACATTGTATGACTAAAGGACCTCCTATGACAAATAAATTAAATTGATGTAAGTTTCCTTTGCCCGGACCCGTGTCACTTTCTCTCCCTCCAGGCCTAGAGGTAGGGCTCAAAAGTCAAGCGCCTGGAGGCCAGCTCTGCACCCATTGGAAGCCCACAAGGGTAATGTGGGTCTCCCTTCCCATGGGCTCACCTCCGTTGTGAGAGGCCATGGGGCCGTGGTCTAAAGCAAGTACATTGTTATTTTGATCCTCAGTGACAGAAGCTGGCTCTAGGGGCATGGAACAACATCTCTCTGGCAGGGAAAGAGCCCAAGCTGGTGTATTAAGTCTAAGAGTCCTGACTCTGCATTCTGCTGCTCCTCCGCAATGAGAATTAGGTGGCTGTGGCATTTGCTTGGAATTCCTCCTCGTTGCCTCCGTGGTGAAGTACACATCCCACTGGGAGTAGACTAGGACATGCTGGAGAGACTACACCTCCCGGATGGTCTTGGAACGCATCAGGATCCCGTCTGAAGAGCTGGATGAAGTGACTTGGGAGAGGGAAGTCTGGGCTTGCCTGCTCAAGCTACTGCCCCCTAGCTGGCTGGAATAAGCTCCAGCTCACCCGTGACCCGAGTGGCGATGAGCAGAATGGAAAACGGATGGATGGATGGATATTTGAGTCCAATTTACCAATCGAATGACCTAAGAAAGTCACAGTTTTCTGTTGGCCTTCACAAGCCAATCAAACGGAGTTTGTCAGAGTCGCATGTGACTTGTTTTTACATTACATACTACAATAAAAAAAATAGCTTGAATGTGCAGCGTAGTTTTGTCAATGCCAAAATTTAGATACTAGATCTGTCACTTCTGAACACAGCCACATAGCATATACTTGTGCAACCAGAATGACTTTTTTTCTCGATTTTAGATGAGCTTTTTTTTTAACCAGGTTAAAGGCCAGTTTAAACAGAACAGAATATTGTGTAGCGGTGACCTGGGCAAGAACCAGCAAGTTAAACGTCAAGTCCAAGTCATTCAAAGTCAAGTTTTTTTTTTATTTTTAACTCCTCCCCAAAAGGTATGTGTAAACGTTTGAACTTCTGCCTCACCGTTCTCAGGGCCCAGGTTCAAATCCGGCCTCACTTGTGTGGAGTTTGCATGTTCTCCCCATTCCCACGTGGGTTTTTAACAGGTGCTCCGGTTTTCTCCCACATACCAAAATCATGCATGGTTGGTTCATTGAAGACTCTGAATTGACGGTAGGTGTGAATGTGAATGGTTGTCAGTTTCTGTGTCCTGCGACTGGTGACGACCAGTTCAAGGAGTACCCTGGTTCTTTCCCAGATTCTGGCTCCAGCACTCTTCCGACCCTAGTGAAGATAAGCGGTACAGGAACTGGGTGGATGAATAGTCTGGGGGAGGCATCTATAGGCAAACCTTTAGGGGATTCTGGAGTGGCCTCATTTACTTGCAAATGCTTGCTATTTTTAGTTGACATTTTAGGGTTCAAGGAATGAAAAAGTCACTTATGTCGAATTTGTCTCCTATATCCCGTCTATCCACAGGGGACTATATGCAACGATGCCCTCATGTCCTGCTTCTGCGGCATCTGTGACCTGTGCAGAATGGCCAGAGAGATCCGCATCCGGAATGGAGAAACTTCCCCTTAATACCAGCAAGAAATTCAACAAATCATTTCTCTCCTCTCACGCCAGCCTCCCCCCTCCGAAGACGATCATACAAAATGCCCAATGCTAAAGATGTCATTTTTTTCCTGCTTTCACTCAAACAAAAAGAGAATTGTGGGGAGCCTCTTAATGAATAAAGATGGATGTCAATTTTATGCATTTGCCTGAAAATGTAACAATGTGCCTGATCATAATTTAAAAAAGTACACTTGCCGTTCCAGAAAGAACCAGATTAGAGATTAAAATGTGGTGTTGTTTATTTCCATAATTTAGCTATTGGAAAACTATTTCATTTTATTTAACATTGGATGTTTAACAAAAGCAGGATTAACCAATGTAAACATAAAATGTCTTTATACAAATTAAATTGAAATGTACCAATGTGGCAGCATGGTGGAGGAGCTGTAAAGCATTGGCCTCCCAGTTCTGAGGAGCAAAGTTCAATCCCGGCCATGCATGTGTGAAGTTTACAGGTTCTTGAGGTTAAGCGGCAAAAGAAAATGGATGGATGGATGTAAAGCAGAGGGTTTTTTTTTTCAACACAAATAATTTAGTAGAATTATTGCATAAATAAATAATCTACATTGTATTGTTGTATTATATTGGATTTTTAACTACATTAATTTCAGATTGTAGCCAAAACCTATTCATAAATTGATGGCAGATAATTTTTTAAAAATTTTGTGTTCCTTTTGACAAAACCAATTTAATGCATATAATACACAACCATCCTAATATCGATGAATGAATCAATTAAATCGTATTAAATCGATCTTTTGATTATTACACACATTTGTTAATATATACAAATAAAATGGAACACATTTTCACGGAAAAATACTGAGAGATTTTTAGTTTGTCAATGAAAAATTTTGTGCTAGTAGTAATGTAGTAATTTCAAATTATTATTATCGATTGCTCCAGCCTTTCCACCCAATCTTGTTTAACTTCCGGTTTTGGTGACGTTCTGCACTGCCATTGGGTACTTTCTCCGTGGCCTGGCAACCAGTGGAAGAGGCCTTAGCAACCAATCTCCTTGTCACTCGTCAGCTAGCCACAACGGCGAGCTTCTGTCGTTCTTTTCTCGAGAGAAGTGTTCGTCGTTCACATTTCCCCAGGTTCCGACATGTCGTCGAGGACTCTCCCGCTGCTCTTCATCAATCTGGGCGGAGAAATGCTTTATATCCTCGACCAACGGCTCCGAGCTCAAAGTATCCCCGCCGACAAGGCAAAGAAAGGTAGGTAGCTTTTAGTCAAATCGCTGAATTAAATTAAGTCAAAAAACAGAACACACTAATATCGATATGCGATCTTTCATTTTGTTACTCATTACTTCTCCATTGTAACGTCTGGTGAGAGGACAAGGAGAGGTACTATAAGGATGAAGAATAAGAGACAGTTGAGTTTACTGCCCCTTTGTTCATCAATCTGAAAATATCCAGTTTTGAATGCGCAGTCATATATCATTCAAGGCAAACCCTCAATCCCAGATGCGCTTGGATCCCGGAATGTAAAAAACAAAGTGAGCGCGAGGTGTCAAGCACCTGACTGCGTGGATTGTATTTTCCCTGGTGGGCCTGAAAATCAAAGAACGAATTGTGGGAATCCAAAAGTCTGGCAGATCCTTGGGTGCAGTTTACAAATGCTTGAAGGTGCTACGTGTAAAAATTATGGGAATGTTAAGCCATCACACCGCTCAGGAGGGAGATGAACACACTTTGGTCTGAAATGTGCAAATAAACTCCGGAACAAAAGCTGAAGACTTTGTGAAGATGCTGAATGAAGCTGGAAGAAAGTGTGATCATTCACAGTGAAACGAGTCCTGCACTGACATTGCATGAAAGGCCACTCACCGAGAATAAAGCCATTACTCATAAAGAAACATAAAAAAGACACCAAGACAAAGATCTTAACTTCTGGAGACATGTCCTGTGGTCTGTTGTTTCTGAAGTGGAGCTGGTTTGGCCATAATGACCAATATTACATCTGGAGGAAAAAGGGCGAAGCCCATAGACCTGAAACCATCACACCAACTGTGAAGCATGAAGGTAGAAGCATCATGTTGGTGTGGCTGTTTTCCTGCAGCAGGAACTGGAACTCGTCATAAAATAGAATGCATCATGAAGAAATAACCCTAAATAACAGATATTTAGGCAACATCTCATGACATCAGCCAGTGAGCTAAACGTGGGTCTTCCAAATGGACAATGACCCTCAGCATACTGCCAAAATGGTTAAAAAGTGGTTGGACGATAACAAGTTCAATATCATGAGGTGGCCATCAGAAAGCCTGATCTGAATGCCATCGAAAAAGAGTGGCCAGATCTGAAAAGGCGCGAGCAAGCATGGCAACGAGCAAACCTGCCTCAGTTACACCAGTTCTGTCAGGAGGAATGGGCCAGGATTCCAGCAGAGTGTTGTCAGAAGCTTGTGGAAGTTTACACAAAACATTTGACCTAAGTCAGGCATTTCTGGCTTCAATTGTATATACTGTATTATATGCACACACGTAATGCATGTTAACCTTTTCCTTGTGTTTTATCTGCGACTAGTCATGAATGACATCATCAGCACCATGTTCAACAAAAAATTCCTCGAGGAGCTCTTGAAACCACAGGAGCTCTACTCCAAGAAGGCACTGCGCACCATCTTTGACAGGCTGGCCCACGCGTCCATCATGAGGCTCAATCAAGCCAGCATGGACAAGGTCACCATGCGGCTTTGCATTGTGTTAGTTTAACATTTAACATGTATGCATGGGTATAAATATAATATAGTACATGAGTGAAAATGTTGAATTGAATTTTTCACAGAAATTAAATCACAAACAAATGTGTCATCAGATCAGATCTGGAATAAACTTTTTTTTTTACAAAAGAAAAACTGAAATATTACACAGCTGTAAGTGTTCAGAAGCACCCCTTTGAGCTCATACAGCCATGAGTTTTTGGGAACGATGCAACATGTTTTTCATACCTGGATCGTCTGCAAATCATCCATACAGATCCTTTCCAGTTCTGTCAGGTTGAATGGTGAACATTGGTGAACAGCCATTTCCAGGTCTTTCCAGGGATACTTAATTGGGTTTATGTCAGGACTTTGGCTGGGCCATTCAAGAACATTCACGGAGTTGTTCTGAAGTCACTACGTTATTTTAGCTGTGTGCATCGGGTCGTGTCTTGTTGGAAGGTGACATTTTTGGCTCAGTCTGAGGTCCGGAGAATGCTAGTGAAGGTTTTTGTTCAGGATATCCCTGTACTTGACTGCATACACACGCACGCACACACACACACACACACACACACACCACACACACACAGCATGATGCTGCCACTATCGTGCTTCACTGTTGGGATTGTATTGGACAGGTGTGCGGTCTTACCCTCAATATTATAAAAAAAGTGAAAAATTTAAGAGGGTCTGAATACTTTCTGTACCCACTGTAAATAGGTTTTTATTATGTTAATTTTTTCAAGTTAAATTTCAATCACCAAATCTGGATCTAATCTGGATCCATTTCACATTACAGCCTCTGACCCTGCCCACTCCTTGGACAGACTGTCTTTAATTCCTCTTCCTCAGCCATATTGGAGTTTCTTAAAATTAACTTTTTCTGACTGTTTAATCGTGATCCGATGTGGTTTAAACTTGGTTTTACATTAACATTCTTGTCCCTGTATAAACACCAGATTTTCTTTAGTTGATAAATAAACTGAGATAGATGTATAAACCTAAGCATGTTGAATTGGATTTAAAATTTCAGTTGGAATTACTACTAAATGTAAATCGGCTCTGGATTCAATTTATTTTTGCATTACGGTTTTTGACCCAGCCCACACCATAGGTTTAATTCCTTTTCCGCACGTGTACAAACATTTCATTTAAATGTGCACCGTAATGCGTAATTTGAATCAAATCTGAATTCAACTTGTTTTTGGCATTACAGCTATATGACTTGATGACCATGGCCTTCAAGTACCAGGTTCTCCTGTGTCCTCGGCCCCGGGATATCCTCCTGGTCTCTTTCAACCACATGGACGCCATCAAGGAGTTTGTCAAGGACACGGCCTGCATCCTGAGCCAGGTTGACGAGATGTACCAACAGCTCATCGAGGTGCACCAGCGTATTGTCCAGGGGGCAGCGGGTGTTCGTTTGTTCTGGTTTCAGTGGAAGGTAATGTCATTTGTTCCTTTTTTAGATGTACACTCCATTACCCAGCGGGGAATTCCAGCTGATTAGACAAACGCTTCTTATCTTCTTCCAGGACATGCACATAAGGGTGAGTCAATTCACTCACAGATGGGTTTATCCATCATAAATAGACTGGAAGTGCAAATCAGCGAGCAATTGATGCCCACCAAAATTTGCTACCACTTTATTTTCAAAATAGTAATTTCCATTTTTTTCCTTTATTTTATACCAGGTATCCATTTTCCTTCGGGACAAAGTGCAGAACTCCAATGGTCGATTTGTGCTCCCCATCAGCGGTCCTGTGCCCCACGGGACAAAAATCCCAGGATTGATAAGGTAACACAGGGGACCAATCGATCACGAGGCAGTCTTGGTTGATCGCTTGGTTAGACGGCGTGCCAAAAAAAAAAAAAAAAAAGACGTCAGCCAATGTTCTCTCTGAACTGCGTGCGTGCGCAATTGTGCACCGTTGATGCAGTCTCTTTGCAGATATTCTGGTTTGCGCGCAAAAAAAAAAAATCCAATTCAAATTGAAAGTATAACATACAGCTATTCAGTTTGGGCCATTTTGCAATGTTATTCAATGAGTGAGGGATGACTGTTACATCCAATGGCACAATTCACGTACGTAATGTAAAAAATGAAAAGAAAAGCCACTGGTTTCTTTAAGCAAACACATGGAACTTTCTCGAACAACGACTGCTGCTCCACCACACTCTCTTTTTCCTAGTTTACCTTACACACACACACTCACTCTTAAAGATGTACACTCATAATTACAAATGTTAGAGTACTTACACAGCCCATCAGTGTGTTTTATAATGACAGCGTCCACCACTGCTGCTTTAGTTAGCAACACAGTCTGGGCAACGTAGAGCAAAGATGAGCTAAAACCTGCTGCTTATGTTTACTTTCGATATTATTAGTGAAAGTTAAAAAATAAATGGTTTTTTTTAAAGTGCAATGACTGTCGGAGCATGGGAATAATCGAAGAAAAAGTGGTCTAATTGGATGAGATTTTCTCTTTTCCAAGTGGGAAAGGTCTGGTCTGAAACCAAAGTAGAATGTACAGGATGAGATGGTGTATAATTTAAAACAGCCTGATCCAAGATGAACGCACAGATAATACAGTGCACAAAAAGCTAATTCTGTAGTTTAAATATAGGAGCCAACATAACATTAACCTTACAACGGTTTGGGAGCATCATCATCACCCTCACCCCCACCCCACCCTCTGTGTCGTCAGTAGCTCACGAGAGGCTGGCTGCTTGAAAAGTAGATCTTGGGGTAAAAAGGTCTGGGCATCCCTGAGATAATACCTACACCTGCACTTCAGACAATGTTGTTCAGTCCTGGTTTGGAAGCAACCCTGGATCTTGGCCCATCCTATCTGCCAAGTCATGGGTGGAGAAATTCAGTGTGAGGGCAGTATTATGTAAATTAGTGAAATAGAAAATTCAGAGCAGCTCTCTCACAGACATTTTGGCAAAAAGGGAGCTCACAAACCATTTTCTTGGTACTTTAATTTCACACTTAATGGCTTAGCACGAACCCAAGAGACCCAACAATAGGTATATACAAAAAAATAAATATATGAAATGATACATCCGCTTTGAGAGTGGTGACGATGAATACCCCTCACTATGTATCTCTTTCATTTGGTCTATGTTGCAATGCTACCATCATCCCGTAACGTCAAGCTGAAATTGACCCACGTGCAACTAATTGACCCCTCCGTGGATATTGCACAATCCACGTAACTGACCAATCAGAGGCCAGAGATCTGCATAAACCAAAGCCCGTTTTTGCTCCCGCCATTTTCTCAGACAACATTGCATGGTCCAGTATGGGTTTAGTTAGCGTTTTATCGCGTATTTGGGTTATTTAACAAAAAATATGGTTAAGAGGTGTCGTCACGGACTTTGTAATAGTGACGACAGGTATCCTGAAAGGCTAGTTGGTGGAGTTCGATTCGTACCCTTTCCAAAACCGAAGACCCAGTACGAAAAATGCCTTCGATGGATCAAACTTTGTGGAAGACCGCATCATCAACTAAATCCATCTAATATCAGCTGGAACAGATGTCGAAGTTCTTCGCTAGCATAACACTGCTGCGTGTGAACAATTGACACACTTATTCTTTGTTGAGCGATATTTAGCGATGATCGGACTGCACAAACATATTGATTTCTTGCTGGCTCGCGACCGAAGCTTAACCAGACTGTGTTTGCACGAAGATATGCCCTAAATTTGATTTTTAATACACGTCTCGTATAAATGAATGAGACGTTCTCCGCTAGCATAACACCGCTACGTGTAAACGATTGACACACTTATTCTTTGTTGAGCAATATTTAGTGATGATCGGACTGCACAAACGTGTCGCTTTCTTGCTGGCTCGTGGCCGAAGCTTAACCAGACTGTGTTTGCACGAAGATATGCCCTAAATTTGATTTTTAATACACGTCTCGTATAAATGAATGAGACGTTCTCCGCTAGCATAACACTGGTACGTGTGAACGATTGACACACTTATTCTTTGTTGAGCGATATTTAGCGATGATCGGACTGCACAAACATATTGATTTCTTGCTGGCTCGCGACCGAAGCTTAACCAGACTGTGTTTGCACGAAGATATGCCCTAAATTTGATTTTTGATACACGTCTCGTATAAATGAATGAGACGTTCTCCGCTAGCATAACACCGCTACGTGTAAACGATTGACACACTTATTCTTTGTTGAGCAATATTTAGTGATGATCGGACTGCACAAACGTGTCGCTTTCTTGCTGGCTCGTGGCCGAAGCTTAACCAGACTGTGTTTGCACGAAGATATGCCCTAAATTTGATTTTTAATACACGTCTCGTATAAATGAATGAGACGTTCTCCGCTAGCATAACACCGCTACGTGTGAACGATTGACACACTTATTCTTTGTTGAGCAATATTTAGCGATGATCGGACTGCACAAACGTGTCGCTTTCTTGCTGGCTCGTGGCCGAAGCTTAACCAGACTGTGTTTGCACGAAGATATGCCCTAAATTTGATTTTCAATACACGTCTCGTATAAATGAATGAGACGTTCTCAGCTAGCATAACATTGCTACGTGTGAATGATTGAATGAAATCAGAAGCATGGCGTCTCTCTCAGTTAAGAATGTATTGTATTTAGAATCTATAATATATCGTTGATTTGAATGAAATCATAAGCATGGAGTCTGTCTCAGTTCAGAATGTATTGTATTGTATTTGCCATTTTTACCGTTTGTCTTACGTCAGCACACGTGGCGTGACGTCACTTCAGGAGGCGTGGTTAAGTGCCCTGTACGGAGGGGTCAATTGCATTACTGTTCCTTCTTGGACCTTGCATTCTAACTTTAGATGTGTTGTGTGTTTCCATTGTGTCGCTTAAGGCTATTACAAGTAAGCACACGGGGACATGAATCAAATCCAAGTTCAAGACTTTTTTTTATAGATGGGCCAGAAAGAAAACACAAATAATTACTGGTAATGTATAAGTAAGATAATAAATATTTGTCACCTGCTGCCACTCTATAGTGGTAGAATACACTTTTCTCACACTGTGTACACAATATATACAATAGATTGTACTTGACCAACATAAAGCAGGTTTGTCTGAAAAGCATTTTTTTTTTTCAGGCTAAAAAAAAAAATAAATGGATATAAGTTTCCGTTGGCTGGACACAGGTCACGAGGGCCCCCCTCTGGAGTCAGGTCTGGAGATATGGTTCGGGAACTGCCCGACAAGGTGACGTGCCTACCCCTTCCCATGTTGTCACCACCTGTGAACGGGGCCATAGGGATCAGGTGGAGTGCGAGCTGGGCAGTGGCCGAAGGCAGGGGCCTTGTTGATCTGATCCCTGATGACAGAGCTGGCTCTAGGGATGTTGAAAATTACTTCTGTGTCAGGAGAGGAGTCCGAGTTGGTGTGTGACGCTGAGATGTTCCCACTTGATATCGCCACAAACGGCCTGGGGTCTGGTACCAGTCCTCTTGATGGAGTTGGACTTCCACTTTGGAGTTGCCTGTGTTGAGAGGCACTGGGATGGTGTGGGTATACTTCATAACTCTGGCAGAGCGCCTCTACATTGGGGTTCACTCCAATGGACGAGAGGGCAGCCTACCTCCAACCTGACTCTTCTTTGTTTATACCAAACAGCAGTTCAGATTAACCACCCTTTTTAGTCTTTTTAGGGCTTGCTGAAAAGTTCTGTCTCCATTGTTCTGCTGGGAGACTTCTATGCTCATGTGAGCAATGACAGTGAGACCTGAAAGTGCGTGATTGGGAGCAACAGTCTCACTGTCCGGAATTCAAGTTGGGTTCTGTTATTGCATTTCTGCACTCACCAATGATTGTCCATAATGAACACCATGTTCAAGCATACTACAAGGGTGTCCACACATGTATTTGACACCAGGGCACCCTCGGTCAGACTTCGATGATCAATTTTGGATTTTTTTTCTTCTTCGGACTTGGAGTCGCATGTTTTGGACACACCGAGTGAAGAGAGGTGTGGAGCTGTCAACTAATCAGCACTTGGTGAATTTGCTCCAATTGTGGGGAAAGATGCTGGTCTAACCTGGCAGGTTGAAACATATTATGTCGGTTTGATTTATGCCAAATCCCACTAAAAGGATTTTCAACTCTCACCTCTGGCAGAACATCACCCATGACCCGGGGAGGTGGGAGACATTGAGTCCGAGTTGACCAAGTTCCGTGCCGCCATTGTGTGGATTGATGTGGAGTGGGAGAAGGCATAAGGGTTATGTCTTAGAAGTCACAACTATGGTATGACTGGGTAATTCTCCAGTAGCTTCTCCATATCTTCTGTTATCTTTGGTCTTTACTTTGTAATGCTAGTCAGTCGTTTGGCAACACTAGCTGCTTTTATTACATCTTTATTCTTTAGGATAGTCACTTAACTTAGCCATATGAGACTGGTTAGCAACTTGTTAGCTGATTTCTTTTGATTTCCCCATGATTTCAAACAAGGAAGCAGTTTTTGAGGTGTGGTGTTAAATACGTACATCCTCAGGTGTGGCGTCAATTGACCCCTCCGTACAGGGCACTTAACCACGCCTCCTGAAGTGACGTCACGCCACGTGCGCCTACGTCAGATAAACAATTAGCAAAAAGGGCGGCACAGCAAGAAAAGAATAGAACGAAACTGTCCGATTTTCTTGCTGGTTTCTCACTCGCATTCTTAGCTAACAGTGAAATATTGTTGAAAAGCAGACAGCAGGGCTTCCAAGTATTTCAGCGAGGGATATTTCAATGGTATTTACATGCATATCGACGGAGAAACCATTGATATTAGCGCGAGATCTTTCCGGAGTCAGAGGAAGACCGAGAAGCCACATAATATAATATATTATAACCCAAAGACGAATTCGTCATTGACAGTTTCCTATTTTCGTGTTACATATCACACTTGTGTGCAGAATCTGTATATGTATCTGTATAGCCATTTGTGAACCACCGTATGAAGGAAAAGAAGAAGGCGAGGCTTGATTTACGAATTGTTTCTCTCGTTTTCTTTGTGTAACGTCACGCGCTCCCCTCAATAATTATTCTTAAATTAGTGCTGAACCTACGTAAGTCCCGACCTAGTAGGACAATCACTACTTTATAGTGTCCTCAAACATCCTTCCTTCAGTCTTGGTGTCTCGGTGCACGTCGAAGGCTTTTAGGACTGCTAGTCCGGTTTAGCTTAGCTCATTAGCCGCGAACAAAGGGACACGTTTGTGCAGTCAGATCATCGCAAAATATCGCTCAACACAGATCAAGTGTGTCAATTATTCACACTTAGCTATGTTATGCAAGCGAAGAAGTGCTAATTCATTTATATGAGACATGTATTGAAAATCAAATATCGGGCTTACCTTCGTGCAAACGTATCTGTTCCAGTTGATGGATTCAGTTGATCATGCGGTCTTCCACAAAGTTTGATCCATCGAAGAAATTTTTCGTACTCTGTCTTCTGTTCCGGTTGATTTTAGATTGATTCAGTTGATGATGCGGTCTTCCACAAAGTTTGATCCATTGAAGACATTTTTCGTACTGGGTCTTCGGTTTTGGAAAGGGTACGAATTGAACTCCACCAACTAGCCTTTCAGGATACCTGTCGTCACTATTATAAAGTCCGTGACTACACCTCTTAACCATATCTATTGTTACAGAACCCAAATACGCGATAAAACGCTAACAAAAGCGATACTGGACCATACAACGTTGTCTGAGGAAACTGCAGGCCCCAAAAGGGGCGTGGTTTCTGCAGATCTCTGGCCTCTGATTGGTCAGCGACGCGGATGACGCAATTTCTACGGAGGGGTCAATTAACCCACATGTTGTCAGTTTACCTATCAGGAGATTCCAAAGCCACAACCTCAACATCTGGGCTTCCCCGTGTTCTTTAAGGACATAGTACATTTTGTGTATGTGACTTTTGACTTCAAAGAAAACAATCTCAAAATTCTCTAAGAAATTCACTCTCATTATTGTGGTATTTAACAAAATTAAATTATTTTGGTGATTCTGACCTGAAACAAAAGAAGTTTAGTCTGATTTGACTATAGGTCAGTGAGACAAAAAAAAACTGTTTTTGCACAGTGTATGTAAACATCTGGCTTCAGCTGTATATACCAGTAAATAATGTTAAACAAATCTTGTTTTATAATTGGCTTTCTGTTTTTTATGTTTTTGAATGTGGCTATTCCAGGATGCATAGCTGCACTGGCGAGGAAACGAGCCAGTTGCAGTTCAACAACGGCGGAAACTACACTGCTGCACTCTGCGAAGGATCTTTTGAGCTTTTCGGTGACAGGGTGACCAAATTAGGCACTAACATGTATGGCTTTTCCAACACTACACACACACACACACAAAACACAGTATAGTGGTACCTTGACTTCAGACTAATTATTCCATGACCTTCTCAAATCAACTTTCCACAATGTCATTAATGGAAATGCCATGAATCCATTTAATCTCCCCAAACTTTAAAAAATAGCACAGTACAGAAGTTTACTTGGTGAAACCTTACAGGAATAAAACAAAATAGAATGTAAAGACATTTTTCCTGAGCTTTTCGCTGAGTGTCGTCTCTTTCACTGCTTTTTTGCGTTTTCAGCACTTTTCACTTTCTTCATTTTCAGAAGCTTCTTATAGACAGAGAAAAGCATTTCGAGGTAACTCAAATTCGTTTATATGATTAAAAACATTTTTTTAAAAAAAGGAAATTTTTTTTTAAAGTTTTTTTTAACGACTTTGTCTTACCTTAATTGACTCCTTCTGGTTCTGTATAGTACATGTGGTAGAAATTCTACTGCATAGCCAATTTGACGACATGCACACCTTGCTTATTTTTTTTCTATTATATCAAGGAAGGATCTGGCAGCATGGTGGATGGCTGGTTAGTACATCAGTTTTTAGGACGTGGAGTAAAATCCAGCCTTGCCTCTGTGGACTTTCCATTTTAGTGTGCCTCTGTGGGTTTTGTCCAGGCAATCCGGTGTCTTCCCATATCCCCAAAAAAGCACAATGGCTTAATTGAAGACTCTTAAGTTGCTCGTAGGTGTTAATGTGAGTGTGAATGATTGTTTGTTTTTATGGGCCCACGGATTGGATGGCAACCGGTTCAGGGTGTACACTGCCTCTCACCCTAACTCAACAGAAAGAGGCGCCAGCACCCCCGCAACAGCTGTACAAAATATGGATGGATGGATAATTGGATAATTGTTTCACTTTCAATTACTCGTTTTATTGCAGCATCTATACAATCAAGATTTAATTCAACAGACATCATCCATTTCTTTGTCTCAGCAGTTTGTTCGGAACCATGCGCTATTTTACCAAATTTGGCAAAATAGTGGATTAAAAAAACTGGAAAAAATGTGGAAACAAAATGGGTACTTACACTGCAAGCTAACCAACTGACTGCGATTCTCGCTACCAGTTCATGGTGTACCCCACCTCTCGCCCAGATTCAGCTGGGGTAGGCTCTAGCACTCCTGCGACCCTAGTGAGGATAAGCAGTTTGGAAAATGAATGGATGGATGGTCACCAACCACATGAACTGCTGGTGGCAGGACATTGTGAAGTTCACTTGTTGACGTTAAGCTCACTTGTAAGTCAAATTTTTGCTCAAAGCTTTTATTCAAACTCGAAAAACTCTTAAATTGTGGCACTCATAAGTCAAGGTACCCCTTTACTGGCAAAGTTCAGAACATTAATTTCCCCAGTGTTTCCTCACAGGTACAGTGTGTGCCGTCCAGTGGAAACTCACATGTCGGGAACCTCCAAACACTCAGCTCAGCACACTAAGGTGAAAGAAAGTTCTGTTTTTTTACCACACATACACAAACAAGCAGAGTATCTATTACCACACACATACACAGTCTTAATGCTCAAGTGAGCTGTTGTGTTGTGGACAGGTCAACTTGGCTCCCAACCCTCTGGCTAAGGAGGAGCTCAACCTCTTAGCCAAACTAATGGGAGGCTTGGAAGTGCCTAAGGGAGGGAATGCGGACGGCAGCTTCCGGGTCAACCTGTTCACTACCGATGAGGAGGAAGAGTGGGTAACATCTCCCGAAATTTGACTGATTTTATTCACAAGTAACTTCTGCGCATCCTTTGTTGTCACAGAGAGGCGTTAAAATCCAGACCTGATGAGCTGTCTTATGGATTTATAAACATCCAAGCTACAAAGGTATACTGCACCTATTGTTATGAACTGCAAGACGATCAAATTAGAATATTAAAGGGAAATTTTCGTGGTTTGGATTAACAATGTATCCAATAGGTCATGTGAAATGTACTGTATCTTGAAAATGTGATGTTAATCCTCTCTCATTTAGTTGTGTTTTGAGAAGATTTTTAATCGACAATTACGAATTTTCAGGGGCGCCGCCATTTTGGTGAGTCACATAACCTACGTGCACGGTTCTGACGTATTACGTGCCGCACCAAAGGCTCGATTACGATGGGACACAATTATGGCCAGCGCTGATTTCTCGGATTTGTCCTCATATGATGAAGAAATACTGTGACAAGTGAGCTCCGGCGGCCCGGCCGCGAGCGAACACTTGCGATTCTCTGTGAGTGAGCTCCGCATCATTCCCGTCCGAAGATCCATCCAAATATTCACCGTTATTTAGAGCCACAGGTTCAAATCTGTATGGACGTATTCCTCCGTCTTCCCGATCAACCCGATACTGCCATTTCTTCATCTGATGAGGATAAATCCGAGAAATCAGCGCCGGACATAATTGTGTCCCATCGTAAGCGAGCCTTTTGTGCGGCACGTAATACGTTACATCCACGCATGTAGGTCATGTGACTCGCCAAAATGGGGGTGCCCCTGAAAATTTGTAATTCTCGATAAAAATTTTCCAAACACTACGAAATGAGAGTGGATTAACATCACATTTTCAATCTACAGTACATATTACATGACCTATTGGATACATTGTTAATCCAAACCACCAAAATTTTCCTTTAAACAAAAAGAGTACTTGGGAAGAATGAAACAATGCCAAGGCATTTCTCAAAAATCCCTCAAAAATTGTATAATATGAAATGCAGCACACCTTTTCAAAGATATTTTTCAAAAGCCATAAATGTCTACAAATTTTGTGGGACTTTACCTCAATAAGCATCTAAGGCAGTGATTCTTAAAGTGTGCTATGAGTACCACTAATGGTTGGCAAGTTCCCTGTCGAGGTATGTAGGTCTGTCCAAGAACATGCAACATTCACCAGGCTAGGGCTCACCATTTAAATCCATATACATAGTATATCACATGTAAGGATGACGGCCCCAAGTGGACCAAAGTAATACCCAAAATACGCAATACATGTCAAGTTATATGGTTAATAATTTTTATCTGATTATGCAATTAATTAATGGAATAATTGGGTCTAATGCTCAAAAGTAAAAATATTTGCTAGCTCTAGCCCTAAACAGAAGCAAAGCATCCTTTCAAAGTACTTGGTCTTCCTTGAAGGTTTTGTGTGCCTTTTTAGGAGTGTTCTAATTTGAACATTTACAGTGGCCAATTGTGTTCCACAGGACCAAACTGCCAACACTGAGCTGGCCAAGATTATTGGCGAGTTCAGCGAGTCTCGGGAAACGCCTGATCAATCGTCATGCGCCAGCAGCAAAGGAGACGATCTTCTAGCCATGATGGATGGCCTGTGACGCCATTGGATACCGCGTGGGATGGACCGCAATTCAATGTCTGCACCAGCAAAACTGATGTGGCATCATGTACATAGAAAACCTTCAAGTGCTTTTTCTCCCTATGTAGGGAGGTTGTATGCTTCAGGGAAATGTCACCCAGCAACAACAGTGTAGTATATGCCGAGATGAGAAATCTACCATCTAGATTTCCCAACCTACCAAGTGTGTACGGAAAGTATTCAGAAACCTGTAAATGTTTCACTCTTTGTTATGTTGCAGCCATTTTCTAAAATAATTTTTCATTTTTTCCCCTCAATGTATACATAGCAGGTGATCTTCACGGGGTGGGGGGACAAAATTGTTGAAATTTTTGCAGATTTATTAAAAAAGAAAACCTGAAATATGACACAGCCGTAAGTAAGTGTTCAGACCCTTTGCTGTGACACCCATATTTGCAGTCCATTTCTTCTAGTCATCCTTGAGATGGTTCTACACTGTCATTGTAGTCCAGCTGTGTTCGATGATACTGATCGGAGTTGATAAGGAAAGCCACACATTTTATATAAGACCTTACAGCTCTCAGTGGATTTTAGTGTATACGACAATCACAAAGCCAAAGGAACTGCCTGAAGAGCTCAGAAAAAAATTGTGGATAAGTACAGATCTGGCCAAGGTTTCCAAAAAATTACTGCTGCACATAAGGATGATCAGAACACTTCCTAGAGCTGGCCGTCTGCCCAAACTGACCAAAACCTTGGTGAGAGAGCTAAAGAAGAATCCAAACATGATGCTCCAGAGATGTAGTCAGGAAATGGGAAAAAGTTCTACAAGGTCAACCATTATCGCAGAACTCCACCAGTTGGGTTTTATGTCACAGTGTCCGGATGGAAGCCGCTCCTCTGTGCAAGACATTGAAAGCCAACATGAACTTTGGTTAAAAAAAAACAAAAAAAAAAAAAACACCTGAAGGACTCCAAGATGACGACAAACCAAATTTGCTGGTCTGATTCGACCAAGATGGAACTTTTTGGCCTTAATTGTAAGTGGTACATGTGGAGAAAAACAGTGAAGCATGGTCGTGGGCGTAAAATGAAGTGAGGGGGGTTTTCAGTTGCAGGGGCAGGACGACTGCTTGGAATGGAAGGAAAGGTAAATGCAGCAAAGTACGGGGATATCCTGTACAAAAACCTCCAGAGTGCTCAGGACCTTAGACTGGACCAACGGTACACCTTCCAACAAGACAATGTAAAATAATGTAATAAAGGAGTGGCTCAGAACAATTCTGTGATTGGTCTTGAATGGTCCAGCCAGAGCCCCTTCAACTCAATTGAGCATCTCCGGAGCAACCTAAAAATGGCTTGCCACCTACATTTCACCATTTAACCTGACAGAACTGGAGGAGAAAGGAGAAGGAATGGCGGAGGATCCACAAATCCAGGTGCAAAAAAATTGTTGCATTATTCTCCAAAAGACTTATGGCCCTATTAGCTTAAAAGAGTGCTTCTACAAAATACGTATCAAAGGGTCTGAATACTCCAATGGTTGTGTAATATTTAAGTTTTTCTATTTGACTAAATTTGCCAAAATGTCATCAAGGGAAGAAAATAAATTTAAACAATTTTAGCAAATGGCTGCAATATAAGGAGTAAAAAAATCTAAGGGATTCTAAATATTTTCTATACCCACTGCATATCGTGTGAGTTTTTCCAGAATTGGAGGACAATTTAAACAACAATTTTGAAAAACAGACTAATTGATTTTTTTTAATATACATATTTCCAAGAAAAACAAGGTAATAAACTTCAGCCATTAATAATACGCTTTTGTGAAATGATAGATTATTTTTGGGACAACCCTGTTACAGATAGATACTCAGACACCTGCAGAAAAATGTTTAAAATATAGATTTTAATCCTTTCAAGTTAGTTACATTTTATTTGAATACACATTTTAATTGTAGTACTGTAATTACAGTAACAGGATTGCAATAGCTCTGTGTTAAGTGCAATGCTAACTGGTCAAGTACAAACTTAGCAAAATCGTGCAAAAACGAAAAAAAAAATGTACATATCTGATAAGGTTGTATTGGGTTGACAAAGCCATTGTCACTAACCACAAATTTGGGAAATGTGAGTTCTCAAAAAGTGATAACCCCCCTCACATTTTTGTGCATAAAATATTTTATTCTTGGATGGAACAACACTGTCATCATTGTACACTTTGTAGAGCTCTGAAAATTTACTATCCGCTCACAATAACTCAACACAGAGCCTTTGCTGTCCAAACTCACTGTCGAAAATAATTGTAAAAAAGCAAGACCAGAATTTTATGTTGACAACCACAAAACGTCTGGGAGAAGAGAGCGAGAGATGCAAAAATGAAGAAAGAAAGGAACACTGTCCTTACTATTAAACACGGAGCTGGCTCTGTTATATGCCAGTGCTGCTTTGCTGTATCTGACAACAAGGGTCTTTGCAAATTGCAATATAATCAATACATGAAGGTATTCTCGAGGGAAATGTCCTGACAAGTGTTTTAGGGCTTGGTCCTAGTCAAAGATCCTGAGTTTGGCAGCATGATAATGACCCAAAACAGCGAAAAACACTTAACAATGGCTAAGAGCAAAATATTGGACTATTCTGAAGTGGCCAGCCATGATTCCGGATCTAAATCGTATCTACCGTCTGTAGAAGAAATTGAAGCATGATGTCTGGAGAAAGCAAACCTTCAAACCTGAGAAGCAAACAACTACAGCAGTTTAATGCCTGCTGAGAAGAGCAGAAAGTTACAAAAATCCTTTGATTGCTTCAACAGCTTTTTTAACAAAATATTCAGGATGGTATCATTCAGCCCTTTTTCATTAATTTGATTTAAAATAATTCTGTTGAGCCACAATTCAAAGGCCAAAAGCAATCTCTAATTTTCAATGTTTTTTTTCCATTTATCATTCCTGTTGTCAGATTAGTTATTTCTATGAACACCATCAGGTTTTCTTTCATTACCAGAGAGGTATCAACAATTTTGCCCATTTGTGGATCTGTTTGGTTATTTGAAAGAATGCACTGGCGCGGGGATTTTGCAAAAACCCAAGTGCTCTTTTTGAATGTTAGCCTAGTTGTGTCAAGACTGGGATGATGAAGTCAACAGTAAGATCTTTGCACAGGTGTGAATTATGTTCGTGATGGATTATTGAGATCCAGGACAAAAATGAAAGAATACAGTGCCTTGCAAAAATATTTGGCCCCCTTGAACATTTCGACATTTTGCCACATTTCAGGCTTCAAACAAAGATATATATATATTTTTTGTCAAGAATCAACAAGTGGGACACAATCTTAGTAGTAGTAGGATTAGAAGAAGTACAATGAAATTTATTGGATATTTTAAACTTTTTTCACAAATAAAAACCTGAAAAGTGGAGCGTGCAATATTATTCAGCCCCCTTGCATTAATACTTTGTAGCGCCACCTTTTGCTGCAATTACAGCTACAAGTCGCTTGTGGTATGTCTCTAGCAGTTTTGCACATCAAGAGACTGAAATTCTTGCCCATTTTTCCTTGCAAAACAGCTCGAGCTCAGTGAGGTTGGATGGAGAGCGTCTGTGAACAGCAGTCTTCAGCTCTGCCCACAGATTCTCGATTGAATTCAGATCTGGACTTTGACTTAGCCATTAGAACACCTGTATACGTAGATTTGGCTTTACGTTTTGGATTATTGTCCTGTTGGAATATAAATCTCCATCCCAGTCTCAGGACTTTTGCAGACTCCAACAGGTTTTCTTCCAGAAGGGTCCTTTATTTGGCTCCATTCATCTTCCCATGACTTTTAACCATATTCACTGTCCCTGCTGAAGAAAAGCAGGCCCAAACCTTGAGGCTGCCACCACCATGTTTGACAGTGGGGATGGTGTGTTCAGGGTGACGAGCTGTGTTGCTTTTAGGCCAAACATATCGTTTGGCATTGTGACCAAAAAGTTGGATTTTGGTTTCATCTGACCAGAGCACTTTCTTCCACGTTTGGTGCGTCTCTCAGGTGGCATGTGGCCGACTTTAAACGAGACTTTTTGTGGATATCTTTGAGAAATGGCTTTCTTCTTGCCTCTTCCATGAAGGCCACATTTGTGCAGTGTACGACTGATTGTTGTCCTATGGACAGACTCTCCCACCTCAGCTGTAGATCTCTGCAGTTCATCCAGAGTGATCATAGGCCTCTTGGCTGCATCGCTGATCAGTCTTCTCCTTGTTCGAGGTGAAAGTTTAGAGGAACGGCCGGGTCTTGGTAGATTTGCAGTGGTCTGATACGCCGCCCTTTTCAATATGATTGCGTCCACAGTGCTCCTTGAGATGTTTAAAGCTTGGGAAATCTTTTTGTATCCAAATGCAGGTTTAAACTTCTCCACAACAATATCTCGGACTTGCCTGGTGTGTGTTCCTTGGTCTTCATGATGCTCTCTCCACTTTAAACAGAACCCTGAGACTATCACATTCACTGGTTTTATCTGTCTTCTGTGAATAGATGTGCATATTTGTGTAATGCAGCAGTTCTAATAAAGTTATTATTTTACAGACGCAGTTGGATTCTTATTTGCGGGCTAAATCTGGTTTAGGGATTAGATCTGAATTTCATGGGTTGGATGTTCTGTTTTGTTTGGGATTATTTGAGGGTTAAAAGTTTGGTTTTAGTTTAGGGTTGGATTGGGTTATGTATTGTTTGGGGTTAGGATCGCACTGTGTTACTGTTAAAGTTTGGGGTTAGGTCTTGGTTAAAGTTTGAGTGTTAGGGATAGGGTTCTCCTCTGGAAAATAAATTGAATTGGATTAGCACTAAAGTAAGGCGTTATTGTTCATTCTGGTTCGGGACTGGGGTTAAATCAAGGTCACTCTTCAACTACAAAAAACTACAAAAAAAACTGGTTTTCCGATAGAAGTACAACTACTGACATTTATTCAAGGTAGATTTAGGGCTCTTTGATAATACCTTACATGTGAGTTACTAATTCATTCAGTGTAAGTAAACATTTCTTTAAAACATTTAAAGGACGATTTGTCAATTTAATCCACAAATTCAATACAATCTCAAGGAGTGAAATCATTAAAAAGTGGTTATCAATATGCAAAGGGGGATAACAAGTCATGCATGCATTATTAGGATGGGGGAAACACACCTGGACAATTCTCAGATTGGATCTGGGGCATATATGAATAAGAAAAGAAACAATATACTGTGAAAGACAAACGAGAACAAAACTGGTTTCAAACTCAAGACCTGGTCGGTGGGTTGTTGAGTGAGAGCTGGCCTGCAAAAACCTGAAAATAATGTGTGTGGTAGGTAGTTCATGCTATCATGGTTCATGCAATTTGACTTATGAACTACTAATTTATGCCGACAAAGAAGTGGGGCATGCGTGACACAAAAGATTTTTTATGTGGCCTGGAGCCAATACTCTGCTGAGTCACACAAATTCAAAGAAGCCCTCTGTCATTTAGGCTGCCCTTTTGTGCCGTGCATGCTTTCAATTTAGACTTTGATAAGCCTTTCTGTAATTATTCTCAGTCACTATCATTTAAACCTGAATCATTGAGTAACTTTGTGATCTTTTTTTCCACATTTTTTTTTTTAGTAGAACTGAATTGCTTTAGTGGATGTAATAACCCTAGCAAAATATACATTTCATTGTTTTTTGTGCATATATTGTATTTGGGCGGCATGGTGGAGCAGCTGCAGACCGTTGGCCTCACAGTTTTGAGGACCAGGGTTCAAATCCCTGCCCCCACCTCTGTGACGTTTGCATTTTCTCCCAGTGCCTGCGTGGGTTTTCACCCGACACGCCTAAAAACATGCAGTGATTGGAGACTCTAAATTGCCCGTAGGTGTGGTTATGAGTGTGACTGTTGTCTGTCTCCATGTGCCCTGCAATTGACCCCTCCGTACAGGGCACTTAACCACGCCTCCTGAAGTGACGTCACAACACGTGCGCTGACGTAAGACAAACAGTAAAAATGGCAAATACAATACAACACATTCTGAACTGAGACAGACTCCATGCTTTTGATTTCATTCAAATCAACGATATATGAAAGATTCTAAATACAATACAATTCTTAACTGAGAGAGACGCCATCCTTCTGATTTCATTCAATCATTCACACGTAGCAATGTTATGCTAGCGGAGAACGTCTCATTCATTTATACGAGACGTGTATTAAAAATCAAATTTAGGGCATATCTTCGTCCAAACACAGTCTGGTTAAGCTTCTGGCCGCGAGCCAGCAAGAAATCAATACGTTTGTGCAGTCCGATCATCGCTACATATCGCTCAACAAAGAATAAGTGTGTCAATCGTTCACACGTAGCAGTGTTATGCTAGCGATGAACGTCTCATTCATTTATACGAGACATGTATTGAAAATCAAATGTAGGGCATACCTTCGTGCAAACATATCTGTTCCGGTTGATATTAGATGGATTTAGTTGATGATGCGGTCTTCCACAAAGTTTGATCCATCAAAGGCATTTTTCGTACTGGGTCTTCGGTTTTGGAAAGGGTACGAACGGAACTCCACCAACTAGCCTTTCAGGATACCTGTCGTCACTATTACAAAGTCCGTGACTACACCTCTTAACCATATTTTTTGTTAAATAACCCAAATACGCGATAAAACGCTAACTAAACCCATACTGGACCATGCAACGTTGTCTGAGAAAATGGCGGGAGCAAAAACGGGCTTTAGTCTATGCAGATCTCTGGCCTCTGATTGGTCAGTGACGCGGATTGCGCAATATCCACGGAGGGGTCAATTGGCTGGCAACCAGTTCAGTGTGTAGCCTGCCTCCTGCCCAATGACAGCTAGGATAGGCTCAAACACGCCCAGGACCCTCATAAGCGGCACAGAAATGGATGGATGTCGTATTTGTTGGGGTACGTGTTTAGTGTGTTACAATAATTATCTTATTATTAGTATATATTATTAAATTATTTTCATGTTATTGCAGATTCTAATTATACTGTTTTAAGATGTTTGTCCATAACAGTAACAAACTATACATTTAAAAATAAACCAACTTTTTAGGGGATAATGATAAAATATTGTCAAATATTGTTAAATTACATAGTTTACTATAATTGTATGTGTTATATGAATTAGGCACCATATTTATCATAGTAAATTTCCCAAAAATGTGTGTATATGAGTAATATTTACAATTGGAACAGCTATGGATAGTAATTAGATTTTATAATGATATTGAATACGACATCTAAATTGTAAATTATATTCTAAGTTACTTAATTATATATAATTAATTGGGGCAGCACAAGCATGCTATAGCCCTATTAAAAAAAGGGGGGGTGGTGTCAGCTTGATGTCGTCCTCACATCATTCAAACAATGAACACAATGGGCGGGGGAAGCAGAGAAAATCTGGCTGTTGACGACACTACTAATAGTTCACCCAGCTATCAATTTTCTATACCACTTATCTTCACCAAGGTCGCGGGGTATTAATAATTATGATAATACTGTAGATTATAAAATACTCTAGTGTGTGCATTTTACAAACTATTTTAGTATGTGTGCATATGAAACAGTTTTGTCCACACATTGGCGACAAAACTCCCCAGTTTGCAATGGCTGTAAACCATGACGTAATTCCATCCAGTTCCATGACGCAAGTCGAAAAAAATGTCATCATCGACGAGCAGCCCCCCTGTGATTGGCCGATCCCGGCTGTCAATATTGCAAAACGACTGTGCGTCACTTCCGTTGTCAGGTGGCGCTGTCGCTGTGGAAAGATGCGATCAGCCAGGAGAAATCAGCCGCATTTTCTTCTCCCTTTTTTCCCTTAATCGCTCCTTTTTCGCCGACCAGAAGGAGGCTGCAAGCGGCCACCCGACTCGCGGTGGTCGGTCCGGAGCCGTCGACAAGCAGAGGAAAGAAAAATGTCGACGTTGTGAAGGCGGAGGAAGACGGGAGACTTTTTTTTTTTTTTTTTTTTTTTTAACCCGGCGGCGGCGGTGGTTTGGGCTCGAGGTGAGCTAGCGAGTTAGCTTGGTGCTAGCAAGCTGGAGCATTTCCTACTTCGTTTAAATGGCCTCCCCACCTCACTTGACGCTCGCTAATCGAATCTCTTTGAAGCTCAGAAAGATTGATAAAACACGAAATGTGCTCTCGTTTTACTCTTAACTAGTTTGCACAGAAAACTTAGTGTAGCGTGCCCTCTTTGTGTGTGTGTGTGTGTGTGTGTGTGTGTGTGTGTGTGTGTGTGTGTGTGTGGCTGGTGTGGAGGTTCCAATCAAAAGGAGTTTAAACTTTTATTCACCCCGATTATTATTAAAACGTCATCTTTATTAATATATTTGTCTTTTACACCAACTATGGCACAACACAAGTGGAAATGGGGCACAAGTACATCGTAAAACCATTCAGTATTAGTCGAAAGTTGCCAGTCAAACATTCACGAGACACTTCATTAGGCGCAGCTACACTAACCTCTTATGAGCCATAAACCAATAGAGCAGATTAAAACATGTCCCCATTGTATTTATGTTGTGAAGACTTAAGTAAGGCTCCCTTACCGCACGTTTCCCCCAAACCTGTATTGAGCAAAGTCAACCAAATGAAGAGTTTAAAAAAAAATTCCCCCACTCTCTCAAAATAAAATAAATACAGTGAATAAAAGAGGAAAAACACTAGGTCATTGGTAGATAACCAGCGCAGTCACCTGTATCTCAATAAACTAGTTTACTGTCGGAGAGTTCATTGTAGTTCACCGTTGCAATTCCTGAAGGGATACATAAGCAAATACTTTTCAGAAAGCCGTTTTCAACCATATTTTCACATTAAAATAGTTTTGACCGTTTTTTTATGTAACATTTCTCAGAGATAGTAGAATGTGTTTGGATTACCTGTCAGCTAAAATCCAAATAAAATACTTGGTGTAGTGAATCCAAGAGTTTTTTTTAAATGAGCTACAGAAATACATAACGTTTTGCAATTTATTTTGACTCAACTGCATTTCACCCTTACATTACCAGAATGTTTTGCACATCTATTTTTTAGACTCACCTGTATTTTACACTTATTTTACATTATATTTATCAAGATCAAACCAACCAGAAACAATGACCCATTTGTTATCAACCAATGGTTATGCAATTACTGTTCTGCACAGAATGAGAAACAAACCTTGTAGTAACAGAGAAAGTAGAAGTCAAATATATCCTATCAAATATTGTTGGAGCAAAATTTTACAGTTTAAAAAATATATGCCAGAGTATTGTAATATTGCCCATTTGTATGTGTTTATACAGTGTTTGTGTGCCAATATTCATAATTTGAGTTATATGCCGCAACGTCAATGCAAATTTTGTTAGCTCATCGATGGTGTTTTTCAGTCATTGTGTTAGCATTGAACTACTGTTTTTGTGAACAAAAACGAAACAAAATCTATTATATATTTGAACATTCAATGGTTCTCAATTTATATTTTTATTTTAAGTGTTTTACAGTGAACTTCATTTGGAGTATTAATAAATTACTTTAAGTAAGCAACATTCTCTCTTAAGTCTCGCTACTGTTTTAGCACCTTAGCAACCCATTGTTTTGATCATGTGGGCTCTGCATGCCATCCAGGCACTGCTGAATAGGAGTGCTCGAGCAGAACATGGAAGGGACTTCTTGTATAAACGTGGCATAATCTGAGATTTTAGCCACACTCCGATCAAGTCCTTGTTTTTGCTGACAACAGACCAATTTCTGTTCTCATAGATGGGCTTGGGACACCCCTACAAGCAGTGGTCTTAAAGTAACTTTACATGTTTACACACAATAGGATCATCAAGGAGGAGTTACATAAAAAACCGCTCTGTATTTGAAGTAAAGTTGTTGTAGGCTGAAATGTCAACATTTTTAGACAGACACTGTTGCCAGCCATTCTTTTTCTTCATAACTTAACTCACAAGCGTTGCAAGTGAGCTCTGTTTAGCCAGTTTTCTATGTCGAGGAGCTAAGTTTAGACTGGGTTGTTACCGGAAATTAGCCTATGCCTCATGTGCATGTACACTTGCGCTTTAGTACGTGTGTGTGTGTGTGTGTGTGTGTGTGTGTGTGTGTGTGTGTGTGTGTGTGTGTGTGTGTGTGTGTGTGTGTGTGTGTGTGTGTGTGTGTGCGTGTGCGTAGAAAATTTTTCAGGCTTATGTTGTTAGATGAGATTGAAATAATGTCATTTTGGGATCATAGTTTTTGGAATATTTGTGGTTGTAATAATTGATGAAAAAAAATTAATGGTCGGCGGTGTTCATTATTTTATTTTTTTTTTTACAGCAGTTTGTTCCTAGTCTCTCTAAATACTGTGGGTTTACTGCATCATACATGATCAAAATTAAAATGTCACAAAACGTACTTGTATGCAAACTGAAATAACAATAATCTTGACTCAACCCTTGACTATTTGTTTTTAACTCATTGTGAAACCTAGGCCTGTTTAGTAACCCTTTGCTACCATTCTGTTGTATTAATGGGTCGGATATCCAGGTTAGTGTTTCCTTCAGCCACCTAGTGGAAAAGCATTTAACTGTTCTGCCTGTTAATCTACATCAGTGGTGTAAACTGGGTTTACATGCAGGTTTTTTTCCATCCTGATTGAAATCCTTCTGATTGGGGTTTATAACTCCCACTACATGTAATCATAGCCGTTTTACTGATGTGGAACATGTGCAAATCAGTGTAAACATCACGTGATTTATCAAGACGGAAGTCGCTTGTCTATGGGTAGGTTTCCAATTACGCCATCTTGTGTGTCATAGAAGTCAAAGAACACATGTGATAGGTGAAACGTGAAGTTTTTTTCTATTGTTAATTTTTCCGATTTGTCTAAGCGTGGTGGTGACACACAAGATGACAAAATCGGAAACCTATCCATTGAGTATTTACTTTATTTTTTAAAATGTATTTATTTGACAGTATTTACGAATGTTTTTCCAGTTTTACTAAAGAGAGCTTGATTAAAAGCAAATTTCCACTAGTTAAAAACAAGCTTCCCATTGCAGATCAGCTCTGTTTTGAAGCTGCTATATTTTCATGTGCATAAATGACAACATTACTGTACATTTACGTCAAGACAGAGGATGAGCACAGTTGATCTGTTTGGGGAAAGGAATATTGTTCTTTCCCAATTCTAATTGGAATATAACGCTCCACATAAACCTGACTATTGGTAGTTGGACAAATGTATATTTTGTGTAGTGCATGAATAATGATTTTCAGACCATCGTTGCGAACTTGGATAATTTTACACAGAGTGGGAGGGAATCATTGCTTCACAGCAACTTTGGCTGTTGCAGTTCTATCTATGATGTGGCTGGATTTTGGATTAGCCTTTTAAAGTGGCGGACAGGCTAATTTTAATCACCGGGAAAGTGACACCAACCAAATGCAACGGGAAATTTGACCGACCAAATGCGATTGTTATTATTAGATGCTTTTCATGTTAGACATCATCCAAAACCTGAAGCTCCAACAGATATTCTGTGTGACTTTTACATTGGAGTACAAGACTATATTACCAGTGTTGAGTATAAAAAAACAAGGCGGGAGAAATGAGCGTGGGGTGTTTAAGTATGTACACCCCAATGCGGAATGCACTTATACCCTTCTAAACTGCCTCTGTTACTGTGGTGAATCTACCTGTGAAGATGGAAAATTGTCGAAGTGATTCTGTCCACCCGTATTTCTGGTTGGACAGCATCAGCTTTCAGCACAGGGTGGGAGAAGTGCATGTCTGATGTTAAACTTCCTGCTCAAGTCTCAGCAGTGCAGAATTCCCTTACACACGTGTCATACCGCCTCTGTTATGGCTAGGGTTGGAAACACTAAACCGATGCGACTGGGTAGCCCTTTGTAAAGGCTTGAGATTGGACTGTATTAGCAGGAGAGTAGACTATCAATACAAAATGTACCAGGACTCCTTAGATACATCAGTTGTTGGGCTGTGGACTGGCTGTTGCAAATCTAGGAATCTCTTGCTTGAACGTTATGGTTTTCATCTTGTAAAAGAAACGTGAGTAGTGTCTCGCTGTGCTTTGCAGGCAATGTAATCTTTACAACCAAACATAGCAGTGGTGGGTAATAGTGACATTACTAGTTTCACTATATTTCTCTGGAGCTGCACACTTTCAACATCAATTATCCTTTCAGTAGTTAAGGTACTTTCATGGTCACAGCGATTAGTCAAGCGGCGTTCCCCAAGGACTTGTAAACATTGAATGTAACATCACAATATGTACCTTATCGCAAGTACACTCTGGACCCAGGTGGTGAAATGTGTGCCGCAGAATATGGCAAAGTTAGGTACATATTGGTGAATTACTTGGGCTGTATAACTCAGCAAAGTAATGCTCTTGTCGAGGCCTTTTGGGCTGCTTATACATTCTTGTTGGTACTTTGCTCTCTAAAAAGTCTACTAAGAGGACACACTCCCAGATACATCCCAAAGGTGGCACAAAAAATCACCAGTTGAACTAAGCTAGGCATCATGATTTTAAAGTTTATAAAATCAGCCAGTACTCAGAAAGCAGCAAAACAAAATAAATACATAAATAAATAAACACATAAGGCAATGGATGTGTACAGTGGCAGGCCGAGCTTGAATGGCATGGTCTGTGATTTCTTCACCCCAAAGCTCTTTAAATATTTTGTGCAGTGTTTGAGGAGAGAATATATATAATATTTTTGTGTGTAACATTCTAAAATACATTGTACAAAATGCCTTGTTTGCAATGACCGCTTCAAGACATATCCTACTTAGGGAAACTAATCGGATGCATTGCTCTGGTGGGATTTTTGCCCATTCCTCAACACATGCAGTCTTCAAATTTTGACTGTTCCATGGGCTTCTTTTTTGGACCTTAAGTTTCAATGATTTCTATTGGTTTTCATTCGGTTTTAAGTCATGGGCCATTCTCTCAGCTTTATAATTGTTTTCTTTGAAACCAGTTGAGAGTTTCCTTGGAAATATGCCCAAATGTCCACCCTCATTTCATTTTCATTATGCTTGTAGATGGCAGTAGATTTTTGTCAAGAATGTTTTGGTACATTTGCCCATTCATTCTTCCTTCACTGAAGTGAAGTTTACTTGTACCATTTGCTGAAAAGCAGTCCCACACCCTCATGTTCCCACCTCCAGACTTCATTCTTGGAATGGTGTTTTTAGGGTGATATCCAACTACTACTGTAATTATTCTCCAAACGGGTTATGGAGTACGAGACTATTTTCTCTCAGTATTCAGGTGGCTTCTCCAAACATTGTTCAGGAAAATTTAAGCAAACTTTGACATGCTTTCTATTTAGCAATGGGGTCTTGGGTGGTGAATATACAAAGGGACTAAGGAGGCGGAGTACAGTAGTGCCGCTACTTATGAAATTTGTTCCGGAAGTTGTTTTATAATGTGATTTTTTTTTTTTTTTTTTTTTTTTTTGTAAGTTGTAAGTAGAACCACATCGTAAATGTAAATTGCCTAATCTATTCTAAGCCCCCACAGACACACACACCCCACCACAAATAAGCATTCAAAGTACATAATGTACAGAATAATTACTTTAATTCACTTTTGGCGTAAGGCGACTATGTTTAGAGAAGGGTGAGTGACAAGCAAAAGGCATCCTGGGGGACAGAGCAGGAGGCAAATGCTTGTCAACTGAAAGAAAATATTGTACAAATGTATGCACACACTACTTCCAATTCCACCAAAGTTTCTTGGGGCCCATGGTGAATAAACCTGCAAAGAAAACAACTCACAAAAAAGTTTTCCGATGTGTGCTAGTGGGATTTAGTGACAGTCGAGTGTCCAAGGGAAATGCAAAGCATCAAGGAGAAAGATTGATGTCCCTGTTAGCCAAATGGATGCCAGGAAGATGCTACAACAATAGCTAATAGGAGAACAGCTCTATTGCGCCACACAAACCAAGATACATGATGTTAACATTCTGTGGAATTTGGAGGCTGTGAATCCAGCACCCATTTTCCTTTCTTGGCCTGAATTTCCTTCGTGACTAGAGACAAGATTTTTCTGAGGAGGCGTGTCATAACCTGAATTTTTCGTTACTAGAGGCGTTTGTAAGTAGAGGTATATCTGTACTTCACTTAATTCCAGTACTTTTTGAAACTTTCCACAGGTGGTCCTTGGCTCTTCGACAACTGATTATTCTTTGCACTTTTCTGTGAAAGTTTGGGAGGAGCACTTGATTGAGGCAAATTTATCACACAATGATTGGCTTTCCACATATATATTATGACCCCAACCATGTTCGCTGGAACGTGTGGGTACCATTTATCCAAGTAATATAGAGTGGAAAAAGGGCCAAAAGATTATGAATTTTATAAGGCGTGTCATGTGTGATCTGGATTCCCCTGGCCAGTCAAGGACCTTGTCAATGTGATGTCAGTTTCTGCAGACGTTGGTCTTCATTTTTTTTCAGCTTCAACAAGTTGCCTTCCATTATTTATTTATTTTTGTTTTTTCCATCTTGCATGGAGAAGTTCTGTGGGCGGAACTAGTTGGACACATTATGTGCTCATTTCATTCTATTTAAAGGAGCTGTTGTGTCCCATGGGCACCGCCACCAACATCATGCATCTCTCTTTTGCTCCTTTGACCCCGTTTTAGCCTGTCTGCTTTAGTTGTGACATGATCTTCAAGGGTTGTATGTGTTACATGTGGGAAAAGGGATCACCGTATGTCGTCACCACACTGTCATCTAGGTCGACGAGCATTCGGGAGCGATGCTGACCTTTTGCTTATTATATATCGGGAAGCGGGGTTATTCAGTATTTCGTAGCTACATGTGTTGCTTCAAGGGAACCAATACCCTGTTGCTGTGTGGCAACTCCTCCCAGTGAATCATTTACATTGCTCCAAGTTGCATGGTTGAGAAACGTTAACTGTTTATTATGGTTACTAGCATGCTAACCAGTTAGCAGGCTAAGGAACTCACTCCACCACAGCGACACCATTTAAAATGACAGCGACGTTCATGTTAGTCCCTAATTAACACACACACACAGAAAAATTGACTGTTTATTAAGCATAACCACAGATTACACATTATTCAGCCAGTAATTGACTACAGCGAACGTTTTTGATTGACAGGCGAGGAGCTCTTCTCCAGGCCCTTCAAGGAACAAATCACACGGTGCTGCAGCTAAAGCGTATTTCTTATTTTTCATGATTTCAGACCCATTAAAAAGTATTTGTTGTGGTATTTTAGGGGAAAATATATCGTTGTAAAAAATGCATTGTGCATGGCCAAGCGCCCATATCACTCCCCAGGACAGGCCATGCCTTTTAAAGCCATACACACTGAGTCGCATGCTATATTAGTATGCGAGTCCAGGTGGACAAAAACAATAACTCCACCTCATATTAGGACTAGGTTTAATGGAGATTTAATTGTAATTTAAATTTTGGCATTTCACAATCTTAAAAACGTAATTGAAGAAAAATTATAAATTTTTCAAACAGCGCACTGTGTTACGTGCTTCGCCCCACCTGGTTAGAGTTTGCATGTTCTCCCTGTGCTTGCATGGGCTTTCTCCGGGCTCCCACATCCCAAAAACATGCATTAATTGGACATGCCATATTGCCACTAGGTGTGATTGTGAGTGCGACTCTTGTGTCTCTATGTGCCCTGCAATTGACCCCTCCGTACAGGGCACTTAACCACGCCTCCTGAAGTGACGTCACGCCACGTGCGCTGACGTAAGACAAACAGTAAAAATGGCAAATGCAATACAATACATTCTGAACTGAGACAGACTCCATGCTTCTGATTTTATTCAAATCAACGATATATTATAGATTCTAAATACAATACATTCTTAACTGAGAGAGACGCCATGCTTCTGATTTCATTCAATCATTCACATGTAGCAATGTTATGCTAGCGGAGAACGTCTCATTCATTTATACGAGACGTGTATTAAAAATCAAATTTAGGGCATATCTTCGTGCAAACACAGTCTGGTTAAGCTTCGGCCGCGAGCCAGCAAGAAATCAATACGTTCAATACGCTCAACAAAGAATAAGTGTGTCAATTGTTCACACGCAGCAGTGTTATGCTAGCGAAGAACTTCGACATCTGTTCCAGCTGATATTAGATGGATTTAGTTGATGATGCGGTCTTCCACAAAGTTTGATCCATCGAAGGCATTTTTCGTACTGGGTCTTCGGTTTTGGAAAGGGTACGAATGGAACTCCACCAACTAGCCTTTCAGGATACCTGTCGTCACTATTACAAAGTCCGTGACTACACCTCTTAACCATATTTTTTGTTAAATAACCCAAATACACGATAAAACGCTAACAAAACCTATACTGGACCATGCAACGTTGTCTGAGAAAATGGCGGGAGCAAAAACGGGCTTTGGTTTATGCAGCTCTCTGGCCTCTGATTGGCCAGTGACGCGGATTGCGCAATATCCACGGATGGGTCAATTGGCTGGCAACCAGTTCAGGGTGTACCTTGCCTCCTCCCTAATGATAGCTGGGACAGGCTCCAGCTGTCTTGCGACCCTTTTCAGATTAGGAGCTCAAAAAATGGATGGATGGTTGATTTCTTGATCAGACTACAAGACAAATTTCGTCTTTAATGATTGTAATATATTAGACTGTTGCCACAAAATCTTGCTGTATCTTGGGCAGACAGTTGCAACACTACATGACTTTTATTTAGTCTTTTACAATCACAGGGCTTTATCTTGTCAAATAAATAATGTTGGCGAGGCGTAACTCGAAAACATCTTACCAGTCAATGCGACCACCATGGTGTTGATAGCGACAACGGATTGTGCCAGTGTGTTGTGTTGGTGTCAACTGTTTAGGAGTGGGGTGTTCATTCAAGAGGAGTTCGAGGTGTGTTCATATACAATATGGCTCGCAAGCAGGCAACATAATGATATGTACCTTAGCATGCGAGTGCTAGCACTATCATTTGTAAGAAACAAGCTGACGTTCTGTCGGATCATGCTTTAAAGCAATGCGTCGATCATGTGACCGCCTGCCAAAAAAAAAAAAAACAAGACGTCATCTTATCATCCAGATTGTTGCTTGATTCAGGTGTGGACAATATGTCGATTGCATGGGTAGATTGATATTTGGTTTGTTCAACCCTGGCCTCATGTGTCGCTGCGCATATGTACATAAAGGCAGGTTCTCGTAAGATGGCTTCCTATTTACCATCTATCATTCTCTGAGGCAGTTCTTGTACCCCTGACCCCCACATCGTGGCAACTACACATGCAGCACCACCCCCTCCCTGTCGGTAGATCGGGAGTGGCTGGCTGCTTGAAAAGTACATCTTGGGACAAAATATTATGGTTGAAGCTCCCGTCATTATACATTTCTATTGGTCAACGTTGAGGTGGGGTATTGGAAAGTTGCCATTGGTATGCCAACCTACATGGAAGATACCCAAAAATCGAACATGCTGAACTTTTCATTTTGGCATCATTTTGGCTATCATTTGGCCAAATTGGTGATTGTGGTTAATGTCATACTACAAGAGGTTTTATTATTCCCAACAAAATATCTCTGACGCAATCAGGGAAATCGGTAATTGTGCCACCAACGGGGCTAAAATTCTGCAGTCTGATAGAGACCCAAGTGTGTCACTCCTCTCATGCACCGCACCACATCAATTCTCATTATTTTGCCAGCGTGTCTCATTTCAACCAATCCGGTCAATGCAGTTTAGTTTTTTTAGACTTTCTCTTTATAGCTTATAGTTTGAGTCATTGCCGTTGTGCAACCACAACATTCTGTTAATACCTCTGACAACTGAGCAGTAGCGTCTTTGTGTACGCAGCAAGTAGCCTATTCTAATAACTTTTGTAGTCTAAAAATAACAAACTGACTGTGAGGAGTTGTATTATTTCTTCCTTTGTTTCTTTTGTTTTTGTTTTGTTTTTCATGCTGAAGTAGATGATGGCCTCTTCGTCACCGTGCTTTAGTGTCACGGGTGGCTTGCGCCATCGAGGCTGTCTCTCAGAAAACCTTGGCTCGTCAGACTCACTGGGTGATGACTCGAGGGGATGGAGACAGATTGGCGAGAGACACGACGTCTGGGATCACACACACAAAAAAAAAAGCCTCATGGAAGTGAGAATTTGCAGGAGCTGCCAACAATCCTGCCTGCGCTCTGGCCCAAACTGCCAACTGTAGAGTGGTCCGCGATCTGTTGTTTCTTTCGATAAGAGGAGAACATGGCTAATGTGATTACAAAATCAAACAAGTTAGTTTGGCTCCCTGTGCCTTGCAACATTCTCTGCATGCTGATAATTTTTTTTCGTTATTTACAATCCTTGGATTCTGCTCATGTAAGTCACTTCCTCAATAGCATGAATTTTTATCAGATTGCTGTATACAGTAAACCCCCCTTTATTGGGCAGGAGTTCCAGACCTACAATAGGTTCAACATACTTGACATAAAGAGCCATGTAAAAACATTTCTTCATATACGACCAGAAATTATTCACACTCTTTGACTTTTTTCATATTTTGGTTTTACACTAATTGTAAAGCATTTTTGAGTATAATTTTCTTTTAAAAAAAGAATGACAAAGTAAAAATATTTTCACAGTTGTGCAAATTTATTGAAAGAAGTTTTTACACCCTTGTCTTAATATTTTGTAGAAGCAACGTTGGCAACAGTCACATGCTCATGTCTTCTTGGGTATCTCTATGAGCTGAGCACACCTGTTTTGGGACTTTCTCTATAGATCCTCATAAGGTTAGTCAGGTTGGATGGGCAGCATCTGTGAACAGCCAGTTTTAGGTCTTTCCAGAAATGTTCAATTGGATTCAAGTCTAGGCTCTGGCTGGGAAACTCGAGGACATTCACAGGTTGCTCCTGAAGCCACTTCTTTATTATCTTGGCTGTATGTTTTGGGTCATTGTTGTGTTGGAAAGTGAATCTGCGCCCTCGTCTGAGTTTCAGAATACTCTGGAGCAAGTTCTTTTGAAGAATTCTCTATTTTTGGAAGCTGCCATGTCACCCACTATGCAGACTAGTCGCCCAGTTCCCGCAGCAATAAAACTGCCCCACAGTATGATGCTGCCACCACCATGCTTCATAGTAGGGATGCTGTTAACCAGTCGTGTGTTCAAGGGAAATGCAAAGCATCATGGGTAAAGAGTGACATCCCTCCTAGTCAAAGGGATGCCAGGAAGATGCTACAGTGATAGCCAATGGGAGAGCAACTCTATTGTGCCACACAAACCAAGATACAGTATGTTTACATTCGGTGGAATTTGGGGAATCCAGCGCCATTTTTTTTCTTTCCTATCCGGAATTTCTTCCGTAACTAAAGACAATAATTTTCTGAGGTGTTTCGTAACCTGAATTTTTCATTACTAGAGACGTCCGTCAGTAGAGGTACATCTCTATACTAACAGCCTGCTCACTTTATGAGAAGGTTCAGTTTTCTTAGTTAATCCCTCCCCCTTCTCCAAACACGCACGCACGCACACACACACACACACAGACACTTTTGTCATGCTTTAAATCTTCCAGAGCTGGTTTGACATGCACGTCACATACTTGGGGGTACATTTCGTCCTCTTGTGGTGTCATCACCTGAGCATTTAATCGCATATCTCCGTCCAACAGTGCTGTGAGCCAAAAGGAGTGAGTCATCACTCTCCAGCTCTGAGCATTACTTACTTCCCTGTTACGGGAAGCTGGCGCACTTTCATGGCGTAGGAACGTGCTAAACAAAGCATACCTTTCCATGCTGGGCAGCGACAAGTTGGAGTCATTTTTGTCCTGTCATACTGTTGCTGGTTTCAATGACGTAGTCAAATGCATTGTCAACCTTGTTGCTGCATGTATGCCACGTCACAGTGAGACCTATGCAGATATTCAGATAAAATACAGGGAAAAAAATAGACAAATTTAAACAGGGGACCTCTGCTTGTGTGTGTTTTCCATGTGTGTTGGGTTGTTTGTCGGCGGGGGGGTCGAAGCCAGGGTGCCATCTTTGACACCGTCAGCTGTTATTGTGATTGGAGCTCTAATGGTCTCACATTGACGCCGAGGTGTTGGTAAACGTGTGGGAGGGACATTTTAAATAGGTCGGAAGGACCTGCCCTGCGTTTTACCTCTTTTCACTTGACTTCAGCTGTCTACAAAACAGGACTTGCTCTCTTAGGTGTCTGTATTGTCTGTGATTTTCTTCTCCAAATTCATTTGCAATATTTAAAGAATGGTGTGGCAGAATTCAGCTGGTGTGCTCATCCTGCAATTTATTTATTTATTTTATATTTATCCTTTCCCTTCCCTGCAGAACTCCAGTATGTCCAAGCGGCGTGCATCGGAGCGAGGCGCTGGTGAGACATCAGCCAGGGCCAGCAAGCTTCAGTGTACTGGGATATCTGGCAGCAATGCCAAGCGAGCCGGCCCGTTCATCCTGGGTAAGGAATTGACCATGCAAATTCCCAAAGTAATCTGTTTCATTATAAAACGTGTATTTTCCACACAGGAAATGTTTCAGTGTGAAGTAAACACAGATATGAAACCTAGACACACCAGCATCCTATCGTAGCCTGGTTAACAGACATACCTTTGTGGTGGCCATGTTGGCAGTGGTAACGTTCTCTTCAAAGGCCAACACACTGACGATAGCTTATCATTGCTTTAGGCATGCATCTCAAAATTGCCATCTCATATGTACTTATTAATTTCTATAGGTGTTGTTTACTCAACGGCTCATTATGTCTCATCTCTTGAACATTTTACAGTGATAATTGGTACAGTATTTACATATTTTATTTCCAACGCTTCTCTTTGGCATCCATTTGTAATGAAAGTGAGAAAACAAAGCGTACTAAACTTAGTGTTAGAGACAAGTTGGAACGTAAGAAGTTGGAGTTGTTAGTTTCTGTGGCCGAGGTATCTGAGGAATGCAACGTGAAAAAGAACAAGTTTTGACATTTCAAGGGATAAAGGACAAACTCCTAGCTTTTTCAGTGAAGTTTTATTTGGACCCTACCAAAGATGATAAAAGTGTTGCACATAAGTGTAACCACATGAAAATGTGTCAGAAGAGACCTGGAGGCTTTTTGCAAGTGATATCTTTATTGATACTTTCACGGCAGTCTGGTCCATCACAGCAATGTTTTCGGTCTGTTTGGACATCTTTCTTAAACATTTTCATTTTTTAAAATATTTATTTACAATAATTTTGCACAGGGTGTTTTGAGGTCACAATGAAAAGTGCCTCAAATTACAGGATTAATGTGAATTTAACACACTTCCTTTTCCCACCTCCATTTGCTTGACACAAAAACAACTGTATATAATTCCAAAATAATTAGTGTTTGAGAGACTGGACATGACCAGAAAACTTGAGGAAACAAGAGCGATACATATGAATAGGTAGCTATGACATGCTCGTTTTGAGCTGCGTGCCTGTGGTGACACTAAGCTAATGTCCATCCATTGCCTTTGGTGGTCAACGTCACCCTAATGTCGTTTGAATTCCAACCACACTATCATTCTATCTGTTAAATCCACTGCTACTTGTTTCTGGCTCTTTTAAATGGAGCTTGCAATGTATTGCTAGTAGCACTTAGTGTTGTGTAGGAGGTTTATTTTATGCTTGGTAAATGTAATTTTTGTTTTCCCACAATTTATTGGTTGCCCTTGAGTTTGACTTGCAAGTCATTTGTTTTTGTCTGATTACAAGAGAACTATGTGTCTATGTGTCAGTCACGTGGCATCTGTCTTACGCACGTCTGAGACAAAAATGCAAAGAATTTTGCCGATCACCATGATACAAACCAGGGAGGTCTGTGTTGACTTGAGAATATGGAAGATGCACTTTCTTCTTACTACCAAAGCATGCCTGACATCACTTGCTTACTCTACAAGCCATGTGCAAAGCACCAAACTAAACTTTATGTTAGGGATGTTAATAGCCATTTGGAGCCCCCCACCCAAATTGAGCACACATGCATGTTGCCTGCCTTTTGGTCATGCAGCTGTTTTTTTTTTTTTTTCTTTTTTTTTCCCCCATAGGGCCTCGTTTGGGCAACTCACCAGTGCCCAGCATAGTGCAGTGTCTGGCCAGGAAAGATGGGACTGATGATTTTTACCAGCTCAAGGTAAGTAACATGCAACTTGAAGATCAACTATCAATAAGTGGGCATATCAACTTTTCACCTTCCTTATTGCTGGTGTTCACTTAATGGCTTAGCTAAACTAAACCAGCCTGCGTACTAATTTTTGGGGCTATCCAACAAGCAAGGCACTGGTGTACAAGAAGGGCGGTACAAGAGGAATGTGCCCCCCCCCCCCACTGTACATTTTTAAGCCTAACATCTGGAGTTGCCATTTTGTCAGTCATAGTGTGATCCTGCCCTTATTCCATCCTTCCTTCAGGTGTTCTCTCAAGTCACACAGCGAGCATTGTACCGGCTGTATAACAGCAGATGATCGGGTCTGTCAAATGCCAAGAAACATGATCAGGCAAAATAAAGTATCCATCCATCCAATTTCTCAAACCTGTGCACTCACTAGGGTTGAGAGGAGCGGTAGCCTATCCCCGCTACTTTGGGGCAAAAGGTAGGGTACACCCTGAACAGATTGCCTGCCAATCACATAGCACACCCTGAACTAGTCGCCAGCCAATTGCAGTACACATGTTGTCAAATCAGTCATACCTGTGGACCGTGGAATCTTTCAATTAACCTTTCATGTCGGGCTGCAACTAATCATTTTAAAAATCTCATCTAATTTTAATCTTGCATTTTGTCACTAATCATTGCATTAGGTTTCAGTGAAGAAATTAAGTATTTGAACACCCTGCTTTATTGGAACTTCTCCCACTAAAAAATCATGGAGGCGTCTGAAATTTTCATTGTAGGTGCATGTCCACTGTTAGAGAGATAATCAAAAAAGAAAAATCCAGAAATCACCATTTATGATTTTTTTTTTAACGATTTGTTTGATACAGCTGCAAATAAGTATTTGAACACCTATCAGCGAGAATTCTGACCCTCAAAGACCTGTTAGTCTGCCTTTAAAAGTCCACCTGCACTCCATGCATTATCCTGAAGTCAGATGCACCTGTGTGAGACCTTTAGCTGCATAAAGACACCAGTCCACCCCATACAATCAGTAAGACACAAACGTGTTACATGGCCAAGACCAAAGAGCCGTCCAAAGACACCAGAGACAAAATTGTACAACTCCACATGGCTGGAAAGGCTATGGAGAAATTGCCAAGCAGTTTGGTGAAAAAAGGTCTACTGTTGGAGTAATTATTAGAAAATGGAAGAAGCTAAACATGACGGTCAATCTCAATTGGAGTGTAGCCCCGTGCAAGATATCACCTCGTGGGGTCTCGGTGATCCTTAGAAAGGTGAGGACTACACGACAGGACTTGCTCAATGACCTGAAAAGAGCTGGGACCACATTTTCCAAGGTTACCGTTTGTAATACACTAAGACATCATGGTTTGGAATCATGCATGGCACGGAAGGTTCCCCTGCTTAAACCAGCACATGTCAAGGCCGGTTTAAGTTTGCAAATGACCATTTGGATGACACAGAGGAGTAATGGGAGAATTTTTTTGTGGTCAGACCAAAATAGAACTTTTTGGTCATAATTCCACTATCCGTGTTTGGAGGAAGACAAATGATGAATTCCATCCCAAGAACACTAACCCTACTGTGAAGCATGGGGGGGTGGTAGCATCATGCTTTGGGGGTGATTTTCTGCACATGGGACAGGACGACTGCACTGTATTAAGGAGAGGATTACTACGGCCATGTATTGTGAGATTTTGGGGAACAACCTCTTTCCCTCAGTCAGAGCATTGAACATCGGTCGTGGCTGGGTCTTTCAACATAACAAGGACCCGAAGCACACAGCCAGGAAAACCAAGGAGTGGCTCTGTAAGAAACATATCAAAGTTTTGGCATGGCCTAGACAGTCTCCAGACCTAAACCCAATAGAAAATCTTTGGAGGGAGCTGAAACTCCGTGTTTCTCAGCGACAGCCCAGAAACCTGTCTGATCGAGAGTAGATCTGTGTGGAGGAGTGGGCCAAAATCCCTCCTGCAGTGTGTGCAAACCTGGTGAACAACTACAGGAAATGTTTGAACTCTGTAATTGCAAACCTTGGTTTTCTCAGGTGTTCAAATATTTTTTTGTAACTGTATCACACAAATAAATCGTTAAGAAAATCATACATTGTGATTTCTGGATTTTTCTTTTTAGATTATCTCTCTCAGTGGACATGCACCTACGATGAAAATTTCAGACCGCTCCATGATTTCTAAGTGGGAGAAGTTGAAATATAGCAGGGTGTTCAGATACTCATTTTCTTCACTGTAAAGCATGTTTAATGTCCCTGCTTTTATCCAAAAATAGGACATTATTTCAAATGGACATTACAGAAAATGCACAAACATGAATTATTAGTTGCTCCAAAATTTTATCCGCTGAAATGTTTTGGCCTAAAATAACCCAGAAGTCCATTTTCAATTTTCTAACAAAATACTTTTTTTTTTTCCCCATTGAAATATTATGTGACATTTATAATATCACTTGAACATACCTACAGCTGGTATGAGCAAGTGTACACACTTTAGCGTAAGTAGTTATTTACTATGCTCTATCGAGCTTTCCTAAATTTCCAGTTGAATTGACGGGGATGTCATTTTATTACACACACCCTACAGTGACCATTTGATAATGGAAAAGTGCCATCAATTGACCATAATTTTTTAATAACGCATGCATTGAACAAAGTACTGCTAATATAAGCAGATGAATAAAAAGCTGGGCATTTTTTTACTATAATATTTGAGGTTTGATTAAATATGGGAACCACATGGCATTTCCTTCATAATGCTAGCAGCAACTACCTCAAACAAAGCATCCCATTGGTTTTCGCAGTTCATGATTGCTATGCTTGTTTGCTGCTTTGAGGCAGCTGCCCCTGCTTTCTACGAGCTACAGCTACAGTAACTTCCAAATACGCTGCCAAGATCCGGAGGCAAACGTGTGCCTCACGTCGATTGTCAGCGCAGATAAGACACTAAACCTTAGTGACAGCAAATAAACTACACATTTAGACAAGTGCCAAGGACAGGCTGAAGAGAAGACAAGAGTGAGATGGGAACGCAATGCCAATCGCCGTATGACTTCGTAAAACACAAAATTGGGTGGTATAGTACACTAACTCAGAACATTATTAACGATGCTACACACCCTGGTTATCAACTGTTTGAGCTCCTGCCATCTGGAAGGCGGTACAGATGCGCAAAATCAAAGACCAACAGACTAAGGAACATTTTTTTTTTTTCAAGCGTTATCCTCTCCACCCTGAGCTGTCATCTTTCCTCTAGCTGCGCTATTAATGAATGCAAAGGCATTCTGATTTCAATGTCATGAGGAATACTTTTTGTGCATTCCATTTGACACATTTTTATTTGTATTCTTGTTTTTATTTAGTTTGCTTTTATGTATGCAGTGAAGCAGGAGAGGCTGTCCAGTTTCATTGTGAAGTTTGTATGATGACAATAAATGGCATTCATTGATTCATAACCACTTTTGTCTAAGTGGAACCGCATTATAGTGGAGATTAGACAACTATGAAAAGCAAAATAGCCGGGAATGTGTTCGCAGAAGAATACATTCATAATTGACGCGAAACAACCATAACAGGGACTGGAAACAAATTAGTATGTCACTACTGCTATGGCGCTTGAGAAAATGAACATATAGTTTTAATGTACATTATTTTCCTTATTAATAATAGTGCAAACTGGAAATACAAAATGAAAATGCAGCAGTAGACAATTTTCTGCAAACGTGTCCAACATTACAAGGTTTTGATACAATAAATGGATAGAAATAATTCTATAATATTACTATTTAATAATATATACAATAATAAAGGTGAATTTAAAAACGTTAATAATTAAGTTGTGAAATCCAACAGTAGTCAGTGGTTATTGGTGCTTAAATAATACAATAAAAGGATGCTAAATATGAAATAGTCACCAAACCTAAACGTATATGTACAATATAAGGCCAGTATCAGTTTTGACATAGCCACCGCAACTTGACTCGTCGGGCCACCACTCAAAAAAGCTAAATAGTGCTTCAAACATGCCTTTACAAAGGCCTTGTGTGAAAAGGTTTGACTATCACCGTTGAGTATGGTCTTGAATTGGCAGTTAACTGACTCCCCCCACAGTCTAACCCCAGAACCTCTGAAATCTCTCCAACTTTTTTCCACAGATCCTGACGCTAGAGGACCGAATGGACTCTGCCGGCGAGACGCAGGAGGAGAGGCAAGGGAAGATGCTTCTACACACTGAATATTCCCTTTTGTCTCTGTTGCACAACCAAGACGGCGTGGTCCACCATCACGGTCTCTTCCAGGTAGCTTAAGAGCTGCAGTTTTATTGGTCAAATGATGGTGATTGTGTTCCGGCACGGTCTCTGGGCTCCCGTCACATTTTCACATCTTAATGTAGAGCTCTCAAGGAACAACTGGATGTGAAACAAACTTCTATACAGCAATATAAATTGGACATAAAACTTTTGCACCGCCCCCAGTTAACCATGAGCTACAACTAATGACTAAATATAATGCGGAGCCACGTTTGGCGTCCAGTGTCATGACAACTTACAGCACAGTTCTCACGAACAGAGGATGCGGAGTGTTTAGCAGGAGAAAATTACAGATGCTACCCTAATTTAGATATTGTGACCTTAAGTCACAATCCCCAAAATAAATGGGTGGTACGGTATACTTGTCGCATAAAGTGCTGTGAAAAAGTATTTACCCCTTTTAATTTTTTATATATATTTTTTTGCATAGTTCCCCACTTGGTTTAAGATACAATTGTAAGTACCAGACAGATCCAACACAAGTGAATTTAAAATGTTTAAAAAAAAATCCATATTTATATGCTGTGTAACAAAGTAATGACCCCTAAACCCAATAACTAGTTGGACCATCCTTAGCAGCAACCGAAGTCAAGTGCCTTCAATAACTGGCATTTAGTCTTTCACATCTCTGTGGAAATATTTTAGTCCAGTCTTCCTTACAGAATGTCTTTTAAGTTCAGTAAGAAGTTTTTTTTTTTTTTTAAAAGCATGAACGGCATTTTTACGGGCATGCCCCTGAATATAGATGGGATTAAAGCCTGAACTTTGACGAGCCCGCTTCAAAATTTCCATTTTGTTTTTTAAAGCCATTCAGAAGTTGACTTGCTGCGGTACCGTAGTGTGCTTCAGCTTGATGTCACAAACTGAAGGCTGAAGATTCACCTTCAGAATAATCTGTTGGAGAATTCATGGTTCCATCAATCAAAGCAAAGTCCTAAATGTATGAAGCAGCCCAAGACCTTGTGTTTTGTATGATATTCTCTTTCTGACATCTGCTATACTTGCACCAGATGTAACGAGACATACACTGTCCTAAATGTTCAACTTTCATCTCGTCACTCCATATAATATTCTTCCCAAATTCTTGGGAATCATTCAGATGTATTTTTTGCAAATGTAAGACAAGCCTTTGTTATTTTTGGTCAACAGTGTTGTTTACCTTAGAAATCTGCCATGGATGCCATTTTTGTACACTCTTTCTTACTGTTATGAACTCTGACTTGACTAAACGATAGCATGTGTATTGTCGACGCCAGAGTCGTGAAAAAAGCGGAAGACATAAATAGGGAGCCAACTCGCCTTCTCATCATCTATGTGCTCGTGTAGTGACGTCAAAAAAGGCCAGCATTAGTAAAAACAAACTGTCAGTCAATAGATGTAACGTGATCAATGTCTTGGGCACACCTGAATCAATTGACCAAACTTTTTGATTGACTGGTCACATTGAGCACCGCTGATTTAGCAATTTGATAAGAGCACTGATACTGTAATGAGTTTGGAAACCTGATTGAAATTTGTCAAAAAGTGGATTTAAGTTCAAGAAATTGAGTTGATTGAGGAAAAAAAAAAAAAAGTTTCTCAATATTCATGGCTACAAATGAGAGAATTGAGATGCCTCTTTAACTTGCTAATACAGAAGCATCTAGTGTTGTGTGTTTTAGGAGCGGCTTATGTAATTTAATTACACTAAGTTCGCACCCATTATTTCTGCCATGTTGTAATGTTAGTTTGACCTGACTGATTAGAATACATGAGTTGACTTGAATACTTTTGAAGTATTCTCAGTGTACAGTTCAGTTATATAGAGTAAATGAAAACGTCATGGCGGCATGGTGGACGACTGGTGAGAGTGTCTGCTTCACAGTTCTGAGGACGGCCTTTGTGGAGTTTGCATATTCTCCCCTACCTTTGTGGGTTTTCTCCTGGCACTCTGGTTTCCTCCCACATTCCAAAAACAAGCATTAATTGGAGACTTTAAATTGCCCGTAGGTGTGAATAGTTTGTTTCTATGTGCCCTATGATTGGCTGCCGACCAGTTCAGGGTTTACCCTTCTGTCCGAAGATAGCTGGGGTAGGCTCATACACACGTGTGACCCTTTTGAGGATAAGCAGTTCAGATAATGGATGAACAAGTAATTTAAATAGACACATTGCTCGATTTTGTGATCTTTTTTTTTTTTTTTTAAGCTCTGTGATCCACCTGAAAAATCCTGATCATGTAAAGTCAAGTTTAGACTTTGGTAACTCTAGGACCTGATCAACTGACCTGAGACATCTGGCGTGTAAGGATACAGCAGCTTCAGGCGGCACGAGACCGTTTAGAGGTTTAAAGACTAATAAGAATCTTAAAATGAGATCTTAAGTGCACAGGCAACCAGTTGAGACTGGCTAGAATAGAAGTAATGCGCTCCCTCCTGTGTGTTCCAGTAAAAACCAAGCGGCAGCATTTTGAACCTTCTGTAAACATTTTATGGTGGTCAGCCTTCCTCTACCGCAGAGTTCTCAAACTGGCGGCCTGCAGGCCAATTGCGGCCCCCATGATATTTTGCGGTCCCCACCTTACTAGAAAAGTGTGTTAGTACAGTCCTTAAGTTATATATGAAAAGCACTTTTACAGTGCTGACAAACCTACCAGTCATTGTGGGGTTTATGGCTCTTGAGGGCGTGACATCGATGCAAGCACAGAATGAAAGTTACAGCAGTGTTGCCACGGTGAGCTTTATTAGTAGTTTTGCACACAACTTGTTTACACCAGCTTCCTTGTTCATGCACATGCATGTGCACCGAGGCTGCAGCCCAGTCTCAGCCAGACTCTGCCTCCAGAGGCTCCAAGGTGAATTGAGTTTGGAACCCCTGCTCTAAAGTAAACAACTCTCATAAACATGGATGGACAAGAGATTGTGGAATGGTAACGTCATTTAAGTTGCGACTGAACAACAGTTCAAACCGTCTCAGCAGTTTTCTGTAGTCGATATGTAAACAATAGCAGTAATTACGGTTACTACCCGTTCTCTTTTTCCTGATGGGAATAGGGAGGCGTCCATTTGAGGTAAACATTTGTCTTCAGTGAATCACGCACCCGGTGACTAGTAATTATGGCATGGCATCTACTGACGGATGCCCACTAGTTGAAGAAATTCACTATTGTTGTTAGACACCAACAGCCAGCTTTTTGTTGATTCCTTTGAAGTGTGTGCTTTTTTTCCCAAATAGAAAAAAATGGCTTATTCATCCGCTGTCATTCACTTGTCCAAGTCTCATCCATTCACATGCTTCCCTTCCCCCCTCCATTTCCTCTTATTCCTGGCGGCCTTCTCCTTAACTTTGTTATTGTTCCATCTTCCCGTCTTCTCAGAATGGCAATTTTCCGACCTGCGCTCTGATTCATTTATGCTTGCTGTATTGATCAGATTACCCATACATCCATGCCGGAAGATCAAGGAGCTTAGCTTTCAGAAGCGCCAGCTAGTTAAAAAAAAAAAAAAAAAAAAAAATCCATACAGTTGTACTGCAGGAATCAATGAGAGCTCTGCTTTTAGAGAAGCTTAAGATGAAACATTACACTCTGAATAAACATATACTGGTATCGCGAGTGTCCTCCTGATTTGCGTAGTACCAAGACTTTTCTGGTCTGTTCCTAATTGCCAGCAATTAATGAATTTATTTATTTTGGTCCTGTTTCGCTGTCGATCAGGATGGAGGATTTGTATCCCTTTTATACCAGAACAGTTTCACTCTGTCACTGGAGGTTTTAAGCTTCTACTGTGGTTTCATAGTATTGAAATAGAAGTTTATTGAAAATCAGAGTCGATCAGTTGAACAGATGATGTTGAAAAGATGTTAGATGCTGTCACCATCAACATGTTGATATCCTCTGTGGTTGTTTGGGGATTTGTTGCCATGTACTTCTTTGTTTGCTTCTATGGAAAGGCAAAGGTGGCTATATGCTGTGTCTTCCTTTAAAATTTACGTCATGTCTGTGTGCAAGAGGCAAAGTGAGAGAGTGCTTCTCACATCACATGAACTTTTGTGTTGCAGGACCGGGCCTATGAAATCGTGGAGGACACAGAGGCCAATAAGGTGCGCAAAATGAAGAAGCGCATCTGCCTAGTGCTTGACTGCTTGTGCGCACACGACTTTAGCGACAAGACAGCCGACCTCATCAACCTGCAGCACTACGTAATCAAGGAAAAGCGGCTGGGTGAGCGTGAGGCCATCATCATCTTCTACGACGTGGTGCGTGTAGTAGAGGCCCTGCACAAGGTGAGGTTTGTTGGCTTCTAAAATTCATCGATCTATCCATTTTCTTAGCCGCTTATCCTCACGAGGGTCGTGGGAGCTTCTAAAACTGTTTTGCCTCGTGGGAAATAATGAAAATGCAGGCAATTTGTCAACCTTGAAACCCCCTAAGCTAAGGCTAAACACTACATCTTTTTTTTTTCTCCTTCCTTGAAATTTTTTGTTAATTTGGGATGGTATAATTTTTTTTTTCTTCCCAAATCAGACCCAGGCCTCTTTTGTATGTGGCTATGTATATATGAGGACTGAAATTGGCACTGTTTTTTTTACTGACCATTTTGGCTCGGTACTAACGAAGACGTGAAATCCAACTGTACTATTTTTCAGTACCTTTGTAAGTGTGCGGTATTGGAAGAGATTTTCCGTGGCACACTTGAACACAAGCATAATGACATTGCTAAGTCTTGGCCGTTCCACAACAAACAGCATGGATCTAATGTTCTTAAAAATATGACTCAATTTATTGAAACGCAAAGCAGATTCTATCAATGTTTCAGTGTACCTATGTTAGCTCTTCTAATATTTCAGACAGTTTTCTCCACAGTAGGGGATTGAGTGTGGAGTGGGCTCACCTGTTACCTGAGAAAGTGGAGATGTCAGTGTTCTTGAAAATCAACAGCTCAAAAGATCAAAGCTAAATGCTAAAGTCGTCATTATACTCATGTGTGCAACGACCGCGCTGAGGTCACTGTGGCTCGCCTGAATGTAGTTTGCCTTTATATTTGAGTGGAACGCACACGTTCCACACGCCCAGTTTTGGAAATGCACAAGTTCTTCTCCAATTCAGAGATATCGCTGTGATTGGTATTGGCTAGGACGCCACAGGGTGCAGTTTCCTCAGTACATTTTGTTCATTTCCGGTAGCTGTTTTTACTTTCCTTTTCATACAGACAAATAGTGTCTGCTTGAACAAATGGACCTAAATGACCAGATATGTTTAATTATGCTGCAAAATTGATCGAGAAGGTGGTGAATGGTATGTCATCACAGAATATTACTAAAACAGACCAATCGCGAAGATAATCTCCAGGGCTTTCTCTGAGCAGCAGCTTTTTGGATGTATGGGTGGCAAGCTACGCAGAGGTTCTCTGCAAGGTAGTGCAATGATCACGTGATGCAATGCGGGCACTGTGGACCGCAGGGCTATAAAGTGGCCTTAACGTGATGTGTGCTTGTGTCTACCGCTGAATGATTCTCGAAAGTGGTTATTTGACACTCGACAAGCCACACACCAGATAACGCGTTTTGAGTGGTGGTAAAACTGCTTTTTTTCCATGTTTCACTACATTTATACTTTTGACTTTTACCAATCTAAACAACTCATATGTAAAGTAGTGTTAATCATGCATCCGGCCCTCACAACTTGGAAATTTTTCGAAAGAGCAGTTACATGACATGTAAGATACAGACATTTTTCTGTGTGTGACAACTCCCCCCACCCATGGCTTTTCAAATCCATTTGTCAACTTTAAATTTGATATAAATTGGTCAATACATATACATATTTTTGGGACAAACAGCAGACCGTGTCCCTTCTGATGGTATTGTGACCCTCCATCTTGGCTCATTTTATGTCCTTTTGGAAAATTCATAAATTTTATCAACTACAAATGTCTCGTAAACTGTGCTGTATTCACTCCTCACTGTGTATGTATAAAGTGTTTGTTGATTCGCGACTTTTTTTTTTCTTTGCATGATCAGCATTATAGGAATTATATGCACTAATAACAGCACTCCATACCCTTATTTGCTGTAATTTATGAATTAAAGTAGTTTTCATTTTTACATATTTACTAAAAAGCCCTTTGCCTTCACTCTACATCCTGTCTCCAGAAGAACATCGTGCACAGAGACCTCAAGCTAGGAAACATGGTGCTGAACAAACGGTAAGACTTAAAAGTGACCTGTAGCTTGCCTTTTGCCTTAAGTCATTCTCTCTGGTTGGTGCTGAGGCCGATTTGTTATGCGCAGTCGGCTCAACACCTGAGCAGAAGTCACATTTTTACTCTGAGAGTGGGATCAATCGTAGAAAACCTCTATGGCCCAGTACCTTTCTGCAGGTAACTGACCTGTGTGGTTTTCTCTTTCCAGCACAGCACTGGTTAGGTCTGCAGTCGTGTTGGAACTAAAGTCTGGTCACACACCCATTGTTGCATATGTGAAGCTTTATTAGTGTAGCAAATTGGCTACGGTTGCGAAAGGGTAGAACGGGTACAAATTAGAAAATTTAAAATGGAGTTTATGAAAATGTTGGTTAATTTAAGGAAAAGTTATGTTAAAGCATAAATCTCATTTTCATTGTAATTAGCAGACATTCATGCAAAATAGACACCTCTCCTTGCCCAAATGTGAAGATATTAACGTACCTTAATTGCTCCAGTTTCCACTCATTTAGGTATAGTACTCTGCTATCATATGATCACAATCGGGGACCATGATATATTTACCGTCAGTCGCGGTAATCAGTAGTGTGTGTATTTCTTCATTTTGACATGGTGGTAATATGCGTGACAACAGTCAATCAAAGTTGTCCTTTTCATGCTCCGCTTCTGTAAGAATTTTGAAAACCATTCAGATTTATTTTTACATAGACCCACATATGAGCAATGAGCTGTGACTGTAGGTAACAACAAGGGATGCTAGTGCGGTTACCCTCAAGATGTAAGTGCTTTGTTTTCTACAAGACATGGACTGCCAAGTATTTTTTTTTTACAAAAGTCAGAGGTAAAGGTGTGTGCACAGATGGCTGTGTTAAAGGACTACAATTTGAAGTACATTACCAAACATGAGGATAACTACAGAAATCTGTCTGATGAAGAGTCTGATGCGTTGCTAACAAAACTGCAAAGGCGACAGGATTTTTTTTTTTTTTTTTTTTTACAAAGCGTTGCACACCCAGAGATGCAGCCGTCAGAACAAGTTATGTAATTTCTCACAAAAACTGAGAGTTTTATCAATGAGTGCTTAAAAGACTCTCTTGCGCTGATGTGCCTTGAAAAAAGGGAAGCTTTTGAGAATGTGCCCCTCTCCCAAGCACACTGTAATGAGGCGGGTTGAGGACATAACTGGAAACTTGAAGCTTCAGCTGAAGAACAAAGCAGCCGACTTAGACAATTTTTTTCTGGTGTTGGATGAGATTTGCAATGTATGTGACAATGCCTAGCTACACATTTTCTTCCATGGGATAACTGCAGACTTTCAAATCAAGGGGGAACTAGCAGCCATGCAATCAGTGAAAGGGACCACCACTGGGAGAGACTTGTTCATAGAGGTAACTGAATGTCTTGACAAGTTAGGACTGAAATGGTGTGACAAAAGACGGTTGTCCCAATCTGACTGGGAAATATGTTGGGACATTTGAAGAGAATGTAAGGTAAGGTGACAGAAATGAACCCTTTTCGGAAATTGACAGATTATATTTTACATCAAGAAGTGTTTTGTAAATCAATGTGTAACAAAAAAAAAAAACTGTTGGTGCTGTAACTAGAATAGTTAATTACATCTGAGCGACAGCATGAAGTCAAAAATTTGTTGGACTTTTGGAGGAAAATGACAGAAAATGGTGAGGTATCACTATCCCGTCATGTGGCTCAGCCTAGGCAGTACTGAAAAGGGTGGGATCGCAAACCTTGGATTTCTTGTGGATGTGAGTGCACTGTTGAATGAATGTCGAACTCCAATGCAATGGCTTTTTTGTTCATGAAATGTACAGTGGAATGAAGGCTTTCATGAGAAAGTTGCAGTTCTCTCAACCCAAATGGAAAACGACAAGTACTCATCTATGTTATACGCACTGCGTGGAGAATTTTCAAGGCAATTTCAAGATTTCAAAACAGTTGAAAGTGAAATGCACATCGTTTCTTCTCCCTTGAACTGTAGTGTGTGTAGTATGTTCAGATAAAACTCATCGACTTGCAGTCTGACACACTTCTGGCAAAACACTTCAGGTCAGTCGCACTGCTGGATTTTTACTCTTCCCTCAAGGAGAACTTTATACACCTGGTTTGGCAACAGGACACACCCCACACCGAGGGACCCAGGACGGTCCGTCAGCCCCACCAAGGCGCTCCAACAACTGACCACCCGGAAGGGGTCACAGGGACCCAATGGCACCCCCACTGCCCCACACAATCTGCTACACCCTCCTTACTCCCAGTAGAGCCAGACAACCCTCCAACCTGCAGAGTTCAGATTCCCTAAATTCCACCAAACGTAAACATCCTGTATCCTGGTTTGTGTGGTGCAATAGAGTTGCTCTCCCATTGGCTGTTGCCATAGCATCTTCCTGGCATCCCATTGGCTAGGAGGGACTTCAATCTCTACCCATGATGCTTTTTCATTCACTTGGACACTCGACTGTCACCAAATCCTGCTAGCGCTGTCACACGCTGTTGCAAGCTAATGCACATTGGAAAAGTTACAACTTTTTCGTCTGTTTTTTTGCAAGTTTATTCATCTTTCTTCACCATGGGCCCCAAGAAACCTTATGCGTACATTCGGATGTATGTTTTCTCTCGGCTATCAAAGTTTGCCTTCTCTTCTGTCTCCCACAATGCCTTTTGCTTCTTCCCATAGTGGCCCAACACCATAGGTAAAGAACATACTTTCTTTTCTTTACATTATGTACTTTGAATGCTTATTTTTGGAGGTGGGGCCAGGGGGCTTGGAATGGATTACGCTTTTACATGTAATATTTGCTTCTACTTACAGAAATTTCCGTTATGAAACATTAATTTCGTAAGTAGAGCTACCATTGTAGTTTAAACAAGTTTGTGTGTGAAAAATGTACTTTGCGTGATTGTACTCTTCAGAGTCTTCCACGTTACTTGATTTGTGATTTCTTTCTCCGGAAGCCCAGTGGATACCCCCCGCCCCCAACCCCTACATGTACTTTCATGCCTTTGGTGTTAGCGTGTCTGATTTATACATGAGAAATTACACAAAATTCCTGGTTTATTCTCATTCAAATAAATTTGTTTGTCTCAATTTCCATTGAGTGTCTCCAACCTTTTAAAAATCACAGAATTTTGGATTTTTTTGCAAACTCTATAAAGCTCTCATTGTCTCTTTTTTGAGTACTCCTAAATTTCTGACAGTACACTTCGGGAAGTAACTAATAAGCTTCAAGCTTTTTTTTTTTTTTTTTACAAAATAGTCAGAACTTTGCTTGACAGAAAGGGCTGAATATACATCCTAAGCTTTTCCTTTTCCATTGATAAGTCTGCATCTCATTTCTAACTAACTCCAGTATCAATCACAAGTGGAGTGCTTAGTCATGAGGGTGGCACGATAGAACAGTCTGTCCCCGCTGAAGACAAAGAAGACGCCTGCCAAAAAGGCCCATAGCTCACAGCTGACTCACGTGGCAAACACACACACACACACACTGTGATAATTTATTTACTCTCCTTTGCTTCCCTCCTTTTCCTGCTTCCATTGTCCATGCCATTTGTCTCCTTTCTTGCTATCCCTTTTTTCTTTTCCTGACATTCTGCACTGTCCTTCCACCCCAGTTCAATGTACCCTCTCCTCTTGCTTTTCGGTGCCACCCATCGACAAGCTCAGCTTTTTGAACACTTAATGACACCATGTCCCCTCGTGGCAACAATAAAAGCAGGATGTGGTAGAATCAGTTACACCCCCCCCCCAATGTGGCCAACAGCACTCTGGCACGATTGATTTCTTGGATTTTAAAATGTCTGCAGCCATTCACAGAGGCATGTTGTAACTGAATGCTGTTTTTTTTTTTGTTTGTTTTTTTAAATTCAATGGTTTGCATCAACAGTCTTGTCTGAAATATACTCCATATTAACGTGCAGTAGCAGATATTTGTTTTTGTAATTCGTCCACCAGTACAACGAGTACCAGCATTATAACTACTAGGTTATATTATTAGCATCTCCATCACTACTATCCTTAAAGAGTACCACTACACTGCAACTGCTGCCAATAATTTCTAATATTTAAACACTCAAAGTTCAAACCGTATTTTGCATCTATTTGGAATTTGAGAGGAAACCAGAGTGCCTAGAGAAAACGCATGCAGGCGTGGGGAGAACATGCAACCTTCACACAGGCGGGGCCGGGATTTAAACCCAGTCTTCAGAACTGTACGGCAGATATGCTAACCATTCGTCCACGGTGGTGTCCAGAGTAACCTCAAATCATGCATTTTATGAGTCGCTTATCCTCACAAGGGTTGCCAGAGTGCTGGACCCTAGCCCAGCCGTCATATGGCAGGAGGCAGGGTCCGCCCTGAACTGGTTGCCAGACATTCGCAGGGCACATAGAGATCACCAATGGACAATTTAGAATCTTCAATGAATGCATGCTTTGGGGATGTGGGAGGAAACCGGAGTGCCCGGAGGAAACTGACCCAGGCACAGGGAGAACATGCAAAGTCCACACAGGCGGGGCCGGGATTGAACCCGGGACCTCAAAACTGTGATGCCAACATTTTCTAGCTGCAGTACCGTGCTGTTCCTCAAATAATAAATGCAAATTATGCTTTTAATATGTATATTGAAAGATACATTTATTTGTTAGTCAGTCCAGTGGTACCTCTACTTACAAACGTCTCTAGTAACGAAAAATTCAGGTAATGAAACACCTCCATGGAAAAACGTTCTCTCTAGTTACAAAGCAAACTCGGGATAATAACATGATATAAAAAAAAACATACTTGGGGTGTATTTCAATGGGCTGTTTTTATTTTGCAGATTTTTATTGATGTGGGGTGGGGGTGGGGGTGGGGTGTCTTGAGCCTAACCCCAGTGATGGAGAGGCCATTACCGCAACTTGATCAATAAGCTAGTAACATTGTACTTCTCATGCAAACGACTTTAAGGACTTAAAGGCTTAGTCATATGGAGTGCCGCAATCTGGCTCTCGGCCCTCGACTTTGACACCAATGCTACATACAGCTCGCCCAGCATTTAACCTCAATACTCATCAGCTGTCGCATATCCAGAAAAATGCAAGCAGAAGTCAAGTTCTGATTTCTAGATGGCATGACTAGAATCCTTGCGGTCCCTTGACGCCCCCCCCACCACGCACACACACTCACGAGGCAAGCGTGCAATTTCATCAAGGCCATCTCCGGAGCGCAAGCGGTAAAGTCGTGATGCATGAAAACAAAAAGAGCAGAGCGCACCACAAAGTAAGTGTTTATGCCAAGGGCGTCCTTGAAGCACGGCAGCGTGTTCCTTTTGGCCTTCCTCTTGGGCGCATGACAAGACCACTCGCATATGATCTGAATTCAAACTAGGGCTGAATGGCAAAAAGCTCAAGAATTGGCCGGAATAAAAAGTGTGGTGTGAAAGTGAGAAAGGGGGGTTGGGGCTGGTAACCTATTTTTTTCAAGTTAATTTATCGAGGGGTTTCACATATATGGCGTGGGTACAAGTTAAACTTGCATGCCTACTGTCTTTTGTACATTTTTTTTTTGCATTATTTTAGCATTATGAATGCAAATCCGTTTGCCAGCTCTTCACCATCCAGGCTTAGTAATCAACAATCATCCTCGGCAGTAGGTTGACTCGTGTGTTTGTCCTAAATCTTTTTTTTTCTTCATTTTCTTTCTCCTCTTATGAAACTGAAAGTTTCACCTGTTCTTGTCGTGCAACATTTTCATTACAAGCCATAATAATCCTGTGTAATTTGCCCTCCCATTGGTTTTTCCGTATAATGGTATATAGCGCTTTACCTCAAATTCATCCACCTTGGGAGCAAAACAGTTCTTTTTGTGTTGCTTCCATTCTAATTGGACTTAATTCCAGAATTATTAACCAAGAGAAGTTTGTGAAATGAATTCCTCACCTAAAATAAATGCATTTTTGTCTCTTCTTTTTAAAGTAACTTCTATTCTCATGGACTCAGTTGCTGAGTTAATAGCTAGGTGCACTTGAAGTAATTAATGCCTCACCTGAAATAAATACACTTTTCACAAACAAAATCAATAACAACTGGCTGCACAATCACTTGATTTGTAGTTGTGATCATGATATTGGCTGGCACAATTAAATTTGCTTCATCTGATTTTACATTTATAATGTGACCTCTGCTAATGTGTTATATATGAAGCAGTTTCTCAGCCAGTAGTCAGCCAAAAACCACGGGGCAAACACATGGCTTCGATAAGATGTCCATAAAACAAGCAAGTAGAGTGCTTTGAAAGAAAGTGAAAGAATGGGAGCCTCAGTCCTTAGTCAGACAGTGGACTAAAAGTCAAGCAAGAGTCATGCCAAGAAAAGAAAGTACCGTATTTTCCGGACTACAAGTCACTCCGGAGTACAAGTCGCAACACCCATAAAATCCATAAAAACTAAGAAAAAAACATAAGTCGCACTGGAGTATAAATCGAATTTCGTGGGAAATTTGATAAAATCCAACAGCAAGAACAGACATGTCATTTAAAATTTAAATGATGACAATTTAAAATAAAAATTATAATAGAGGCAACAACAGGCTGAACGGTATGCTTATATTACATGAAACATCTGAGAATATGCCTGGTATGTTAACATAAGATTAAGAGTTATTTCGATAACTATAGCATAAATAACATACGAAGAAGTTTGGTAACTAAAATCCAATTAAATTTTCATCCTCTGTCACTTCTAAAGTTTTTGGCTTGATCTGACCACAATGGGGAAAAAGCTGAGTATGTAAGAGATGGAAATCACAACTGTTGAGTTTTTTTGTAGTTTGCGACTCTCCACGCCTGAACAACCATTAAGGAGAACAGAGGAGATGTATTGTTCCCTTTCTTGACAATTCACTATATTGTTGGGAATTTTCATATCAAAAGTTGGTGCTTAAAGGTGATCGTGATTGCATGTTGCATTAAATTGTTTGCTTCCATTAAGTTGCAATTTGTGATCCACTTTGTAACAGCATATTTATTCAGTTAGCCCTTCGTAAAGTATCCATGAAGTTGCAATTTGTGATCCACGTTGTAATAGCATATTTATTCAGTTAGCCCTTCGTAAAGTAATATTTTTAGCTACATGTATCATCGGTCATTGTTGTTTAATGACTCATTTTGTGCTGTAATCTTATATATTGTTGAAAAGAGCAGTAAAAATAAAGGTTTTCTCTAACATGAGAAATAATTGTGATTAATAATAGTGACTACCACAATGATCAAAATAATCTTGTATTATTATTTTGACCATAATCATACAACCCTAATCCCAAATTTTAGTCCCTGCTGATATTAATCCATTTGCACTGCTTTGTGTGTTTTTGCAGGACACACCGAATCACCATCACCAACTTCTGCTTAGGAAAACACCTGGTGAGTGAGGACGACCTACTCAAAGACCAGAGAGGAAGCCCCGCCTACATCAGCCCCGATGTGCTAAGCGGTCAGTGGCAAGATAAATGTTTTACGTGTTCTCCCTTGAAAAGAGTTGTGTTTGTAGGATTGTGTTAAGGGCTGTTGCATAACCTCTTGCGGCCTTGTTGACCCCCCCAGGGGATAGGATGTTTTGCAGTACTGGACCAAGAAAAACACAAATAATCATTTTTTTTTCCTGCATCTCAGTGTACAGGGGAAGTTCCTTTATCTTTCCTGGTTGTCAGTATGTGCCTGTGTGTGCGTGTCAACGTAACGTGACTAGGATGCGATTAAAAGCAACAGTCAGTGAGTCACGCACTGATGACTCACTGTAAGGAAACTACTCCCATATACCTCCTACTACTGTGTGTGTGTGTGTGTGTGTGTGTGTGTGTGTGTGTGTGGTGTGTGTGTGTGTGTGTGTGTGTGTGTGTGTGTGTGTGTGTGTGTTTGCAAGTGAATTTTATTAGTAGCTCCCAAATTTTTTCTTCTTCCCGAGGGGTCATAACAGAAGAGAGTTGAGAAGCACTGAATTAGTCCATGAGATTAATTTATAAACTTTTGAGAGATTTATTTCCTTTGTTGGAGAAGCTTCTCTATTTGTTTAACAAACTCTGGTAGTTCAAGCGTGCCAACTAGTGTTGCTAGTTTTTATTTTATTTTTTTAAATTGCTGCTTTTTATTGATTCTATTGAAGGAAGTTTCCACCTGTGGTTTGAAATTCTAAGAACAGTTAATAACTTGTCATAACATATTACTGTGAAATAGTTATTGTTGGTGGTCAAGTCCATGTTGTTCCCACAGGTTCAGTGAAGGTGTATGTTGGTAATTTACGAAATCTGAATTTGGCCAGATTGGGCAGAGCATACTGGGAGCTAATAGAAATTATGTAGCTTCGAGACATCCACCAAGCCATTGAGGTGGATACAATTATTGAGTTTTTGAAACACTTATGTCATTTAAAACTTGTAGGAATAGAGTTTAAGGATCTTGCAGTCCATCTGTTCCAGTTCTTGCTCCTCATTGTGGTGGTGGTGCAACTTGTTTTAAGCTGTGAGCATTTAGGCCTCAACTTACTTTTCTGAAGTGGATAAACTTAATTATTTTTCTTTTTTGAATAAAAATGCATTATGGGAAAATTAGTAAACATTTTAATGTGGTCCTAAATGGAATAATTGAAAATCCAAAAACTATATCCAAGCATATCACTCACAGACATCCCAAGGAATACAAAATGCAGTTTTCAAAAGACTATTCAATTGTTTAGGGCCCAAAAAAAATCCAAACCTTTCTGACCCTCTGAGAAAAAGTAATTGCCCCACGAACCAAATAACAGGTTGTGTCACCCCTGGCAGCAACAACTGAAATCAAGCGTTTCCAATACTTGGTGATGAGTCTTTCATATTACTTTGGAGGAATCCCACAGTTCTTTGCAGAGTTGTTTCAAATCTGCCATATTGGAGCGTTTTCTCGCATGAACTGCCTGTTTAAAGTCACAGTATCTCCATTGGATTTAAATCTGGACTTTGACTGCCCATGAATAGCTTGTTCCACCATGGCTTGAGCCAGCGCCGCCGCTATGCCAAACAAGAAAAAAAAGTCATGTGAATTGCAGGGAATATTGATCAGGTGCACTTCCAACACATATCACAGTAATAAATATAGATGGTACCAAGCACCATTGGGTCTTGTCTTTTCAGATGCACTACTCCCCGCAGCCAGGAAAGTCCTTGTGCTTCATGCTTTTAGCCAACAGACGTTGGATGGTAGATTGAACCATTTTACATAGTGTGTGTGTGTGTGTGTGTGTGTGTGTGGTGTGTGTGTGTGTGTGTGTGTGGTGTGTGTGTGTGTGTGTGTGTGTGTGTGTGTGTGTGTGTGTGTGTGTGTGCGTGTGTGCGTGTGTGTGTGCGCGTGTGCGCGTGTGTGCGTGTGTGCGTGTGTGCGTGTGTGCGTGGTGCGTGTGTGCGTGTGTGCGTGTGTGCGTGTGTGCGTGTGTGCGTGTGTGCGTGTGTGCGTGTGTGCGTGTGTGCGTGCGTGTGTGCGTGCGCGCGCGCGGGGGTTCCGGGGATAAACCCCAGTGTGTGAACAGTGTTCACACACGCAGGATGTGCATGCTCAATTTAACTTTTATCAGTGAGGGCTTTTTAGTTTTGACAAAGGCCATTTCGATTCACCAGCATGGTGAGCGTGGACATTATTCATTTTGCCACATCCTGTTTCAATTATCCATTGGTGAAGTTGTGAATGGGCAGTGTGAACCCTGATCCTGTCATTTGTTTTTTGATGTCTGAAATAAATAGTGAACCTCCTCGGTAATCTTCTGTGCTCTTCCAGGTCGCCCTTACCGCGGTAAGCCCAGCGACATGTGGGCTCTTGGTGTGGTCCTGTTCACCATGCTGTATGGCCAGTTCCCCTTCTATGACAGCATACCTCAAGAGCTCTTCCGCAAAATCAAGGCTGCCGAGTACTCCATCCCAGAGTAAGTCGCTGGGGTAGACCTCACTATGATCTCCTTCAGTATACTCTACTCACAACAAGTTTGGAATAATTTGGGCTTTCGGGTAGAATTTCAGCACGATACTGAGCTGTGCTACAACCTTTTAAAATTAAACTTCTGGATGTACAACATTCACCTATTCCTTTCTTTATCTTTGTTGCTGATGACAGACATGTCTCATCTTGTCAAATTTGAGCACTACATTTTAAAAAGGATTGTTTAGCACCAATTCTAAATGGACCAGTAAACGTAATAGTTACATTCATAGATCACCTCCTGCCACCATTTGTCCTTACAGAACAGCAAGCTATTCCAAAGTACTAAAATGTTGACGTATGCATTCAAATGTTTTGAAGTCTAAGTTCATCTGTAAAAGTTAAATTGCCTTTGAAGGTCATCCTGGAATTTTACGTGAAAGTCAAATGTTCCTAACTTTTTGTCAGTATTCATATAGCATTTTTTTTTTATATAAAAATGAGTCAATTGCTTCACATTGGTTAAAAAGAGTAGCGTGTAATGTCCTAAATGTGCCCCGCAGAGATGGACGCGTGTCCGAGAATACGGTGTGTCTGATCCGAAAGCTGCTGGTGCTCGACCCTCAGCAAAGGCTGACCGCTGGTGAGGTGCTGGAATCCCTTGGTGACATCGTCGCCTCTTGGTAAGTGCACCACAAGGGGTATGCCCAGTTGGACCATTCCTAGTACAAGTGATCCGCTGTTTACAATTGTGAGCGATATGGCCGCAAAATAAAATCTCAATTTTTTTTCACAAAAAAGTTTTTGGGTTGAATTTTTTTTTTTTTTTTGTGTCCACCACAATTGTTAATGCCTGAAATCAGGTCATTTGAATGTCTTGAGTTTATCAACCTTACTACAAAAGTCCTAGGCCTTTTCTTTCCGTTACCGACCCAGCGCTGTCAATATAACACATGAATCTTCTTCACAGAGGGAACCTATCAGAGAAAAGGCAATGTTCTTAGCCAAGTATGGATATCCCCATTTTCCTCCATTACTCATGGCCTCCATGTGTTTTGATACTTTATACTAAATCTTACAGCAATAATGACTTCACCACAGTGTAGTAGGTTAGTGATAGGATCCGGCATGTATTGAACCAAAGAAATTTTAGTAACAGCATATAAACATGTACAACTTCTGTACATCTGTCATGTCCACCACTGTGTAATGAATGATCACCCTTTTTGGCTTACAGGCAGTCTGTTTCGTCGCTGAGTGGCCCGCTGCAGGTTGTTCCAGATATTGACGATCAGGTCAACCACCCAGAGCATCTACAAGAGGTAATACCATTTACGTACACCGATGCTGGTTCTTTGTCCAAAGCTGGATTTCCAATGCATGACATAAGCGATATTATTAATTTTATTTTACTTTTTTGTTTATTTGTTTCAATTGGTTTAATTGGGATATGCATCATGGCAGAGTAAAAACTACAACAATATGAAATCTGATGTCTTCAGATCAGTAAGAGACGTGGCGAGAAACTCAATGTGTATCGGGTGTCATCTAAAGTGAGTGCAGTTTTAACACCTCGGATACACCCTCTTTAAACATGAAAACACACTTTAAAGTATTTTTTCCTCATTTGTTCTTACTCGCTCGTACAGTTCTTTTAAGTAAGAGACTATGCATGCTTGCCTCGGACTCGTTGTCACTTCCAGGTGAAGTTTACTTTAAAACTTACACACACACACAAAAAAAAGAATCAAACGTACACTTAAGTGTTTAAATTGAGGACTGCACGTCGCCCACTGGACTCTCAAGGCAAAAGTCCTGATAGAATTCCTTTTTCCCAGTTCTTTTGTATGGTTGGTGAACTTGTACCCAAATAAGAGTCTTGGGTACACTAGACGTGTCTTTGAGTATTTATTGATGACAAAAGCTTTGTTTGTATAGAATCATACAGCGCATAGGACTCTCTTCCTGCTATAATGGGATCTGGACGCCAAGTGAGCCTCCCTTTCAGAAAAGTTTCTGTTCCCTCAGCAGCTCTTTATCTAACCAGTTCTTGGCTGTTCTCAGCCTGCATGCTGACTTTGGTGCTATTTGTGTTCATAACATAGTGTGGTCAGTTTAAACAAACAAGAGCTAGTAGTGTGTGTGTCCTACTGTCCTGTAAGCAGCAGCATAATAAAATATAATACACAACATAATTAAACACCAAAATATTAAAACAAACAATTTATCTAATAAAAGTTCCTTATCTTAATTCTAACATAAGATATGAAATGCCATAGACCAGCTAATGCAAATTAACTACCTAGTTTTCACCTAAATTATAAACTTTCAAGCTTTGAACATATGTGCAAAGTAGCAGATGTGCGAACAAAATAGCATATAATAATGTAAATTTAAACTATTCACGAATTTGTATGAAAATGGGGAAGAAAGGACAAACTACTAGTACAAGTAAAATATTTTCACTTAGTTAAACTTATTCTGCTGGCACGGTGGAGCATCTGGAAAGTATTGGCCTCACAGTTCTGAGGTCCCGGGTTCAATCCCAGACCCGCCTGTGTGGAGTTTGCATGTTCTCCCCAAGATTGCGTTGGTTTTCTCCGGGCACTCCGGTTTCCTCCCACATCACAAAAACATGCAACATTAATTGGACACTCTAAAATTGCTAGGTGTGATTGTGAGTGCAACTGTTTGTCTCTATGTGCCCTGCGATTGGCTGACAACCAGTTCATGGTGTACCCCACCTCCTGCCCGTTGACAGCTGGTATAAGCTCCAGTACTCCCACGACCCTTGTGAGGATAAGCGGCTAAGATAGATGGATGGATACATTTATGCTGTGATAAGCAATTTACTGGTACATGATATTGAAATGAACAGAAGATTCAACTAACACCTATCTGTTCTATACTACTTCTAATGTTATCATTTTATATTTGTGTGTTTGGCTCCTTCTCCTGTTCAATAAACTGCTCAAAGCGGCATTAGTGACTGGTGCCTGTCCATTTTTCACCACTTCATTTGACCGTCAAACGGTGTGGTAAATGTGGTACAGATTTCGGAAATTGCTATACCTCTTGTTGATCTTATCATTGTATATCTTGTCGTGGAAATGGCTTCAGACATCTCTGACCGGAGAGCTAAAGGAGCTTCCATCCACGCGTGGGTCTTCATTTAATCCATCCTCCCTGTTGTCCAGGCTGCTTGGGAAATACAGGGGGAATGTTGGGTGTACACATTCAAATATAATTATCATTACACTCAATCATTGCACTTGTCTAACACTTTTCTGGGCACCCAAAGACTCTTTACAGTTACACACATTATTTATTTAGTCCTCAGTCACACCTGGTGTTGAACTAGTTGTGTAGCCATGACGCTGTTTTACAGAAGCTTGGCTGCCATTTTGTGCTGATGGCTCCTCCTCCCACCACCAAAAATCCAACAACATTGATTCATGGGCAATAGGAAGTTAGTGTCAACTAGACACTAGACTAGTGTCAAGACAACTCTGGGTGGGCATAGAAATCAGCAATGTTCCTGTTGCAGGGCACACACATCCTTTGCTCCACACCACTCCAGAATTTTCATCCCTTTTTTTAAAAATCAGGAGATTATTTCAAATGAATTGTTCTGAAAATACACAAACGTGAATTATTTATCATTCAGTTACTGCGTTTGTCTGAAACTTCATTAAAATAAGAAAAATATTATGGTTCTCCAAAATAACAGCAAAAGTTTGCAAATATTTTATTTAGAATGAACATAAAGATAACAAGGTGGCATGGTGGGTCAGCTGGTAAAGTGTTGGCCTCACAGTTCACAGGTCCCGGATTCAATCCCGGACCCGCCTGTGTGGAGTTTGCATGTTCTCCCTGTCCCTGCGTGGGTTTCCTCCCACATTCCCAAAACATGCAACTTTAATTGGACACTCTAAATTGCTCCGAGGTGTGATTGTGAGTGTGGCTGTTTGTCTCAATGTAGCCTGCAATTGGCTGGCAACCAGTTCAGGATGTCCCCTGCCTCCTGCCCGTTGACAGCTGGAATAGGCTCCAGCACTCCCCGCGACCCTCATGAGGATAAGTGGCAAAGAAAATGGATGGATGGATAATGATGAGTCTGATTTCATGGATGATGACAGAAATCTGACCAAATCTACTGTTAAGCTGCTGAGACTCTAAGGATTTGGACTATTTTAAGTCAATCTCCCTGAACGAATAATCGCTTAACAAAATAGATAATCAATTAGTTGCCAATTTAATCGATCAATTGTTGCACGGACCTTAGTAGCTTCTTGTTTCGGGAACACTGTAATCCGAGGACGCCCTCTGCATCAATTTGAGCTGTCACAATAGTCACTTGTGGATCTCTTTCGTCCCTCCAGGCCAAAGTGACGGAGGAGTCGTCGCAGTACGAGTTTGAGAACTACATGCGTCAGCAGCTGTTGCTGGCCGAGGAGAAGAACACATTTCACGAGGCCAAGAACTTCCTCAAGCGTCACTTCAACAGCCTGCCCCCGGTGCGGCGGTTAGGCCACGATGCCCAGCCCGTTAGCCCGCTGGACGCTGCCATTCTGGCACAGCGCTTCCTCCGCAAGTAGACCCTTATACTGAACTCGCAGCCAGGCAGGTGGGGGCACCCTCTGTGTGTAGACTTTGGGCCATGCAAGGTGAAACAAATGGGGCAGAACCGCTCAAGAAAGGGCCTCTGTTCACCTTGTAGTCACTGTGCAACCTCCATCTATCTACATTGTCTGTGTGTATTCTGGACCTCCTGATCAATACAGGACCACCATCATGTAGCAGGCCCCCTCCTTCCTTCTACTGTTGTCCCATTTCGGCAAACCAAGTCAGTCTACCTCTCCGTCTCTTCTTCTGTGTTGGTAAACCAGGCTCACCGTTCTACGATGCCACCGGTGAAGTTCGGTTTTTTTTGTCACGCAATGGGCATAACACAACAGACACTCTCAAGTGGTTCTTTGCGAGTTGGGACGAAATAAGCTTTTTTTTTTTTTTTTTTTTTTTTTTGTTTTCAACCAATCTGACTTTGGAGTAGCATTTTTATTATCCCTTTGAAGACAGACACCATGGAAGCGCGCTTTGGTACTTGTTGTGTCATCCCTGTCGGAGATCTCGTTCCTAGCATCAGGCAGCTAGTGTGCACAAAGCCTGGAAGTTGCCACGCCAAGATCCCCAATAAGACCCAAATGTTGGACGCCGCTTCGTTAACCTCTTTGATGCCACAGCCAAAACTCACATCAAATTCCTGGAACGCCACGGAACTGGTACCGAGCGCCTCTTTCGGAATTCAAACGGCTTCCAGGTAGTCCACCGGATGATGGACAAAGTGTGTTTTTGATTTTCCAGTATGAATGTGAATGACACTTTGACATGTTTGCATAGCTTTGTGTGTGTGCATGGCTGTGTGCGTGCCTGTCCGTGCGTGCATGCCTGCCTTTGTGCGCGTGTTTCAAACCAGGGCCTGCCGAGCCATCTGCCTCAGCAGCCATCTTTAAGCTATTCTTCATTTGACGTTTTCCCACTGCACAATACCGGGTTGGTTCGAGGGAACTGCAAATACACGCAGCACCAAACCCCACAGAAAGGTGGACAGATCTTATCTGACAGCAATGACAAACAGGGGACTGCACCCAAGGAGTATATAATTACAGTGTCAGGTACAGCTAAGCTAGCATTCGTTCTTTTTATTTTTGTAATTTACGTATCCTTAAACAATAGTTTGTCTGAGATGAGACTTGGGGCAGCCAAAAAAATAGAATGCTGCTTACAGGTGGAGACTGTGGGATATATTCTTTCCTCTAGACCTGAAGGCACTGCAAAGAGTTATCCTGTCTCTTTTTTTTTTTTTGGTCATTTCTACCTGCATTTTGTCAACCGATGTTTTCATGCCTGAGAAGAGTCTGTGGGTAGAGAGAAAACAGAGCATCGACGCCAACCCGAGACTGGATCAGTTTACTGCTAAACCTACGAAAGCGTTTAACGTATCAGTCAGAACGCCAGCAGCTATGCTACAGAGAATCATCTTGCTTGAGAGGAGATCATGGGCAGCGAAAAAGTGGGCTAGATTATGCACAATATAACTGCTCTTTCCGAAGCCATTATAGCTAGGCTACGTGTTTTTTTTTGGTTTTTTTTGACACTTTCTCGCTTGTGTCCTCAAGTCGTGACACCTGAATGCAATCGCAGTTTTGTTTAGTTTTTGTTGTTGTTGTTTTTAGTTTTTTTAATTTCAGACATACTCTCAAGTCTCCACTTGGCTGAAGTGGCCTGTTTTCTTTCTGGGATCAAATGTGCTTCCTTTGCATTTCTGTTTTTGCAGTTGTGTTCCTTTGTATTTCCAAGTGGGTACTGTGTGGTGGAAAAGCGTCCAAATGGTGTTTATTATCTGGCACACTGTGAAAAGCAGACCAACACAGAGCTTGATATGATTTTTTTTGTTTGTTTGTTTGTTTTTGTTGTTTTGTTTTTTTTTTTTTCCCCTTCCATTTAGGCAGGGCCCCTTGCTCATGTATTAGCAGCCCCGTATTACATGTATTATTCCACTGTGTAGGTGCTTGGTGATCCATACTGTAATATTTTTCATTTTATTTCTTAAATTATTTTACTTTTTTTGCTGCCTTGGATTGTGGTGACTATATGAATGAATCTAGGTTAATTTTCTTAGGCAAAGCTAGGCACGCTTGGCACTGTTAAGCAACTTTGCCGCTGCCTCATTTGCTCTTCCTCCTACGTATTTATGTTCGCATCTCACCTTCAAGGTTGTTTTATTTATTGTATGCTCAAAAAAAAAATATCAGCTACAACGATGAAAAAGTAGCAATTTGCTTTAGTCTTCCCACAGTCTGGGAGCACAACCTAAATTAAAATGCATCACATACTTGCCATAAACTGCATTTTTGCCATATTGCCACCATTTAAGCTACTCAAATTTATGCTTGGCTTTAGTTTTCTTTTAATTAAAATTTCAGTTTATTTTTCCTTCACAATCACTAATTGAAAGTCCCCATTAGAAAATGTGTGAATTCCATATCAGTATTGTAGTAGTACACAAATACAAATTTCCAGTGAAAATGGCCCACCTAATAGTAATTAGAAGTAGAAATATACTTAATGTGAATAAAATTGCCCCCCCTGCAACCTGTTACTCTTTCAATATTTAGCAGCTTTTTTTATTCCTGTGTTGCTACTGTGGTTTTGAAAAGCATGAAGATAACGTAACGAGATGCATGTTTCTGCAGTCTGCGCCGTGCCACTTATTTTGTAGCAAGAGAACATCTAGATTTTTTTTTTTTACCTTCTCCTCCCTAATTTAATATCAGATGTTTCCAAAATTTGATTTTTTTTTCTTCATAGATTTCCACTTGGTTCCTTCCACTAATTTAAGAGCAACAATTCCACATTTGGCCAAAATATTGACCATAATTTATATTTGTATTATTTTGTTGCAATTTTTGTCTTTAAAGATTTTGCCCCTCAACCCCGCCATTAATTTGACAGAAAAATGTATGTTCATTTAATTTATTTTTGTAGCAAAATTGCATATTTTTTCAGAAAGTTTTCCTCCCTGAATTTTTTTCTTAAAATATTTCCTGTTCCATTAATTTAATATGAAAATTAACCCAAAAAAAGTATACATCTATATCAACATAGTTTCCCAAAAGTTTTTTTTCTTCTTCAATGTTCCACTTGCCCTCTTCCACTGTTAATTTTCATATTTTCCTCAAACTACAATATAAAATATCGCCCCTGTGGTTCGACAGATTTCACCATTGGTTGCAAAATGTTAATTTTTTCCCAATTGCTTTCAGTCACATTTTTTTTTAATCCAGAAATATAACAGAATTTGATTTTCTACCCCTTCCTGACCCCGCCTTATTTACTTATCGAGTAATAAAATTTGTCTCCATTTTTGTACAGTTTTTAGTAGCAAAATTGCATTTTCCAAAATGTTAGTCCTCTTCAAGAAAACATTTCACCTGGATTTCCTCTTTTGCTTTAGTAGCAAAATTACTTTTCCCCGATTTTTTTTTTTTTTTTTTTTTTTTAAAGAAAAGATTCCCGCCTCCCTGCTTTGTAGGTACTGTAGTTGGGTACATTTTGGACTATGCTGACGTGTTTCAAGCGATCATTGGACAAGACACTTGTTTTGGTTGTTGTCTTTGTCACCGTAAGCTGCTTGCCCATCTTTGGGGGCATCTAGAGACGCACTCATGACATTATTGTACAGTTGGAAAAATCATCTTTGTATTAAAAAAATCATATTTTTCTACTTAATCCGAAACTACATGCATGTCAGCAATAAACTTTGATAATGGAAAATAAGTCTCCTGTGTGTGGTGATTGAAACATTTGGCCAGCAGGTGGAGCACTTTCTTAAATTATGAGCTACACCTACTACGTAGTCCATTATAGATCTCTAATCGGATGGCGAATTTGAATATATTTATGTAACTTTGACGAAATGCAATTGCATATTCCTATATTTTCAATGGGAATATATTAATGGTATTTAGCTATTAATGCACCACTTCTGTCAGAATATAGAAAAATTCGAGTGAATCAACATTATTGCTTCAATTTAATTTATTATTTTAAGGATATTTTTTCATGGTGGTATTGAGCGCCGGCCTCACAGTTCTGAGGACTGGGGGTCAAATCCTGGACCCACCTGTGTGGAGTTTGCATGTTCTCCCCATGTCTGCATGGGTTTTCTCCGGGCACTCCGGTTTCCTCCCACATTCCAAAAACATGCAACATTAATTGGAGACTCTAAATTGCCCCAAGGTGTGATTGTGAGTGTGAATGGCTGTTTTTCTTTGACGTGCCCTGCGATTGGCTGATAATCAGTTCGGGGTGTACCGTGCCTCTTGCCTGATAATAGCTGGGATAGGCTCCAATACTCCGGCGAACCTCGTGTAGAAAAACGGCTCTGAAAATGGATGGGATGGATATCTGTTCCCATCTACTGTATATTAAAATCAATACTGGTTAAAGAATATTGGAAAAGTAAATCAAATGTTCTTAAATTTTATTTGATAATATACACATGAAATTAAGTATTATTTTGGTTTCTTTTTATTTTTTTGTTTTGTATGTAATACTTTGGAATCATCCAAATGTCTAATTCTACTTAATTTTATATTGCTATAGTGTGGACCTTCAGTGTATGAGGTGAATCAACTGTCACTCCACTCTCAAAACGAAGGTATTCTTGCAATTGGAATGATCCCCTCCTGAAAGCCGTCACTTTATCGTGGTGAAGGGGTTTGTGTGTCCCAATAATCTGAGAATCTTAATTGTCGGGGGCTTCACAGACCTGCCAGGGTCACCCACAACAACCCCCCTTCAGAAGTTGGGCCTTGACGCCGAGTGCCTGGTAGCTGGGCCTGCACCCATTGGACCTGGTTGGGCAAAAGGTAATTCGCATCCCCCTTCCCATGGGCTTACCACCTGTGGTAGGGGTGATAGGGGTAAGGTGCAGTGTGCGCTGGGCGGTGCCCGAAGGCAGGGACCTTGGCGATCCAAACCCTGGTGACAGAAGCTGGCTCTAGCTGCATGGAATGTCTACACACGCCGGCCTGGGCTGCTATGTGAGGTCGAGAAGTTCCAACTAGATGTAGACTGACTCTCCTCCACACACTGCTTGGGCTCTGGAACCAGTTCCCTAGAGAGAGGTTGGATTCTCTTCCACTCTGGACTTGGTCATTGTGAGAGGCGTTGAGTTGGTAAAGGTATGCCTTTGCCCCCCAGCTCATTGCCTGTATGGTGGGGTTCACACCGGTGAACGAGAGGGTAGCCTTCCTCCTGGGGGAACGGGTCTGTTGGTTGTGCATATGCACCAAATAGGATCTCAGAGTACCCACCCTTTTTGGAATCCTCAGAGGGGGTCAGAGAGAGTGCTCGTTCTTGGGACTGTTGGGGGACTTCAAGGCTCACGTGGGCAATTACAGTGAGACCTGGAAGGACTTGATTGGGAGGAACGTCCCAAAATCAGTCCAGAACCTGAGTGGTGTCCCGTTATTGGACTTCTGTGCTCACCATGAATTGTCCAAAACAAACACTATTCTCAAGCATAAGGACCTACACACGTGCAGTTGGAACCCGGGGACCCAAGGTCGCAACTTTGTGGTTATGTTATCTGACTTGCGGCCTCATGTTTTGGACACTCTGGTGAAGAGAGGGGTGGGGCTGTCAACTCATCACCACCTGGTGGTGAGTTGGATCCGATGGTGGAGATAAGATGCCAGTCCCAAGTGGCAGACCCAAAAGTATTGTGAAGGGCTGCTAGGAACGGCTGGCAGATTCCCCTGTCAGAAGGACTTTCAAGTCCCACCTCTGACAGAAATGTGCTCATGTTCCGGGGGAAGTGGGGACCATTGAGTCTGGGTGGACGATGTTCCACACCTCCATTATTGATGGGGCCAACCAGAGCTGTGGCCTCAAAGTGGTCAGTGCCTGTCGTGGCGCCACACCCTGAACATGTTAGCAGACACCAATGTAGAGGGATGCTGTCAAGATGAAGGAGTTGTATCGGGCATCTTTGGCCTGTGGGATTGCTGAGGCAGCTGATGAGTACCGGTTGGCCGAGTGGAATACAGCTTTGGCGGTCCCTGAATCAAAAACTGGGGCGTGGGATGAGTTCAGGCTCCCTCCTGTCTGGGCTCTCTTTAAGATAGTGTGAGAAGTAATGCCATCTGAGAGAGGCTCAGAGTAGAACCACTGCTTCTCCGCCTTGAGAAGAGCCAGATGAGGTGGCTGGGGCATCTGATTCGGATGCCTCCCGAACACCTCTCTGGTGAGGTGTTCTGGGCACGTCTGAACGGAAGGAAACCCGGAGGAAGACGCAGGACAAGCTTGAGGGACTACGTTTCTCGCCTGGCCTGGGAATGCCTCGGGATCCCCCTGTAAGATGTAGATGAAGTGGCTGGGGAAAGGGAAGTCTGGGCATCCCTACCAAAACTACTGCCCCTGCGACCCAACCTCTGATGAGCGGTATAAAATGGACTGATGTAAATGTTAAGTGTTGCCATTCTGGACTTAGCTTTTGTTTTAATCAGTGTGTTGTTACCCAAATATGGCCAATGATGTTTATGTGGTATGGAAAGAAGCGCACCTAAGCCTTGAATGGCTGCGCCAAGACTGTGAACCAAAAATAGTGCATAAATTAAGCCTATTTGTCATTCGAAAATTGAGGTTGTAAATCAAATTGTTCTTCAACTGGTGTTCCAGAGCAAATGTATGTACATTTTTTCATATTTTCCATGAGGGCAGCACACATGCTCAACCCTAAAATTTTATTGGTGACGTTAACGCCAAGCTACTGGGCCTCGAGGAGTTCAGAACAACCATCTGTGGATGCAATGGATGACCAGAGTACGTCAGACATCTGCAATGCTCTTGCCTAATTCCCCTGGAGAGCATTCTGGTGATCGACGTCCAACTGGTTGAACAAAACGCAAATGTCCAAGCAGAATCAAGACCAGCCCAACAAGGGATTTCATACTCAACTATTGCAGTATGTTATGAATCCCATCCATCCAATTTCGATCATGCTTGTACTCATTAAGGTGACTGGTGAGCTAGAAATATATATTTTTTTGTTCGTTTGTTGAATTACATTTTAAAGGAGGGTGGGGCTCATGGTCAATGGATTTTTTTGCAGGAATATTCAAGAATGGAGTTTTTTGGGAGCCGGTGAGGACCCTGGAGATGAGGGTTTTTCTGTTTGTATTTCTACCCTAATTAGTGGTGCCTTTAATCATTTTAATGCAAATGACACTCTGTTTCGCATCATCTGTTGTGGAAATTTACACTCTTTTGCAGTTGGCCTCGAATGTTGTTAACAGCCATCTGCAAATGTTCGGGCTGGTTTTGAATACAGAGAGGACAGGTGATGCTGTCTTCCAGGTTTACTTTCCTTTCAAATCTTGTTGTGTCAGGGTGCAGGTAAAACTTTGTCTTGCATTATTCCAGGTTGATACTTGCAAGTCTCACATTTCAAGTTTAGTTTTTAAGTTTGAAGTAAAATGGGGCTTTTAGGTGAGGAATAGAGCTTCCTTCTCTCACGGAGCCAGAAAATACTTTAGATGAGTAATATTTTTTCCATCACTTGATTATGGTGATGTACTGTATATGCATTCATCACACATGTCTATGTTCACTGGATACTGGGTTACTGGGAGCGCCTTTCGGTCTTTTGGCATGCTCTCTGCATATTTTGCGCCACTAAGGATGTAAATAGCGTTTAAAGTGCATGTTTTGGCTCCCTAATCACCTCCCTAGCGCGGCATTCCTGGCATCTTCCACCTGGAGGAGGGATGACCTAGGACTTGCTGGAGAGACTGCGTCTCTCGGCTGGCCTCGGGATCAACCCCCAGGAAGAACAGCACAAAGTAATTGGTAAAAGGGAGGTCTCGGCGACCTGACCTCCGATAAGCGAAAGGAAATAGATCGATGGATGGACAGATTTGGATCCTGGAGAATATAATTTTTTTACGCAAAAGTTTTTTTGAATCGTGGAGAACATTGCTCATCTTTGTAGCTTTCAATCTGGAGCAAAAAGATGAACTCCCCATTAAAAAAAATAAAAGCATTAGGATAAATGTGTCTGCTAACCATCTGCTCCTGTGGCAAGGAGGGCATCCTGTCAAATTTGTCAATGGGAGCTCTTGTTTGGTGTGTTGATGACCCGTCACCAGGTGAACAATGAGACGTGTCTGCGTGTGTGTTTAGCCAACTGGTTTGAACAGGACGAGCTTGTTGGTTGGCACGCATGTACGTATTTGACATAGTTGTTGATGTATTTCTTCAGTCTGCTATCCCATTAAAAAGAGCAGCTGTGTTTTCTCACAAAATGGGATTTTGATTTCCTGTTCTTTGATTGCTAATATTCAGAACATTCCAGATAAGTTGGAGCCTGAAAAGCATTTCACTTGAACTTCCATTTAGAATTGAAATGATGCTTGAGGTTGATGATGATTGCTTTCTTGTGCAGGACTTATCACAGTATTTTTTTTTAAACACCAATATATAAAGTTTATCCTGCACAGTGAATCTCAAAATTCATTTCTTTTTACTAACCTTTCTTCTCTTCCATTTCATGGTTCATTCTGAAAGACGTGAGGCTGTCAGCATTCAATAGCCTACCGACTGCAATTTTTCTATAGACATCTTTCTTTCCTTTATGCAAGGCTCACCAATTGTCACTGCAGCAGCATTGCAAAATTGCTGCCTGCCAACAGGTTTTTCTGTTCCTGATTGGAGTTCAAAACCATTTTGAGTGTTATTGTGGAGGGGTGTAGCGTCTACAGCGTAGCAGGAGTAGACAACACCAACTTAATTCGCTCCAATCAAAGCGGCTTCTCTCATTCCCTTTAAAGGTGCCACAATGACAATCTTGTCTGAGACATCTCTGCTCAGAAGAGGACGATGCCTAATCCCTGTAATCCATGCATTTTCATTGCTTCTTGGGTGGTATGGCAACACAGTATTGGTGGGCACCCTTATTAAATACAGAATGAGCTGGTGAAAACTGCTAGCAACGTAAATGTATCTGTAAACCATTTTAGCCAGTCCCATACCCGATTGTTCATGTGCCCGTTCATGCTGTTGCTGCTTGCTGGCAAATGGGATAATTTATAAATCCATCCATCCATTTTCTTAGCCGCTTATCCTCACAAGGGTCGCGGGTAGTGCTGGAGCCTATCCAAGCTGTCAACGGGCAGGAGGCGGGGTACACCCTGAACAGGTTGCTAGCCAATCGCAGGGCACATAGAGACAAACATTCACACTCACAATCACACCTAGGGGCAATTTAGAGTTTCCAATTAATGTTGCTTGTTTTTGGGTTGTGGGAGGAAACCCACGGCAGCACGGGGAGAACATGCAAACGCTACACAGGCGAGGCAGGGATAAAACCCGGGTCCTAAGAAATGTGAGGCCAACGCTTTACCAGCTTGATCCACCGTGCCACCTAATTTATAAATACATCAGGTAAATAAAATCATAAATCTTTTGGTGGCACAGTGGACAACTGGTTAGTACATGTGCCTCACACTTTTGATCCACTGGTGTGGAGTTTGCCTGTTTTTCCCCTGCCTACGTGTTTTTTATCCAGGTACCTTCCACATCCCAAAAACATGCTGGGTGTATTTTGATTGAAGACTTTGTTTGTTTTTTTATGTGCCTTGCCATATGTCCTGCTAAACATTTTCTATAGAACATTTCTAAAGAATTTCTAAAGAACTATCGAACTTTACGATCCAAGTCCTATAGAATTTCTGTAAAAAATATATTGTTCTGCAGAAATTCTATAGAAAATCACAGCAAAAGTAACTATGGAATGAGTTGTACTGTAAAAATTCTATAGAGTTCTATAGAATTCCTATTAAAAAATTTTTTATCAGGGCATGCTGCCGACCAGTTCGGGGTGTATTCTGCCTCTCTCCTAAAAATAGCTGGGATAGGCTCCAGCGGTACGGAGAAGAATGAATAATAATAATAATAATGCGTTCAATTGATTGATAGCCCCAATAATTGAGACGTTACGACACCCGATATCAAAGGGAATCTGTATTGTAATGGCTAATACTTCTTAAAATAAAACCATTAGCTTCTACTTTGGCAGTACAGCATTCGTGTCAGAGCTGTGCTTGTCCAGCTTCTGATGTACGGTCACTTTACAATGAAGTACTGGCAAACTCATTTACGTACACTTACCAATCACAGACCACAACTACTCTGTGAAATGTGACACAGTCTTTGACGTAGGTACTGCCGATATCTCAGTTTGTTTTACGTGATGCCCCCAGTGAACACAATAAGCGATGAAAATGAAAGGAGGTATTTATACTACAGCACGCTCTCTTTCTCACTCTTTACCAAGCAGCAGGCAAGCTGGCACCCCCAAAAAACAGAGTTTCTACACGCCCGTCATCTCTATTCTGATTTGTTTTTTGCAAGCTAATTCCTTTCGCTCCTCCATGTTCTTATCACATGGTGGCTCATCCACCACATGTTCACAAGAGCAGAACTCTGTCATATCTGGTCTCAGCACTGATGATAGTGAGGAAATACTGTATCAATTACACATCCAGACGCAAGAAGCCCACTATCGTCATCGTGAGGAAACTTGGCATCAAGAGAAAGTCTAGCACCTGTCCATCTGCGACAATCGTAGCCCCAACCCACGCTCTCGTGTCGACTGTTATGGCTTAAACAGAGTGAATGTGAGGCTGGACCTGTAGGTACGTGGGAGGTTTCGATGGAGAATGTGCTGGAAATTGACTCTGACCTTGTTCATCCTATTCCAAAGCATATTGGCAGCCGACAGCTGTCATATTCATGTCCAGAAAAGGTAGCAGTGCCTGTCTGGAGATTCCATTAATTTTTTTCTGTTGTCTTCATGATGGGGAGTTTGTTTGATTCGGTTGAAAAGAGGTTTTGGCTGAGCAGTTATTCTGTTCCCTTTTTAACAGGGGTCCTCAAACCTTTTCGGTCCAGAGTACGAGGTAAACATTTTTTCAATGCCCCCGCTCAGTTTCGTGTTTACCGCTAAATGCCGTAGGTCCATAATTCTTAAAGTGTGGAACCACAAGTGATATGCAGGCTGTACAGGGGGGAAAAAAATAACTGCCATAGTCCTGTTCAGTTTTATTTAACTTTTAAGTACAACGCTGAATTGTGAAACTAAACTTTAATCTATTAGAATATCTTTTATTTAGATTAATTTGTATTTAGCTTGTATGTGCAGTATAGTTAAATGGATGCATCTCAAATCTCAAAAGGTTTGATTTAATCTGATTTGTTCAGCTCCTTTTCCGGTAAATTCTGTTCAAATTCCGATTTGCATTGCCTGCGTAGGTTTCCTCATCAGCGGTTTCATGCGGATGAAAGGAGCACTCCGGATGTAGTGTCATAAAAATTATTTCAAACAAATGACAGCCTGTGATGTGGGAAAGGCCCCTCGTCTATCATCCAGCAATCGGGGAGATCCCAGAAACATGAAAAAAGACATTCAGTCAGTGTAGTGTTTATTTTAAATCGTTTTTCTTTTGTCCTTTAATCATGTCTCGTCTGGGCGTTTGGTTTGCATTTCCACCTGTTGACGTTAACTCTTACCCTTGTCTTCACCAAATATGACAATGTGCTTTAAGAGCAGTTTGGTTTTGAACATTTATTCAGGCCTAATTTTTATTTTTGGCTTTTAAAGTGCAGTAGATATGAATATTTTTTTTAAACAGAAACAAAATCACAGTTAGCCAGAACAATCCGCAACAATTCCCCTTCTGATTACCTGGGTAGTCTGGCGAAGACCTCCACGCGTACCACATACTCTACTGACAACTGCCAGCGATGATTTAATTGCTGTTTACTCTTTGCGTGATAATAACATGACGAGTGAAACGCGAGACGCGGCAACAAACCCCAACCTGCAATTCTGAAATGTCTATTTTTGTGTTCCGCCATGGCCAGGATCCACTTGAGAAGTGGTCATTAAATGCTTCAGGAGTCATTCACGACTGGCCTCTCTTGCCCACTGTAGCGATGGCCCTGTTGGAATGAGGCTGGCACAGACACGTGTGCTAAACACCCCAGGCAGGGTGTCATTCTTGTGGGCTGGTCTGGGTGGAGTTCCACTGACTGTACTTAAAACCAACCATGACTCCCCCTGTGGTGCCAAGAATTTCCACGTCTGGACCAAACCACTGGTTAATGTGAATTCCTTTGGGTTTGGGCTTGGGCGCAGTCCCATTCAGGTTTCTGGTTTGGTTTGTTGCTTCACATTTGTGTGTGTGTGTGTGTGTGTGTGTGTGTGTGTGTGTGTGTGTGGTGGGGGGGCTTTGACATGAAAAGCCTACAGGAAGTCTGTTCTTAGAATACTGTATGTTCTTGTTTGGAATTACTGTATTGTGCAGCATCCAAATGTGAATTGTTGTCCGTCTGTTCTTGTAGTGTACTAATTATGTCAGCACTTGGGTTTCTGAAATTTGGAATAAGGCTTCACATGCTTTGGGTTCCTCAGATATGCTTCATCTATTTTTTTTTTTTCAACGCAGTACAGCGGCCTCTAAACCTTTTTTGCACCATGGACTGTTTTCAAATGAGACATATTATGATGAATAGGCATAGAAAACAAAAGAGTAAAAATACAACTCACCATTGTGGTCAACATAGTTGTAATTCGTACATGCGTCTCTTCAACAAACCAGCCAGTCTCATGTTGCGTTCCAGACTTTAACAAGTTGGCAGATAGGACATCGTAATTATATATATTTCTCTTTCACTGTTTAAATTTCACTTGTGCTTTTATTATACTTGCTGGCGGTCTCACCTTTATTCAAATATTTCTACACGCTTGTAGCATCCATAATGCCATATACACTGATGTCAGTGTTGTAAAGCGATACAAGTCTCGGATGTTGGGGTGTGCTGTAGCCAAACACCTTCCAAGTTCTGCTTAGCACAAAGTTGTCGTCTGTTTCACTTGATGTCGTTGGCCTCGTTACCGGCTGCCCGTCCTTTGGTTAGACATTGATTGGTCCTAAAATCTGCACTATTATTCCACATCAAATAAGGTAATAAATACAAATGATACATTGCAAGAATGTTTTTTGTTTTTGCTACTAAACCCTTTCTTACAGTAACCCACTCACTCACATTTGAAAAATGTAAGGGTGTGGTCAGTCAAACCCGCAGATATAAGGATACGGGTGTGGTCCACCAGTCATGCCCGCAGATATAAAGTTGCGGGTGTGATTAGGGATGGAATCTCAAAACCTTAAAATAACTTACTGAGTTGTTATACCCGAGTATGTAGTTGTTACCTAATACCATAATCAGAATTTATTGACACTGCACAGACTGAGACAGACATTTTTAAAGTGGTCAATGGAAATTCAATTGCAAAACTAAGTATTCATGTAATCAAATCATTTTATTTCATCATGATGTATTGTTATAATCTATCATAATTTACGGCACTATCTTTTGTCAATCCATTGATGAAAGCTAGTAGTAGATGATCTATATCTTCCTAAAGCATGGAGAGGGGAAAATTTTCAACTTCAAGATAACGCGGTACCACGGGGGAAAAGCTCCGTTCACATTTAGATATATGGACGGACTAGTCTAACATTAGAACTTGAATCAAATCTGAGTCAATCACAATCTCATACTTAGTATATAGAATATAGAATATACTGAAACATTACCTGTGTTATATCCAATAAATATTTTCAATGTAACTCAGGGCACCCAGCCAATCGCAGTTCTTAGTCACATGACATCACATACTAAGAAAGCATAAATGGATTGGCCGGCTGTTTGGTTATGACCTGAAGTAACCCTGTATGGTGGCACAGATGGTGACTTGTGCTTGGTGGCACAGATGATGAATTTTAGACAGTGAATTGTAGCCAGTTGAATTGTTAACACTGAAAAGTTACACTGAAATACAACTATTGAACATGTGATCCTTTTTTCTGTGGCATTTCAAATTACTTCCATACAGCTGAATCAAGTGACGAGGTGGATGATGATGAGGTGGATGAACATGCGCTTTCCGCCTAACTTCCGTACATGCTCAGTACGATTAACTTGCATTTCCTGTTTCCCGGTGAATACTGTTTGTTTAGGATCAAACTTGTATTTGTTACCAACGTCTATGAAATAAACATGTAAACTAATGTCAAGACTACACAAAATAAGCGACATCTTTTAAATTTAAATAAATGCACGTAAAATAAATTTTACGTGCTTGATTTTTCGTGCTCAACTGTGCAGATTTGCGAGTGCAATGGGGCGCGAGCGTGATCGGGCCCGTGAAATGTGAGTGACTGGTAACCTGAACATTTGTTCATTCATCTTTTGTTCTGCTAATCCTCACTATGGTCGCAGGCATGCTGATATGGGGAGAACATGGAAACTTCACAAAGGCGGGGCTGGGATTTGAACCCCGGTTCTCAGAATTATGAGACAGATGTGCTAACTAATAATCCGCCAAGAGGAAACGGTACAGAAGAGACCCTCTTCCCTGCCCACAGTACCTAGCAAAACACGTACATAAGGAATAGATTCGTGCATGGCAGTAAACAGTTGGATTCCAGTTGTCGTATATACAGTAAAAAAGTAAAGCGACGTGTTAGTGTTCATACAGTGCACAATTTTTCAGTGGCTTTCAACAGTATTTAATGTAATTTTTTAGGACTAAAACCTTTGCCTTTTTCTTGATTAAAAACTTACATCGACTCCACTACTGAATCGCAATGATTTAAGAAGCACTGGTCTAATACCAAGAATACCTTCAGAGCTGATAAGGAACGCTAATAAGTGCTGTAACTTGCCACTTGTGATAAGGCAGCACATGCTTTGGGTTCCTCAGATATGCTTTGTTTATATTCTGGCGCTGCTGTAGTAAAATCCAATGCCCGCCACGATCACACTCTGCTATCAGTCATCCCACTTGTTGAAAAAACATACAGTATGAGTAATAAAAAAACGTGATGCATAAAAGAATTTGGTTCAGCAGTGATGCTTTCCAGAGTGACGCACGTTTGACCTCTGCCTTTGAGCGTTCACATGGTTTGGCTGCAAAATGGAGCAGTGGCCGAGATGTTTGACAGGCTAGCATTTTCCTCCAGATAATGATTGGGGGAAGAAAGTGTGGCAAAAACCTGACAAACGCATGATTATTTTTTTCCCTGGAAGTGACGCACGCTGTCTTGTACTGAAACAACACAGATAAAGAAGCCGTTTCAGAAGTCGCAACATTACGGAGATAGCATCTCTTCCTCCCCTAATTGGGTTTAGACACCGAATCGTTTCGGCCTTGAACACTTTCAACTTCATGATATGCATGCCTTCAGTTTTGCTTATCCTCACTAGGGTCACGGGCGTGCTGGAGTCTGCTGGAGCCAATCTTCAGGCGGGAACTGGTTGCAATTGCAGGGCACTTGGAAAAGACTGTTTTGGGGGTGTGAAAGGAAACCGGAGTGCCCGGAGAAAAGGCAGGCACGAGGAGAACATGCAAACTCCACACAGGCGGGACCAGAATTTGAACCTGGATCCTCAGAACTGTAAGACAGATGCTCTAACCGGTCGCCCCACCGTGCTGCAAAACTAACTCCAAATAAAATATTAGCTAAAAAGAAACTTGGTTTCTAACAATTTTCACTTGTGTCAAGCAAAACCTTGGAGAAATTGGATATTGTAATCAGAAAAGAAACTTACGCCACTGACAATATTCCCCCCCCCCCACAAGCTTATTTCAATTAAAATTTGTCCTGAAAGAAAAAACAAAAAACATTTTTCAGATGATGAGTTGTATGTAAAGTGCAATGTGATTTGTTTTGAATCTAAAAACATATTCTTGGTAATTTTGTTGCATTGTGCAACCACTAGAATGTTTCTGAAAAATATGTTTATACAGCTGGAAGCAAAGCGTCAATCGTGTTTACCCCCCAGCCGAGTTTATTGTTCCCCATACACACTTGCGTGTGTCATCTTTTTAAGTCACACACATTAAATCCAAGACTTCGAGAGCCTCCAGCGGTTTGTTTTCTCCTCGGCCACGTCCTGGCGTGAACTTGCTTGCCCGCTAGGACGCCAGCACAAACATCGGCTGCTGTAGCAAACGTGAACCAATTGTATTTCTGTGTGACAGAACCGCGAGTCACCCAGATCTAAAAATGCAGAGAGGATAATGAGTTTGGTCGTTAGCAAAACAACAGTTTTTCCTGCTTGACGCATTGTTCCGAATCTGCGTACCCCAAGTTCACCCATTTCCAGACGTCATTTCTACCCTGCTTTTGTCCAAGCAGTATAGTTGAGTTCCATTCAGTTTGGTACGGTACATGTTTCAGAGTGGAAAGAATTCTGTTCAAAGTCTCCCACTTTTCAGGACGCAGTTGGTTGCCAAAGTATGAGATATAGGCGGATTTTATTCAGAATACTGCAGAAAAGTTCGTTCAAAAGGTGAAGCTGATTCATTACACACACAGTGAAATAATTCATGATTAAAAAACAAAAACATAAAGTCGGGATCATATGAAAATAGAATTAGTTCATGAAAATAATAATTTTAATTTAATAATTTAGGGTTGGCATGGTGGCGCCACTTGTTAGTGTTGGCCTCACAGTTCTGAGGTCCCAGGTTTACTCCCAGACCCGCCTGTCTGGAGTTTGCATGTTCTCCCTGTGCCTGCGTGGGTTTCCCCTGGGCACTCCAGTTTCCTCCCACATCCCAAAACATGCAACATTAATTGGACACTCTAAATTGCCCCTAGGTGTGATTGTGAGTGTGGCTGGTTGTCTCCATTTGCCCTGCGATTGACTGGCAACCAGTTCAGGGTGGACCCCGCCTCCTGGCTCTGATAGTCCCCAGCATTCCCGCAACCTTTGTGAGGATAAGCAACATATATAATAAAGTCCAACTTTTTGAATGGATTTACTGATGTGGTAGAAGTAGTCAGGGGTGGCTTTGTGCATCCGCTGTGCATTCACATTCCAGATACAGAGGGGTAAACATCTGTTGCTATGGAGATACTGTCCACAAAAAGTTGTTTTTCTGGTTATCGCTTTTTAAAGGAAAAGTCACAAAAAATGTATCATAAAAGTTGCTGAATTCCGAAGAAGATGTTAACAACAATTAATGTGATTTATTGTATTGCCACGTCCACCAATCCACCAGCTGTGCCAGAGTCTATCAACAGACAGTGAATCAGTAACAAACAACAGCTCGCCGCCAGCTCCCCACAGTTGCTAATGAGTGCCGGTCCTGGTGTTGGCCCGCTCCACGAAACTACCAAGTTTGCAACAGTCCTTGGGCGTATCCCTAAACTTGGTGTTCTAGTAACACAACCTAACTTGAAATAGGCGTTGACTGTCCCCACGTCTCCCATTTCTGTAGTGTCCTCAGGGGGTGGCGAACCCTTATTTTTGTGGGGTGGGGGGGCTAACCTGCATGGATAAGTGTTGCCAGTTGGTGAGGAAATGCTGTGTGGTGATCCAAAAAGGGAGAGACACTCAGCAGACAGATGTTGCACAGGCTTCCGGGTTTCAAGAGGTGGGCTCTCTGTCATTGTTGTTGTTGTGCTGTCAGTTAGTTTCATGTGGAGAGTAAAGATACATGACTCGCTTGTGGCCCCTCATCTCATTATTTAGCTCACCTTCACACCAGTATATTTCTTTCTACTATAGGATGTTTTATTTGTTCATTTACAATTACAATCCAGTGCAACAGCATGTTTCTTTATTTAAAAAGAAAAACAATAGTGTTGTTCTTTTGGGGGCTGCAGAAGCGCAATGTCATTTCCATTCATTTTAATGGACAAAATTGATTTGATATGCAAGTAAAAACACTTACGAGCCCGGTCACACAACGACTTACACACGTATGTCAAGTTGGAACTGAACCAGCTAGTTGGGATTGCAGCTTTGTAAACTCTTATTTCCCATCAGCCTCGAACGTGGAATGCAATAAACCGCTCGGCTTCTAACGTCCGCTGCAAAGTGGTCAATACATTGGTGCACTTTGAAGTTGTTGGATTTGATTTCCCATTGGAACACCAGCATAATCCTCATGTTTCAGGCCTTGGGGTCCTCGAGTGTGAGAAGGACGTCCGCCGTGCGGAGGCGATCCAGCCACAGCTGCACGGATGGAATGTCAACTTCTGCGAGTCGATGGTAAAAACTTTTTCACTAGTCCTTCAAGTGTGTAATTCCATGCATGTCATATCATCTGAGGGTGTCGGGCTATGTTAGGGCTTTCTGTGGAAGATCTTATCCAACTGCGGTCACGCCACACCAAGCACTCTTTTTGGTTTTTTTCTCCAACGAGAGGCTTGAGCAGAAAACTGACTGTTGGTGACGTGCCCATCAATGCTGTCAAGTGTACAGCAGTGGTGGCCCACAGTTCTGAGGTCCTCAGTTCAAAGCCAACTTTCCTGCGGGGAGTTGTCATGTTGTCCCCTCGTCTGTGTCGGTTTTGTCTGAGTCCTTCATTTTCTTCCAAGATTTGAAAAACTGCATTGTCAGTTCTTTGAAGACTCTTACCGTAATTCCCGGCCTCCAGAGCACACCTGGTTATAAGCCTCGGTCCACAGAAAGCGTTTAACGCTAGCGCGGGGCTAGCGTTATCGCGGGGCGCTGTCGTTAAACTTTTTGTATACCAAGGCTTATAAGCATGTGTGCTAATGCTAGCGCCGTACTAACGCTAGTGCCGCATCACCGCATAAACCGAAGGATTGAAAGCGTGTGAAAAAAGTTGCGTCTTGTAGGCTGGAAATTACCGTAATTGGCTGTAGTTGTATATGATTGTTTGCCTACATTAGGCATGCAATTGGCTGGTGACCATTCCAATGTCCACCCACCTCTCGACCAAAGTCAGCTGGGAAAGGTGCCAGCAGCACACCCACAACCCTAGTGAGGATAAGTGATTCAGATTATGGATGGATGGATGGATGGATGGATGGATGGATGGGTGATAAGGATACCACACATTACAATATAACTCTCTCTTCTTCTTTTCCTTTCGGCTTGTCCCGTTAGGGGTCGCCACACCGTGTCATCTTTTTCCATCTTAGCCTATCCACCAAGTCTCCTTCTCCCCTTTCCTACCAGAAGACACACCAAATACTCTCCTGCCTATCTCTTTAATTACCTTGGCTGTCGTTGTCCAGTCTTCCGGGAGGTTCTGCTGTCCATCGAGAGCCTGTCTCACCTCTTTCCGGAAGGCCGCACAACATTCTTCCTTTCTAAGCTTCCACCACATGGCTCTCTGCTCTACCTTTGTCTTCTTAATCTTCCTACCCACCACCAGAGTCATCCTACACACTACCATCCTATGCTGTCGAGCTACACTCTCCCCTTCAGATTACATCGTCTGCACAAAATATAATCCACCTGGGTGCGTCTACCTCCGCTCTAGTTTCTTCCAGAAGTTCTTTTTCAACTCTAGGTCACATCCTACCTGTGGGGCATAGCCTCTAACCACATTATACATAACACCCTCAATTTCAAATTTTAGTCTCATCACTCGATCTGATACTCTTTCCACCTCCAAGACATTCTTAGCCAGCTCTTCCTTTAAAATAACCCCTACTCCATTTCTCTTCCCATCTACTCCGTGGTAGAATAATTTAAACCCTGCTCCCAAACTTCTAGCCTTACTACCTTTCCACCTGCTCTCTTGGATGCACAATATATCAACTTTTCTCCTAATCATCATGTCAACCAACTCCTGAGCTTTTCCTGTATGGGATTCTTTAGATGAACACTCATATTTGTTTGGCACAGTTTTTACGCCGGATGCCCTTCTTACGCAACTCTGCATTTATCCGGGCTTGGGACCAGCCTACAGATTGCACTGGTTTGTGCCCCCATTGGGCTGGATTATTACAATATAACTCAACATTTGTTTATAATTCAGACAGTAATGGAATTATCAAATTCAATGGATCACTTTATGTTGCAATTAAGGAAATGAGCTTACAAAGTATATACAGATAGATCCATGTCCAACCCACACACTGAGGCATCAATGTATGTACAGGGTCTACGGTTTGATCCGTTTTTCTTGTGCAAACCAGTTTCCTCTGTGCTTCTGAGAAGTGGCAGTAAAACAGGCCAAAGTCCAAATGCCAGGGGGGAAGACACAATGTGCATAGCTGTGGAGGTTTACCATCTTTTGATCTATAAGGTCACATGATTCGGTGAAACATACTAAAAATTGACCTTCACTCTGTTATAGATATTTTACTTGTGATCATCTGCTGGTTTAAACTACTCTGGGTTTCAGTTAGCGTCTTACTTGTGACTGCTTTAATTTTATATGGGGAAAAATAGTGTGGTGAAGTGTTTCATTGGTGTCATACAGCTCTTGAAAATTCTGCCTCTCAAGGTAATTATAGACAAACAAAAATGTGACTAAAACACACACAACATGGGTGGCCAATAGGGCATCCAGGTTTCAATCTAGTTTGGGTGCAGCCACCCTATGCCAGTCCTCAGATCCGTGCATGGCATACCGTCTCCATGCAAGCACCCTGACATGGCAACAGGCGATAACAAGCGAGGTGGATACGAAGCTCCAGCAGAGCGAGGAGAGGGATAGGGAGGGAGGCTTGTGTCCACCTCCAGCCTGCCGTCACAGGAGGCCCGATGAATGTGAAGTAAGCTCTCATTGTGCCTGTAAAAACCATTTCATTTTCGTTTATACTCCGACTGCCAAAGGCATGTTTTATAAATCTCGGAGTATCCCATTTGAGCAGTGACTATGACTCCCCGCTACACTGAAGGACATCGATCATCTCTCTAGCCCACCACTGACATCCCCAGTGAACCAAACAGAATTCTCCATTTCATTTGACTGAAGCATACTTTGGGCTGATTAAGAGCAGACCAGGAAATCACATCAGAAAAAGGTGAACTGAGAAATCCTGTTATGGGCCAGGACATTTTCCTTGTCTTTTGCAAAGCTAATTTGCTGGGTCGGCTTTGCATGGTGAAGTCAGAGAAAGAGAGGAAAATGGATATTTCTTACAGGCATTGTAGAAGCAGCTACAGTCTGGGACCTTGGTAGAGATTTGGGAAAAAAACAAAAACACACCAAAATCCCAAGAAATTGAATGTTGACCAGTGTCCTGGAATGCATTGTGTTGAACTTTACAAGCTCCACTGAGAATCTCTGTGTATCAAAGTGGAATATTTAATGAACTCACTGCTGGATTTATCAAAAAAAAAAAAAAAAAAGACATTTCCAAGACAGACTCAATAGTTTTTGACACTCAAGGTTATTATTTTTTTTTGGGGGGGGGGGGAATCTTGCAAATGGTGACATGTAAAATATTCATCATTACTGGTTTGCACAAAATACAGCGATGTCCCAACTCTGCTTCGGCTGTCTCTGAAGCAGAAATAAAATGGAGCACTTTTTACAGGTGGTGTGAAAGGAGCTATGCTCAGGGACCTGATCGAGAAAAATAGGTCACATCAAAATCAGATGTAATCAAAAGAATATACTTTAATATCGTGCTTGCCGTACAGCATCCCTGATGCACAGGCAGAGTCTTACCTGAGAATCTGAGAAATTGCCAGGTAGGCTTCACGCGGAAAAGTTTTTAGGCACCATGAAAGGGGTAATGCTCAGTGACTATCCGAAAAGACATTTTTACTTTTCTGTGGAAAAAAACAAACTTTCCTGGATTTGATTTTGGGATTCCAACAAGTTGGATTGTGATTTTATATTTTAGCTCTGCATAGTTTGACAATGACAAACTTTGGCCTTGTTGAACTTATAATCATCGCATTTCACCATAATATCATTCGTCAAGATATGCTCGGAGGACAATTACAATTGACAAATGGACCTTAAAGGCATAATTCTTGGACTCCAAGGTAACTGTGTGTACTTTTACCACAGGCAAAAATGTGCAGGTATTTTCCAGAGCAGTCAAGGTTAAATTGTGAAAGGCTTGGATGTTATTGCTCAAAAGACAATAGTGTAGCCTTATTGTGACCCCAATTTGGCAAAAGAATGTCTCTACGGAATAGAACTCTTAGTTGACGTGAATTGCATTGCTTTTTACCGCTAATGTGCTAAAACGAAAATTCATCTAATGTTTCATCATCATAATCACGGAAGCTCTCCTTGAATGGCGTGATGATATTTCCCGACTGCGCCCGGGGCAAATGTTAGCTCACGATAGTCTGGAATAGATGAGAAGCGTCCTGTGCAAGTTAACGCTTGCCCCCGCAGTTCACAGGGGAGAGATGTAAAATCATTAACCGCTTTGAGCCTGGAAGCAACTTGTTGCCATGACTGAAGATGGAGCTGGTGAGAGAGAAACGAGTGTTACAAAAGGAATGCAGCCCCACAAAGCCGATGTCACGCTCTTAAAATACAGCAGAAACAAATATTCTATTCGTTCTTTGTGGAAAAAGGGGCGAGTCACCCGCCACCGAAGACATCTGAAATTGTTGTTTTGCATTGCTTTTTTCTTTTGTTCCATTATCCCTACATCTAGTTGCAAGTAGTTTTTTTTTTCTTAACAACAAAAAAAAAAAAGGTTTACAAGGCTGGGAGCAGAGTTGCTACAGATACGGCAATGCACTTCCAGCCTAGCATACTCTATTAGGCTAAAGCATACATTTTAAGCAAAAAATAAATATATTTCTTAAATGATCAAAAAAAAAGTAAACTGTAAATGTATTTCTACTATGCAGTTTATTATCAGGAAAAGCAAAAAAATATCACTTAAAAAACTATTTTTTTAGGCTTGGAACGCATTATTTCATTTTCCATTCATTGTAATGGGAAAACATGCTTCAATTTTCAAATGTTTTGGTTTTCAACCAGCCTTCTGGAACAGATTGTGTTCGAGAACCGAGGCACCACTGTAATTATTTCTTTTTGGAAAAATTAGGTAATCGGGCTCCCTATAGCACTTTCTGAAGAATCACCAAATTAAATGTACAAAGTCAGCATAATTGTTCAGTGCTTTGAAATGTTTTGAAAAAACTCAAATCAAGTGTATTTGTTAAATACAGATCTGTAACAAACTTTGCACTTTAACATTTCATACACAACTGACGTCCAGGGATTCAACATGCAGACTGCCGAACCTGAGCTAGCAAAAACCAACTCATTTATTGACTCCTTCTCAACAGGCCAGACCCCACCTTTTAGAACCACACAAAAGTCAGACATACTACAAGGAAAATGTGACAATAGCCTCCCCAAGGGGATACAAAATAAATAAATACCTGCACCTCACGTGCATATTTTGGATTGGTATTATGCAAAAGCAATTTTTATGTGATTGCTTGAATAAATTAATGGGATGACTGGGAAAATAATCAATTCTAAAATTATTCAGTAGGAAGTATTAAGACTATGTGAAAGATAAATAAGAGACATCCAGCCATCCATTTTCTTATCCTCACATGGGTCGCGGGAGTGCTGGAGCCTACCCCAGCTGTCAATAGGCAGGAGACGAAGTCCACCCTGAACTGGTTGCCAGCCAATTTCAGGGCACAATCACACCCACGGGCAGTTTAGTGTGTCCAATTAATGTTGCATGTTTTTGGGATGTGGGAGGAAACCGGCGTGTTTGGAGAAAACCCACGCAGGCATGGGAAGAACATGCAATCTCCACACAGGCGGGTCCGGGATCAAACCCGGGACCTCAGAACTGTGAGGCCAACACTTTCCAGCTAATCCACCGTGCTGCCTAAATAAGAGAGAGTATATATAAATAATCAAATGAATATGATCACTACTTTGTAGATTTTCCATAAACGGGCAATTCTAGATTCTTAACTCCGGAAAACATAAGAGTCTACTGTATTGAGATTTACTTCCTCTTTCAGAATTTTTTAAATCTATTTTTTTCTGACCCCTTTACAAGATGTTCACTCATTCACTTGATATACTTTCATTTTTGCAAGTGCTCAGTTTGTTGTCACAAGTGTAGACGCTTTTCTACCACATCTGGAGGGGTTTGTTCAGTAACACGGGCCAGAGCACAGCAGTCGCTGGTGAGCAGATGGACGCCTCCGACCCCAAAGTGTTGTTACACTCGACCGTGAGTCAACAATTCCCATGCAGCTAAGGGAGTTGGTGGGAGGGAAAGAAAGAACAGGTTGGCAGGGTGGCGACAGGAAGTCCACGAGTGTTGAATGATTACATGAGCTTGAGCTTCAGGGGGGCAGGAAGCAGATGTCTGGCTTATTTATCGAGTCAAGTCTCCACAAAGGGCTCTATTTTCGTGACCAGCACAAATTCAGCTGCGTGCTTGCACTAGCTCACCGAAGATGCAGGCTAGACCCGATTTTAATAATTTCCTGGACCAGCAAACCCACAGCAGATTTAAAAGTGGGATATCTACATTGGTGTGGGCATCGTCACAGCCAACTCCAATCCTGTGAAGACTTGTTGATCCATGGGTGTCTGGAGCATTAAACGTTAGTGTGTACCCTTATTAAATACAGACTGAGTGGATGAAACCCTCTGGCGACTTAAAAATGAATCTACAGACCAAGTATTCCGTCCATCCATTGTCCACTGCCCTATAACACCATAGCTGCATGCCAGCCAGTATGTGAGTTGATTTAAAATATACAATAATGACGACAATGTTTCAATGAATGGATTACTCCATTGATTCAGAGGGTTCCATGTCTGCTGTTGAAATGCGTCACACCACACATGTTCAAGGAACCTGCTTGCCTGACTGCCTGTGAACTGCGTTAGATCCGCTGCGCCAAAAACTAGATGTGCTTCCAGTAGGCATAAGTTTAGAGGCACTTTGACAGCAGAACATCACTCTCCAAAGTGCATTCCAGGTGCCCCCGTAAAAAAACATCTAGCCATTGACTGCTCTGCCAAATTGGCAAACACGCACAACAAAGTCAAATGCAGCAGTTTTGACGCTCAAGTGCACCAGTGCCTTCTACCAAAATATATTCCAAAGGGCTTTGCGTTTATTGTGCTCCTTATGGGTTTTCAATCACCTTCGCTCATGCCATATGACAGGGAACATATCAATAGGACTACTAAGACTATGCTTTTGTATTACTACTTTATCCTAGGTTACGTTCTCGTGATCTTGCCTGAGCCTCTGATCTTCTATTCCTTTCGGCTTGTCTCGTTAGGGGTCGACACAGCGTGTCATCTTTTTTCATCTAAGCCTATCTCGTGCATCTTCCTCTCTAACACCCACTGTGCTCATGTGCTCCCTAACAACATCCATCAACCTTTTCTTTGGTCTTCCTTTCACTCTTTTGCCTGGCAGCTCCATCCTCAGCACCCTTCCGCCAATATACTCACTCTCTCGCCTCTGAACATGTCCAAACCATCGAAGTCTGCTCTCTCTAACCTTCACTCCAAAACATCCAACTTTGGCTGTCCCTCTTATGAGCTCCTTTCTAATCCAACCTGCTCACTCCAAGCGAGAATCTCAACATCTTCATTTCTGCTACCTCTAGTTCTGCTTCCTAGTGTTTTTCTGTGCCACCGTCTCTAATCTGTACATTCATGGGCGGCCTCACCACTGTTTTATAAATTTTGCCTTTCATCATGGGGGATACTCTTCTGCCACAGAGAACACCAGACACCTTCCCCCAACTGTTCCACCCTGCTTGGACCAGTTTCTTCACTTCTTTACCACACTCTCCATTGCTCTGTATTGTTGACCCCAAGTATTTGAAGTCATCCACCCTCACTATCTCTTTGTCTGGTCTTTCTTAATCACAAATTTTCACTTTTGGGGGCAGTCCAGAATGTATCCCCCATGATGAATGGCAGTTCTCTGTACACCTAAAAGCTTCCACTATATCTGCCTATGATAGCAGACTTTTATATGACCTCATCGTTACTGTTGGATTTTACATCCAAGACTACATGTTTTTGTGTTGTTTTTTTTCCTCAATTTACAGCCGGTTGCTCTGGAGCTCCCGGCGGCCTGTCGGGTCCTGTCCTCTAGAGAATCTGCTGTCAGGTACAACCTGCACTTTGTCTCATGTTCGGTCGCCGTTAACTGGCAACCTAGGCTCGGCTCGGCAGTCCGCATCAGTAGCTGTGCGTGCAAGCGTGCTATTAAAGCCGATTACAGCCATCATGCCCCCTCCTGCAGTTTAAGGCTAGGCGGAAAACAGACTCATTTGTCTTCAGTTCTCATGATGTCGCTGTGTCATTAAGTGAAGGCTACAGTTCACTTCAATTTGTTTCTCAGCACTCATGAATGCTAGCTTGTATTTTTAGTGCAAGTTTGTGGGATACTGGATGCTCATTTCACTTCATCTGGATGTGTTTATGCCGATTGCAAGAGATTGGGAACATCTAAGATCCAGGGTGTACATTATGGTTCTCTGGACACTGTTATCACCATTTTCCCACCTTCAAATCTCACTTCTTTTTTCTCGGCACTTAGTGCACCCCAGCATCTGAGGAGAATAGAGAGAGAGAGAAAAGAAAAAAAAGTTCAGCCAGAGAAAGACAATCATGTGATGCTCTTTATGATCTGGTACTTGGCAGAAAACAGCTTGGAGGCCAGAGACACGAGGCGGATGGTCTTGTTCCAATAAGTGACTCTTCCCTGAAACAGCGAAGAATTGAGCCGTCCATGTGGCAGTCAACATCGATTAACAGCATGAAAATTGGGACAAGAACACGAGGTCCGTGAACCAGGCGACAAAGTCCCTGCTCCTTCCTGAGTTGTGTTCATGCTATTAGATTGTAATAATTAGCCACATTTGAATAGTTTAGTATATTGCCATTTTTAAGAGCCAGTAAGGATTATCCCTGTTCCGAACACATTGATGACTGTAACATAAGCTGAACTCGTTGACTGCCCGCTGTTTTTATCACCGTTTCCCACAGTTGCAGAACATTTTGGTCGAGCGTTCATTGAACCTACCTGAACAGCAGACCTTCTTTCATTCTTGAGTAATCAGTTGGCAAACATGCATTGGTTTCACCAAAAACAATGATCTATGACCAAAAAGCGGTGAAAAATAGCTTTTTGTGAAAACAAATTTGGCAGGCAGACCAATGACTTTGAAACTAATATTCTTTACTGATTGTGACACCTTAAACTATAAAACAAATCAAAATCGAGAAAGTGCATTTGATTGCAAAATAATGTATTTACAGATACAGTATATGAACTATGAAATATGTCGTGAGTGACACTGAGTCAGCCCATAGCTCAAATTGAACATCAGGGGCTTCGTTACATGGCCTTTCTCACTCATTCTGCATCATATTTTCTCACAATTGTGACACACTATTATTACGACACATACTCTCTTCATACCCTATATATTCATACGCTGTTCAAGTGTGAAGCGCCTAAACCCATCCAACTTCCAGTGTCTGGACATTTCACAGTCATTATCAAAAGCATGGCAAATCCAGATTCCCTCCCAAATCTTCTGCCTCTACCCAAATGCCGTGTTGAGCTTGGATTCAAAACTGTTGGTTTGCGTTAAACAAAATTCATATTTGGACCCCGAAGCAAAACAACAGAAGATCCATGTTTACAGACTTTATTCAACAAGAAAATGGATGGCTATGAAAAGGGACAGATGGGTGTAAGATATTTTTTAGATGATAAAGGAAAGGAAATTATGTAAAATTAGCTTGAAATGATATTCTTTTTTTTTGGGTGATCATAGTGTGTGGTACGACAGTTTATATATCCATCCATCCATCCATTTTCTTAGACTCTTATCCTCACAAGGGTCGCGGGAGTGCTGGAGCCACTGCCAGCTGTCAACAGGCAGGAGGCTGGGTACACCCTGAAATGGTTGCAGGCCAATCCCAGGGCACATGAAGATAGACAACAGTCGCACTCACAATCACACCAAGGGGCAATTTAGAGTGTCCAATTAATGTTGCATGTGGGAGGAAACCGGAGTGCCCGGAGGAAACCCACGCAGGCACGGGGAGAGCATACAAACTCCACACAGGGGGGTCCGGGAGTGAACCCAGGACCTCAGAACTGTGAGGCCAAAGCTTTCCATCTGATCCACCCTGCCACACACAGTTTATATAGTGAATTCATTAAAAAAAAAAAAATTAAGGGTACAGTCAATTACTTGCTCCAGGTTGTTGGATATTTACGGGAGGGCTAAAGCTCCGTGAATAGTAAAAAATGACTCTACCATCAATAAGTTTCTATTCTGTTGTGATTGTCCGTATGTAACCGCTTGAAAAGCTTCAAGGCACTGCAACTTTTTTTAGTGGTGTTTTGCTCCAAAGTTCCATTGTGACAGCCCAGAATTCTTTGTGGAATACCCTCCATAAATTTGCACTCAGTTGTCTCTTGCGAGACAAATTAATGTCACTCAGTTTGTGTTTTCTATTAGACTGTTAGACGAGCATGTACTCGACTCCAAACAAAGACCTCGATGTCTGTGGCCAAAGACGCGGATTAGTCTAAATAAGCAGCCTGAAACCAAAAGACACTCGGCAGCTGCTTTCAGCCTCCTTCCCTGTGCCGTCGTGTTTGTGATTTTCGCTTGGCGCGCACAAACAAAAGTTTCATGCTAAACCGCCGTCAAATCATAATTGCTAGTCTGGCTGTTCTATGGTGTCTTACCTCCAATTTGATAAAGTGTAAGTGTTAGCTGTGGTGGCAAAGGGCCCTGTAATATTCTCTGCATGCGAGTGTGCCAAAGTGCCCAACTGACAGCGCCACTTTCATTTCACGCACGCCCATCACAACCACTTAAGGCTGTCTTGCGAAATGTTTTAGTAAAAGGAAGCCATTGAATACGCGATAGTACTTGATATGATTCTTAAACGTCTCTTTTTTTCACCCCACACGAATAGTCTTTGGTTATAATGTTTGCCAAACATCCAGACGGAAAATTTCTGTGACGGATTTTTTCACTCATCGTCCTGAAATAGAAACCAGTCACTCCTCTGTTTTTCTGCATTTTTTAAAAGGAAACCGTAAACACTGTTATTGTTGATTATTCTGGGATGTGTGCCTGTTTTTCTTTTAACTTTTTTTATTTACACGGTCATTATGTGTGATATGGACAAGAAGCACATGGTTTTTGGTCAGTTGGTTTGTGATCCTACAGAATGTTATCTATGTGCCAAAACATTTTGTCACGATAGCAACAATAATCAATCCATTACCTATTCTCCAATCATCCACCCATCTTTTCATCCACCGGTCGATATACTCATTCTTCCATCTATCTAGTCTTTGTTCCATCTAATTATTCTTTCATCAGTCTGTGTATTAATCCACCTCATCCTTTCCCATCTCATCAGTCATCCATCTATCCATACAATCATTTGTCTGTCTGTTCATCCATCTGTTCATCTATTTTCTTTACACCGAGCTATCCATTGAGTCATTTTTACATCCATCCAGATGATGACTTTTATAGCCATCAAACTATCTGTCCATCCATGGATCACCTCATTTATCAATTGATTCCTTCTTCCATAAATCTTATAATTGTTCCATAGAATCCTTCTTCCATCTATCTAATCATTCATTACTTTATTCATTCATTTACAGAAAAAAGGTGGCATGGTGGCACAGCTATAAAGTGTTGGCCTCACAGTTCTGAGGACCCGGGTTCAATCCCAACCCTCCCTGTGTGGAGTTTGTTCTCCCCGTGCCTGCGTGGGTTTTCTCCAGGCACTCTGGTTTCTTCCTACATCCCAACACATGCAACATTAATTGGACACTCTAAATTGCCCTTAGGTGCGATTGTGAGTGCGACTGTTGACATGGTTGTCCCCTGCCTCCTGCCCATTGACAGCTGGGATAGACTCCAGCACTCCCTGCGACCCTCGTGAGAATAAGCGTCTCAGAAAATGGATGGATGGATTTACAGAAAAACAGATCATGCTTCAAGGAAGATGCATTTTTGGGGGGTTATGGGCTTCTCTTGATGGATAACTGCAGGCTGTCATGGTAGAAATGGGTGAAGTTATCAATACCGAGGAACTGTCAATTGTGTCAAATCTCACTAATAGAATGTCGGCACTTGGTACTTAAATAGTGGGGGAGGACCGATTTATGACAGGAGTCTCAAGACTGTGCTTAGGCTTGTTTTTAACCCCACCCAAATCCAGACAACTAAAATGTTGAGAACGTTTTTCACGCTACATCTCAACTATTCAATACCAAACTCTTCCATCTTTGCACATCTTATCAGCACTCATCTTCTAGCATATTTAATGTATTAAGAAAGAAATCACCAAAATCACTTCACTTGGTCTTCAGTATTTCTACAGGTGTTTTGTCTCCATCTACATACAGCCTTAAGACGCTGCCAGTCACTTGAACCGGAAGGAAGCACTTTGTTGGTTGCGAATAACCCCGATGCATCAATTCATAGTCCATCTTAACCCTTAAGAAAAGTTCATACATTTTAAAAGCATCTCACCAATGAAGCCAAGAAAATGAAGGTAAACCTATCCCATGGATGAGAAGAAATCATGGAGCATTTCTATGTCCTGTTAGTTGATGTTGACACAAATAGCAGAAGACGTCACCGGAGAATGTCATTGGTACATTGGGGAACATGAAAGTAATATTCCCATTTTCCAAAGAATATCAAGATTTTCGAACAGATGCGGAGCAGGAGGGATGTGACATGTCCAATGCGTACAATCTGCATCTTAGAAGGTTTTATGAAACTTGTCATAAAGCAAGAAGAAGGCGCGTGGGAGATCTATTAAAAATTGCCCCTTTTCAGAGATATTGCTGCGTTTTGATTGGCACGTTTCTGGGCTCATCTGATAGTCGCTACGAGTAGATGGAAATGAGTTTATGATTGCAAAACCGATTTCGTGCTCTGTATCCCATCCCATCTGTACCGCAAAGATCTGGTGGCAGAGGCTTCCTCTGTGCTTTTAAATAGGTGGGGGGCCAAGGGTCATCAGGCCCAAAGAGAGAATTTCTTTCACCGGAGCAATGGTGTTTAGGTGAGAAGTTTTTCCAAGGACATTCTTATGTTTTTTGGTCCTGAGGTGAAAGAAACTTTTTGTTCTCTTGTCATTCCCAGTTAACTTGTTCATGGCTTAATTGTCACTTGACTTAAGCCAAGGTTGCAACATATGTTTGCAGTCTGATAACAGCAGAGCGTGCTTTTCATTTGACAGATTTGATCATTCTCTCAGGGAGGATTCTGTTCCATTTGCAGCACTGAGGGGTCATGCATTTTTTTCCAGATGTGAAAAATAAAAAAACATTGCCTTAGACCAAGAAATGGCAAAAATTCTCCAGCCACCATTCTGCTCCTCTGTCCATCCATCCATCTTATTCCATCCATTCAGTCAATTATTCTTCCATCAAGGCATATACATGCCATGCAATCAGAATCCGATCAGAATCTGAATAAGTTTTAATGGTCAAGTGCGTTAGAACACACAAAGAATTTGTCTGCGGCAGTCGGTACAACATTCGGAACAAACTAACAAGAACAAACGATAATAGACGTTCAATTAATAGGAACTGCAGTATTCCTTAAAAGAGTCACAGTTGTGCAAGATGCAGTCTTCTTCATTGAGAGCTGTAAGTATTTTATTTTTTTTTACCTAATGTTGTATTTGCTTTTTGAACTGAACTACTGCCAGCTAATGATTGCTCCATCCTCCTTCATTCATCCATTCAGTCATTCTTCCATCTATTCAACTTTTTCTTTCTCCCTTCAGAAATCCTCCAGGCATCCCTTGATCAAATCCATCAAATCGCTGGGCCATCCATCCATCTATTCTTCCATTCATGCATTCTATCATTTATCCGAAGCATCCATCCATTCATTCGCCTAACATCCAGCAATCAGTCCATCTATTTGCACCACATGTTTGCAGCTTGATAGCACCAACAGTGTGTTTTTGATTAAAGACAGATTGGATCTTTCTCTCGGGGAGGCTTTTATTCTTCCACATTCTCAGCACAGATGAGTCATGCATAGATGGAGGTTTTGCCTCCTCATGAGCATTTAATTTCCGCTCAGTCGTCCTTCCTGTCATTATATTTCATCTTGGAAAACCGATCCCATCTTTTGTCACCCCCCTCAGGTGCAGATTACCAAGCAAAGTCGCATGTTTGGAAAATGAGTGGGCGACCTCACAAATATTATCATATGTTCCACTCCGTCGCGTTTTTGTTCCTTCTGAGCGGGCCTCGTATCTTTGTTTGAATCTCCCACCTGTGGACAGAGCCTCCACATTTGTGGGCTCTTTCCTGTATGTTCCGCCAGCGCTTATCAGGGTGGAGTGATAAGTATTTACACTAACAAGCATGCTGCCCCTCTTTTGTCTGTAATCATTCAGGAAAAATCGTCTGGTGCCCTGTAATTAGAGCGCTCTCGTCGCTTGTTCAGACTCATTGTCAGCCCCACTCTCCTCACGGGAACTTCCTTTCTTCTGTCTTTTATATCCACCCTCCTTCAGATCGACCCTGGCATTTAATCGGCCCGAGGCACAATAGTGGTCTTGAATGACTCACAATACTAGAGTTTAATTATTTTGACAACAGTGACACGTCAATTTTATTCACGTAGCACCATCGTACAACTAAAGTTATCAAACTCGTCAGACGTTATCCATCCATTTTCTATAGAAATTGTCCTTATTAGTGTGGCAGGTGTGCAGGAGCCAATAAAGGTGGTGTACAAATTGAACCAGTTGCCAGACAATCGCAGACATATATTATGTACACATTTACTGTATAAGAATACTAATTGAACCCTACATGAGCAAGCACTTGGGAATGGAGGCAAGGAAAAACTCCCTCTGAGGAAGAAACCTCAGAAACCGATGCTATTCTCAAAAAGGCGACCGCTTGTCTCGGCTAGCTCGTTTTAGATTGACATACAGAGATTAGACAGAAAAAACTGGACAACAGAAATGAGTGGGTGAAGGAAGGATGAGAGAACAACAGACATGACAACAATAATAGTCCTTTGTTTTACTAAGGTGCATGTAATGAAGTCAGAAACAACGATACTGGTCTCCTCCCAACCCCAGCAGCTGAATATTCACCAACGCCACAAACAATCAGATAAATTGGAATGTGCTCCTTCAGCAGCAGAAAGCACTAGCGACAGGAGACAGCGCGAAAGACGAAGAGAAACAAGTTTGGAACACACCACTGGCTGGTGAGAGAAGAGAAGAGAAGAGAAGAGAAGAGAAGAGAAGAGAAGAGAAGAGAAGAGAAGAGAAGAGAAGAGAAGAGAAGAGAAGCTTGGTGCATCAAGGGAGTGCCCCTGGCAGTCTCGACCAATCGAAGCATAACTAAAGACATGAGCCAGACGAGCAAACTTTATCATCAAGGAGAGTTTTAAGTTTACCCTTGAAGAGAGCGAGAACGAGAGGTTGTCTGCCCTTCTCACTGTGTCAGGAGGGGATCCTGATAATGTGCTGCCCGTCATTCTACTGTGAAAATGTTTGGGGAAACACAAGTAAATGTAAGATCTGGGGACATAATCCCGTTGTAGTCGCTCTATCGGCCACCACAAGCTTTTTCTATAGGTACGATGCTACATGGGCATGTCGAGCTTCGTATGAAACAAGAACTTTGAATTCCATTCAAAATTAACATTAGCACCAGTGTTTTGTGTCAGTAAAGTTGTAAAATATATTGACTTGGTGGTTTAATTTTACTTTTGATGTTCATATACAAGCCATTTAAAAATGGATTTCCCATGCTATTTCTCCATCAACCTCAAGTGAAAAAAGTTCAAATTTGTGTTTTGCGATAACTGTCCTCGCCAACCCCAAAAAAGAAAAAAAAACGCCTTCTCTAAATCCCTACGCATATGGGTTCAATAAAAGCCAAGTCCCCCTCACAGTTTGTCAGATTTACAGCTGAGATGGCAAAAAGTAAAAAGTGTAATGCAAACCACTCCATCACAACAGTTTGTAGTCGCGCTAGTTTTCTCGTGTAGACATCATGTCATAGCGAATAGAAGACAGATTTATTCCTTTGATTGACATCGTATCAACCCGCTAATGAAGCCAACTAAATTGAAACCATTACACGGCATCTGTTCTCAAGGTTGATTTATAATTTGGACAGTAAAAACAACAGTGGCACTGAAATTATTGCGTTGTTCTTCTCCCTCGCCTGACAAAAATAAAAAGTCACAGTTTTAAAGAATGAAAGATAAATACTGAAGAGCCCATTTAAAAACGATGACCATTTAAGAAAAGACTGTGTATTTGACTTTGGCAGTAGTAGAAGTTCAGACAGTGTAAAAAAAAAATATCCATTCGAGTCGACTAAGTATTGCAGATTACAGAAGCATTGCACAAATATTCAAAGGAGCACCATTACAGAAGAAGAAAACTGCACCTGGTTCACAGATTCTGATGTTATTTGTTCAAAAATCTGATGGCATCTCGCAATGTTTTATTTTCATGCATAGAAATTTTGCACTGTTCTTGAGTGAGGCAAATTTCTCATTGAAGATCCACTCCTATTTATTGTGTTCACTATGAAAAAGCTAAGATTTAGTTTGTTCAGGTGGTTCAGGTATAGGGGATTAATACAATGCCAATAAAATTAAACAACACATAAATAAAGCACATATATGTGTTTCCCTGATTTTTTGTATGTATGTACAGCTCTGCTGTGGAAGGTCCCACCTCACTTTCCTCACTCTTGGGAGTCTGTGGGCTATCAAGAAAACTGGTTCTCTTTGGAGATCTTGAAACAATGCAGTGAATCTAGCCGGGGCTGAGAAATAACTACTCCTTTTTGGAATAAGGTGAGCATTGCCATGGAGATAGTGAGCATTCCCTCGTAGTCTAGATCCTGAACCTACTTTTGTGTCCTGTGTCTCCTCTCATGACATTCGCATGATCATATGCTTGCCCTTCTGGTCATCAGGGAGACTACCGCTCAGATTGTCCAGAAGTGCTGCGGCACTTTGAAGAGAAATGAACTCAAAACACCTCCCTTTTGACATGATGGAGTTTGTCAATGTAGCGGACCAAAATCACCAGCTGACACTAAGTGGAAATGTCCATTGTTTTGCCATCCTGAATGGCAACAAAATGTGCACTCTTGAATTATTCAGTGATGCCCTCTTTCCAAAACTGAGAGCACGCAGATTAAGAGTTCGTTCTTGTGTACAGTCCTTGATGTTCCCTTAAATAAAGTGGCAGTCTGCAAGTGCTCATGCAGAACTGTTTCCAGTGATGCCACAAAATACACCAATCCTCTAAAACCACCAGGATTTTCTGATCCTTTACCCTCACCACGGCCACACAGTGCAAGTTCAAATGCAAAGTTAAGACGATCTATTATTTTATATCGCCTATACCTGTTTTTGTCAACCTCTTTATTGTGGTTATGAATGTTCAATCTATAGCCTTCCTCAAATTGGCAAGCAATGTTTACTTTGGCAAACATGGCTAGACCGTATATTTTCCATGTGGATCCCAGAAAGTTCATGCTTTTTTTCTTTTACACCAAAGTCTTTCAGTGCAGTCACATCCAGAGACCAGAAATGACATTGATTGATACAAATGACAAGTGAAATTTTTTTTTAAAACAGTTAGGCGGCCACTGGACAGCACCGTCCCTGCAAATATCGCTTGCATTGGACTCAGACTCAATGCGGATTTCCAACTTGTAGTGAGAGTTTCCCGAAAAACATCTGAGTGGCTCTAGAACAGAAGTTATGTCATATGACAAGACAGTAACGATAAAAGAATCCTTTTGAGTCTTCATTAACTGGACATAATTTATCCCGCTCAATTAAAACTACATATGCATATCACTTTTGATTTGAATTAACTTTTTCTCTGTTCTTCATGGAACTGCATCAGCTGACCGATAGGGCGCCGCCCCTAATGCTCTGATTGACCACTGTTTGGTCGCTCACATTGAAGTCACTGAAAAGATTCTTCCTATTAAAGAAGATCTTCTTGATAGCATATTGTCCAGGTGGCACCGATTATCCCTGTTCGCATTGCCAGTAAAAGCAGACAATGTTCCATTTTTTCTCAAAGTCTTTGTTCTATATTAAGGGCACTGCTATGGAATAGGGGGAAAAGTTAAGATCGCAGTATTCCTTAGGGGTGGTATCCAAGCCATAACAGAAGCAGGATGAGGAGAATTCTGCAATGTTGGGACGGGTAAAAGTTAACAGCCGACATGTCCTTCTTCCACCCTTTTTGCAAATGTCACCGACAAGCCGACAACTATGTCAACTTTGTTGTTTCAAATGTTGTCTGATTGCAGGATTTCATGCCTCTGAAAGTGCAAACAGTTGCAGCAGTATTTCACCTCACTGGGCCCTGTGTAAACGCGTATAAATTTAAGATTTGATGTTTCTGCTCTGATTCAGCAATTTTGCTGGGCCTTGTGTGAAAGAGGCGATTGTTGAACCGCGATTGGTATAGCGCATGCACTACATACAGTGTGGAGTATGAAAAACACTTCTAGGTCATAAATATCATTTTTGCTTGAAGCCACTATGAACACAACGGGATGGTCATGAGACAAACTGGGGGGTGGGAGGGGCATAAGCACATGTGACAGCCTGTGATTGTAGTGAATGCCTGGCGAGATAATTCAATTGCCAAACATTTGTCACGGTATTCATAGTGCAGAAGAGAAACTTTGTTCATTAGTCACAGTAAAGAAGGGTGCACACAACAAAACCAAAACATAAAAAAATAATAGGGAGTAAAACAACATGAAAGCAGTCCATATTATGACAGGAATTATATTTGTTACCGAGTATCTCACACTCACTGCTTACAACTCTTCGAAAGCTAAGACATGTTTGATTCATTTGCAATACCTGCTCCGGCAAAACTGTTCACAATGCTTCATTTTGTCCGTATAAAAGACTGAGAAGGAGACTCTGACCACCCCCCTCCCCGACAATGAGGCACACACGAGTGCACTGTGTGAATAACAGGCTCTTTTGCATGATTCGCTAAAAGCGTTGGATTGGTAAATTAGTTGTTGACAGAAAACAAATATCAAACATTACTGAGCAACAGTATCAATGTGCACACTCACACTGATGCCGACCCTGGGGCCAGGCAAGGCAGCGGAGTTTCATTTGATACTGCCGTGGTAGCCAATGTGTTCCAAAGCTCTCAGGCATCCATGTTTCTTCTGCAGAAATCCTTGACAGAATGGAACAAATGTCAGAGACCCCATCAGAACCTGACTGGCCGGGAGGAAACGTATTGGCGTCTGTGGTCCGTGGCTGAAAGGTTGAACATAATTAGACTCAGTGGCCCCATCATCTCCCACCCAATTGCGTATACCATGATGGGGAGGGAAAAATAGCTCAAGTGGCGCACTAATGTTTTTCGAGTAAAAAAATACTACCATGCCTGCTGAGTACATCAATCTAAACATGACCTCAAGCAAGACCAGGAACACCACAACTCTGAAGACTTGGGGCTTTCGCTTTTTTCACGGCATTTTCCCCTCACACCTGGATTCTAAAAGGATCAGTCAGCATCCATTCTCTATTTCCCTGCGGCTTGCTTTTTTGCTTCATTTTCCCCAATATCCTCGTTGGCTTTTCAGTCAATGTTCAATCATTGGACCATCTACTTGTCAACATCTCTGATCTACCGTTTTTTTGTGTGGTAATCGTTGCATGCCTTGTGCTTATTTGCTGCATAAACACACCAAACATCCTGTATTTGATACCGACATCGAACTATGTTCACCCGGCTCCCCCCCTCCCTGAGTTGCTTGACCATATTAGGCTGTTCCCCCTTTTTTTTTTTCAGGCTTGAGTAGTGTGTGTGTGTGTGGTGTGTGTGTGTGTGGGTGGGGGGGGGGGGGGAACAGTATGACAGCTTTTCCTGCTCTGAATGCACTGGAGTCTGTAGAGCGAAGGAGAGAGAACTGTTGTTAGTCAGCCTCCAAGTTGGAGAGGAAGTTACCACCTCTTCCCAGACTCCACACACACATCCACACTTAAGGAATTTAACCGCAGCGGCAAAGCGAGCTGGGAAACAGTCAGGGCTGCTTGTTTGTGATGTTTTCCCCAACGTTCTTGGAGGGAATGATGTGCGTGTGTGTCCCTGAAGCTCTCTAGAGCCTTTGACCGGGACATGAGCTATCACTACACACTGGTGAGTACTGTTCCACCTTTCGTCGACATTCACGTAATGATTAATAATAGTCTACTTGGTATGAGTGTAAGTTTGCAAATGTGGTTGTGCCCTTGTGTAGATTTCCTCAATTGCGTTCCTTACTTAAATGTCCTTTTGTTGACAGTTTGCTGAGATAACCAACAAAACGTGCTTTTATATTCAGTACGTACAATCCCGGCTCACCTCTGCCTCTGTTTCACTTTTTACTTTTTGCTGAGCGTGCAGGACCGCTGTCTGGTCACCCCGAGGGTTTATTTTGTGACCGTGCGCGGCGTGGAGAAGAGAGCTGATGCAGCACTTATGTTTTGCGCCCGGGTACGACTTTTCCTGTGCAGCTGCGCGGTTCTGGCGCAACTCGCCGGAGTGAATGATGGCTTGTCACTTCGTAACACAAACAAACGCATCGCTCGAGGTTCACTGGGGTGTCTATCCGTTATTGGGACATTTGTGTTAAGAGGTACATCAATGCCATTTTAAAGCCTTTATTACTCACACAGTGGGGAAATTTCAGCTTCATGGCAGCATAGCAGTGTTACAAAAAATAAAATCCACGAATAATCATGTGTCAGTACTAGTACTAGTACTACTACAACGCCCCTTCAAAACTATAAATAGATTTTCAGTTATTCTATGTAAATTCTATGCTATCACTTTTTTGGGGGGGGGGGGGAGCGACATTAAACAGACATTCTGCGTATAAAAATGTGCATCCAGCAGTGCTGCAATCGGTAATCGAGGATTCTACTGAAATAGTCAAATATCCGGATAAAATATATTTTTCTGTTGTTAAAGTGCAATCATGAATACACAACAGAAAAATTTATTGTCTACAAACATTTCTAGTTGGGTAATTTCAAGCACAAATATAGATTTAAATTTAAACTTGTCAATTCTTGTGTGTATCAAAAACATATGGCATAATTTATGTAAGGTACGTTTGTGATCTTGTTAAAAATTTATAATTGTATCCAACTTCCTCAGTCGGAACAGTAGAGGGCAGTATACAAGAATGTCGTTTCATCTGGAATGGATGAGAGTTGTATGCTGATGGGTTGGTAAATAAAATGGACGAGAAAAGAAATACAGTACAAGACTAATGTGTGAGAACACTACGCGGACTACACTAGACTGTAATTTATAGGAAACACTAACAGCCATAACCGTGCCACTGTGTAACTATTTCGGTGATCGCTCACAAAGCTAGCTGCTAATGCTATCAACGATAAAAACATACATGCATTTAGCAGTGAGACGTCAGATATATTGTTGCTTTATGTTGTATATTTTATTTGTACAGCCATAAATAAAATGTTGCTTTCTCAGTGCTTTGGTCAAAGTTGTTAGTCTTTTCAAGTCCACGTCCAAGTTAAATTGCATGTATATTAACGTATTGTCAATTTGAGTCTAAAGTCATCTCATTCATGACTCGGGTAGTCTGACCCGAGTCCAAGGCACGTGACTCGAGTCAACGCCTCTGACAATCGCTGTTTCTACTGTGCACGTCTTGGCGTGTGAGGGACATTGTGACACACACAATGAGATGCACACTTGCAGTAGCCAAGAAAGTAGAAGTCACAATGGAATACTGTTATTATAACATGTTTTCACAGAGTTTGAAGAACATATGCCAGAGAGTATTGTTATATTGCCGTGTGAAAAAGGTTATTTATGTACCAATATTCATTATTTTGAGAGACATAAGTGCTGCAAGTCTTCAATTTTTCTTTTTATTCATTGTGCGTTAACTTTGAGTTAGCCATATTTTGTGAACAAAAATGAAAAAAGAGACCAAGGCTGTGATATATTTGAACATTCAATAGTTGCAATTCTGATGTGAATTTAGTTTTACAGTTAACATGAACTGGAGGATCAATAAATCAGTTTAAGCAAACCACATTCACTATTACTCATTTCTACTAAGTTGGGACCTTCGCAACCTCTTTTTGAGATCATGTAGTATCTGCATACTGTTCGGGCACTGCTGGAAAAAGGAGTTGGAGAAGAATAGGGAATGGATTGTTTGCATAACAGTGGTAAAAGCCGAGATTTTAGATTCCGTTCGATTGGATGTGATACTCATTTTTTGCTGACATCAGACTGATTTCCCATCACGAAGATCAGATAGAGACACACATAGCGAGAGTTATACATGTATAAACAATGCTCTTTATATATGGAAGCAAACTAGCAATATAAACTATGAGCAGTTGGCTGGTGCTATACTATCTATATGTAGTACACGTTGTAAGTCGCAAGTAAGTCTCATGTCTTTACCCTCAAGTCAGGAATCCGGTCCCAAGTCGAGTCAGGGAGGTCTCGAGTCAAGTCCCAAGTTGAGACGGGCAAGTCCAAAACTGTGAAATTTGCAAGTCCTGACTTTGAAACTTGAAATTTCTGACTTGCAATTTGACTCAGGGCTTGCCCGTCTCGACTTGTAACTTCACTCGACTCGAGGGCAAAGACTTGGGACTGATTTGTCACTTAAAAGGCGATGAATTGCTGTGCTACCCATGGAGATGTGAATTGGCACAGATGAAGCGACACTAGTCAACAGTAATTGTACATCTGTATCGATAATCGACTTCATGTATGCCGTTGGAAATGAGCAAAACTAAGTATTTGCATTGAATTGCCACTATGCATACTATAGATGTTAGGATAACAATAGTTAGCATTTGTGAATGGAGTAAGCAAAGCAAGTCGGGGGTTGTGCTGTTCTCAGGGGTCCCGGTTAATTGAGTACACTCTAGCTCCTCCAGTCAATCAGATAACGTTGATAACATAGGATGGGTGTTAATGGGTGTTTAGTTGACACCCTCAGAGGCCCCTCAGCAACAGTTGAGTCCTGCACAACCTCCCCGAGCTATTCAGACTTTACTGACCACCATAATGAAATCCAAAATCCCTCCGACCCATTCATCAGTCTTGTCTCTGTCTCGAGGAGGCCTCTTAGCGCTGCTCTCTTTTTAGCTGAAAGGTCGTGATCTGATTGGGGATGTTTGGTTAGACTTCCATTGTGCCAATCAGGATGCTGGAAAGTTTCTCAAAGACGAGGCAGGAATGAACGTAGTGAGGTATGAGTTGCAATCAAAAGTGACGTGATACTGATGGGTTTTAATTACTGAGCGATGAAATCGTGCTTCAAGTCTCATGGTGGATCCTCAGAGACTTAGTTCCAATTTCGGGCTCATAAAAAAACAGAACACATCCAAAAGACTGAAAGACAGTAATAGTGGGAATGTTTGTCTAAGTCATCTTGCATCCCATTCGTGGATACGCCAACATCATTTTGTGCCCTCAGCATTTTCCCCTCTTAAATTACATTGCTTGACAGTCTTGATTGCTGCTTTGACGAGCGTTTTAATGTGTCCCTGCTGTGAGAATATGGACCCCAACAAATTTGTACTTTTCTCAGTTTACAGAGACGCCGGTGTTGAATTGAGTTTGGCGATGTCCTGACAAAAATCTGCCTCTGCGTTTTAAACATAACCTATTAAAGATGGGATATTTGCACATCTGTGTGCACTTTCACACAGCAGTCAGATGTTCAGTGACAAGTTTGGGAATGTAAAATTCTTTTTGAACAATTGCTTTCAATTAGCAGGATGAGAATAGCCAGTTTCAGCTACTTTCCACTTTTTCACATTTGGCACCATTTCAGCATAACCTCACATGAATATGTTACCAATTTGATAGTATCTCTGAAGGTGGAAAATTACCAGGTAAACATCTCACCCTATGTCAGTGCCTTTCACACTAAACAGCACTTTGGGGGGGAAACAGCTTTGGAAGGCCGTCTAGAAAGGATTTATGTGACAGTTAGTCTCTTTCCCGCAGAGATTCCGAAAAAAAAAATGCTGAATCAATGTTATAAAGATCCAGCAAACGTCCACCTGTGCAGAGGAGCCAATGAAACTGGATATTCCATTAACTAAAGTGCTAGGTGTTAAAGCTCCCCCTTATGACATGGCGAAATAACCTTGGGGGGGGGAAAAAACGTGTCAGGGTCCGAAAACTATCCGAAAGGCAAATATTGGTGGGGCGGCTTCCTACAGAAAAACAGTACACGGACAAAATGCAGAAAATTGTGATTTTACAGCAGTTTAAAATGAATTACTCATTTGTATCTGTTGACAAGGCATCATTTGTTACTTAACGTGTCATCCTTAGAACCTTGTGGGCTAAACCTTGAGGAGACGGCATGCGGCAATGCCTTGGGACCAAATCAGGGAAAAAGGCAAACACGTGTTGTGTGTCACAGGCTAATGGGCGGTGGCGGCTGTATAATTGAGACAGCGTGTTGCGCTGCTGAATAGCGTCCAAGATCGATGTAACGGGTGAGCTCATGGTTTGATTATCTAAAACCAGCGCTGGTTTCAAGAACAGGAGAAGAATGTTAATCAGGAATTCTCACCACATGCAGAACCTTACGGAGCAGTCCTGTCACCAAATATGCGTGCACAGTAATTTGTCTTCTTGCTTGATAACACTAGGATGAGGATGCTACTCTAAAGGCCTGATTTACCAAGATCCCAAAGATCCTAGCCTGCAATAAATTGTGTGTTCACTTACTCTATCAGATTGCGCCCATTGTTGGCAACAGATGGAAAAGCGGCAGAGACCTCCATATTTAAATAAAGGTTTTGCACTTGATGTTTTTTACTGGTGCTGTGCTTAAGACCAGAAAATCCTAGATCAAGACTTTTCCAAGACTAGAACTCATCAAGATCAATACAAGACCAAGACTTTTGAGAGGCGTGACCGAGACAAAGACAAGCCAAGGCCAAAACAAGACCTTAAAATCAATTATAAAAAACATGTAAAGTTTAAAGCGTTAAAAGGAATTTCTCTCTTTGATTTTTATGTTCTTTTACATACGTTTGACAGCCAAAAACATGGTGTCTCCAGCTCTTTCGAAGCACAATGTAAAAATCTTGCTTAAAAAAAAATTCTTAAGGAAAAAAAAATTTCTTCCGTGCACATATTTATCAAAAAAAAAAAAAAAAAGTTTACCTCTGCCTTTTGGACAGATAATCCAACCACTGCAATTTGTTTCCGGGTTGATGAATCACATTGGGGAGCTAAAGTGATCTATTTGCATCTACAAATCCTAGAATACACTGAATGAACTATGCGACGATTGTGCCCGTTTAGGAGATGCAGTCCTGTGTGCGCCCAGTTAGTCGATCAACTTCCCCATCAGGTTGCATCAGCAATTAAGTTGGTGGCCATTTTTGTACATACAGACCAATGTAATTTACATACAAAAGCATCGCGGTTCTGCTTCGCTTCAGGAGCACATCTGGCTGCTATTAAGCACTTGTCCTAGCCCACAGCGCCATCACATATCTCCACTACTCTCCCATTACCTGCAACGGCTCACAGAACACGCTCTCCGCGGGACAAGCTCTGCTCTGTAGTTACTTCCCCCACCGCTGACGACATGAGGACACGCAGGGCATTGATTCATTTTCAAGTCTGTTTTATTGAAAAGTTTCTCATCTTCAAATGCAAGGCTGGCTCACATGCACATTTCTTCATTCAACGTTGTTGTTCGTTGAGTGTCAAATAATGCGTGACTAGAACACGTTTTTGTTTTCTTTGGATTGAAGATCAAACGTTTCAGATTGAAGTGGATCATGTCAAAGTCTGAGCGCTGAGCAAACAACATAGGCTTTAAATTCACACCCACTCATTGGGGGTTTCGTACAAGTGTTTTGTTTTGTCACCAAGTTTTGGACTTTGCAGCTGCAAACAAACAGAGCTTTATCTATGAATAGAAACGTATCACGAATACTGTACTTGTTTTAAAGAGTATTGGAGCAAAGGTTAAATATAAACATGGGCAAGTACACGTTGGCTATGTTTTACTTCACACCTGGACATGCTGCAATCAATCCAAAGTGAAAACATCCACATCAATGCCAACTGTCGCACCAAAAAAACTTAATGGGAACATTTTTACAGTCAGAAGTGTCACAGCATTGTTTTTGTGCTAAACCTTGTTAATATTAAAAAAAAAAAAAAACAATAAAACCCTAATGCATTCCTTGTGTTGCATGCAAAATTGATAAAGAATTCTGTTCATTATGTAATGTGTCAATAAAACGGGAACTGTGAACGGGTAAGGGCAGTCGGTATAAACATAACATCATGTAGTGGGTTGACGCACTCTTGACTGCTCTAAATGAAGAAGACTCTGCATCTTGCACATCTGTGACTCTTACAAGGAATAGTTCCTATTAACTGAATGTCTCTTTTTCTTTGCTCTTGTTAGTTTGTTTCTTCTTTGTTCTGAATGTCGAACCAGGGCAGCACTGACTGCCAGAGACAAATTCCTTGTTGTTAAATACTTGGCCGTTAAAGCTGATACTGATTTTGATTTCTGATTTCTGAGAAATCAAAACACAGCCTTCACTGTTTTTGATGCTAGCTGTTTCAAACATTTGTACTGCATATACGTTTCCTGAAAATTTCAATTGGCTTACGAATTCAACAACTTCAATTGTGTTTGAGTTTAGTGGTCGTGGTGTGTTTGATAACTGATTTATGTGAACACCACAAACCTTTCTTGTTTTCATGGGTTGTCATGCTCATATTCCGCTGTTGTTGTAAAATATGTAGCCAGCGGTCAACTCACAGTCACTAAATCAAAGCAGAGAATTGTTTGAAAGTTCTCCATGACCTAGGTCTGGTTTGGAGGCGGGGTCGACCACATGCCTGTCCCAGGTCCAACTGTCATACAGCCTTGGCCTGGTGGAGGCTGACTTCTCCAGCAAAGATTCTCAGATGTGCTTATGTTTGTTTGTTGTGGCTTCCATGAGACGTTGCCTTCACCTTGCGAGAACTTCATGAGTATTTTCACAGGGATTTCAAATCCTGTCTTAAGACCTGCAACATTGGCACTTTTAGATTTAGGACCGGTCATGTTGGGCAGCCTCGTGGTTAGTGAGGTTTCCTGGTTGGAATCTTGTAAATTCATGCAGACGACATTGAAGCGGGAACCACAGCAAAGTGGCTGTGACTGCATTTATATTTTAAAATCACAATAGTAAGAGAAAATGTATGGCTAAAAGACAAATGACTGTTCACTGCAACCTGAGATTGTAAAGCTATATTTATCTTACATTTAGGCATATCTGTCTCACAGTTCTGAGCTTGGTTTGAAAAGGGTAAGGACCTTTTCAGTGACCTACCGCAGTTAGGAAATCATTCGTCTTAGCAGACATTCCAAGCTTAGGAGACTGAACATGATGCTGAAGGAAGTCCTGGATGATAGGGCCATTGTCGTTTTAGGATGATAACAAAAATAAGCACTGATCATATGAGTGATCCTTCAGAGAAAACAATCCCCGGACAGAAATAGCATTTCCCATTTCCCACAGGAGTGAACACAACATACTGTGCTAAAGTCAAGCAGTCTTTTGAGAAGTTCAACTCCGATCAAATGTAAAGCTACAGATTTTATTTAGGCTGTCAACATTGGATGAAATGACCTTTAGTAAGAACAGGAAAGGGGTGTGTGAGTGTTTAACCTCAGGATATGAAGCCCGAAAAAAACAAAAGGATAAGCCAGTGAGGACCAAAAATAGCAGCAGATATTAATGGCGTGGGAGCCACGACCATACACCAAGAATAATTGGAAAATCTCATTACGACTGTTTTATATCCTCTGTTCCGGTCTGCAAATGAAAACACTAAATGTCTGGGAAAGGCTGACATTAAAGCAGAAATATTAGGCCCTTTTAAATCTGCCTATAAAAGTCACTTTTCCAACCTATACCGTTCTTCTATACAAACGGCACTCACACGGGATGGGTGGCCGACTCCCTCCATCTATCCTTTTTATACAGACAACTCGTCCTTAGTATAGTGAAGCCCATCCCAGTTGACTTTAGAGCAAGAGGTGGGGTTAAACCGCGATTGCTCGCCAGCCAATCACAGCAGTTACTGTATCACCAAACAAACCAATGGACAATTTAGTTTCTAATTTAGTCAGTGAATTTAACATGCATGCTTTTTGAATGTCGGACGAAGCCAATACCCAGCGAAAACCCAGCCAGCAGGAAAAGAACATTTGAACTCCACACAGGATAGCAGGAGCAGGAGTTTCAAACCCAAAACCGCTTCGCTGTGAGGCAGATCAGCAAACCACACCCACCGTGCTGATGATTAGTAATGCAATAATGGTTATACAAGATCATCCTTCAATTGCTGGTCATTTGTCTTTTTTCTTGACATCTCCCACTACCACGATATTGAAGTGGTCCATTAACATGCATTTTTCCACTTTGCTGCAGTTCAGCATTCCCAAATCACTGCAATGGAACACTGTGGTGCCTAATATGAAACATTATAATCTCTTTTTGGAGTGATCAGTCATTTGTCTGTTTTCTGGACATTTTTCTGCCACCACTGGGATTTTAAAATTTTCAGCCAGGATGCATTTTTCAACTTCAAAATTCCTTGCATTTCTGCTTCAGTTCCACCTTTGAAGCACTGGAGAATGGGGAATGCCTTCAAACTCCATCCAGAAAAACTAGATCTGAGATTATAATCCCTAACTGGAGGGACCTGTATTTAGCCTATCAATTTTATGATCATATATAGCATATATGTCAGAGTCTATATGTAAGGATCACCCACCTTTGCTGGGTTCTGTATAAAAGGCTGTGACAGCAATTTTTGCGGGATCTCTGCATGAAAGAGGCCACTGTGCTATGTTTTCCCACAGTACCATTGCCTGTTTTTTTTTTTTTAAACAGCAGTTTTGCCTCACGCAGGAAAGCACAACAATGCAGGCTATAGAGTGAATGTTAAAGGCTTTACTGCTCTTATAACGACACCATTGTTGTAAAACAGCCAGGGTTTGTAAGAGCAAAGCAAACTTGGCCCGCACACTTGACTGAAAGTAGAGATTAGGGAGGATCGGATCTGTTAATAATTTACCTTAGCAGTAAAAACCAAAACACAGCAAAACAACACAGTGGTGTAATTGGTAATGAGATGGGCTTCAGGGAGAGCCCCTGTGGTCTTAAACTGCCATGGAGTCTTGACGGAGCTGAAGATGTCAGCATTCCAGTGAAGGTGTGCAACTGTTAACTTTGGCCTTGAAATCTACTGTAGCCGTCTATTATATTACCCGTGGGACAAAATCAGTCATTTCAGTACAAGGATGCGCTCTTTGTCTCTTCTTAGTTAACTTAGTTCGGTCTTTAAGGCGGAATGGAAAAGAAACTTTCACCAAAAAGCAAGGAAGCTCAGCAGGTAATTGGCGGAACACAGGATCAGAATTTGTTTCACTCCTACTAGGGCAGTAAATCCAAGATTTCGGTTTTGCCCGTGTTAATATTTCAACGTTACGAACAATAGGCACTAAACTACCAAAAGAATACTTATGTGGCTAGTACAAGATGACATGCTTGCTTACTGCCGTACCTAGTGCTTTTCACTTCATTGTTTTCATTTCACATTCACTATAATAATAATAGTAATTTATACAGCACATTTCGAGGCAGCTAAGGACATTTAAAAATTACTGATAGGGGGATTAAAATACATCTTCAGGTCTGAAAAAAAAAATAAGGGACCACAACTCATTTGTCAATCCATCCAACTAATCTTTATTGAGATGCGAAGACACTTCAAAATTCGTTTGTACTTTTCCTGTAGATGTCTATATGACTGCGACACACACACAGCTTGGAGCACTGGCTGCAAAAACCTTTCCTTGATTTAGAGTCTGCTTTTTTTCTTGTGTTTATCTCATTAATCAAACATTTTAACCTTGTGATGACCAGATTATATCCTTCAGGAACCAAAATGAACTGAAATGTGCTGCTGCATGGGGTGGAAACAAGATGGAAATCGTGACCATTCTGTCAAGTCAGGGGCTCTATTTTGTTCATTGACTCCACTGGGAGTCAGAAGATAAAAAATGTTCCCCTGAAAAATCTTCCAAGCTCTAATAACTCCACTAACAGTTGCTCGCCCCCAAATCCCCCCCCCTCCCCCACTTCACCAGTTGTAAAAGGTCACAGTTTTTCACAGATTTAAGGACATTTTTCACAACCCACCCATCAATTTGCAAACAAGGCCCCCTCATTTTTTAAATGTATGATGTCAAGAACTTATATTGGGGAACCGTTTTGGGGTGATGTATTTTTCTAGGTCTGTCCGTAGATAAACAGTTATGGTATCACACTCCTGTTGGTCGTTATCAAGGTCATTGCTTTAACAGTTTTAGGGTTTCTGCCACGGGCAAGTTTAACAGCCTGTCATTGGACTGTTTGGAGTTCCTCTGGGCCAAATGTGTTGAGTTGTTAAAAGTCTAGTGGCAAGGAATGAAATTAGACTTGCTTCACTCTTGAGGAATGATTTCTCTTTCACACCCTTGCTCTAACCTCCATCAATGTGTTTTAAAGTTATATTTGAAGGGAATGACTAACCTATTATTGGAACTATAATGGACCTTAGTCATGAACTGTTCTTCAGACCAGATGTCCTCTATCGCTCTTACCAGCGTTTCTGTGATCCCTAAAACCTAGATCCTTAATAACTTTAGAACCGTTGTAAAAAGGTCATTAAGGTTAGGAATTTAGGTCTTTCTTCTTAAAAACCTTACCTAAAGGTAACATATGAAACTTCTGAGAAACATGCAAATCTGGAAAGTACTCAGTACATTTCCATAAGAAAGAAATTATTCACAATGATCACTGAAAAACTTTGACCAAATGATTTTCAAGGGAAAATTAGCTAGTGAAAATTAGGCATTGCTTCATTTGGGAGGTTTAGGTGAGGACTTGTCACAATACACTGATGTTTTGTTCTAACCCATTCTTGGGTATTATTAGCTGTGAGTTTCAGGCATTGATCCTTGTTGGACAACCTGTGGCCAACTCTCCTGACACTAGGAGCCTATTTCATGATATGGAAAAGCAGCGCCAGAATAAAACCGCCATGTTTCATGCTTCCTGAAACTGGGTAGCACATTTCACTTCAGAACGTGGTGATAGTCATGAGTTTTTGATTATCCCCTGGACAGATTCAAAACACCCTCCGCAGACACAGCGAAGTATATCACAAAGTTCCTTTTTTTTTCCACAGTTGGTGTTTTTTCTTCAGACTGACTTCAGACTGTGGCCTCTGACTTTTAACCTAAAAATGCCTTCCAATTGATTCAAATAGTCAAGCAGAGATGAGACTATCTCAAGTTTGAAAGAACAAGGCATAAACAGACAACTTTTTTGGAGTCACTCTGAAACAAAAGACCTCATTCTGGTCTTGTGTTGGACCGTGAACACTTCATTCTGCCTACCGTTGTTTGCACTGCAGACGCGTCAGTGATTCTGGATCTAATGCGGCTTGACGTGTGTGTGTGGATGTGTGTGTGTTTGCTCTTGTCTCAGGGTGGCGAAATGAACTGTTTAGCCTGAAGACCAAAGATCACAAGCTCGCTCCAGCGGTGAGACACAAAAGAAGGATTCGCAATTCTTTTCTCATTACCGAGTCCTCCCCTAATACGATGAGCTACAACTGAAGAGCGGCTTTATTATTTGATTTAATGGTAAGTACTTGATCTGTGTTGTGTACACCTCGGTACCTCACTAACCACATGGCTTCTGGTGTACATGTGTGGATTTTTGATGCTTGGAAAAATTTGTCAAATAATGCTCACATGACATTTTGCATTGAACCATCGCTGAGGTCATGAGCAGGTGAAGTTTGGAGGCCAACACAGATATAAATATGCGTTTTTTTTTGTAATTTAAAGCCATCCATGTTCCATATGTAAGGCCTACTGACATGGTTGGACTTAAGTTCGAACAGGACACCGGTGTGTCATTATTTGTCTTCGTTCCACCGCTGGCCACAAGATAGTGCTAACATGAGTTGGGAGTATTGTGGGCACTTTCCTTTGATTAACATTAGTTTTATATTTTCATCTGAGTTCCATCATGATGTCATAAGGCTGAGCAAGCAGAACTTCTGGAAGCAGCTTTAAGGTGGAGGAAACTGGGATTTAGGGAAGCTCCAAGTACAAAATACGAAACCCTCATGTCTGAGCAGCGACGTGAAAAAATCGCACGATAAAGTCACACTTTTGTTGTCTTACAACCCCCTATTCCAGTCTGAAAATTAAACACTACAAAAGCCAGAAATGACCAGACAATGTAAATAATGTTAGTCCCAGACCAACTACTCATGAAAACAGCAGAACATTTCCATCTTGAATAGGCAGTGTGAAAGTAGCTTGAGGCATAACAGAGCAGGACAGCGCCTGTGTAAAAGAATTCTACAATGCCTTAACTGGAGTGTTAGTTTAAATCAACTAATTCTTCTACACTGTTGTGTTGAAACCAATTGTCGCTGTTCAACAACTATTTTATGTAACGCCGCGCAGACCGCCCTCTGTAACACCCTTGTAACTGTCCAAAGCGTGCAAATTTGAGTGTCGACTTCATTTTTCCGTATATCTTCACATAACACAAACCTGGAAAAAGGCCGAATGTTCCAATTTCATACGAAGTGTGAAAATGACAACTGTGGTCATTGACTGGGGACAGTGCTCTTTGTAAGAATGTTGAGCAATACCAGAAGTATGGTGTGAACTTGTTTTAAAAGTAATTATCACTGTCTGACAACCTTTTTATACTTTATATCACACCAAAGTGTTCTCTGTTACACTGCTTATATTACTTCTGAAGCCATCAAATTTGAAGGTCGGATTCCACAGTCGGTGCTGTTCAGACAAAACAGCGGCCTAGAAAAAAAACCATAAAATGTGCGCTTTCATAGGCAGCACAAAAAAGGCTTGAGGTGTAAGAAGGCAGGACAGCTCTTGTGTATAGGATATTCTGCAACGCCCGACCATCGGTATGAAGTTTAACACCTGACATATTGCCCGGTTGTGTCACTGGTGGAAATGTACTAGACCCTCCCTTGTTACACTTCTAACTCTTCTAACACTAACACTGAAGTATTCAAATATACGGGTCGGATATGAAGGAAAAATACTTCTCGGCCATAAGGGTAAAATAATCAAATGAAAAACAGTCAGTAGGCTGAAAATTAGTTCCGTAACCTCAAAACGTTGTCTGTTGCGACCACCTGCTGATTCCATCAGAAAGGAGGAAATCCTCTGTGACCACTTGTAAAACTGACCCTTAATCAGTGCTTGAGGGGTGTGTCATGCTTAAGAGGGTAAGGCGCCGCGCCATGTGCCAGATGCATAACTATGCCAAAAAGAGCACACAGAGGAGCTTTTGTTTGACCCTTGCATGCATCATCCTGCCCACCCGCAGGCATACGAAGCTCCACTGTGTTCTGTGGGTATGATATGGAATGTTTTCTGTCGTCTGTCGTCTTGCTGTGCAATTAATAGTCAGGCTCATTATGTGCATGCCCCTGTGATTTATCTTTTCCAGCTTTGAAGAAGCCACCATGGATGTCAAAAAGAAGGAAATGGATCTCCTGAGCAACAGCATAGCAGCTTATGCGCACATCAAGGGTATGTTTCATTCTCATCAGAAATTACTCATCCAGCCATCTATTTTCGATAGTTCTACCTGACGGTCACTGGTGAGCTGGAGCCTAAAACAATTGATTTTGGGCAAAAGGCGGGATTAATCTTGGACTGGTCACAAGCCAATCACAGGGCACAATTAGACAAATAAGCATTCACATTCATACCTATGTAGAATTTCAAATGGCTTGAATATCGAATTCTACAGCTTTCAATTAAAATTTTTATGTTTGACTATTTTCCATGTTCCCCCAGCCAACCCCGAGAGCTTCGGCCTGTACTTTGTGCTGGGTGTGTGCTTCGGCCTGGTTCTGACACTTTGCTTGCTGGTTATCCGCATCTCCTGCAAGCCACGCACCCGCACCACCACCACCACCACCACCACCACCACCACCACCACTGGGGCCGCCTCCTCCACGCCCGAGAAAAAATCACCACGAGACGACGAAGATGGAGAGAGTGACGATGAGGAAGAGGATGACGAAAGGGACGACATGGAAGCCCCCACCCTTCTGCTCGCCGCCACCGCCACCACAGTCACCACAGAGATCCCCTTGGGGAATGAGAGCAACCACTCGGACGGGACCCTAAACGTGTTCACGTCGGCTGAGGAGTTGGAGAGGGCGCAGCGGCTGGAGGAGCGGGAACGTATCATACGAGAGATCTGGAGGAACGGACAGCCGGACATCCTGGGATCAGGGATGGGGACAATCGGAAGAGTGCATTACTACTAACAGCACCAGGCCCTGAAGACTGGAAGGCTTGTGGTGCAAAGTTACAATACCAAAAAGTGTCTTGTTACAGACTAATGAGTGCATATTGACAACAACAAAAACTATCTAGTATGAATGGAGCTGATGACACTTGAAGTATGGCACTTAATAACATGACGTGTACACAAGGTTATACACTACTCACACAAGGTTAGAGATAAAGGATTTCTTTTCAAATCTACCTTTGTACCCCTCCTGTTTTTAAGCAATCAATATGACAAGAGTTCCCAAAAATAACATTGTCAAAATGCTGATTCTGGTTGAAATTTCCACTTCAACCTAATTACAGTAAATATCATCAAGAATTTTGAGAATCCGACAACGTCCTCCAATGAAAGTTCTTTTGTGTTGGGAATGAATGGCCTTTTCGGGGTATGTTTTTGTTTGACATCGCCTATCGATTTTCACCGTATAACGAAGAACTGGTTCACCCACCCAAAAATCAGAAAATAGGTGAACTTGAAAATGAAGAACTGGCAGCATGTAGGGGTTCACTGCACTTCTCCCAATAAGACAGGACAGGACACTTAGTCACCAATGTATTTTGCAGCAGTTTCAAGGCAACATTTCTCGCCAAAACCGAATAACCCTAACTTTTTCTGAGTCGTGCACATGCAGTGGCAAGGCAAGACAGACTTTCATTATGTTTGCAATGAGGCTTCAACAGTGTCTATGACGGACACCCACAGGAGGGCCATAGAGGAAATGGCATTGTTTGAACACAAACATATCACTTAATCTGGGAGGGTAGATTACGTTACAATTAAATTAAGGTTAAAATGAAAAGGAAATTAAGGCATTTAGCTAAAATAGTTTGCAGATGTTCCCTGTGGGTTAAAAAAAGCTATTCAAACAATTTTGCCTGGATTTCATCTACAACAATTTTCATACTTACGTGCTGTATGTGCCATTTTTTTCTTGCGACTTTATAATTAAAAAAAAATGGAAACGTTACAAAACTTAACCTTTGTCTGAGAAAAATATTTTTACAAGGGCACAAAACGGAAGGGGCCTAATGTGGTGGGATAGCAGAGTAATTTCCTTCAAAATGGAGGGCAGGAAAGTATTATGGCGCCACATGCACACTTCCCACACAGTTACTGTATGTATACATGTACTATTGGTCTACAGAAGTTTTACATTTTTCATCGCTTGGTATCTGTTGTGAATGATGTATACTTGGTACCTGGGGAAACGCACCAGCGAATGAGAAGCCAGCATTGCGATGGTATTAACCAATCAGGGAGTTGCTCTCTTTTAACAGCACTTGGCTACATTTTCAATCTTTTAAAGTCAGTTAAACTGCATCCACTAACCTTCATTTTTTTCTTCATGCACATTAAAAGTGCAGTTATGACACAAAACATTACATTTAAACTTAAATATGTACTTTAATCGCATAAATACGTACTAAAACTCAACACTACACAAGTCTCTCATTGGCTTGGCAGTTAGTTGCTTTTTCTGTCCTTTAAAGTCACAATCATTCATTCATTGACATTTATTACTATGCGAATTGTGACTGCAATTATTACAAACGCTTTCCTAATTTCATTTTACTTCCATGTACATATATTTGTTTTGTATATTCGACATGGCAGCATCGTCAGCAACAATGGCGGACTTGGATGACGTCTCAAAAGAAGTGAACCTGCAATATTTTTTCCAGTCTTGCCAAGACACTTCATCTCCATTCATTGCCAATATCTGTTTTACTCTCTCACTCCTTTACCTATACAATTTTGCTGGGCTAATTGCTTGACTTTTGTTACCATGATGACTCGGTACTACTTGGCGAATGGCCACTACTTGCAAAAATAAAGACTGTAAAAGTGTGGAGTGCATTTTAACGTATTCAAGCAGCACTTCATCAACAAGCCAGCATATTAATATTTGTCCATTTGTGGTACAGATTTGTGCTACACAAGCATGCAAGCAGCAGGCACGTTTGCCAAACAGAAATACCCTTCACAACTACCCAGGTTGACAACTATGAGCTGGATAACAAAATGCACATTTTTAGAAATTCCAAAAAGAATCATTTCAATAAGTTTTTCATTTTTAGTTTTTCAATTCATCAATGGATGAATTGAACCCTGAAGTGGTCGCCAGTCATTCACGCGGCACATTTATAGACGCAGACAACCATTCACACCATCACTGAGTGGGAAATGAACAGACGCTGCCCTCACCGAAGTCAGGCAAGTGTACCACTACATTATCATGTTCAAGTGATGATCAAAATAGATTGATTAATTTGATAATTAATCAGTTGTCTAGGCACACCGTGCTGCGTACACTGGTTAGCACATCTACTGTACCTCACAGTTCTGAGGACCAGGGTTCAAATCCCGGTCCTGCCTGTATGGAGTTCACATGTTCTCCCTTGCACATGCGGGGGTTTTCTCTGAGGACTCTGGTTTCCTCCCACATCCCAAAAACAAGCATGGTAGGCTGATTGAAGACTCTAAATTGCCCTAAGTGTGAATGTGAGTGTATAGTTGTTTCTATGTGCCGTGTGATCTGATGGTGACCAGTTCAGGGTGCGCCCAACCTCTTGCTTGAAAACAACTGGAATAGGCTCCAGCACGCCTGCGACCACAGTGAGGGTAAGTGGTACAGAAAATGGATGGATGGAATTACTTGATGACTAATCAGTTAATTGTTGCACCTCTACTTCGCCCTCTATTCGGTGGCTTTAACATCAACCTCTCTATTGAAGAAACATGAACAGTGACAGTAAAAGCATGCATTGGATTTTCACCCATGGAGGCAGCACTTCATCGCCAAGCCGCAGAATTAACATTTTTCAATTGACGTAGCGGATCCTTATGAGGGGTGCGTCCACTGGACGTACAAATTTAACACAATAAAATAAGCCATCAAACATGGACTGTACATGGACTGATGTGTAACTCTATTTCCATTTTTCCTGTGGGAAAAAATGGATTCTAAAGGATCCACATTATCAAGATGCATAAAATCATGCGTGTGGTTCTGTGGTAGCTCATACATACATTTAAATACCCACAATGCCCCCCAGCAACATACTGTAATGGCACTGAAGTCGATTCCCATGAAGTCCCACATGCTAGTCTCTCAGTGACAAACTTGTCTTTGTCCGTTGGGGTGCCCTCTGTCATTATTTCTATTTTCTATCACTCGAGGCAAACCCCCACCCCACTCAAACTCCCCAGCATTCTTCTGCCTTCTTGTCACAAGATGACTTGTTTAATATGGTGAAAGAGACACACACCATTCATTTTTTTATCTGCAAACTATTGAGGAAATTTATTGAGTAGTCCTATTCAACCCCCACTCCCCCAAACCGCCCCTCCATCCCAGAGGATACATGCCTCTGTTATAAAAATAGAATGTTCCCATGGCAGTTGTGGAGATGTGATAGCTTCCAGATGATATCCAGATGGGCTCCAACTCAGGCTACACTTGTTGGGTTACAAAATATCGAATATCACTGATGGCAAGACAAATATACTCAATATAAACATTAAAACAATGAATCCCCATTTATTGCAGTGGACACTTTCCGGACGGAGCTGAAATATGGGAAATTCAAGATATCATATACAAATCTTTTTGTTAATAGTTTCATCCTTTCAATGTGCTAAAAGTCTGTATTTTAATTTTCCACATTTAATCTTGTTAAACAAATGGACTGTAAATTAAAAGTGAATACTTAGTGATGATTGTGATACTGTGTGTTGTGAACACAATAATTGGTATGAAGTTTGGATGAGAAGCAACGTAAAGTGTTTGACGCTTAGGCTCACTACCAAAAGCGTTCCAAGATGCTGGACCCGGGATGCACACCTTCATTATGCCTTGAAAACTCCTTTTAAAGCAGAAAATATCTGTGGGATGACCCCCTGTTTTTAGGTTGGAACACTGACGTGGGAAAAGGCTGGGAAATTTCCAGGTTTTTAATTGGTTTTAAAGGAAGACTCTCCCCAAAAATCATATGTACAATAAACCCTCCAATGTGAAGTAATATTATTACATATTTTTGGACATTAATTGAAAATAAAAATTGAAAATAAAGAACATATTTGAAAACCAAGCAAAATCTGGATATGTGCCAGCTTTCAGAGCCAAACGTGGAAGAAACATCCTTGACGTCGCAGGTGCTTAGCATTACAGACCATTCATTCTAGCTAAGCCAAGATGCTGGCTTCATTTCTGCACCAAAACTGAGAGAACACACCCAAATTTCTCCTTCTTTAACCTCCCGTGGGGTCAACCTGAGAGGATAAAGCTGTGGCTGTCACAGTTGAGGCTCATTCATCAGTGGGACATTTGCATGCATTTAATCATAAGTGGTTATTAGCCACTAAGTGATAGCCTCTCGTGCTAGTACGGTAAAGCAACAACATATGTTATGAGCCGCAGCTGTTCAATTCCGGACTTCCGTGTGTGGAGTTTGCATGTTCTCCCGTGTCTGCGTGTGTGTAAACTTGGTTCCTGCCCGTTGACATTTGGGATAGGCGCCAGCACACCTTCAACCATCGTGCGGCCAAGAAAATGGATGGATGGATATATATGTGTAACACTTCCCGGTTACTATTTATGCAATCCGCGCCTGCAAGAGCCCCCCCCCCCCCCTACACACACGCACACACACACACCTGGCGCCGCTGGATTGCAAGAAGCTTTGCTGCTTGAAAAGTACAACATGGTGTTAAAAAAAAAAAAAAGTCTGGCCACCTGCTATATGTTCTCTACATCCAAACCAACTCCTCAGAAAAGCATCAAATCTCCACGGTCCATTTCATGGGACTGTTATTGTTCATCGTCAGCACCATGTCCCTCCCAACACGTTGAATTTCACTTGTGTGTGTTCTGGCTCAAACGCTTGAACATTGTATTTTTATTTTGTTTCCTTAATGGTTGGTACACTAATAACAGGGAGCAGCATCAACTCTCTTTGCTGGCTCTCTGAACACAACACTTCCTGCTTACTATTTATGGCGATCCCCACGTGCGCCTTTAGTGTCTTCTGAAAGTTTCATCTCTGTGTTTAAAATTTAATCTGAAATGTTATTTATTCTGAAAGTCTCGACTTCATGTCAATCATGCTAGAATGGTAGCACACACATTGGCAGTGTTAGCCAAAACCTTAGCTCTTTCTAACTTACTCTAAAAGCACACTAGCCAGGTTCAGTGCTCATACACAAAGAGTCACAGAATGTTATTTTATTATTTAAAAGCATAGTATGGAGTCTTTCTGGGTTATATGAGAGAACTATAAACATTTTCGAGCACTGAATATTAATGTTCAAGAAAATATCTATGACTTTAAACTAAATGTCATGTTACCAAAAGGCAAAGTTTATTAACTTTTCATATTCATTACAACATCACACCTTCCAAGTCTGCAATGCGTGCTCAAATCACATTCAAGCAAATTATAAATCCTTTAATGGCCCAGCGATTGGTCTGGCAACCAGTTCAGGGTGTACCCCACCTCCTGCCCGATGACAACTGGGATAAGCTCAAAAACTCCTGTGACACTTGTGAGCATAAACGGCTCAGAAAATGGATGGATGAATGGTGTAAAGATTACATTATTTACATACAAAAATATTTCAGTTCGGTGCCAAGTGGTAAATTGAAACTACAGTAAATTATATATATAGATATATCCATCCATCCATTTTCTTAGCTGCTTATCCTTACAAGGGCCACAGACGTGCTGGATCCAACCCACCTACCAATGGGCAGGTGGCAGGGAACACCCTGAACTGGTGAGCAGACCAATCGCTGGGCAAGTATCAACACCATCACTGAGCAGGAATCGACCCCACGCTGCCTGCACCAAAGTCAGGCGTGCTTGATCTCTCTCTCTCTCTCTCTCTCTCTCTCTCTCTCTCCCTCTCTCCCTCTCTCCCTCTCTCTCTCTCTCTCTCTCTCTCTCTCTGAACACCTCCCTCCTTTGTCAGAACAGCATCCTTGAGGGAAAAATGGCTAATAATTATAATAATCATAACAATCGTAGCTTCTACAGGCAGTATAAGTTTTTGAGACGCAGCATCCCAAGTCCGTGGACATTCACAGCTCATTTTGTTTCCATGAGGCTAGTTGACTACCAGGTTTTTCCTCATTTTGAAACAATTTTTGCCGCATTAATGCATTAATTGGAAATATTATTTGTGTCTTCAGAACCAAACCTTTTGATTTGATGATTTGTTCTACCTTGAGGCAACAATCAGGAAAGGTGAGCTTTAATAACCCAATGGCGCCTCCACGTGGAAATTAAGAGTATGATATTCTTGTACAAGGGTGAACAAAACTACAGAAAAAAACTATTATACGTCTGTACAGCCACATACACACATATAACAAGATTAATTGTTATAGAAAAATAAAAACCCAGAAAAAATATATAATAAAAATAAATGTCGAACTCTCTCACTCTCCTTTTGTGTTCATTTTTGAGCAATAATGTTCATAGGTCAATATGACCTGCAATCATCAAAAACTATTTTAACCCTCAATTTTTGTCAATTTTTTCAAAAACAAAGGAACACACTAGTAGTACAAACAGAATAAATGTAATCCTGTTTTTTCTCTTGATTTCTGTAGAGGTCAATTTGACCTTGCGTGTGACCTTTGCAGTCCATGGGCAAACTGCGGGATTGGTTGTGCTTTGAGATTAATTTTTCAGTCTCAATGTGATTACTTCTTCCTGTGTGGAAAAATATACACACCGCATCAGTATTGCATTTAAAAATGATCAATATCGCGGTTATGCTTGCAAAATGTCAAACTTGACTGACCTCCAGTGTCAGTCGCTTGTTTCTCTCGTCGCGCAGTTCTTCCTTCAGTTCCTGCATGCCGTGTCTGACCAAATACACATGCAGGAAACTTTTATTACTACTAGTTAATTTTGTTGATTTAAAGTACCACAACACTAGGACGCAAAGGTGCTATCCAGTATTATGTAAATGTGACTTGACAGCGACGACGGGTGAAGATCAGATATTATTTCCAAGCAAATCCTGGTCATCGTGGTAATGAAAGCACGAGTTGGGCCAACCTCATTTCAGCATGCAACAAACAATTGTGAACGCTTTTTCTTAAAATGGAACGTTATTTTTGTTTTTGAATACCAATATGCAGATCTTTATGCTCGTTAAGGATGTGCTTTAGGTTTCACAATGATTTTTTGGCAAATAAATCGCCAATATGGCACGCATGTCCGAAATCGGCTACCTCAGTTATTACTTTTTCTGTTTCCAAACAAAATGGCCATAATCTTCAGTCTTTCATTTCAAGACATAGTTAAAATTGGGCTCGACGACATGAGTCATGTCATTAAAAAAAAACATTTAAACCATGCCGGCCGCAAAGAGGGACAGGGGGCTTCTAAACAAAGTTTTTGTTGTGGCATAAAGTTAACACACAGTTTATGTTTGTTGACGTGGTAACTAACGCTAATGTTCTCTTATTTATAGATGTTTGCCAGGTCTTTCTGTAATACACTCTAGTTGAATTCTAATCTATCAATATTTGTTTCAAACAAGGATTCAACAGGGATTATTGTTCATTCCGAGTTTTGATTATTGAGAAGAAAAAAAAAAACTCCCCTCAGTCGAGGGGTGAGTGAAAGTCAAGCAGGTTCATTTCAAATATGTGCAGGAAATAAAATAATAATGAGAAGAATGCTGTTGCACTCTGACACGAAGGCACATCCCAATGTTCGGCATCAGAAATGAAACGTGGAAGTTTTTCTCCTTCTGAAACATAACGTTGATTAGCAGATAGTCTTTCGGAAAAGCCAACATGCTGCTATAGGCATGATGACAACTGGAAAATGATTCAGAAGCTCCGCAGTGGAGTGTTGGCATAGAGGTGAGTACTGTGGACCTGAGCGTATTTGAGGTTCACCATTTGCAAAGTCACCTGGTATCCAACACCCAACAATCACCTACAGTATTTGCAGATTTTTGGCGAGAGCCTAACCCTAACTCCCACTTCGTGTTAATTTTTTTTTAGCTGATGTCTCACTTATTCAGTTTTGTTTTTTACATTATATTCAGCTACTTCGTGAGGCCCCGTAGCTCAGTGGTTAGAGCACTGGTTTGGTTAACCGGGGGTTGTGGTTTCATATCCCACTGGGGCCTCCACTCCCTGAGAAGGGTTGTGTCAGGAAGGGCATCTGGCGTAAAAATTGTGCCAAACATATATATGCGTTCATCTGACATGATACGCTGTGGCAACCCCAAAAGGGACAAGCTGAAAGAAGAAGATTCGGCCACTTTGTGTTTTTTCTTCATGGTAATTCCAATGAGTTTCAATTATTTGTAAATTTCTGGTATTGGTGTTTGGGCCTGGTCTCTATCCTGTGAATGGAAGTGGTCCACTGTGTTAAATTTTTTGGGAGAAAAATGAAAACAAATCTCATTTGATTGCATTGGATTTCAGAGTTTTTTGAAAAGTGATATTTGATTGAATATTATTCATAGTGAGGAAAATATGTATTTTATTCATGGAATCGGGAATTATCCGTTTTGATGTTGGTGAGCCAAATAGTGCAATCCAGAAGGAGTGCACTGTTGTTGTGCGTGCTCGAGATATAAATAGGGCACTCACTCGTATCGTGTCTGCAGAATCTCCAGAGCCATCTGCAGATCCTTGATGTCACCCTGCAGGCTCTCCAGCGTCACCTGGTCATTTTGGGCCACATTTTGGACTTCCACCTGCACCTGTGGAGGTACAGGTGTGATTGTGAGTGCGACTGTTGTCTGTCTCCAAGTGCCCTGCGATTGGCTGGCAACCAGTTGAGGGTGTACCCCGCCTCCTGCCCAATGACAGCTAGGATTGGCTCCAGCACTACCACGACCCTTGTGAGTGGCTCAGAAAATATATGGATGGATTGATATATTACATTACGGGTGGCACGGTTGACAACTGATTAGGATATCTGCCTCACAGTTCCGAGGTTCAAATCCCAGCCCCACCTGTGTGGAGTCTGCATGTACTTCCCATGCCTGTGTGGGTTTTTACCAGATACTTCCTCCCACAACCCACAAACATGGATGATAGGTTGATTGAAGACTGTAAATTGCCTATTGGTGCAAATGTGAGAACGAATGGTTGTTTGTTTCTATGTGTACTGTGATTGGCTATTAACCAGTTCAGGGTCTACCTCGCTTCTCGCCCGAAGATAGCTAGTATAGGTTGGAGCGCTCCCGCAACTCTAGTGAGGATGCATGGTGCAGAAAATGATGGCTGGATATTACATCACACCTTTTGTAAGTCAGGCTGTTTATCAGTTTGGCCCTTCTTGGTCACCTCCGGTGCAGAGTCACTTGGAGTCTGTGGAGAAAATATTGCAATTGATGACCACTGAATTGAAAAATTACTGCTCACAGTTTGTTTGTAGTTTTTGTAATAACATTCAACTTAAAGCATTTGATTATCATCATCATCACCAATATAATTGATCTTGGCCTTGAACTGGTTTTGTTCAGTGGTTGAGTGGACGTAAAAGTAAGGCGTCAGCTTGTTGTTGCCACAATTATAGAATGACTTCACATGTGTGCAGTGATTTACCATTCCAATACTTTCAACATGACTAAGACAGGCGTCGTGTGTGTGTGTGTGTGTGTGTGTGTGTGTGTGTGTGTTGTGTGTGTGTGTGTGTGTGTGTGTGTGTGTGTGTGTGTGTGTTTTTTTTTTACCTGCACTCCTACGGCTGCGCCAGATGGGGGTCTCCTTTGAGGGGGCTTGGCTCGGTTGGCTGTCGGGTGGTTCAGCTTGTCGCCGTCTGGGTCCACGGCGTCAAAATGGTCACCGTCTTTGTCCTCTGGGGATTTCGGCAAGTGAGGGGATGTATCGCCGTTGGCTCTGCAAGAGTAATATTGTGATTGTCCTGTTTTTGAACTGCACTACAGTGCTTGAGTGTGTTCCACTAATAAGTGTGAAAGGTAAAAGTTAACTGTTGCTTTGTACCAAATGTACTGCGTACGGTTATACAGGGAACAGCCTTTAGGAACTCTTGAATTTAAGGTGTCTTTGTTTTGATTTTCTGAGCCTGCGTGCAAATTCTCACAGGAAACAGGAAGTAGGCTGCTCTCGCGTGGTTGGCCCAATCTGACTCATCTTAAACGTACCACTGTTTGCCACTAAAGGTCAGGCATCCTGGCATTATTCTTTTCTAAGGACACAGCGGCAACCAAAACCTGAATTTGTAAAAGGCTTGGCTGTCAATGCCAAGCAGGAGCGTTCCTGGTATTTTCTCCTGTGACCTTTACTCACCTATTTTTTTTGTTGTTGTTGTTGTTTTTTTTTTTAAGAAAGGTTGCCAATGTTTAAAAAAAAACAGTTTTATTTATTTATTGGGGAGGTGGGGGATCGGGAATGTCTCACTTGGATATCCCTTTGTTGGCTTTGTCTTTGAGATGAGTCGGGCTGAGTTTGTTGATGCTTGGAAGCTTGACTTTGGTTGGAGGATGGCTTCGCAAGTCCTTAAGCTGTGGTTTTTCATCTGCCAAGAAATATTGTCAGGTTACTCCAAATGTAAAATCCGTTTTTTCTCTGGACACAGTGTGTGTGTGTGTGTGTGTGTGTGCATGCGTGTGTCCAATATCATCATACCTATTGTCTTCGTCGAGGCAACTTTGTCCATGGCTGGGCCGTCTGTTTTGGCTGGAAAATGCAAATGAAGAAGAAAACTGAGATGAACCAGAGGCAGTGCAACTGACTGTAAGTCTATCTGCTAATTTTACATCAATGAAGAATGAAACCAAAAATAATTCATAGATGAATGAAAGTTAAAAAAACAGAAAACAATCATGTGAACATGAATTTACCTTGTGTTACAAAAAAACATTTGTAAATAAACAACCAATGTTTTTTGTATTCTGAAAAAAAAATCTCTCATTTAGAGATCCATCCATGAGCCGCATATCCTTACAAGGGTCGCAGGATTGCTGGAGCCTATCCCAACTGTCATTGAAGTAGTTGCCAGCCAGTCGTACGGCACATGGATACAAACAACCGGTTGCACTCACAATCACACCGAGGAGCAATTTTGAGTCTCCATTTAATGGATGTTTTTGGGATGTGGGAGGAAACCGGAGTCCCAGGGGAAAACCCACACAGGCACGTGGAGAACATGCAAACTCCACACAAGTACAATTGAAAAGAAGATATCAAAAGACACATTTGAATTTATCAGAGGCAATACAGTATATAGCTAACAAAACCTCGAACCCACGTTGGTGATACAAGAAACAAAAAGAAAATAAATCAGACTATTTGACATAACATAAGATTTCTGTGATATTTCCCAAAGAAGAAGAAGAAAAAAAATGGAGAAACAAGGAAATGTTTTTCCAGGTTTACAAATAAACCGACTCAATTTAGGAAAAAAGATCAAATTGCTACATATGGAGCTCGTCAAAGAACAATCATAGAAAATTGTAAAAATCGTTGTTGATCAATTACATCTTGAAGCTGTTTATGCAAAAATTAATAGAATATCTTCAATTTGCTATCTAAAATCCAAAAATGTGATGCCATTCTGTGGGCAACATTATTCGATACATCTTTTCTTTAAAATAGGAGTTCAGAACATTCAGAGAGAACTAGGTTCTCCCATCTCATAATAATAATAATACACTGTATGTTTTGTTGTATACTCCTTATAGTCAATAAGTACATTGAACATTGCAAGAAAAGGACGACCAAAATCAAGTGAAAATGCTTGCTGACTGTAGGTCAACACAAAACGATATGAAGAAAAGCTGCGTAGGAGCAATGCTGGTCTCAGCTGGGACCAACTGCAATTGACACATAGCTCCCAATTGTCACATCAATATTTCTCAGACAATTAAAAGCTCAGACACCAATCTCGTCAGTGTGCTATTATTTACCATACAAATCCAAACCAATATGCACTGAGATATCACCAAAAACCAGCGTGACACTTACACGAAGCATATTGCAGCGGTTGAGGAAGCTCACCATGGGTATTCACCGCATTTCCTTTCAAGTGTCAAATCACACTAACAGAGCAGTGACGCTCAGACTTGTGCCACTCTCAGAAATCTGTTCTGTGACAAGATGCCTCACTCCCCACCACTACTCCCCACGCCTCCTCACATCCCCACCCTCCCGTTTCCTTGCAAGACTCTCAAACAGTGTCACATGACCTCTTACCACCACCCAACTCCTTGGGAAACTGTCTGGGAAAAAAAAACCTGTGGCATCAATCCACTATCAACCAAAATAGTTTGCATTCTGAAAACACTAAATCTAACAATAACATCTTACCCTAACCTTGTTTTTTAGACTTCCTGGGAAAAGTCGTGTAACTGTGGCACCAATCCACTCCCAATAGTGGTAGTTATATTCCATAAACTCTAACCTTTACCCCCCTACCCCCACAGCCTAAACAACTCCCTTTGAAGAAAGTGTAACTGTAGCAACAGCAACCATGTTAAAGTTGGTTTCTAAATAAACTCAACCCCTTACACCTTAAACTAGTGATTCTCAACGTGTGGTACAGGTACCACTAGTGATACATGGGCTGCCTGTAACAGTATAGTACGTAAAACAATCACAGAATACAAAACATTGCCCGTCAAAACATTTCCAAGACTGACTTAGCTCCCACTTAGAATCTTTGTCAGGCTAGTGAAGTGGTATCACTGTCTAGAATGAGTACGTTTTTAACCGTACAAGTACAGATGTGCAGCCTCCCTACTCCGAAATAAATACAGTGTAAAGGCAAATTTCCACACACCCAAACTCACCAACAGCCGAAACCTTAACCCTGTGCGCTTGTGGCATTTTCTGAGAGAGAAAACACACATAACTGATGTAACCGTCAATGAAGTTTGGATTCTAAAAACGCAAACCTTAGTACAGTGATTTCCAACCTTTATAGGGCCAAGGTACATATTTTACAATTGAAAAATCCCAAGCCACACCAACAAAAGTAAATGTCACCAAAAATGGATCGATTAATTACTGGATGTACTACCTGCTGTCTAATAGAAGAGGATTTTTTTTTTTTGCTCTGTCTGTCATTGTGCCTCACTGGCATAAATAGATGGATAAAAATACATAATTTCTTGGAATAAATGTTTTTTTTTTTTTTTTTTTTTTAGCAATTACATAAAATTGGATAATTTCCCACGGCATACCTGAATAGCGCTCACGGCACACTAATGTACACCAGCACACTGTTTGGGAATCACTGCCCAAGCACACTGATTGCTAACCCTTTCAGCTTACCCAATATCCACTAAACCTACAATAAACCCGAGGCCAACATTGGCTTTTACGAGCAGTGTTTAGCGTGGGTTGTATTGGAGTTATGACTTCCCGCTTAATTTTAAAGAGTGTAAATTAACACATTCATAAGCCTTGGCGACAGACGTTTCTAAAATAAATAAAAATTTTAACTATGTCCTCTTAAAGAAAATGTCTGCTTTGCTCTGTTTACAGTCTCAAAATTTGAAAAGCAATCACCCAAGACTTCTAGAAATTTTCTCACGAGCAGTGCAAACATTTTTTTTACAAGTACATAATGTGAAAAAGGAAATAGGTTGCACACCCAACTGCAAAGTCACCTACTTGTAACCCAGTAAGAGCAAGTGTTACTCGTCAACCATGTCATGAACGTGACAAGTGAAATGAAGCTTACGAGACATCCTTCCCAATGCGGCTTCCAGTCCATAGAAGTACAATACAAGTTTTCAAGTTTTCTGTTCAAATGTGTCACCAAAATGTACCTGAGACATTTTTGTTGATGTTGCGTGTGGGCGGTAGGCTCTTGTTACCAGACTGTAGAACAGAAAGAGAGAGAGAGAGAGAGAAAAAAACTGAAGTCAGCCTTCGTGTATTCAAGAAACCACTGATTTATTTATTTTTCTTAAACTCTTTGGTGTGAGTAATTTCCAAAATACACCAAACTCTGAGTCACTGCATCCTGGCAGCGAGTTGGATAGGGATAAGCTTTTAAGGACAAATTGAAAAAAAATTACTTTAAGGGAGACATACTGGGTATTTTGAGGCACGGTGGAGCAGATGTAGAGTGTTGGCCTCACAGTTCTGAGGACCGGGATTCAAATCCTGGCCCGCCTGTGTGGAGTTTGCATGTTCTCCCCATGCCTGCATGGGTTTTCTTTGGGCACGCCAGTTTCCTCCCACATCCCAAAAATATGCAACATGAATTGGAGACTCTAAATTGCCCCACGGTGTGATTGTGAGTGCGACTGTTGTCTGTCTTCATGTGTCCTGTGATTGGCTGGAAACCAGTTTAGGGTGCACCCTGCCTCCTGCCTGTTGTCAGCTGGGATAGGCTCCAACACTCACACGAAGGTCGTGAGGATAAACGGCTAGGAAAATGGATGGCTGAATATTGGGTACTTTTTTTCCACAATATAAAACATTTCCCAAGTTGTCTGAAAAACAAATCTGTGACATTCTTATGTCATAATACACAAAGGACAAATGATTGCCCAAGATCTCTGTCATGAATTTTGTCTTATGCAATTCGGCCAATGCTCTACCCGACCCTTCATGACAATTGGGGTTGGAGGTACGAGGTGAGCAGGTACTCTCCAACAGCCCCTTGTCTGAAGAGAAAAGCAAGCCCCTCTAAATGTGAAGTAACAGGTTGTATTTTCACTCATAGAGATAGCACTTGGCACTTTATCCTCTCACTTTTGTACAGTGCAGACGCTTTCCTAGTTGCTCTGCTTGGTTCACCTTGGGTTTCCTGCTGATAAGCCTGTTTTCTTGCTCCAAGTAAGTTGGAAGAAGCACCTCCTTGATGTTTTTAAAATTGTTGGACTGTAGGTTTTTAAATACTTTTTGGTAGATGCACTCAGTTATATCCATACACCAGTATTTGTTTTTTGCTACCCCCTTCCACGTTAGCATGGCCTGTTAATGAGCACACGCCTGCTATTGGCAAAGAGACCAGTGACAAGGTGTCTCTCAAGATCACTGAGAACTATCGTGGACTGCTACAGAGGATGTCAGTTCTGGAAAATGCACTGTTTTTAAGTGGATGTAAATGTACAATTGGGGAATTATATCACTCTACCTTTGTCTCAAAAGCAGAAGTGTGCTAACAGACAGCCACCCCGAAGTGGGCAAATGTGGACTGTGGAAAAAAATGACACTCCAAATATTAATAGTTGCTGATGGAGCTGTCAAGGATGTGAAACATTTTGCAGTGAAAAGAACACCTTCTTCTTTTCCTTTCGGCTTGTCCCATAAGGGGTCACCACAGCGTGTCATCTTTTTCCATCTAAGCCTATTTCGTGCATCTTCCTCTCTAACCCCAATTGCCCTCATGTCTTCCCTCACCACATCCATAAACCTTCTCTTTGGTCTTCCTCTCGCCCTTTTGCCTGGCAGCTGCATCCTCAGCACCCTTTACCAACACACTCACTCTCTTGCCTCTGAACATGTCCCAACCATCTAAATCTGCTGTCCCCCTAATGAGCTCATTTCTAATCCTATACAACCTGTTCACATCAAGCGAGAACCTCAGCATCTTCATTTCTGCTACCTCCAGTTCTGCTTCCTGATGTTTCTCAGTGCCACCATCTGTAATCCGTACATCACCACTGTTTTATAAACTTTGCCTTTCATCCTTGTGTAGACTCTTCTGTAACATAGAACAACAGACACCTTCCGCCAACTGATCCAACCCGTTTGGACCCGTTTCTTGACTTCCTTACCACACTCACCATTGCTCTCTATTGTTGACCCCAAGTATTTGAAGTCGTCCACCCTTGCTATCTCTTGTCCATAGAGCTTCACTCTTCCCCCACCGCCCCTCTCATTCATGCGCATATACTCTGTTTTACTTCAGCTAATCATCATTCCTCTCCTTTACAGTGCGTGCCTCCATCTTTCTAATTGTTCGTCTACCTACTCCCTGCTTTCCCTGTAGATCACAATATCATCTGCGAACATCTTGGTCCAAGGGGAATACAGTCTAACCTCAAATGTCAGCCTAGCCATTACTACTGCAAACAGGAAGGGGCTCAGAGCGGATCCCTGATGCAGTCTCACCTCCACCTTAAATTCTTATGACACACCTACAGCACATCTCACCGCTGTTCTGCTATCCTCATCCATGTCCTGTACTATTCGAGCATATTCCTTTGCCACACCAGACTTACACATGCCGTACCACAGTTCCTATCTTGGTACTCTGTCGTAGGCTTTCTCTAGATCCACAAAGACACAATGTAGCTCCCTCTGACCTTCTCTGTAGTTTTCCACGAGCATCCTCAAGGCAAATAGTGCATCTGTGGTACTCTTTCTAGGCATGAAACCATACTGTTGCTCGCAGATACTTACTTCTGTCCTGAGTCTAGCCTCCACTACTCTTTCGCATAACTTCATTGTGTGGCTCATCAACTTCATTCCTCTATAGTTGCCACAGCTCTGCAAGTCCCTTTTTTTTCTTAAAAATGGGAACTAGCACACTTTTCCTCCATTCTTCAGGCATCTTCTCACCCACTAGTATTCTGTTGAACAAGTTGGACAAAAACTCCAAAGCCACCTCTCCAAATTCCTTCCATACCTCCTCCGGAATGTCATCAGGACCAACTGCCTTTCCATTTTTCATCCAGTGAAAAGAACACCAAATGACAGTATTTTACCAATGAGACGGTGTCTGATTTAAAAAAAAAAAAAAAAAAACCCAAATAATAATCCTGGAGATCACTGCTGAACCTCCAACTGTGAAATCTGTCATTATACACACAGTAGTAATCAGAGGTAATGAAGTAAGACTTAATTGATCTCACAAAAGTGTTTGGATTTTGACTGTACCTCTCTCGGTGGAAGGATTTGAAGATGAAGGTTTCAGTAGGCTTAGTCAATTAAATAAGTGGCTCAAAGACGTTTGTACTACACTATTTGTGAGTTTCATTGACAATTCCTGTTTTTTTGTTTTTTTTTGTTTTTTTTACAAGGCAGACAGGTTCTGTCCAAATAGTGAAGAGCTTAAGTTATTGGCTGCCAGTATCATTCATCTTCAACATACATCCTTGACACCAATCCATATTTAGACAGTGCATGAGCACAACACTGAGTATTACAGAAACAGCACTATAAGTGTGAATAGATAAGATTTTCAGGGTATAACACATCCATCCATTTTCTTTTTCCGCTTATCCTCACGAGGGTCACGGGGAGTGCTGGAGCCTATCCCAGCTGTCAACGGGCAGGAGGCGGGCTACACCCTGAACTGGTTGCCAGCTAATCGCAGGCCACATGGAGACAAACAGCCGCAATCACAATCACAACTAAGGGCAATTTACAATGTCCTATTAATGTTGCATGTTTTTGTGTTGTGGGAGGAAACCGGAGTGCCCGGAGAAAACCCACACAGACACGGAGAGAACATGCAAACTCCACACAGTTATGGCCGGTATTTAACATTGCACTTCAGAACTGTGAGACCAACGGTTTCCAGCTGTGCCACCGTGTCGCACTATTTTTATTTTATTTTATTTTTTTGTAAAATCTAAAAATTGTACAACAGTAAAAGTAATTGTGTCTCAGAAAAAGAGCAGGTACTTTTCTGTTCTTCACTTTGTGAAGTTGTATGACTGTTACACCGATGATAGCTGTGCTAATTAGCTGCATCGGTAGTTAGCCTATATTGTAGGAAAGCTAACTCTCATTGCTGGTTGTAAATTGTTATTTCAAGACAGTGTTGTAGTACTATGCTAACATTACCTTTAATTTGCTTAAGAGTGATAAATATTGCACTTGGAGATGTGATATTTGTATAAGAAGTATTACCTCCCGTAGTAGTCATTCTGTAATTTTACCTGCACCATAAAAAGAAGAAAAAAAACTCACGCTGCTGAAACTGTTTTCAAAACTGCAGGATACCTTGGAACTGGGAACTGGCCAACTTTGAAGTAATGGAACATTTATTTATACTGTTGTGTCACAGTCTGGCAAAATTCTGAACAGCTTGCTTCCAGACACATTAACAGAAAAAACAATTTATTCACTTGGGGGTTTAAATTTGCAGTCAATGGTTTGGCAGACACTCCAAAGACCCAAATATTTGTATACAAGAGAATGAAAAAAAATCTCTAAAACATGTCTCCTTTAAAGCTCATTAATTATGGTTTTGTCGATTGGCTCACCTTTAGACTGTCCATTGGCGGTATCACCATGACGAAGTTATCGGGGAAGAATCCGCAACGTCCGTTTAGCTCACCCTCCCACCAACCGTCATCTTCGGTTTCCTTTAGATGCAGATGAAAGTGGAATTTACCTCAAAAGTCCCCCTGGCTTCCATTGGGACAACTAATTGCTTTCTTAAAAAGATTTATTGAAAAGAAAGCAATCACCCTCAAACATAAACACAGCCAAAACCCATTTTCTGCAATGACCAAATTAAGTCTCCATATCGCAGGTGTCAAATTTGAGGCTGGGAATATTTCAAGCATTTTTGGTGGTGGGGGGTGTTACAAACCCAATTTACTGTTCCTTGAACAATAGTTAAAATGTGTCTGCATTTCCTGAACACGAGGATCGCGGGCGTGCATAATGAAACAATGTAACATTTATGTGGTTTCACAATCATAACTTCACATTTATGTGGTTTCAATCATGGCGTGTATCCTGTACGTATAATCTGTAACTACATTGTCCCAACACAAAAATGAGTTTGACATCCCTGCTCTACAGTCTTTGTCAAATTTCGCTCATCTCATTCACGATTGGGACATTCATCAAACCTTTTACGTATCTTGTGGTGCGTGACTTTCTTGAGCAGTTCAACTAGTTCAACTGGTTTTTACTAAAATGACAAATACGGCATTAAAAAATGAGAAAAGGCACTCGATGGTGTCATAGCCAAAGAATGTCTGGGAAAGCGATGACACAAATGTTCTTGAACCTTTCGTAGTATGACAACAACGTCCCCAATCTTCAGATCCAGCTCGTCCGTTGCTTTAGCCTTGTAGTCGAACATGACTTGACAACACTCCACCACTGAGGAAAGAAGATATGGTTACATGTTGCTGGTAGTGGAAATGAAAGGTTGACTACAATACATTGGATTCAACTCATCTTCAAACATACACTACAAGTGTATATCAATAAATTACAATATGGTGGACAATTCATTTTTTTCAGTGGGTGAAGAATTTATGTTTTGATTAACAATCATTTTTCATAAAATAGGATCGATATATGGAGAGTATTTTATATAGAAACAGGGTTTTAAAAACTGTGCACAACCATGTCTGAAAGTATAAGAGCATATCAAAACCAATGCTATCTCATTTCCCCCCGCCCCCTTCTCATTATGAGCCCTAGAAAAATTAATAACCGGGAAACTAGTTTGTGTGCAGATATGTTTTTTTTTTTTTTGAGCAAACGTGTTGAATCAACACTTCACCCATGCTTTAATTTACACAAGTATCTATACTTCTATTGAAGCGTGAGTGCTACTGCCACCTCTGCTTTTCAGTCACCCCACCACAGAGAAAACACACATGAACTGACACAGTATACAGTCGCTGTCATCAAGCGTTTCAGAATTCAATTAGGATTATTGTTCTTTTAAATGAATAAAGCATGTTGGAAAACCCTCAATTCCTGAAAGTTAACGTAGAGATATGAATAAACCTACATCAGGTGTATTTTCCTTATTATATCTGACCTCACCCACAATGAATTCAGCACCAGAATTTCTGCTTGTCACTTGTCGAGCAGCTGTCAAGCTTTGACTAGACCTGTCTGTCTGCTTTTGGAAACTGAAATCTCCTCAGTGTGAACAGACAATCCCATGAATATAATTTTAGTATTATGAGTGTCACCTACCGTTTTTTGCTTTGCTTCGGACTGTTGCTCTCTGGGATATCTGTAAAACCGACAAAAACAATATCAATAGAGCAATGACGGCCAAGTATCGGACAGAAATGTTGCAGTACTGTACCTCTTTATTGAAGACTGCGTCACTTAGCTTCGGTCTGGCCTTGCTGTCGTTGTGTTTGCCATCTTTAAAGACATAATCAGTTTAGCATTTTGATTCATATATAGCACATGAAACTAATAAAAGCAAAACACGTAACAAGCTCATCTGTCCAGGATACCTGGTTCTTATTGGGGCTCATTTGGTTGAATTCCCTAGTAAGGGTTTTTCAAAGTATGCCTAAAGTGCCTGATTCAAACAAAAATGGCCAACATCCTGTTAAATTTCAGGCATGGGTCTGTACAACTGCATTGCACAGCTTGTTATGATAGACATGTTCAGACAATATCACGGCAATCAGTAAAACTGGGGTTGGATGAAATTTTATTTTTTACTTTGTTTGTTGAGACCCCCCCACAAAAGAAACATTTACACCAGGATATATTAGATGTGAAAAATTGTAAAAAATTGGTGGTTTTATGAGTGGTATTATGGGAGAACCAAAGAAAAATATTTATTTGTAGAAAGAAAAGGGGCCTTCGCAAATTTACTCATGCTCTGAAAGTAATGTGTGGACACACCTTTAGGGGCGACAAAGATTTCTCTGACAAAGTTGGATGGAAATGCCCCCACTCTGCCATTTTTGATGCCCATCCACCATCCATCTTCAATCTGTCATGGCAAAGACTCATCAAACACCAAGGAAACACACTGCGGTTGTATGCTTGACAATGTGAAACTTAACCCATACTGGAAATTAGAGTCTGTTATTGTAGTGGCTCATATCCTCTCAAAACCCCTCAGGGTCTAATTCTGTTTACCTGGCACCAAGATGCTCGGAATACCCACACAGTAACTCTCACCTGAACAAACTCGTGCATTGCCCTGATTTATTTATTTATTCAGATTTTTGAAGCTGCTAAGAGGCTGAAACCATACCTCGCTGATTATTTCCACCTTCTCCCCAACGACCAACTGCAGTTCATCCTCGTTGAGAGGGCTGTAGGCAAACACCACTTCGCATGTCCGTACTTGTTTCATCCTTTTTGCTGGAGGGACAGAAGAATATTTTACAAAAGGCAAGCACAGCACGGCAGCTTTACTAAGGATTTTGACGCATACGTGTTCGGATGCTTCTTGGTTCCCTCTTGCTGTCCCCCTTCAAATAAACTGGCACCTCCTACAGAGACAGAAAAAAATAAATCACAGTGATGAATGCAGGTAATCACCATACGGTACCATTAGTGCGGTGCTTTTGGTCTTCGGACCTTTACAAAGTTGGCCGGGAAGATGCCTCGTTTGCCTTGCACCTCCCCCTCCAGCCAGCCGTCCTCGCTGGCCTTGGTGACGTTTTTGACTACATCTCCTGTCCGCACCGTGATCTCGTCCCCCATGGTGCCCTCAAAGTCAATCAGCACCAGAACCTCTGTGGCACAATCAACAAGTGAGGCAGAAGAACTCATTCTTTTGGGTTGCCTTAGTGATGTGTCCAGACATCGAGTGTCCAGTGACAAACCTTTTTTTTTTTTCCTGTATGCGGTGGAAGCCTGAAGCAAACGTCTGAATTGTTAAGGATCTTCGATAAATGAATCAGCCAATAAATTTCTTGGCTCAATTATAAACTGATATCTAAGATGTCATTTTGGCCATGCTTTATCTCACACACATTAAAACCAGCACACACACACACAAAGCTTGCATGCATACCTGTAATAATCCCACATTTGCCGCGTTTCACTTTTACTGGTGAGCTAAACTTTCAGTTTAATTATAACTATCTCACCAGTCTTTGTTTTTTTTCCAAACGATCAATTTAGATGTCACCGTTGTTCTGTCTTGTGTCTTAAGTTGGAAAAATCAGGCAAGACAAATCTAAATTGGCAACTTGTGTCATTCAAGACGAAGTACAGCTGATGATCATGAGTACCAAGTCAAAGTCAAATTTTAGCCAAGCGAGTCCCAATTCTGAAAATTGGCAACCCAAGTCGGACTCAAGTCAAGTCATGTGACTGGCCCCCTCACCTCAGTCAGAGGCAAGTGGCCACTGAGCTGAGAATTTTAGTGTCAGCATCAGATTTCAACTGGGATGCAGAGACACTGAAAGAGTCACAGAAAGGCATAAAAGTGAAACTTTTCAGTTCAGCTCTTTGCTAGGGAACAGCAAGTTGTGAAAAAAGTATTAAGACACTGAACAGTTGGAAAGTGCATTCTCAAGTTAAGTCAGTTGTAAGGTCAGTTATAAACTCACCTATTAAGATAAAAGTGCGTTTTAGGTTGAGACTGAAACTTTACCGGACTACCAAGATGTCAATCACTTTTTGGGAGTACAGTAAAATATATTATAACTAATGTATTTCCTTTTAATCATCCTAGAAATCTCTGTGATCTTAGAAAGCATGGTTATTAACGTAGACTGGTTAGAATCAAGTTTCCGAATAGCAAGTTGTTTTAACTTAGCAGTGAGTGTTTAGTGTGTTTATATCCCTGAAAAGTATATTTCACGTCTTTACATGAAAAAAGAAGAAGGCAGGCTCACCCATTGTGTCCGACATTGTCTCAGTCTGATGTTATCACAGAATAACAAAGCACTCGCGATCACCGTTGTCTGCGACCTTCTTCCTACTTGTCAAACATTAACAATCAGCAACGATTCCTGAGGCTTGTCATTGCAAGTTGAAGGTGAAAAGGAAAGAGGGTGGAGTGAATGGGAAGGAGGGAGGGACTGAAGTAGGGTCAGAAGCTACAGGCTGAGGAAAAACAGGTGGGGCAGGTTTATAATGGCACCGCTCAGCCAAGTCACCTCGTAAGTGTTTACCACCTTGTACACAAGGAGATGACGCACTGACAAAAACAGGGATTAGATGGAGGTGGCTGGGAAGTTTTGGGCACAAATTAATCTTGTTGGACATCTTCAGTTACTGGATGCATTTCTCAGAGGAAGTCGAAGTACATGCTGATAAAATGAAAAGAAATCTTGAGGCAACTGGAAAGCAGAACTGAGTGACATAAGAAAGAATTGTCACATGGCAAAGAAGGTGGTGTGGGGGGGCAGTTCAAATACCATGTTGACATGACTGAAGAGGAACATGTTTAATTACTTCATATTTGCATCTCCTGTGAGGCTTAGGGCTACGACTGCTAATCAGTCAAGAGAATCTATACCTGCAATAGGCACAATACATAGTGTAATTACGTAGCCATTCGTTGGCATCTGGAACCTTGACAAACATACACTGTCAGATTAAAAGTGCTAAATTTGTACCTTTGAGGGTCCACTGGTTTATCCAGGGGAAGTACTCTCAACGGTACACATATTGTACCCTTAAAATCTAGGGAAAAGATGTTACATTCCTTGAGCTAGCAGTAATCAACAAATGTTTTGCCAACAAACACATTTATCTCTATTTAGAACCGATTTGGGATGAGGGGATTAACACTGGGTATGGAAAAGGATGGAGTGACCATGAAAGTTCACACACAAGTCAACAAATTCAGCTTTGCATGTAATACCACGGACCAGAAACACCAATCAGAGCCTTCCATACCCCTCCCAATGTTATGAACTTTTGAAAGATGTGGGGCGGCAAGACTTAGAGTGGCACAGAATCAGGATTGCCAGTGAAATGAAGAAACAAAAATCATCAGATCAAATATTTTCTCCTGGAAACCCACTTTACTCCCAGATTACAAAAACATGCATCCCAGGTTAATTGAAGACTAAATGGACGTTTCTGACCTGTCAATCACTCGTACAATAATAGCCAATCAGATTGCCGCATTGTTTTAACCCCTGCCTTGACACGTCCCTCTCGCCATATTGTCCCACAAGCAATGCTGGTTGTCAGTAGCGTGCGCTTGGAAAAGTTAATGTTACGAAGAAAATGGTCCTGAGATGCGCTTGGGGAACGTGGAATCCTGATGAAAGATATCCTGCTCGGTTACAAGGGGCCCGCTTGATTCATTTTCCAAAGCCTAAAACACAGTTAACTAAGTGTATACGATGGATTAAGGCTAGTGGAAGACCTCACGTACAATTCAGTGTGAAAAATATCAACAAACACAAGGCTGTATGTTCAAAGGTAAATGAGGGAGAAGTATCTTCTCTGAGTTTGACTTCATTATCATCACGGCTTTATACATTGCAGGAGAACAACTTTCACTTTGTTAGTGTATCACTGACCTGCTGAATGAAGTGTGTATTCTTTAATGCCGAAGAGTCGGGTTGGTGATACGTAAATACGCGATGTCATGCAAGAGAAATATCTATATGCCTATTTGTATCACATCCGACATTTTTCAGATAGAGCAACGGATTCCATGACGGGCCAAGTCAAATGAATACACCCACTCACTTATAAAGACTACAATGATATTACTCATGATGTTTCCAAGTAAAAAGTACTCACTCTGCTTTACATGCGCAATACGATTCCACTATTTTATCCTGTTGGATTTCAATATGAAGTTTGTGAGGCGTCACATGTTTTTGCACTGATCGCCAACATTTTGCTGTAACTCCGACATTGCGTCCTGCTCCGTCTAAATCTTTATTCCATGTACATATTGCGTGAAATATTTGAGACCGCTCTGTAGAACTCTCTTGGACAAGTCTGACGCATTTGGCAAAAAACATACCCCAATATTATCTGGAATATGCGGTAGAGAATCGACTTCAAACATGTTCTGTTCAGTTGCCACTTTGGAAGCTTGTGAGACATGGGTAAGGGAGCGGAGATTAAGATTGCTATCGGAAAGGTCCCTTGCCCATGGGTGTGAATGTGAGAGCGAATAGTGGTTTGTTTATATGTGCTCTGCAATTTGCTGGATGGATGGATGGATTGTCTTCCGCGTGCTCACAATGGTAAGGTAAGGTACAATGTTACCAATGTCATATTTCAACATTGGCTACCAAAAATGCTGGTACCTGGTTGATCCTCTGGTAGAACCTCTTCCCTTGCTTCATTGTCCATTTAGGGAGAACTGGGTTTTGCCTTAAAGCAAACCTTTGGCACAGCATTGGTAAAACTCTCTTTAATGTGCTGACGTAAGTTTACTGATGGTGTGTGGATCCTACCAATTTCATCACACAACTGGAAAAAGCAAGGAAGTCACTAAACTTCACCACAACATTCATGCTGAAAGACAATAGAAGCATTTCAACAGTTTTGTTCTTGTCCCTCAATAGTCTGCTAGGGAACGATGTATAGTCCAGAGCATCTACCTACACTGACTCAAAATTGTTGCAAAACATTGGATTGTCTGGCTCTCTTAATTCCAAAATTCTCTTACTCCTGAGGACCTCATCTAAACTAACCAAAGGTGCACACTCATCTTTGTATTTCCTTTTACAGTGTATGAACTTCCTTACCATAGTTACAAGTCACTAGTATGACATCACCCATTGTTTTATTGATAAATATTTTAAGGGCCTGGGCATTGTGTTCTTTTCCACCAAGTGCAATGCAATAGTTCACTTGGAGTTGTCATGGTGCTGTTTTGGATAGGAATGGGGATTAGACTATGGCTGGGTTTACCCTGCACAATTCTGATATTTTTTTTTTTAATCTCAGATGGCCCGATTAGTAAATGTTTCATGGGAATATAACAGACCACCCCCACGGAATTAGATATCTTGAGATCGTAATCACTTGTTTCCAAATGTGTACATAACAACATAGTCCACTTAATTGCTTCATACATAATTAATCAACAATCAATTGTATGCAGTAAACTCTTTACAATCGATTAACTGTGACAGTCGAGCCTCATCTGGTTTGTTTTCAGGGTATGGAACCCCCGAACATACACTTGATTGGTCCCCAAATGGATTCCATCAAAATTGTCCTTGATTTTTTTGTTGTTGTTGTTGTTGTGAATCAAAGAGATGATGCAATTACGAGACACGAATTAAACTCTGTTGTCATCAATGTTCCATTTAATTAAACAGTCTTTAAGAGCACAAGAAACACCCATGAAACAACGATTATGATCGACCCAGCGTAACACAAGCAGGCACAGCAGGTGAACACAAATACTGCATACTTTCACTTTTACACACAGAGTAACTGAACTCTATGCTATTTGTCCCAACTTTTTAATAATCTTTAAAAGTTCTTATAAATACCACTATCTTATTTCATGTGTACACTCTGTTTATACTATGGAGGCCAGATGTACGCAAGGTGTAAACAATTCTCTGTGTTTTTAAGATACTTCAGCAAAGGAAACTACAAATTCTGTTAAACATTCTTACAGTTTCTGTAGTATAAAAAAAGGTGGAAGGATATTTTGACATATTAGCACACAATGTCACGCTAACTGGTTTGAGGACTGTTTATAGGCACAAATTATACCTTAAATGTAAATCCTGCTGAATGAACACAAAACTTCGAACTAATTTTATATATAGATACATATGCACATGAATTGTTTTGCCCAAGACAGCTTGCTAAAGTTCCTATTGTGAACAACACAAATTCAAAATGTGAACAGCCTTGTAAAATTTCAGGTAGTTTGCTTTAAAATTAGATACCGTAAATCTGATAGATGACCTCATCTTTTGATGACCTTTTACAGTTTGGTCCGTTTTTCAGATCAAGGTCAACAGTATCCTTGAGTGCCTTTGAATCCCAAGGTGACAACTACAACTACGAAAAAAAAAAAGTCAATTTCAATAGTTTCAGTTACAAATGTGACTTTTAAAAAATTCATCAGCGATTTTGGGAAGCAGAGTGGTAAGCTCTCAAGGAGAGCATGACCTTTTTTCTGGACAAAACACTATTAGAAGCGTTCACTTTCGACCTCAATTGTAATATTTGTCTCAAGAAATTGTAGCCTTTTTTCCCTATTTTAAAAGCATTATTCTTGGCTGCTCCTCGTATGTGTACGTGGATATTAGATTTTTTTTTTCTTCACCTAGATTTGAGCCTTTATGTGTTGACATATAAAACCAATCTGCCCAATCAGTAGTGCTGGCGGACTTCCCTTAAAATCCATCCATTTTCTGTGCCGCTTATCTTCACAAGGGTCACGGGAGTGCCGGAGCCCATCCCAGCTATCTTTGGGTAGGAGGCGGGGTACACCCTGAACAGGTCTGCACCCAATCGCAGGGCACATAGAGACAAACAACCAGTCACAGTCACAATCACACATAAGAGCAATTTAGGGTCCCCAATTTATGCACGTTTTTGGGGGGATGTGGGAGGAAACCGGAGTGCCAAGAGAAAACCCACGCAGGCACAGGAAGAACATGCAAACTCCACATAGACAGGGCCGGAATTTAAACCCTGGTCCTCAGAACTGTGAAGCCAACATTCTAGCCCACCGTGGTGGCTTGTCTTAAAATATATTTGGGAATTTCTTCAACCAATCAAATTTCAAATTCACGTCAGAGGAAACTGCCGCCCAATAATGCCAGCATTGACCTCAGACCTCTGATTGATTGGTCAGAGAAAGCCAGATTTTACTAGCAAAGCATGATCTGAACATCTGAGTGATCTGAATTGAATTAAACACGTAGTAAAAGGTGGATTAGGTCATGTAGGTTCCCCATTGAAGGCTCGCCACTGCTTGAAACCCAACCACGAGTACAAGAAGCACTTTTTTTTTTTTCCAGAGCTCATGCAGGCATTTGGCTTGAAACACCTCAAGTCAGTTTGAAAAGTTGAAGGTAAAAATGTGATATTTTTTTTTCTTTACTCAAAAACGTCTTTCAGTCATTTCTTAAAGCATGGTTATAACTAGAGAAGGTACAGTATGTGAAATAGTAGTCCGCTGTTTCATGACTCAAAAGTAACATTTCGTAAGCAGTTACATCTATGTTTGTCAAATATTCAAGTGGATACATATCAGATCCATGAAGAAAACGATCTATGAATGTGTTGACGCTCAATTGTTTCAGTCTTTCTGGTCCTGTTCCAGCTGGTCTTCCCGCATGCCGTTGACCAGGAAGTTATCTTGGGCCCACGTGATGTTCGGGCCCCCACCATTGGTTTTTCGTATAAGAAACCTTGCCCGTCCACGTGAGAAGCCGCCCCCGCCACGTCCGCGCCCTTCTTGATTTTCCGTCCAATTGCTTGCTTCGACCTCGCTGTCTCGATCATCATGCTAGGTCAACAGATGGAAATACATAGCAACACATAATAACTATAAATAAATTGACAAGAAAGTTGAGGTGAACATGGGAAGGAATGTGTCCTACCAAGTAGTATTTTCTGTTCTTTGGGGGAGATCCCTGATCACAGTCTTGGTTCGTGGGTGCTACTGGCAGGTCTGGATTGCAGTCTGCCTGGTAGTTGCCCCTCTTCCAGCCCCTTCCGCGAAATCGGACTTGCTGCAAGAGAAACACAGTTGCTCAAGCTCAGAGATGTGACACTTTCACGCCGATGAATCGATTTTATTGTTTACAGTGTCCGGCTATCCATTGTCCAACCTCACGTTAAACACAACCGGGTGGAAGAAGTAAGTGCATAGTATTAACACTGTCTATCCTCTGTCCTGGCATTGCAGAATTCCCTTGCACACAGGAGTATTTTGAAATGGCAATCATAAACCGATTCTTTTTCAGAACATGTTGCCAGTAATTCAATTCCTGGGAATACATTTTTTGCATGCCTGTAAATTCTACCGATCAACTCTTCTTGGGAAAAAAAGAACCAGTGCTTTAACCTGGACTCAATGTTGGTGTGGCCACTCAAAGTGCCTCGTTCTGGGACGTGACTGGGCTCATGTGAAAGGAAAAATGATGGCGGAGCTGGGAGCAGAACAAAAATAGGGGTCAGCCGTCTCTGTGGGGTTGTCATTGGCGAGGCTGTTCCTTACAGAGGTGATTCTGGGGAGGCCCTCCTACCGTGGCAGTTACTATGAATTGGGTTTCTATAACCATTCAAGAGGGATTTCACAAAACCAGGTAAGATCTGTTGTTTTTTCCAGAACTAATCCCAGAAAAAAAAAAAAAAAACACTTTGAATGTCATTGGCATTTGCTTTCTCAATATGGGATTTATTTAATTGTTTTAATGTATCAGATTTTATTTCAAGGCCACATCACTCAGCCCACAGTGGAGAACAAACAAATGGAACTTACGAATCCTCTCCACGCCGTTTCTTTCGCTGCAGTTGTCTCAGTCGGAGCCAGCCGTGCCCTGTTAAAGCCATCGTTTTTTAGCTCAGGCTTGGGCAAATCATCCATTTGGGACTTGGAGGACGACGACGACGACGACCTGGAGCGAGAGCACTTGCTTTCACTGATCCTATAAGTGAAATGATGTTTGTGCATTACCATCAGTATTCTGCAATTCTATTGGACAATCGTAAAAGGAGAGGGCAGTTGCACATACTTTGATTTCTTTGAGAAATTTTCCTCAGAACTCTCTCGACGAGTGTCTGGAGAATTCCTGAGCCCATCATGTTCGTAATCTATTTCACGGCTGGAATATCTCTTACGCCGTTCGATATCCAAGCGCAGGTCCATCGGGTCGCTCTTTGTTTTTACCTCGACGTCCTGAGCGATGCAAAACAGAACACAGTGTCGTGGACAGACTTTGGATTAGCATGCAAATCATGTTAAGTCTCCCAAGATGGTTTGTAAACTAAACAGCAGCGTGTGCGGGAACGAGAGCAGGGTAACAGCACAAGTTTGAATCCAGCTCAACTATCCAGTAAAATCAGTCATCAGTTTAACTTGTTTTTGAGTGCAATACGAGACCATATTTTTTACATCAATGGTCTTCATTCAAAGCTCGGCATGAACAATGGTGCTTTCAGGTCCTCGTGGGAAGGAATTAAACTTTTCAAAAGCTCTGGCATGTACTACCCAAAGATCTCCTTACAAGTTGGAGTCATAATGAAATATATTCTCTATTTAGGACAATTCAAAGGAGTCACTCAAAATTTGTAATTGGTCTGAAATCACTGTATACAAGATCAGCAACCAACATTGAGGTTGAAGTTGTAAATAATATCCATGCAGTGGTATAAAAATAACCATTCTAGTGCAAAAATCTCTAGTTAGACTTGATCTATTTCGTTAAATGGTATAGGTTACTCCTGAATGCAGTTCTAAGCAGAGTTGCAATTTCTTGCTGTTTCGGTAATTTCCTTGGTTTTTGATACTTACAAAAGCAATTAATCCCTCGAACATCTTGGGCACAGCGGCATCCACGTTTTGACTTTTTATCCTATTCATTTGCCTCAGGTCAGGCTCGTGCCAACACATTAACCGACTCACACAGAAAGTCAAAATGCCACATTGTCATTCATTCATGGGAGGGCGAGCACTCTAAAGGCATCCGGCTGGCTCACTGGTTTGCCGTTTGGTTTTGTTTGCCCCCGTTTATACGTCATAGTGCAAAATATTCAGTCACCTTGTTAGTGCCATCCTCTGAGCTTTTCATTGCCTCAAAAACCTGAGAGTGTTTCTTAAAAGCACTTGGTGATACGTCAATTCTCCTGCAAAGGAAGACAACGAAAGCATTAAGGCGACGTGCAGTCTGGTTTGTTGGCCACACTCAGCTACGGTGACAACGTCGGACAGGACAATGAAGAATGTAGAAGTGACCTCCACCCAGAAAGAAAACAAACAAAAGTTCAGGTAGGACAGTGGAGCAAAAATACCTGAAGGCCGTTTTTAAAATAGGATGTGAAGCCACAGCACACTGAAGGGTAAGAGTTGTTCACTCATGAGGGCAACTCTACCTGTGAATCTCTGGGCTTTTTCTCAGCTTCATACTCTCCTTCTCTGCAGCTTGTCTTTGGTACACAGTGAATCGCTCGTTAAGAGTCATTCGGGGTGACGCAAAGTGCTGAGCTGCGTGAAGAGTGAAGGTGTTAGTCTCTCTTTTTCCATCCACGTGTGATTCTATTCATCAAATATGCAACACTACTGTTGGTTTTTCGAAAATACTGCATGTGTAGCGACCCACACTGTTTTGCATTGACCCTTGAATGAATGATTTTTTTTTTTTTTTTTTTTACACTGCATGTAAAAGTGTCTGTGCACAGGAGAATCCGAGGGTCGCAACAAACAAGGTTTTAAAGCTCGTACGATGCAGGACAGCACCTACTGTGTGTGAAGGGGAATTCTAACAAGTTTAACACCTGAAACTCATTTCTCACACCCCGTTGTGCTGAAAGTAATCACAAACAAATTGTTAGCTTGTGTCTTGACATGTTGATGTGAGAAAGTGCACCCTAAGTGCAGATAAACACGCAAGTTTCCATTGCACACAGAATTTTGAGGGGTCTATCTTTGTGTAAAAGAGATTATGGTGACAAATTGGTTGATAATGGACTACGGAGAAAAATGACATGTATCAACAGGTTCTTGCTTGAATTGAAAGTGATGGATCCAACTTCAGTCCACCCAAAACCCATCTGAACTCACCTCTGATGTGGTGCAGGATGGCCACAATGTGCTGAGCAAACAGCTCGGAGGGAGTTTTCTGCATTGGAGCAGCTTGAACATGTTGAAAGATAGAGCGGAACTCCTGGCCCCTCTTTGAAGATTGCACCAGGTCCTGAGACAACTGTCGCTCCTGAGCTAAAATTTCTGAAGTGCTGAAAACGGAGGAAATGATTAAGGCTAGTAAAAACCCATGATACAGGATAAGATTCATAACATATGAGTGTCGGAACAAGAAAACCAGCGCTTACCCTATCAAGCTGTCTCTGAGGAAATCCATTCTTACATTAATCTTGGTCTCCGGTTTTCTCAAGGACAACAGTGATGAGTCCTCTGCAGTCAGCGTAAACATTTCCCTGTCAGAGTTCCGCCTCAGAATGGAGGCAGACTCTGACATTTTCCTGGGTTTGCAAGCCAACTTTTCAAAAGTGCCCACCATTTGCCCCCGAGCGACAGCAGCTGATTTATCAACGGAGTACATCTCCTCTCCCAGGGCGTCAGGTTCGTCCTGTGCAGAGGCCACATTTTGCCATCTGTCATAGCACTCCTCAAATAGCTCTCTGGCCGGATGGACAACCTTTGGATGAGAGTTTTCAACATCCCCGTTGTGCCTTTCTTTTTTAAGAGACTTTGAATGAGGCTTGGGGATCATCTCTTCCTCCATCTCATCAGACAGAGAAGGAGAATCCTTCAGCAAATGGTTTAAAGGCACTTTGCCATTTAGCTTTGATGAAACCTCAGTGCCAGCTGCAGGCGCTGGACCGTTTATATTGACTTGATCCTCCTTTACAGGATCTGCCTCCGTTCTCCTGTTTTCCCAAGTGGGTTTGGATTTTTTATTGTGCTCCTTCCAAAACCTAAACAAAGATAAAGAGACATAGCTAGAATGCAATTCCAGTTCTAACAAATTCACCTGCATGCAAAGAGGTTCTCGCAAAAGTAAAAGTGAAATGCGTCTTACTTTCTGAAAGCAATGGAGATAGCCATTTTATCTCCATCCAAACATTCTTCACTCTTGAAGACGTCAAGGCTGGAAAGCATTTGGTTTAGCGCTTCCTGTGATAACGTTTTTGTAGAAGGTGCATTAGACATTGTCTCCCACAAGGAGGCACCATTGCTGGTGTCTTTCATGGTTTGCGGTGAGGTGCCAGGCTGGTTTGAGTTTTGGCTGTTTTGAACAGTGACAGCATGATTTTCTGGACTGGCTTTCTTTGGACTACTGTTGCATTCCATCAAGACTTGCCAGCCCTCCTGAGTTGTCCCACTGTTTTGAGCCTCATGGGCATCTCCCACCTCTGTTTCCTCTCCATCTGTCCCTTCTTTCTGGACCTCCTTGGAGCCCAAGAGCTCCTCCTTAACATTGTTGGAACTCTGATTAGCCACCAATGGGGCTTTGGGAGGAGAACCACGAGGGGAAGCGTTAGAATGCTGGGATTTCCTGGATAATGGAGAAAGGGATCGGTCAGAGTGGCGGGAGTGTCCGGGAGGAGGGGGGCTTCCGGAGAACTTGTGAATGTAGGGTCGCCCTCGAGACTGGTTTTGTTGCTGCTGCTTGTGGGGGTTCTGTTTGTGATTTTTCCAGTTGTTACGGAAATTATTGTTGTTATTGTAGCCTCTCCCACCACCACCGCCGCCACCACCGCGCTGGTATCGTCCGCGGGAGAAATAGCCCCGTCCTCTGCCTCGGAAGTTGTACGGCCTCCGGAAGCCGCGGTGGTAGCCCCGGAACTCCCGGCTGTTTTGGTATTTCTTGTCCCGGTTATACAGTGGAGACTGAGATCTTGATCTGGACCGTGAACGAGACCTAGAGCTAGAAGGAAAGGAATATCACATATCAAATCTAGTTCTCATCGGTACACCTGACCTGGTATAAAGAAGATCCCAAAAATCTCTTTGCTTTTAAAGTGATTTGGGCAATAGTGGGAAATAACAAAAGTATAAATGTTGTGTTATTGTACTTAAGTAGATTCTTCACATATCTGTACTTGTGTGTTTATTTTTTCTGATGACTTTCTACTTCGACTTCATTTCAAAAACAATATATGTACCTTCTACGCTTTACTTGGTCATTATTTTTTTCAACTTCCCCAGATGATAACAGGAATTAAAAAAAAAAATACCAATGAAGAGAGGTAAAATGAACTGTGGTTGGGATCTTGATTGATTGACAAAGATCAAAGATTGGGTGGGGGAAGACCGAGCTCTTGAAATTTATAAACTGGAATGTGAACCAGGGAGCATTAACAACGAAGAGACAACAGTTTCAAAGAAGATATTCCACATTCAGGGCGTTGCTCAAGAGAATTGTTTGATTGACTGATTGATTCCAAGAAAAGAATGATGTGTGGAGACTGTGTCTTGTGACAGCCTAAAAAGGAAAGGCTTCTGCCATTTGAAAATAAAAAGAAAAATCTCTAATCTAAAAAAAAAAAAAATCCTACACAGGTATGGTGTATTTTTTTTTTTTTTGTTATTGTTAGCTAATTTAGCATTTTATTTTACAAGCTGTGCCCAACACTGTATAAGTTAATGAAATAAGGACATTTTTTTCACACATCAAGTATATCAAAAATGTTATATACACAACAGATTTTGTTTAAACTTGTACATTTTGTTTTACTTTCACTCAAAGTAAAACAAAGTAAAGCAAGTATGGAGTCATTTTTTACAGAAGTACCTGTAATCTGACCAAAGTATAAAGTGAGACCTTTTGCCACTTCAGAATTTGGTTGACATTTGGTTTCAGGGGAGTTTATGAAGTTCAGAGAGTTTGCATGATAGAGCAGAGCTGTTTAAAGACCGAGACCCAAGACTTTGGTTCCAAATGTGGGTTTCTGGCAGATTCTCATCTCATTGTTTATTCAGTCTCCGCCACATTAGGCAGCAAAGACCCATAAAATCGTCTCCTCCAAATTCAGTATCGTCTCATCTCCTTGCCCATGGAGCTGTAATTTTATGTATAGTTCCAGTTTACTTCTCCCCAAATACTATGCAGATGTTAAAAAGATTTTTAAGTAGGTGTCCAAACACTCAGTTCAGTAGTCCTAGATGCACAAAAGGCAGAACTTTCCACCCTGTAGTGATCCAAAAATCCACATGATGGCTCTAGTGGTCTTCTTTTGTGTACCACTCTAGCTTCAACATAAAATACACAGGACTGTTTAGTTTATCGCCATGATCCTATAGTATTATTTTGTTTACATTTGAATATTTGTGTGGGTACCACATTTTGGACCTCCCCACTGCTACATTTGATGTTATCGATGTTCCACATCCGGTGTAGACATTAACGTATTATGTTAGAGGATTTTCTGTAGACATCAACACTTGATGTTTTTAAGTTTTCCCCTCCCAGACTTTATAATGCATATTTCGCTCTTATTTCCACCAAGAATAGAAACATTACACAAAACTGCACTCTCCAAACCAACTAAGCCTTCAATATGCCAAAATACACGTACATGCACTCAACAGACTCCAGCATAAAGGGCATAACATATATTAAAGAAGTTTTAAAACTTGCTAAGAAAGCAAAAAAAAACCAAAAAACTCACCGTGTCTTTTTTTTCATTGGAATACCGAGCGATTCGAAAGGCAGCTGACTGAGCTGCTCTGTACACTTAATGAGGGCGAGTTGTGCTTACGCTCCAGCTTTTTCTCTTGGGCCAAACAGAAGAGGAGGAGGGCTGTGCTTAAATCTCGTTTGAGTCTATACTTGCCAGTCATGAGCGCTTACTAATGAGTACAGCGATGATTAATAGCAAGATCAGTTGGGAAAAGTTTTTTTTTTTTTTTTTTTTAGAATGTTGTCAACCTAGGCAGAAACACAACAGAACCATTCAATACAAGTCGTGCATGTTGGTGAGATCTACCTGTAACGATGTCTCCTGGAGCGAGATCGTGAATGACTTCTCCGGGACTGCGAGGTGGACCGGGATCTGGAGCGTGAACGGGACTGGGATCTCAAGGGGCTGGGAGACCGGGAGGCTGATCTCGTGGCTCTGGACATCCCCGTTGGCAGGCTGCGAACCAAAAACTTTCATAGAACAAGAAAATATTCCATTCCGGTCGTGTTTTTTAAAAAGGCAAACATGCAAAAACTACTACGACCATGTAGTTGCACACCATGAACGGGAGCATTGCTGTTCTCGGATTAAATTATTCAATTATCAACATGAGTTAAGTCGTTCCAGAAACAAACTTCTAAATGAGAATAAAAGGTCAAAAGAAAAAAAGAACAGAGTGAAGCAGCAGCACCTTCCAAAGAGGGAAGAAGGAAATGTATAGTAGCGATAGCATCAAACATGAGCTGTTTTTATCCAGGCACTTCTCCTCATTTGCATAAAGGGCTAGACTTTCCTTGGTCATCTGACTACCACACTTCACAACACCATTGTCTTAGCTGCACAAAATTGCACAGTAATTTACACCACGTCCAAAAACTGAAAATGTTGGTCCCTCCACAGCCTCTTATTTCTTTGTCATCATAAATCTGAATCTGAATTCCGAAGCCCCAAAATACTAACCTGGCTGGACATTGTAAAGGTAATGCCAAATATACCCAACATAAGAATTTTTGCTTCAGTTTGTTACATGTGACAGTGGTATTCATTTTAACAAAATTCCAAATTAAACATGGCTGCCAAATGTGGGCAACTCCAGTGAAATCACTTGAATTGAGTTGACTTGTCTTGCCAGTTTTATGACTTGGTTGCCAAATACTGTAGTTAAAGGGGAAATCCAGTGGTTTGCACGAACAATGTATCCAATAGGTCATGTAATATGTACTATAATTTGACAATGTGATGTTAAATCCTCTCTCATTTATTAGTGTTTTGAGAAGATCTTTTATTGACAGTTACGAATTCTCAGGGGCGCTGCCATTTTTTGCGTGTCACATGACTTACGTGCGCGAATGTGACGTGTAAGGTGCCACACAAAAGGCTCGATTACATTTTGCCCACCCCTGATTTCTCGGTTCTATCCTCATCTGATGAAGAAACAGCTGAATCAGTTGATCGGGAAGACGGATAAATACTTCCATCCGGCGAAGCTCGGACGCCGAAGCCCGGGTCACGGCCTCTGCCGGACGCCAAAGCTCAGCTCGAGGCCTCCGGCAGACGCCGAAGCTCGGCTCACGGCCAGCCGCCAGAGCTCACCTGTCAGACTCCGCATCTTTCCCGTCCAAAGAACCATCCATGTCTGCCGGCCCGGAGCTCTGGAGGCCTTTGTTTATGCACGTAACGTCCCGCATGCAGGCTTCCGAGTAGACGTCATTCGGCCCAAAGAACCATCCGAATATTCAACATTATTTACAGCCACAGTTTCAAATCTGTATTCCTGTGTCTTCCTGATCAACTGATACTACTATTTCTTTATCAGATGAGGATAAATCAGAGAAATCAGCGCTGGGCACAATGTAATCGAGCCTTTGCAGCACCTTACACGTCACATTGGCGCACGGAAGTCATGTGGCTCGCGAAAATGGCAGCGGCCCTGAAAATTTGTAATTGTTGATTAAAATCTTCTCAAAACACTATTAAATGAGAGAGGATTTAACATCACATTGTCAAAATAAGGGTACGTATTACATGACCTATTGGATACATTTTTCATGCAAAGCACTGGATTTCCCCTTTAAGAAAGACATGACTTGACTTCATACTACGGTAGTCAAGAGACTTGACTTGAGTTTTGACTTGTACTGCATGATTTGACAAGTCATCCTCTTTTGAATTGGAAACCTGCATTTTGATTAAAACAGTTTCCCTTCTTTTGAAAGAAAAAAGGAAATTCTTTTGGAGGGAGGGGGGGGTTCATTTGAGTCAACCTGTGAATAAAGTCTGGGCGCTTGCCAGGGTGAGGTAGCCACCTGCATGAACATCAATGAAGGGAGCTTCAAATATAATGACATTTTGATTTAAGCAATATGTCAATGAAGTTTGCAAAAAGAGGACAGCAAACCTGCAAGGTCTTATGAAAGACACAATAACAACTGATTCTGATTCTGATATCATACTTCATCCGTTATGACAAAACCCACAAAGACAGGTAAGCTAAATTAAACAGTTTAGCTAGCTGGTCAAACATTAAGTATCATACGCTTGGTTAGGAATGAGGAAATCTAAAAATGATGTGATTGTGAATGTTTTAGAATTGATAAGTATCATAACTGAGGGTGGGATGGATTATGTTAATTGTCAGAACCTTTCCTTTCAGTTCATTGGCTCACAAACCATCTTTTCTCTCTCTCTCTCTCTCTCTCTCTCTCTCTCTCTCTCTTTCTCTCTGTCTCTCTCATCTCCTCACTCTCGGTGCAGAAAGTATCACTTTAAATAGAATGCCAACCGCTGGATGCACAAATGAAGTTGTGGAGATTCAAAAATTAAAACAGTGTGGAGATGTTTGCAGGCATGACAAAAGAGTTGGCACGAGGAGACGCCAGGTGCGTTCTAGGTCTGCTTTAATCACTGCTGAGATCCCTTGCATTACAAAATTATCCATCCATCCATTTTCTTCACCGCTTATCCACACGAGGGTCGCGGGGAGTGCTGGAGCCAATCCCAGCTGTTAACGGGCAGGAGGCAGGGTACACCCTGAACTGGTTGCCAGCCAGTTGCAGGGCACATAGAAAAAAAAACAACCATTCACACGGGTAAGTTAAAGTTTTCACTTACTGCATGTCTTTGGGATGTGGGAGGAAACCGCAGTGATCAGAGAAAACCCATGCAAGCACAGGGAGAACATGCAACCTCCACACGGGAGGGGCTGGGATTTGAACCCCTCTAACCAGTTAACCACCATTCCCACAATATACTGATGGATTAACAATAAATAAATAAATAACTGAATTGAACTTTTGTTATTTTGCACTTCAAAAGTGTCATTTGTATGAATATGTTAATTATTGCTCTTAGTTTTCATTGTTTTCTAATCTATTTTTTCATTTAGTCTATTCAAATGGAGAATGTGCCTATTTTTAAGGTAAGCAGTGGTCATGTTTCAATATAATATCGAGATTTTTGTTATTGGTTGTATTGGAGTTACTTTTCAGGATTTCTTCATATAATAATTTCTTATTATTGAACTCAATTGTAGTGCATATTTGAAGTTACTTTATGTACGTCCCAATAAATAAATCTGGCTGAGTGATTTCATTCAAGTAGAGAACAGAGGAGGAATGCATTTGTCCACGTTACTTTTTTTAAGGATGGCAACATATTTACAGTATGTGTTATTTATTCTCTTTATTTACGACTCTCTTTCATTCTCCATTAGCCCATGAGGTACACATCTACTGTATATTTGACTCAGTTTTTGTTGTTCTCTTCAGAAGTGTGGGCATTACACGGCCGTCACTATAAAGGACACAGCATAGTTTGTTCAGAAATTAAATTGAGTTCAATTGAAATTGAAATTGAAAAATAACTTTCAAACAATTCAATCAATCAGAAATCCAGTTTTTTTAATTAACTTTTAGAATGTGTGAAAAAATCTAAATTGTGAAAAGAAAAGAAATGTGGGTGACTTGACTTGGAACTTGCCGAAACCAAACAATGACTTGGCTTCTTGAAATTTTGTGTTAAGTGGACTTGACTTTGAATGTTTTTCCCACAGTGACTTGGGACTTGAAGGTTATGACATGAGACTTGCACATATGTATCTTACTCCTTCCCACCTCTGGCATCAACAATAATGGTCTCAAGCTGCCCAAGGATAGTGGAACACCCAAATGACAAAAAACTGTAGATATCTGGCATAGTTCTGATGGCCACGAGGGATCAAATCACCCAGGTAATCTTTGTGGACGTTAGCGCAAACAAAGTGACCATCCGCATAGGACTGAGATTTCAAAAGTGGTGCACCCTATCGCATTGGTGGTCCCAGTGTATACAGTATGTCCTTGCTACTATTTTGGAAAGTATCTGAAAGTGATCCGTTTTCACTCCTCCTCCGCCCCCTCCTTCTTGTCCTCAGTAAGCGCTTCGAGCTCTCCCTGTTCCTGGCACTTTGTTGTCATTGGCTTTCGGTGAGCAATTTCCTCAAGGCTCCAGCCTCAACCGAGGATCCACTGAGCTTAGCCTGCATATTTCAACAGCGTGGCATTCATGTTTTCCTTTCTGTAGTAAAATGGTGGACTCTTGTTCTTCTTTACATATCAGAGCCCCCTTGAAGATGTTGACTCGCACAACAGCAGTTTAGCTGAAACATCTGGACTACATTCAAAAGGATGTGTAAAACAGGGAGAGATGAAAGATAAGCTGTCTCTCTCAAACTGCCTTTGAACTGCCAGGTACTGTCTAACATTTAGAACTCTTTTAGCCATACTCTCCGTTTAGCGCTGGTTAATACTGTCGCCTCACAGCAAGAAAGTTACAGGTTCAAATCTGCATCAACTCTGGCATTTATCTCTCTGGGTACTGCGGCAACTCCTACATTCTGGCAACATGTGCATTTTGTTGTCAATGTGACAATCGAGCAATGGTATGAGCGCTGCCATCTGTTCATGGGATTCCCTTTTAACATTGCCTGTATAAGTCTCCATTTTTCAAGTTTTTCTTGTACAGACATGGAATTGGGACAGCGAAGTCCTCCCGTGCATACATTTCCTCACGTATATTACATCTTCAGAGATACTATTGGAACTATAACAGAGGTGAAGGCCTGTGCATAAGAAAATCCTAGACTTGAAGTGTGGATTCTATATTTTTTGCAAACCTGTTCTGTTTCATCTGCCCAGGGCATCCAATTACCACATTTTACACTGCATTTTCTGCTGTTTTTCTATGAACAGTACTGACATGTACCGGTAATTACTTGGTGGTGGTGGGGTGTAATTCTGCTAATATTTTGCCTTCTGATATGGTTTATCCAGCCTGTAACTGGCTGTGTGGAATAAAGCACCCCTGGAATAGGGGTATGAAGTTTCATACTCGTTTCATCTTATGCACTCCACTCTATCCAGTGTGTACCATTTGGGATGATTACATTAGTGGGGTTGCGTAAGTGAAGAAACGGGTCCAAGCAGGTTGGAACAGCTGGCGAAAGGTGTCTGGTGTGTTATGTGACAGAAGAGTGTCTGCTAGGATGAAGGGCAAAGTTTACAAAACAGTGGTGAGGCCGGCCATGATGTACGGATTAGAGACGGTGGCACTGAAGAAACAACAGGAAGCTGAACTGGAGGTGGCAGAAATGAAGATGTTGAGGTTCTCGCTCGGAGTGACCAGGTTGGATAGGATTAGAAATGAGCTCATTAGAGGGACAGCCAAAGCTGGATGTTTTGGAGACAAGATTCGAGAGAACAGACTTCGATGGTTTGGACATGTTCAGAGGCGAGAGAGTGAGTATATTGGTAGAAGGATGCTGAGGATGGAGCTGCCAGGCAAAAGAGCGAGAGGAAGACCAAAGAGAAGGTTTATGGATGTGGTGAGGGAAGACATGAGGGCAGTTGGGGTTAGAGAGGAAGATGCAGGAGATAGGCTAAGATGGCAAAAGATGACACGCTGTGGCAACCCCTAACGGGACAAGCCGAAAGGAAAAGAAGAAGAAGACATTAGTGGGGTTGCGTCAGGAAGGGCATCTGGCGTAAAAAGGTGTGCCAAACAAATATGAGCGTTCATCTGAGATGTCACACTGTGGCGACCCCTAACGGAACAACCCGAAAGAAACTTACATTGCCTGGGCAAGCTGGCATTTTTCTGATGTATGTACTATATAAAAGGCACTGACATGGAATGAGAGGGACAACGTCATTCCTATACCTGTGTCTGCTTTCAGAGATAGTATCAGAGCCTGAACAGAGGTCAGTACAGCATGCAGTATATCTGTAAAGAAATCCTAGACAGGGGCGTGACGCTTCATACTCCCGCCACTGTATTCGGATTCCTTCAAGGTGTACTATACCATTTGCTCCTTTTAGATTGCCTGTAAAAGGGTTTTTTTTTTTCCGTTGTGTATAAATGGAAGTGATACAGGATACAAGAACAAATGTCAGCTCTTCTCTGACAGTTCTGATGGATCTGTTTGGCAAGGATAGATGCCTCTTGCCTGATGATGATTGGGCTTGGTCCCTGGTCAAGGCCCCTTGACACCGAGCTTGCTTATAAATAGCCTTGCAGTCACAAAACATCATGGCAACTGAGCAGGACAGGACATAGTCATTGCTGTTGCAACACTCGGGACTGGTCTCGAGAGCAAATTTCGAAGGTCTTGGTCTCGTCACGCACTTGACTCCCAAAAGTCTTGGTCTTGTCTTTGTCTCGGACTGGCCAGACAATGGCTTTTCACTAGAGACCAGTGAGGACTAGCCCTGTTCTTCAACTTCATTAATGTGATCATAATGAGAAAAACTTGGGAAAACAACAATACATCATGTTTCATTCATCTGTTACTACCCCCCACCAACACCCCTCGTAACCCACACACAATCGTAAGTGAAAGGCGCTCAACCGAAGTACGAAACGAAGCAAGGAAATTTTTGAGACCCCAGTGTGCACGTTGCGTTCACAAAATACTCCATGAATGTGAAATACCTGAATACATTAAATTGAATACCTTTAATTTTAAATCCAATTATTTATTTTTGCTGGAATTTGGTTGAATAAAGCAAAAGTTCAGAGATTTTTGCATGTTGTACTTTGAAAGTGTTACAGACTTGTTTTTGTCTATGAAAAGTATTTAAAAGGAAATTAATATCAAAGAGGGAATACGTTCTATGTACTTTGACATGCTTTTTAAAATGGACTTTCATGGTTCGTCTCAGTCTCATTCTGAACCCGCTCTCAACTCCCCAAATTCTTGGTCTTGAATTGTTCTCTATTACAGTAGTTCTAACCTCTAACTCCTAACTTTACAAATTTACCAATATGATATGATAGAGCTAAACAAAGCCCGAAATCAGCATATTGTCAACTTTGGAGGCTGTGTGGTGAAATTTTGTCTTAAAATGCATTGTAGACACCTAAAGATCGTAAAGGTGCTGCTATGGGGTTCACCATTTACGTGTACTGGAAGGATGCACCTTCCCCTGTTTTGCCCTATGCAGATGTTGGTTGCAATATACCGTATTGACCCAAAACACAAGGTTTTCCCTCTCACATCACTCAAAGCTCACTTCTTGAGTCGCGGTATCAGTTTCTATGGTCTCAATTGATAACCATGTGCAGCTGTTCCTCCTGTTTCACAACATACTGTCAGCAGTTTAATTGAGAAGATTTTAGCCTCTTCAGAGAACTTCTGGCTCGTTTGGGCATTTAATCAGTCAACTCTGGATTTGTCAACGGATACGACACTTGTGAAAACGTTTTAAAGGTCTCCAAACATCAAAACTTATTATGTTAAAGACCTCTCATGTGACAACTTGATGACACTCACACCAGCAGGACTAAATAGAAATACATTCCAATAGTCTTGGGTATCTTTTTAAAATCGGGAAAACAGAAGCTATACGAGTACACAAGATCAAAAGTAATGTAAAAGATTATACAAACGTCTAGATCTATTATTACAGTAGTATTTTTCAGTTTTTTTTAAGTCAGTAACTGTTGCTTTTTTCTCTATTTGCTTTGTGTTGTGTGACGAAATTTGTAGTACAACTGAACCTCAGATACAGTGTCTTTAAATTGGCCTCCTTCTTAAATTTTTGTGTCTTTGAAAAGTTTGCCTGCTTTAATGTTTGAGATCCCTCCATCCATTATCTCAGCTGCTTATCCTCACGAGGGTCACGGGAGTGCTGGAGTCTATCCCAGCTGTCATGGGGCAGGAGGCGAGGTACACCCTGAACGTGATGCACGACAATCACAAGGCACGTAGAGACAAACAACCAGTCACACTCACAATCCCGCCTCGGGGCAATTTAGCGTCTCCAATTAATGCATATTTTTGGGATGTGGGAGGAAATGAACAGATTAAAATATAAGACAAAGCTAACCCAATTGAACCTAAAATGCTATTTTTAAATGGTGATTTCATTTATTAAGGGAAAAAAATATTCCAAGTTACCTGGCCCTGTGTGAAAGGGTAATAGTCCCCTAAACCTAAAGTGGTTGGGCCAACAACTGTAGTCAAGCATTTTTTTTTTTAGAACTGTCTTTCACATCTCTGTGGAGATATTTGTGGAGATATTTTGGCCCACTTCATCTTGCAGAAATTCTTTAATTTGCCCAAACTTGAAATTTTTTTTAGCATGAAAGGGATTATTAAGGTCATGTCACTGTATTTCAATAGGATTCAAGTCTGGACTTTGACTAGGCCGTTCCAAAACCTTTTGCGGGGGGGTTTCTACCTCAAGTCATTGTCTTCCTGATGTATTTTGGATTGTTATCCTGCTTCAGAACCCAAGTGCTCTTGGGCTCGAGGTCATAAGCTGATGGTTTAAGATTTTCTGTTAAAGAACAGAATTCATGGTTCCATCAGTCACAGCAAGTTGTCCAGGTCCTGAGGGAGCTAAGCAGCCCAACACCATCACACTCTCACCACCATCTTTCACAGTCGGTTTCACAGTCTTTTTCTATGATGCTGTGCTACATTTATGACAGATGTAACGAGACACCTACCTTCAAAAAAGCTCAACTTTCATCACATCAATCCATAAAATATGCTCCCAAAAGTCCTGGGAATTATTCTGATGTTTTTCCTGCAAAAATAAGACAAGACTTTATGTTGTTTTTGGTCAGCAGTGGGTTTTGCCTTGGAAGTCTTGGATCTCATTTTTGCCCTGCCTCTTAGTTAGCATTGTGTCATGAACAGTGAGCTTAACCGAGGCATGTGAGACCAGCAGTTTTTTAATTGCCTTGAGTTCCTTTGTGGCCTCCTGTATGAGTCACTGCTGTTCTCTTAGTCTAATCTTTGTCGGCTGGCTACTTCTGGGATGTTCACCACTGTTGCATGTTTTTCTCCTTGTGAGGATAATGGCACAACCCATTTTTAGCCGGAATGCGGAATCTTTAGAAATGGCTTTTGTAAACCTTTTCAAACTGATGGATGTCAATAACTTTATTTTTCTCGACTGTTGTGGAATTTCTTTGGACTGTGTCATTTTGTTGCAGCATTTTTAGATATTTTCTCCCACTTTAATGATTTCTTGATTGAACGTATGTGGAGGTAATCACGCTTGGGTGTGATCACTGAAAATTGACCAAAAATTCCGATAAGCCACAATTAATTCATGATAGAAGTAGAAGTGTAATTGCTTGTTCACACTTTAACTATTTTTCCTCCTCAATAAATGAAATCACCATTTCAAAACAGTGTTTTAAGTTCAACTGGGTTACATTTGTCTATTTACTTTTGATTATCTTAAACATTTAATTGGTGAAACTATGCAAAAATATAAAAACTTGTACATACTCAATTGAAATGAAAAGCAATGGGGCAATTAAAGTACTGCAATGCCCCAGAGCGACAGTCACCGATGCTCGGTGAGCCATTTATCGAACAGACCAAAGAAACAAACCGTTCTCAAATACAAAATGAGAAAACCCTTGCAATGTTGCAATAATTGGTGTATCAGTCCAAAGTCCTACACCACAAACAAAATCTAGATTTTTAAAAGGTGGTTTTGAAAGATCCTCCTATTTCTGTTCCTACTAGTCCCCAATCTCCTCAATTCAATTGCTCAGCTTGCAGAAAATATGAACTGCAGTTATAACTAGACTATGATACGTTCCATATACAACCACAATTCCATTTTACATCGCCAGTAGTAGAATAGGACTCAGTCTTAAACTAAGGACCTCCTGTACTAAGACGCTGGAGATCTAAATAGTTCTCAGATAGACAGAACCCATAACAGCTGTAGTTTTATTTCATGTAACCAACAATGGACCTGCAACTCGATACACAGCTCTTAAGTGGCCCAGAACGACTTTTCCACCAAATTCAAAGACCAGATTCTTTTGTCCTGGATTGCACGGCAAGCAGCTGGACTCACATTTGCCATCTTAATGTGCCTATTACCCGCCGTGTTGTCGCGTCAATCTCCTGCAACTGTCCATTGAAGTGATCTCTGCTTTGTAGAAATGCAACACCCCCCCCCCCCCACTCCCCTGTCAAGACACACTGAGGCGGTAAGGACGGACAAGGGGGCCTCAGAAAAGATAAGCCACGCAGCTTCCTGCTCGCCTTATTAAATGAAAACAACTGCTTCGCTTGAGTTTGACCTTTTGTTGAATTCTGTTGAGAATTCAGAGGAGGTCATGAGTAGCAAAATACTCCTTCATGAACTTTATTTGCATCAGAAACCTGAATACAGTGGCTGCTGTTGTTGCAAACCGTGGAGCTCCTCCAGTAGGCTACATATCAAATATCGAAGACAGTGAACACCCACCTATCCATGGTTCGCTAACAACATCTTTACCTATTTGTGTGTGTGTATAGGAGGGGCTTGTTGTTTTTTGTGAAACCTATCCTCAACTATTTTGTTGAAAAACTCAACTCTTGCCTTTTTTGCATTTAGGTCCAATTGTAGCATAATTTGTATGTGCCGTTATCAATCACTCACACAAAAGTCATAATTACAGTAAATATTTGTATGAAAAACACTTCTAGGCAATAATTTGAGACAAAGAAACCAAAAACCGTCAACATCGTGGCAACCAAACATGCTTCTTGTTCATAACCTCAAAACGTAACGTTGTAAACCGAGGATCCCCTCGATCAAAGATTTCCATCCAGGCATTTCTAAAAATACACAATGGCCTTCTTGTTTTTGCACAGCTGACCGACGGGCTTGCAAGATTTAACGAACAGCGAAGTTTCAGGCAGGTATCCTCAATTTGACTCACTTCCTGACGTGTCTGTCGTCGCCGTGTTCGCACACGAGCGGGACACCATCAGCTGAAATCGCTCCTCTCTATTTTGGTCAGCCGGGAACTGGCCAGAGATGAGTTATAGCTTTATACTTCCAAATATGCACAGTTGGTATTTGTGTTTCCCTTTGGGTCCTGCAGTCTGCATGGAGATATGACAGGGCAGGGAGGTCTTCTTTTTAAACTCATTTTGGATGTGCTCACATGACCGTAACTGAGTAAAAATTGCGACTTTTTTGTTTACAATTTTCGCGAAATGATCTCCAGTCACATGACTGAAAATACTGTACAGTGAATCGCCACCTATTCACGATTCTCAATTCACAAATTACGGTAATTACAGTACCGCATTTTTTTCTGAAGAAGCTACTCTCGACTATTTGCTGAAAAACACATTTCAGATTTTTTTTGTGATTTCTATAATGATCTGCGATACTACAAGATGGTACCAAAGGCCTTGCTAACATCTTTGGATGTCTTGGAGGAGCTAAATTTGACCTGGTTTGTCAGTAGGGGTTATAGATAGTCTTTGCCATCTGCAGACATTTGTTTTTGTAATCAAATCACCTCCAATCCATGCATTTTTAAGGGTAATGTAAGATAACTTTGAAATTATATTTAAGTCGGTTCTTACAGCTGACAAGCCATTATTTACTGTCAATTTACCATTCGTGCTCCAAATACATCCAACGTTGCTGAATTGGAATAATTTTGGAAGGGAGAGGGGTACAAAATGTTTCTAGAGATGTATAAGACTTGTCGCTAGTTCTCGAAAATGCTTGCTTTCAATTGTTCCCACTGAGAGTGGCCCAAGTTATAGGGATTGGGGGCTATTACTTTTCCTTATTTTTTGAGTCATACGTTATAGTAGAAATATGGCAGGGAAACAAGAGTGATTAGTCGACCCTTTGAATTCTTGCCGCTTCAGAAATTTGGCGGTCCCGACTCCCCTGTGAGTTACGACTGGATTTGCCAATCACCGCTTTATCATTTTTGAAATAGCTTTCAGAGTCCCCAGATGTTGCAAAAATGGCTTCTTCTTCTAGATTCTCTTTGATGGACAGTGACCGCTCTAAAGATGCGTTCCACAGAACTGTAACATAACAACAAAATGTAAATGGACAGTGTGAGAAGCGCAATCATAAGGTTTAACTTTACGTGTCGGCCGATTTAATATTCGTCTTGAACAATCTGAGTTGTAAAGTAGTGTCGTGTTAGTGTTGCCTCTGCCAATCAGCTCAGTTTTATACAATCTACATGCAGGTTTTACCGCATGTAGACTACATTGTTTGATTGACTGCAACACGACACCGTACTATGATGACAACACATTGATATACCACAGGACTGCATGTGTATGTAAATACAGACCCACCTTATCACTACACATTTGTGTGTTTGTGAGTGTGTATGGGTGCGTGTGCGTTCTAATGGGAAGTTGGTGTTTATCAAAGCAGATCAAACTGAATCCTGCAGGAACGGACTTTTACATGAGTTGACCCCAAAAATAGATTTACATAGGTCCACGAAGCCAGGAGCATTTAAATAAAAATACAATCTCTGACTATATTTGACCATGTTACTACTCTGTAGCTGCAGTGGGTAAAACCTGTATTCAGAGCACTTTAAAAAAAAAAAAACCCTAAAACACTCCAGTGAGAAAAATTGTATATCCATGCATCCATTTTCCGAGTCCCTTATCCTCACAAAGGTCGCAGGAGTGCTGGAGCCTATGCCAGCTGTTATTGGGCAGGAGGCAGGGTCAACCCTCAACCGGTTGCCATCCAATCGCAAGGCACATGGAGACAAACAATAGTCGCATTCACAACCACACCTAAGGGGAATTTAGAACCTCCAATTAAAGCATGTGTTTGGGATGTGGGAGGAAACCGGAGTGCCCAGAGAAAACCAACACAGGCACGGGGAGAACATGCAAACTCCATACAGGCAAGGCCGGGATTTGAACCCCGGTCCTCAGAACCGTGAGGCCAACGCTCCAACCAGTTGAGAAACCATGCTGCTAAAAGTATAAAAGAGAAAATTGCATGTTTTACAATATTCATTACATACATACATTACTCACTCATATATACAAACATGCATACATATCCACACACGCTCGTTTTTTGGGCTTCCATTATTCAGGGGATAGTGACTGCAAAAAAAATATCTATATACCACCAAAAAGCGTTCTGGGGGTAGTCAATTTTGGCCCCCACCCCCAGAACTGCCACTGCAACTGAGTAGCTGGTATAGGTCAAACGACACTCATGATTTATGACTACAAGCCTGCTTGTGTCAAAATAATTCACAGCTGTGAAACGTCTATTTGAAGTGAAGTCGTTTGAATGCATCACAACTGCTCAGCTGTCTGCTTCCCTTTGCAGACTTCTGTCCAAGCAGAAGAACTTTCAGCTTGCTCTCGGGGTCTCTCCCGTGTCTCCTTGTTAACGCGCAGATTGTGTCTTCGTGTCATGCACACACACGCACACACGCACACACACACACACACACACACACAAAGAGAGGGTGTGTGTGTGTACGTCTCTTCAAGGAAATTTATAAGGGTACTTGAAAAATCTTCCAAGATTTAAAAAAAAAAAAAAAAGGTTCTTCCTGCTCATTTTGGTTCTTTGTACCTTTGGGTTATTTTGTCACTTTGAGACATTTAAAATGTCGGAAAATTAATAAAAACGATCTTTTTAGCCCGATCAGGTGAAAAATTATCAACCCCGATTTTTTAAATGTATTTAGCTATTTATATATTTTTTTGCGAAAAGGAGGACAAAGAAGGGACCTACCGGTCAGCTTTTTAATGTTTGTTCGGTGTTGTCCTGGCTTCCTCACATTAACGCAGCAGATGAAAGCGTCAAAAGTCGCCCTGCTGTAATGTTAGCCCGTGGTGATCTGCAAGCGCAACTGGCTCACTTCTGGCTGCGAGCGTGTGTAAGTGCGACCGAAAAGGGGGCGTGGCCTCTGCTCTCCCTTTTCCTTTTTTGTCACAACACAATTATGCAATACAGTATACAATTCTATTCATTATCGTCTCGCATTACTACTTTTCTTGCTAATATCTTACACTTAATATTTTTTTATACGTTTGCAACCTAGAAGGAGCTGTTTTCAATGTCATTGTACATCTGTATGCTGACAATAAAAGACACTGTTAATTATGTGGCATTTTACAACCGATTCTGGAGTCAAAGGGGAAGTTTTTTTTTTATAATGCCGATACATAAAAACACCGTTTTAAATGTATATGTGAAATGTAAAACTATATCTTCTTTTCCTTTTGGCATGTCGTGTTAGGGGTCGCCACAGCGTGTCATCTTTTTCCATCTAAGCCCATCTCGTGCATCTTCCTCTCTAACACCCACCACCCTCATGTCTTCCATCACCACATCCATCAACCTTTTCTTTGGTCTTTCGCTCTTTTGCCTGGCAGCTCCATCCTCAGCACCCTTCTTCCAATATACTCACTCTTTTCCCTCTGGACGTGTCCAAACTCATGTCTGCTCTCTCGAATCTTGTCTCCAAAACATCCAGCTTTGGCTGTCCCTCTAATGAGCTCATTTCTAATCCTATCCAACCTGCTCACTCCGAGCGAGAACCTCAACATCATCATTTCTGACACCTCCAGTTCTACTTCCTGTTGTCTCTACTGTGCCACCATCTCTAATCTGGACATCATGGCCAGCCCCATCACTGTTTTATAAATTTTGTCTTTCATCCTAGCAGAGACTCTTCTGTCACATAACACACCAGACACCTCTGTTCCAACCTGCTTGGAACCGTTTCTTCACTTCCTTACCACACTCACCATTGCTCTTGATTGTTGACCCCAAGAATTTTAAGTCGTCCACCCTCGCTATCTCTTCTCCCTGGAGGCTCGCTCTTCACCCTCACCCCTCTGATTCACACACACATATATTGTGTTTTACTTTGGCTAATCTTAATTCCTCTCCCTTCCAGTGCGTGCCTCCATCTTTCTAATTGTTCCTCCACTTACTCCCTGCATTCACTTCAGATCACAATATCATTTGAGAACATCATGGTCCAAGGGGATTCCAGTCTAACCTCATCTGTCAGCCTATCCATTACCACAGCAAACGCGAGGGGGCTCAGAGCTGATTCCTGATGCAGTCCCACCTCCACCTTAAATTCTTCTGTCACACCTACGGCACATCTCACCGGTATTCTACTGCCTTCATACATGCCCTGTACTATTCTAACATATTTCTCCGTTACACCAGACTTGCGCATGCAGTACCACAGTCCTCTCTTGGTACTCTGTCATAGACTTTCTCTCGGTCTACAAAGACACAATGTAGCTCCTTCTGACCTTCGCTGTACTTTTCCACGAGCATCCTCAAGACAAGTAATGCGCTCTGGTACTTTTTCTAGGCATGAAACCATATTGTTCCTCGCAGATACTTACTTCTGACCTGAGTCTACCCTGCACTACTCTTTCGCATAACTTCATTGCTCTGCAAGTCCCTTTTTTTTCTTAAAAATGGGAACTAGCACACTTTTTCTTCATTCTTCAGGCATCTTCTCGCCCGCTAGTATTCTGTTGAATAAGTTGGTCAATAACTCCACAGCCACCTCTCCAAATTGCTTCCATACTTCCACTGGTATGTCATCAGGACCAACTGCCTTTCCATTTTTCATCCAGTGAAAAGAACACCAAAGTACTGTATTTTACCAATGAGACGGTGTCTGATGTTTTTTTTTTAAATCTTGGAGATCACTGGTGAGCGCCCAACTGTGAAATCTGTCATTATACACACAGCAGTAATCAGAGGTACTGAAGTAAGATTTCATTGATCGAACAAAAGTGTTTGGATTTTGAGTGAACCTCTCACGTTTGTAGGGATTAGAGAGGAAGGTTTCAGTAGGCTTAGTCAATTAAATAAGTGGCTCAAAGACATTTGTACTACACTATTTGTGAGTTTCATTGACAATTCCTGTTTTCATTCCTTTTTTTAGGTTATGTTATTGGCTGCCTCCAGTTCTACTTCCTGTTCTCTCTTCAGTGCCAGTGTCTCTAATCTGGACATAATGGCCAGCAGCCCCATCACTGTTTTATAAATTTTGTCCTTCATCCTAGCAGAGAATCTTCTGTCACATAACACACCAGACACATCTGTTCCAACCTGCTTGGACCCGTTTCTTCACTTCCTTACCACACTCCCCATTGCTCTGCATTTTTGACCCCAAATATTTGAAGTCGTCCACCCTCGTTATCTCTTCTCCCTGGAGAATCACTCTTCCCCCTCCACTCCTCTGATTCACACTAATATATTCTGTTTTACTTTGGCTAATCTACATTCCTCTCCTTTCCAGTGCATGTCTCCTTCTTTCTAATTGTTCCTCCACCTGCTCCATGCTTTCACTGCATATGAAGATAGACCGTGAAGAAAATAAGTATTTGAACATGCTCTATTGCATGTTCTCCCACTTGGAAATCATGGAGGGGTCTGAAATTTTCATCGTAGGTGCATGGCCACTGTGAGGGAGATAATCTAAAAAGAAAAATCCAGAAATCACAATGTATGATTTTTTTTTAACAATTTATTTGTGTGATACAGCTGCAAATAAGCATTTGAACACCTGACAAAACCAATGTTAATATTTGGTACAGTAGCCTTTGTTTGCAATTACAGAGGTCAAACGTTTCCTGTAGTTGTTCACCAGGTTTGCACACACTGCAAGAGGGATTTTGGCCTACTCCTCCACACAAATCTTCTCAAGATCAGACGGGTTTCTGGGCTGTCGCTGAGTTTCAACTCCCTCCAAAAATATTTGCTGTTGGGTTTAGGTCTGGAAACTGGCTAGGCCACGCCAGAACCTTGATGTGCTTCTTACGGAGCTACTTGTTGGTTTTCCTGGCTGTTTGCTTCTCGTTATTGTCATGTTGAAAGACCCAGCCACGACCCATCCTCAATGCTCTGACTGAGGGAAAGAGGTTGTTCCCCAAAATCTCACAATACATGGCCGGGGTCATCCTCTCCTTAATACAGTGCAGTCGTCCTGTCCCATGTGCAGAAAAACACCCCCAAAGCATGATCCTACCACCCCCATGCTTCACAGTAAGGGATGGTTTTCTTGAGATGGAACTCATCATTTGTCTTCCGCCAAACACGGTTAGTGGAATTATGACCAAAAATTTCCATTTTGGTCTCATCTGACCACAAAACCTTCTCCCATGACTCCTCTGTATCATCCAAATGGTCATTAGCAAATTCAAGACAGACCTTGACATGTGCTGGTTTAAGCAGGGGAACCTTCCGTCCCATGCATGATTTCAAACCATGACATCTTAGTCCTTGCCCTAACTAAGGCTCCAATTTCATATTCCAATGATTTCTAGATTCTGAGAGGTGAATGCGGGTGGGATGAGGCATTTCGGATGAGAATTTTATCAAAGCAGCTGTCCAGTCGACTCAAGGATGACTTAGCGGCTAGAGAAGACCGCACTTCATGGGAGTAGCTAATTTCCCAAGCCATTAAAATTGACAATCGTCTTCATGGAAGGGATAAAGAGAGCCAGTCTTGCAGTCTAGCTCCATTTGCAGGCACAACCCCACTGCAAACTCACTGTCAAGCAGTCACCACACAACCCCTCACTGGACTTGAGGAGCCTATGCAACTGGATAAGACCCATCTGGACGTTCTGGAAATTCAGTGCGTCTTAGTCACAGGCTCTGTATATACTGGACATTTCATTGCCTCCTCCATCCCAAGCCTTTAGATGGCAAAAGCAACTATTGCCCCGATCAACTGTTCCCATCTCGAAAAACCTTGACCCCTCATTCCAGTTCATTGTTGAGATTGACACCTGCAGACACAGGAGCTGCAGCCGTCCTTTCCCAGTGGGACCACGAAGCCCAGAAATTACACCCTTGTTGCATCACCTGGCGCCACCCAAATGAAATTAAGATGTGTGAGATTGTGAGTTTCTGGAGTTCATTTGAGCTCTGGAGGAATTAAGGCACTGGTTGGAGAGGAACAGTATCAAGTATCTGATCCCCCGACCAGCTTGTTGAGTCTTGTTCATAAGCCAGTTCAATTTGAGTCCCTGCTTCAGCCCTGACTCTAGTATAGGTAAGCAGCCTCTCTTCCCTCTATTCACCCCACTCCAGCTCTGTTGATCCAGAACCCATCTTTCCTTCATCATGCTTTGCTGGGCTTGCTCCATGGGCAATCAAACAATGGTAAAGAAGGTTCAAAAGAGACCAACCAGACCCAAAGACTGGACCATTTCTTTATGCCCGGGTCTGTCCACTCTCAGGTGCTCCAGTGGGAGCACAGCTCTAAACTCACCTGTCATCCCGGAATCACCCAAACTCTCCAATTCCTACAATAGAACTTCTGGTGGCTCAGCTTGGTGAAAGACACTTAGAAATTCATCCTAGCCAGCTCTGTCTGTGCCCGGGGAGAAGCCTTATATATGCCCCCAGATGGCTTTCTGGGCCCCCTTACACATCCCGAGATGCCCCTGGCCCCACATTGCCTTGTACTTAATTAGCGGGCTACCCCCCTCATTCTTACTGTTATGGATAATTTCTGTCCGCTACATACACCTTCCCAAGTTACTTTCTGCTTTTGAGACCACCCACATTTTTCAAACCCCATGGAATTCCCATAGATATTGCCTCAAAGTGAGGTCCTGTCTGGATGGAGTTCTGTAGGTGCCTTGCTGTAGCAGTCAGTCTCTCTCGTGCAGTTCAATGACCAGATGGGCCAGGCAAATCAAAATTTGGAGTCTGCTCTTTGTTGTGTTGCTGCACGCAATCCCGCCTCCTTGAGTATCTCTCTCCTGTGGGTTGAATATCCCCACAACTCCCTCACCAGCTGTACCACATGTACAGTATGTCTCCCGTCGAAGCATGCAATGGTTTCCAACCCCCTTTGTTTAAGAAGCAGGCGCATGCTGTGGCAGTTCTTTCACTGAGGGAGCATCTGTGGCTGGTTCATCTTATTTGGAAGAACATCAGGGCACCTCTCAGTCGTTTGGCCAAAAAACAAGTGGTGGGCAGATCTTCATTGCTTCACGACACCGGACTACAGGCTGGGTCAAAGGGTGTGGTTTTCCTCACGTGACCTTCCTCTTCAAACTAGATCACTTAAACTCACTCCATGCTCCATTGGGCCTTTTCCCATCACCAAAATCATTAACTCCACATCAGTACAATTGAAACTTCCCCAGTCTCTCAAGAACCATCCCACGTTTCATGTTTCTCTGCTCATGGCTTTCTCAACAGTGTTCTTCAGCTTGACTTCAGAATGTACTTTGTGATTTCTGGAGCGCATTTATCAAAAATCGTATTTCAGGTTTATTTTTAAAGTGCAAGAACAACAAGGTCAGCTGCTTCATTGAATGCCTCTTTTACTATCTGGGCATTTTGGAAGAGTTGATTTTAATGATGTAGTGACAAACTCAGAACCACGCTTCAGTGGCTGCCTTTGATTTTGAAGTTGGCTGTGAGCAAAATGACTCCAGACAAGTAGGATTTTATTTCCTTTATGCTACTTCTTTTCAGCTTGCTTTTGGAAGCACGTCAGTGTCATAGGGTCTTGAGAAGTCCACAAATATTGCATATTTCTTTGATTTCATGACGGCACACTGGCAGAGGAGACCAACACACGAAGAAAAGGACATCTTGAAAAAAAATTCCTCTTCCCACTCTGTGTCAAAGTGATAGGTTTCTGCCTTCTTACTTGGTCCCCTAGGGTTAGGGTTAGGGTTAGGGTAGGGTTAACCCTAACCCTACCATTTTGAAATCTTTTCCTACGTTTATAGTCGATAAAATAAATTGGAGGCTAAAAAGGCAACTCACTAGCTCGCTAGTGTCAGAAAAAGTCAGAAGTCTGAGTGGATGCCTCGAACATCAAACAAGTGACCAATTTCATCATGGGGCCAGATGATAGGATGACAGCTAAAAACAATAATAAATAATAATAATAAATGTATAGGTCAACTATTTTTCTAATGGCACACTCGATCAACCTACGGGGCATCCCTTCTTTCACCAGATATATTTTCATTGCTTAGAAATGTAGGAATAGCTTTTGGTGTGGTCAACACAAACTGGCGTTGGATTCATTCTAAAGACTGTGGAGATGATTGTGGACTTCAGGAGGCAACCTTTACCACAGCTGCCCATGACACTGTACAACTGTCTTGTGGCAACTGTCAAGACCTTCAAGTTCTTGGGAATTACAGTCTCAAATGACCTGAGGTGGGAGAGGAACTTGAACTCCATCCTCAAAACAGCCCAGCAAAGACTATATTTCTTACGGCTTCTGAGGAAGCACGGTCTGTCACGTGAGCTGCTGAGTCAGTTCTACAGAGCGGTCGTCCAATCAGTAATGTGTACCTCCATCACAGTCTGGTTTGCGGCTGCTACAAAAAAGGACAAACTCAGACTGCAACGGACAATCAAAACGGCTCAATGGATTATCGGCACCACTCTACCCACTAGTGAGGATTTAGAAGCAACACGAACTAGGTCCAGCGCAGGTAGGTTTCTTTGGGGTTCTCCACATCCTGGTCACCAGCTCTTCCAGCTCGTCAGGAAAGCGATACAGATCAATGAAAGTCAAAAGTAGCAGGCATTCCAACAGTTTTTTCCCTCTCGCAATTAAGTCATTGAATTTTGGATCAGCGGACCTAGTGTTTTTCTGCCTTGTGCCATGTACTGACACTCACTCACATCCTGCTGGTCCAATCACTATTAATAATACAGTATATGTAAAATTAAATATTTTGTAGACCACACAATTTGTCACTTTTAACTGCTCCCTTTGCACAATGGACATTGTTAACACACTTATTTGTATAGATTTTACATGTTGCACGTCTTGTAAGGAATAGTCCCTATGAAGAGGAATGTCTCTTGTTCTTTGTTCTTGTTGCTATGTCGTTCCTTGTTCTGTATGTCATACCAGGGTATCACCGACTGCTGGAGAAAAATTCCTTGTGTGTTTTTACACACTTGGCCATTAAATCTGATTCTGATCCTATATATTTATAGGCATAGGAAACATACTATTGTAGTGGTATTTGATTGACAGTTTACACTTGAGCGGGCTTGGTTTAAGCGCATTTAGCAGACATGCTTAAAATGTTTGAGAGCAGAGGTTAATGGCTTAATGTTTTCACAATTTTAAAGCCTCATTAAAAAACTGATTTCACTGAATTTGTGATGGCTCATTACATCAACACATGGTGGTAATTAAGAGCTTTACTTAACCTGGTCTGGTCTGTGGCACGAACACCCACAGGACAGCCAATCAGCGCCAAGGAGGACATGTAAATTCCATCCCCTAAGAAAAGTCTCTCAGTGGGATGCCAACAGTGTTTTTGCTGTGCGCTGGAAGCAAAAAGTAACAACTCCTGGATCCCAGATGAAAGCAGGCTTGCTAATTGATTGCAGTTGTGCGATATTAGTGACAACGAAGTCACTGGTAACAGGGCTTCCATTCAACTTGCTCAATACAGTATTGTATTGAACTGTACTACATGTAAAATTACGCAGTATGTCAAATAAAAATGTGATAAATATGAATATGACAAATTACCTGATGCAGAAATGTGTATAATGTTTTTGCAAAAAGTGAAAATGTACAAAAAGGTTCCAAAGTAGAAGATCACAAAGAATTTTTAAAAATACATAATACTAAATATATTGTACATTAATATGAGCAAAATGAATTGAAATAAATCCTGGAATGTATACACACACATCCATCATTTTCTGAGCCGCTTATCTTCACGAGGGTCGCGGGAGTTCCAGAGCCTATCCCAGCTATCATCAGGCAGGAGGTGGAGTACACCTTGAACTGGTTCCCAGCTAATTGCAGGGTACATAGAGACAAATGAGCATTCACACTCGCAATCACAACATACAGTACATGCATATTTAGTATGACATTATAGGGTACACAGTAAAAATAAATGTATACAGCATATACTGGAGAATGAAAACATGGCGGCACAGTGGCCCAGCTATTGAGTGTTGGCCTTAGAGTTCTGAGGATTGGGGTTCAAATCCTGGCCCCGCTTCTTTTAATTTTGCATGTTCTCCCCGTGCCTGCGTGCTTTTCTCCGGCCACTCCGGTTTCCTCCCACATCCCAAAAAACATGCATTATTTAGAAACTCTTAATTGCCCCAACGTGTGAATATGAGTGTGAGTGGTTGTTTGTTTCTGTGCCCTGTGATTGGCTGGCATCCAGTTTAGGGTGTACCCTGCCTCCTATTGGATGACAGCTGGGATTGGCTCCAGCACTCCTGTGACCCTCCTGAGGATAAGCGGTTCAGAAAATGGATGGATGGAAAGTACATCTAAGGCATTTAATTAAAATGTTTAAAAAAATGTCATGTCATTATCCAAGCCGCTTATCCTCACAAAGGTTGTGGGAAAGCTGGAGCCTATCCCAGCTTGCTTCGGACGAAAAGCGGAATACACCCTGAACTGGTCGCCAGTCAGTCGCAGGGCAGATATCAACACCATCACTGAGCGGGAATCGATCCCACACTGCCCGCACCAAAGCGAGACCTGTGTACCACTACACCATCAGTGACTCCCTAAGTTAAAAAAAAATAAATAAACAATAATAATAATAATAATAATATAATAATAATAATAATAATAATAATAATAATAATATAATAATAATAATAAAGTAATGACTTTATTTGCTTTTCATTTAGCCTGTGTATGTTCATGAAATCTGAAATGAGAGTCCTTCAAATCTTGTAACATTTCACCACATCTTTACTTTTCAGGTGTGTTTTCGTTTGCGATGGCACCACAGAAAAGGGCAACACAGTAGATTTTGTGATGTGTACATCTTGCATTCGAAAGGTTCTGTTTCTTCACCCATGTTGCGTTCACTGATGACACTAACCTGTTCATCAGTGGCAACTGTGAGAGTAAATGCTTATTTGTCTACAGGTGATCTGCGACTGACTGCTGAGCAGTCGATAGTGTGTCCCACCTTGCCTCCAAAATCAGATTGGATAGGGTCCAACTCCCCGAACCCTATTCCGGACAAGTGCTAGATAAAAATGCATAAATGGTTGTAATTTTCCCCTTACTGTACAACTTATAGCTGTAGGCCTCTATCAAAGGATTTTCTAAATTGCCATGAAAACATTTCAACATGGAAGCATTCATCATTAAACCGTTGCCATATTGTTGCTGACAAGGGATTTGCTGTGCCCACGTGCATTCTTTCATCCGGACATGTTTTATAAAGTGCATCTGCTTTATGGTTGACAGCATTGTCATAGAAACAGCAGGTGAAATGTCATCATCAAGGCCGTCGACTTCTTATTTTGTCGTCGTCTTTGCTCATTGGAGTCTGTACTGAACATGCGGTGCAAGGCTTTGAGTTCACGTGCACTTCCCCTGGAATTTTTTTCATATTGTTAATGTTATTTCTGAAGCATGCGGTGGCCAACATGATGCCGTGATTACAGCAACAAAAGCCTTTCACTTCTTATCGGGGATAATGTAATTCAAGGGGTTATGGATTTAGGACCACGTCGACATGTAACTCTTTGAGGTTCTGAATGGAGAACAAAGAACTAGTTCCCTCCTGTTGTTTAATTTGAAGTAACCACTTGTTTCATTTTTACATTACTTTAATCAGGTGTCACAGTGACAAAACTCGTTAGAGAGTTGGCCTCACAGGTCTGAGGACTGAGGGTTAGTTTGCATGTTCTCCCCGTGCCTCTGTGAGTTTTCTCTGAAAAACTCCAGTTTCCTCCCACATCCCAAATACATGCAGACTCTAAATTGCCCCTAGGTGTGATTGTGAGTGCGACTGTTATCTGTCTTCATGTACCCTGCGATTGAGTGGCAACCAGTTCTGGCACGCCTGTGACCGTAGTGAGGATAAGCGGTACAGAAAATGGATGGACCAATGTCTTCTTGGTCGGGATAGAGAGAGAGAGAGAGAGAGAGAGAGAGAGAGAGAGAGAGAGAGAGAGAGAGAGAGAGAAAAGAGGGTTTATGAGGCCATGAACTGAAAGGAAATTTTCTGACAATTAACATAATCCATCCCACCCCCATCCCATGCTTTTACACTTGAGACTGTGTGAATCCTGGTGTGCACATGTCTGGAAACAGTGTGTCCCAGGCCTGGAACAATGAGTCCCTGCAACTTATCATCACGGGATACAGATACAGTAGTCTTTTGATATACCACAGTTCTTGCTTCTCGGTCCTGCTATAGTGCAGATTTTTGTTGCAGTTCTTAATGTATGTTTTATACTACTTGTAGAATATTTTTGCTGTCCCTTACTCTTGCTCAATTTCAAAATATTTTGTTTAAGTGTTTGTACATTTTTAGGTTTATAGGCCTTTAAAAAAAAATTGTGCCGTAATTGGAACAAAAACATGGCAAGGGTATTTTTAAATAGGGTATTTATATTTATAATTATATCAAATTAATATAATATAAATAACTATTTAATAAAAAGATAACCATCTGATGAAGAAATGACTTGGTTATTTATACTTTTGAACAAATGGGCTTTCAAGACATTATTGAGCTGGGGAAATAGTTTTTAGTTTATAACAATGTTGAAAAAGTTGTGTGGTAAATATTATTATGTACTGCACAGTAGGAGAATATAAAAATGCTTATGTACAATAAATGATGCCGTCAAATTATTTTTAACAGTTTTGAAAAGCAGGAAAATTTTGGCCCAAATGTGTTTGTCAAGAGTGAACTGAAGTACAATACTTGAGTTAATGTTGGGGTGAAAGGTCCAGTTCAACTGGGTTTGCCTTTGAATAAAACTCAACTTACTCCCGCTCAGTAGAGTGAGAGGGAAATAGAAGATAACCAAACAATTACAAACCATATGGTAGACATTTTTACAGCACACAAATGAAAAATTTGATTTTCCTTTATGTGTCACACTTGCGCGCATCTATGTAGCCAACCCCATTCTACCAGGGGTTTGCTGATTTGGTGAGCGGAGGTCTTACCACAACAATACCAATTTGTCAAGTTCTTCTCTGCCTCTGATTGGCTACTGGGTGGCCCTAAGACAGACTCCAACAGTTAGTGGATAATGAGTCACTGTGGCATTCCTCTGTGTGTGTGTGTCTTTATATATACCGGACGTGTGATTATTTAACACTTACGCGTTATGCTGTAGTTATTATGTACTGTAAATTAGACATCAAGATAATAAGCAACTTTAGAGGAAGGTCAAGAGCATTTTGGTATTTCAAATAATATCCAGTAATCCCTTTTACAACAGCTAAAGGGCAACAAATAAACTATAATTTACACAAGTGCATGTTTCTGTCATTTGTACATGGATTATTTAAAATTGAATTGGGAGACAGAAAATATCACTTTATGTACAAATTTGGATTAGGTCGTCGTCGTAGCAAACCGAACTCCACTCAAATCAGACGACACCCTGTAGACAGGGGTCTCAAAATCAGTTAAGATTGGGGCCGCTGGAGGCAGAGTTTGGCTGAGGCTGGGCTGCAGCCTCGGGCCAGATACACACGCATGCGATTTAAATTAGAAAAACAAAATCTCAAAAGTCTTTTATTTTTCAACACAAAATAAGACACTAAGGACGCTAGTGTGAATAAGTTGTATAAAACTCTCCATGGCAATGCTGCAGTAGCTTTCACTGATTGAAAAATGTCTCTCTGCTTACATCAAGCCCGGTTGATGTCACCCACTCCCCAGTAGCCATATAGCCCGCTGTGATTGGTAGGTTCATCAGCTTCGTACGCAAAACTGTAAAAGTGCCATTCATATGAAACTCGAGGGTTGCACTAATAAACTTTCAAATTAAGGTGGGGGCCACAAACTATCATCTCGCAGCCCGCAAATGGCCCGACGGCTGCCAGTTTGAGACCTCTGCTGCAGAAGCAAAGGATCATCAACAGCCTGCTAAGCTATAAATATAACTCAAAGTTTTGCCTTTGTTCGCCTCATTTATTGCCTCCAATGAGTACAAGTTGGATCAAAAAGGGATGGATAGATGCCACGTTTATTATGAGAAATCACAACAAAGCAAGAAACTTGACTTACTGAGTGAGAGACCACCGTGCTAGACGTTTAATTAGTCGTTACGGATTGTGTTTACGCAGGAGGAAAATAAGCTACGCTGCATTTGTAATCTGTGCCTTTCAAGGCCCACGAATAATTGCACTCATTCTGTCTAGACTCGGGGCTAATGTTTTGTAAAGGACAAAAGAACGTTCGATGTGCGTGTGTGCGCTGGAAATACGGCCGCGGGCAGCTTGTGCCACATCCTGCTATCCTCGCACCATCCACGTTTACAGAGCCATTCAAAACAGACAAACAACCCCACACAATTCAAAAATCAGATTCTTATGCAAATCAGACTCCTTACTCTGCCCTGAACATGATAGGTGGTAGAAAATAGATGGAGTTTATGGTTAAATTCCTGCAGATCTTTCCTCATTCCTTCATTAAAGGTATGTTTTTGAGAACAGTATCGTTTCTTCACCCCTACTTATTGGCTGTGTGACCATTTTTGATATTTATCCCCAATAAAAATGTTCGTCTGCCTTGAAATTTGATGACCTTATCTAAAATGACCCAAAATACTAAAAAAAATGTGTCATTTAAGTTAGCCTTTATTAGTCTCACAATTGGGCAATTTTAATTTTGTATAGCCTACTTGTAATTGTTTTGTACAGTTCCCATAAAGTCTGTGCATGCTGAGGCTGTTCAGGGCCAATTTTGACCCTTTTAGATTCGCATGTGCTGAATCAAGGAAAGTTGTGGTAATGGTGGGAATCTCGAAACTGTGTGTATTTTTATGGGACGGCGGTTAACAGTGTTCAGGGAGGAGTTTGAAACGTTCAGTTTTCATTATCTTGAGCAACAATCATTTCAAATGGAATTTTACTAAAAGCAAATTTCCTCATCAAATTTGTCAACACTGTCAAATGTGGAATTGCGTGCGGAACCTTGACTCCATCCAGCATTGACAATTAAACTTTGAACCCCTTCCCATTCATCTGAATGGACCGTTAACCTGTTTGTCGTCTGGAGTGCGGCGCCACCACGCTGGGCTATTTTCAGCAAGTCCCCTCAACTCTCTCTCTCTCTCTCTTGTCTGCATAAACGAGTTCACAACACTACATACCAAATACTTTGTATCCTTGCCACCTGTTAGAGGTGTCCATCTCCTCGCTAACGGGCCTTCAGCATTGCACCTCGTAATACAATTCCCATGAGGGACATTAAAATCTTTGGAGCAATAGTGGGAAGTTAAATACTTATGAATGTAGCATCTTCAATTATACATTACTTGAGTATTTATTTTTTCAGAAACGTTTTACTTTTATACCCTACATTTGAACACAAATGTCTGTACTTTTTATAATGTACTCTTATTGCTACCACAGTTGTTAGATTAGATTAGATTGTTAGTTGTTAGAATAAAAGAATGTTGTCTAATCGTGACTTGCACAGCGTCTTTAGAGACCAGAAACAAACTAGCTGTGTGGTATGTCCTTCTCTTTTGTGTAAAAGTACCTCTGTTGTGGAGCATCTGGTTGTTGTTATCGCTTGTAAATATACAAACGTTTCTTACTGGCTAAACCATGAATCATCATTTAAACTAAAGAAAAGAGTGGACTGTTTGAAAAAAAAAAAAAAGGTGCTGTAATTGTTGGTGGTGGTCTTTGTGTTTAACGGGTCAAAATAACTTAAACCTTTCTTGTAATTTAAGAAACAAAACCTTCCTTTTAGTTCAGAATATGCAACTGTTTTGTCTAGCGGTGTACGCATTCGATTTTGAACATCTTGATTGATATTTAGAATGTTAAAGACCTCATACGACTAATAATATCGTCTGTTGGTGTCATCCAAATGACGGCCAGTACACCACATATACAGTATAATAATTCTATCCACAATTGCGAGGCTCCTCCCCGAAACCAGATGTCTGATGTTGTAAAAAGACTGAACTGTGAGGTGTGCCATTGCGCAACAGAGCATCAAGACTGCTGGAAAATTTGAAAAACCAAGTCCGAGTGTCTGGTCGCTTCCCAGTTGGCTGAGTCCATTTGACATTACAATCACTGAGCTGTAGCTCGACCGAACTCACTGTCGATAACAGGTTTATCAAATACGATAATAGGTCGGTCTGAACTACTTTCTGAGCAAATCGATGAGGGAAAAACACAGACCCCATCATACAAAATCACTCGGGCAAATCTTTCAAAGACATCAGAGAATCCACCCTTTGTTGGCTGATTAGAAAGACTTTGGCGTGCTCAATTTTTTTGATACCAGTCTGAATTTTTTCAATATTTTAACCAATACCTATCTTTAGTCTCATCACACCACAGATTTAACGATTAGTTGTTGACTCCTCAGAGAATATATACTCTTGTGTTTGGTAGTGAAACAACCAACCATATGGCAGGAGTGACCAACATGCATCTCACAATGTCACTCACAGTTCTCACATAAAAGTAACCTTTGTCATAATTTCATAGTAATTTGCCAAATTGGGAGACTTTCAGGCACAGTTGTGGCAAGCCCAAGTACTGAAGCTGAACTGGGCTACCAGTTGACCTTAAAATCATTAAAATCACCTGACACCTGTCAAAATACAAGATGGATGTCTTCCTGGTCCTATGTTGTCAGCACAGTGGGCCCAGCAGGGGTTTAAAGAGATGAGCACACGTGCAAAGACAGCTGCCCCGCAGTCTAAGAGTGGCTCTTTGACCACACGCCCCACACGGCCCTTGGCTAGAGTCTATTCTCACCTTCTCCATATTTCTGCAGGGATCTTGGATGGCACCTTCACCAATTAAAACTCACACATCAGGAAGAAAAACCCGGGAAACCTAAGATAGATCCCGGCTGAGCTGTTATTATGAGCAAAAGCCCGCTTTGATTAGTGGGCAAACGAGCAGTTAAAAGTAGAGCGAAGCTTTACGAGGGTGCAATTCCTTGAAGCCAAATAGTAAGCACGCTCTGTCCCAAACAGGCTTTTGGCATGTAAAGTATCATTTAGATCTTTGCCACATATGTTCACGAAGGCCTGTCCTCATGATGAATCCACTTTGCCAGTTTACACTTAAGGAAATAGCATCAATGACGAGTTTTTATTGAAGGAGATGGGTGTGAAGGTGAGTCACCGTTGTCAGGCGTAGTTGACTTTAACCTATCCACTAGCCATACCATGAACTGCCCAGCTAGGGTTATGTAGAGTTTCACTTGTTTCAAAATAAATAAGGATACTTACGACAAAAAGAGAATTATAGCAATCACACTAAAAACAAAAAAGAAAGGAGGGTGGAAAGGATATGAGAGGCGCTGTTTCCCCCATGCGTCCCACAGGGATCAGTATCTGGACACCTTTTAGGAGTGACTAAAAAGAAAAAAGAAAAAAAAAACTGTATTTTACGTCACAAGTTAATGTGATCCAATCAAAGAAAGACACCCAACAATACAACACTTTACAATATCATACTCTGATTGGATTTGTTTCCAATAATTGATTTTTTCCATTTTGAATGCTCAATTGAAAGGGGGTATGTCTCTTACTGGAACAGAGAGACTGGTGGATTGCACTCATGCTAACTGGCTAAAGCTAACACTAAAGTCTATATTAACTTAACCACCTACTCATTGCACACCTTACCTTTGTGATGGAAACTGTAACTGCAAATTATGAATGCAAAGTTAGATAATAATTCTTCAGCGAATCTGTGAGTCTGTTCTGTACAATCTCTGTCACCCATGATTGCTGCAGTTAGTTTGCCGCCCCAAATACCAAATCCTTGCCAGAATGTTCCCCACAAAGGAGAAATACAGCGATCCCTCAAGCTTTTCCCTCAGCAATTCTTTCTTCACTGGCCTCTTCTTTCAACTAAGTTTGGCTCCTAAGTCCCCTGCTCATGAGTCTCTGCCAACAGTCCTCAACTAAATCAAGAATCACTGTGATCAAGCGTGTCAATCTCATAAGACAAGAACAGGGGTGGTCAGTCCGATGGCATTAAGTGGAATGACTTTTTACCAAATGTCTCCTGAGTGAAGTTTCTGCTGAATGAGGACGTTGGAGACTTGTAAAATTGAGTGGATGAATTCAAACTGCAAGGCCTAATGTGGGACTCAGAGCCCACTAGAGCAAATGGCCACGCTTGCGTCGTTGCCATTTTTCTCTTTACGGGGTCGGATTCACGACGGCATCTTCCAGGGGCCGGGTGGCAGGCGCTGCTGGTGGGGAGCGGAACCACGCCACTCACAGGCTAATCAGTGACCCGCACTCAGCAGAGGTCAAGTAGGCCATGTGACAGCTTTAGTGGCATCTTCCCAAACAGCCCCTGTGCCGTGCAACCGGATCCCATTGGCCGCTGGCTGCTTGTGGCTTTGCAGCCGTTCAAGTTTGATATTCAATCAGGCTGTGAGGGGAAATAGAGCCTGGCTGTCTGAGCCTGCTTTGGGTTTAGTAGGTGGTTATGGCAATACTTAAATATATTTGGAACAATTAGTTTCAGGGTTAAAATGGGTTAAAATCAAAACCTTTATTAAAGGTCCAAGCAAATGGATATTTTAAAGGCGACCTTACCTTTTCAGGATACAAGCTTTTTATTGGCTTTTACTGGTATACAAATAGCTAGTAGGGTGTCTGCCTAGGCCTGTCCATCAAGTGTGAGCCCAGGCTCACAAAGCTGGAAATGTATTTTCACTGCTTCTGTGTATCTTGATTGAATGTAACAGGTCATCAAGGTCTGGCCGCAGAATAAATTTTTAAATCAGGTCAAAACCAATCGGCCACTCGTGAAAAGAAGTTGCTAAAATGTGCACATAGTTCAGTCGGGTTCAGCGGCAGCGATCGGTGTGTGACTGCCTTAACCACCATAAGCCTGACTCATCCTAAAATACCTTAACCAAAACCCTTATCCTAAACCTATCCAGAACAAACTTGTTTCATATCTTGTTAATTTGTTTTCTGAAATGTTAGTTTATTTAGATTTTCTCAAATTGTTCTCTTAAATGCAAAAGGGTTTCGTCCATCCTTCCATTTTCTACACCGCTTATCCTCACAAGAGCCGACTCTTGCCTCAATGTCTAGGGACCACAAAAAAAAGAAGGCATGAATAAGACGTTAGGAAACTGTTTTAAATTTTTTGTATGTAGGTTAGTGTGTCTGTGGGGGGGGGTGCAATATATGTCATCTTTCTTTGTATTCCATAAGTGTTGATTTTCCCCGACTCTTGCCCCAATCTCTAGGGACTTAGGCATTGTTTGTATGTACATGTGGACATGCAAGCAAGACTCTGAGTCACGCGTGTTAGCTGGTGTATGTGATACACTCACGGGATTTGGTGATGCATGCGGAAAAACACTTTAGTTCCCATCACAGCTGCGCCAGACCGATGGCACCAAGGACAGGCGACACGACAACAGTTGAAGCTGCCACTCATCAGTGTGTGTGTGTATGTGTGTAGGGGGGGACCTATCCCCAGTTATGTTCCACTGATTTTTCCATTGCAAAAATTACTAACATGGGTAAAATCGGGTGTAGTCCTTATCTGTGGTCTACCAAGAGTAAAATTAGAGCCCGTGCAAATCCACTCACCCTTTGGTGTGGGGCTGTCTGCAGTTTCACTTGTGAGCCAGAGGTGGCAAAGCTAGTATGCACACACTGCATTTGTAAGTAGTAAGTAGTGTGTATTTGTGTGGAAAACCAAAAAGACTGCGGTAAGTTTTACTGTCACTTATATGCAATCTCTGTTTTGACAAGTGGGGGAAAAAAAACTGAACACAAAATAGTTTTCCTCTTCAACTTCAACAGTACTAGCAGGAGAGAAGATGCTAGAAGAATGTAGGAATGGTGAGCTCGTCCCCATTTTTAAGAACAAAGGCGATGTTCAGAGCTGTGGAAACTATAGAAGTATAGAGATGATGAGGCACACAATGAAATTATGGGAAAGAGCAGTGGAGGCTAGACCCAAGAGAGAAGTAAGTATCTGCGAGCAACAGTATGGTTTCATGCCTAGAAAGAGTACCACGGATGCATTATTTGCCTTGAGGATGGTAGTGGAAAACTACAGAGAAGGTCAGAGGGAGCTACATTGTGTCTTTGTGGATCTAGAGAAAGCCTATGACAGAGTACCAAGAGAACTGTGGTACTGCATGCGTAAGTCTGGTGTGGCAGAGAAGTATGTTAGAATAGTACAGGACATGTCTGAGGGCAGCAGAACAGCGGTGAGATGTGCTGTAAGTGTGTCAGAAGAATTTAAGGTAGAGGTGGGACTCCATCATTGTTCCGCGCTGAACCCCTTCCTGTTTGCGGTAGTAATTTGTAGCCTGATAGATGAGGTTAGATTGGAATCCCCTTGGACCACGATGTTTGCAGATATTGTGATCTGCAGTGAAAGCAGGGAGCAGGCGGAGGAAAAATTAGAAAGATGGAGACATGCACTGGAAAGGAGAGGAATGAAGATTAGTCGGAGTAAAACAGAATATATGTGCGTGAATGAGAGGGAAGAGTGAGGCTGCAGGGAGACGAGACAACTTCAAATATTTAGGGTCAACAATCCAGAGAAATGGTGAGTGTGGTAAGGAAGTGAAGAAACAGGTCCAAGCAGGTTGGAACAGCTGGCAGAAGGTGTCTGGTGTTCTATGTGACAGAAGAGTCTCTGCTAGGATGAAGGGCAACGTTTTTAAAACAGTGATGAGTGAGCCGGTGAGCCTGAAGAAACAACAGGAAGCAGAACTTGAGGTAGCAGAAATGAAGATGCTGAGGTTCTCGCTTGGATAGGTTTAGAAATGAGGTCATTAGAGGGACAGCCAAAGTTGGATGTTTTGGAGACAGGGTTCGAGAGAGCAGACTTCGATGGTTTAGACATGTTCAGAGGCGAGAGAGTGAGTATATTGGTAGAAGGGTGCTGTTGATGGAGCTGCCAGGCAAAAGAGCGAGAAAAAGACTAAAGAAAAGGTTGATGGATGTTGTGAGGGAGGACATGAGGACAGTGGTTGTTAGAGAGGACGATGCACGAGATGGGCTTAGATGGAAAAAGATGACACGCTGTGGCGACCTTAAACGGGACAAGTCGAAAGGAAAAGAAGAAGAAAGAGTGCTTGTACTCTGAAGAAAAATTACTGGACATGGTTATAAAAAACTTTTTTTCTGTAGCTTTGCTCGTGTTGTGAACTCACAAACAAATGACATGTAAGCAACGATGAATATAAATGGACACTTTTACACGTTTAAGAAAGGCTGGCACATGACGCAATTCAATGAGAAAAAAGTGGGAAATTATGTCAGTTAGGGTTAAGGTTATTTGATACATTTAGGATTTTGGAATACATTTACAGTACATTTTAAATATGTACAACCATAAATCAGGTACCATTTCCCCCCAGTGTAGCTCATATCTCCAGTCCTTGTTTTTTCTACCTTATAATTCCTTCAAGATAGTAAATAATCAGTCAATAAAGATCCCTTTTTTTTTTTATGTCAGCTCAGAAAACGGTAACCTTTTTTTGACAACATAAGGAATAGAAAGTACAGATTGAAATGCATACCATAAAAGTAACAAGTCGTCATAAAAATAAATGGTCAAGTCATGTACATGTACATATACTACTTAGTCTAGTTAAGTTCAGTACGGTATTCTACTTTTCTTCCTTGCCAGCATTGCCAATTCAAGCCTTACCATAGATCGTCAGAAACCTGGCAGCAAATACAAAGTTTGGACAGGAACAAAAAAATATACACATTTATGCTTTTTTTTTTCCACTTCTTTCTTTGCTTTCACCCTCTAGCTGTCCGTGGGTTGTACAGCAAGTTCAGTTTCTTGCCCGTGCAAAAACAGATGCACACACTCAAGTACATCTTGTCTGCCAAGATGTCCTCTGCCAGCTAAATTAAAGAGGTGCTTAAACCTTTTACGTACAAGCAGCTGTGGATTTGTGCAAGTTGACACTCTTCATCCAAGTAGACGCGAGGAGTCACACAGTTTGCACCTTACATTTGGACGTTCTTATTTAGTAGCGCTAACTTGTAGCAATCTCGTTGCTCGTCATGGAAATGAACAGATTACACTCGAACATCAACTCTTGAATGCCTCAAACTGGTGAAATCGTACAAATATGGCGGACATTCGCTTCTCGTGCTTGTCAGCTAGTGTCTTCTCTCACTGAAAATGACTACTTGCTCCAAGTAGGGGACATATTATGGAAAATTGTCTTCTTTAATGGCATGTATAGAATTATTTGCCTCGCCAAAGTACCTAATGCTGTATGACGTGTGAAATTAAATAAGGTCATCTCCTTTCACTTCTAATTATGTGTTTGACTGAGCCATTCTAAATTTTGTGTTTTCATGCAGGAAAACACAAAAATGTAATTAAAATACATTTCACAAAGTTAAACAATAATTGGACCTAACAAAATGATTAAACATAAGCAGTTTTTAAAAATGAAATGCAAATGTGTTGAACTTAAAGCTCAAGTCTCATGCCTATAAACATTCTAAAATAGATAGTGAAATGAAAAGTACATATGACATTATTCACTTCAATGTCTATACGAAAAAAATAATTATGAGTGGAGAGCGCATCAGCCATAAACAAAGTTATGGAAGTCTCATTCGACATCGAAATGGTAGCCATATTGCCTGAAATGTCTGTTGATGACATACATCACCCTGGGACATTGGCAGAGGAACAACAGAGATTTTCGGATTTTTCTGACGCCCCTTCTGACATGGAAGCTCTTTTCGAAGAAAACATCTCCCAATCGAGTGAAATGACCTGGGCAATATTACCCTATCGTTTCGAACCATATTTTGATGGTATGCAATCACTTCTAACTAACAACAGACTCCCCGACAGTATGTAGCTTACTCTGGAGGACCCAAGCCAAGGGGAAGCTCCTTTCTCCTCCCAAACCACCGCTGCATCGTGGCCGACGCGGAAGCCGTCCAACGCACACATTTAGCACCCGTCTTACGTACCTGGATCTTTTGTTATGTTATGAGAGACAGATTAAGTCGTCCCCCCCAAATATTATTTTTTTTAATAGCTCTATACGCACCTACCTGTCATTTGAAACCCTCGAACCTCTCGTCCTTTACACCTGTGCGATCCATTTTTCACGACGAACCGGGTCTTTTGTATACATGTGAAGAGGGAATCCACCCTCCCGAGTGTTCGAGCAATGTCCAGCAATGCAACGAGCCGGCATTTTGGCGAACACGAAGGAACAAAGAGCTACCTTCACGCAGGTAAAACTGGTATAAACACATGAAGCCGCCGGCGTGGGCGTCTGCTACTAATGTCACTTCCTGCTTCTTCTCCAAAACAAATCCATCACGGCGGGAGTGACAAAAAGCCATATACATCAAAATCATGTTGTGTGGTGAAAAAACGGATGAGTCCATTCCAGCTGCCTTTTTTTCATTCATTCATAACATACTAAAAATCATGCATCTCATGACAGTGGACCTTTACGTGAAATAGAACTGAACTGTACTCGGGTTGACCTTTACTTAACTCGTAATTTGTGAGCATTTAGCCAGTCCGCTCAAAGCAGACTGCTGCATTGGTTTATTGTCATGCTATCTTGGTAACATCTGACCATTTTAACCTCTTATAATAACAATAATAATATTACAATGTACCAGTAGTTGACGTGTATTAATCACAAGCTCGTTGAAGGCACTAACGACTGATTTTCTTAAAAGACCCGAAAAATGATATTTGTTTCTAAATAATTGAAGATAATGAAAACGTGAAAAAAGTGAGAACTGGGTTGTACTCTATTGCGAAAATGTGATTTTTTTTTTTGGCGCAGGAGGGGCCCTAAAACAGCACTGCATGATCACAGTTAGACTGTTCTGGTTGCCCTAGTTACATTCTGCCTCTAATGTGAGCAGGCTTCAACAGTTCAAGAACCAACAGTTTTAGTTCTGACAGAACTAGCGTAGGTTGTGTGGAAAACAACCGTTTAGGCTCTAAGTTAGAGGCCTGCAATCATAGTTGGTAGGTAGGTAGATGAGGTTTTGTTACAATTCCTGAGCTCGTTAGCTCGTGAGATAGCTGATGGACTGTGTCTCTCGTCGCACCCCGGAAAGCTCTGCAACGATCCAGTGGGATATAGTCCAGGCAGCCGAGGCCCAATCGGACATATTTTTGCATCTAAAAATATGTAGGGATGTGTAGGCATAAAATGTTTCAGTGGGGCGTGGTTTCACTTATTCCATGGACATGCCCACAGTGTTTCAAGTGGAGACAACTTTTCTTTTTTCCTTACATGATTTTGAAGCCGGCGGCATGGTAGTTCAACTGGTTATAGCCTTGGCCTCACTTTTCTGAGGACTATTGTTAAAATCCCGGCCCCGCCTATGTGTAGTTTGGATGTTCTCCCCGTGCCTGCGTGGGTTTTCTCCGATTTCCTCCCACATCCCGAAAACATGCAAGATTAATTGGAGACTCTAAATTGCCCCGAGGTGAGATTGTGAGTGCGACTGTTTTTTGTCTCCATGTGCCAGTTTTGGAGCCTCATTTTAAATACTTGGTAAATGTGTTGATCATTCAAATGAGAAGACTCATAACATTGATTTTAAGTAGCAGTTCCTCATTATATACATTTTCTTTGATTTGAACAATGCTGTAATTTATGGCGTGTCTTCCAAACTTGTAGAAATAAACATATGGCTTACTAGTAGCCTGGGGATTATACATAACAAAACATTAAGGTCACAAAACCTTGCATCTCCCAAGCACTCCTTTTTTTATTTGTCAAAAACTTCAATCAAAAAGGTTCTCACATTGTTTACTCTTTTATTGGCTGTAGTCATGAAATTTTGGAATGTTATTTGTCAGTGAACAATACACTTTTGTGTGTGGTAATTAATCTTTGCTTGTTTGTTCCCATTGCTTCGCCTCCTTTTGAATCCTCATGAACCTTTCCAAGGGCATTAAAGTGACCCTTTTGTTCAACTAAATGGATGCAGATGCCTTTTGTGGAAGTTCACATGGGGGAGCACAACCATGGCCATACCAAGGAAAAGCGAAAGAGGGAAACAAACAACAAATGAAGCGGGAGGCAGGACAGCCCAAAAATGTTTCGATGGCATACCGCAGTGAGTCAGAAAAACACATCAGCTTGCACATTTATCCTTGGGCTGACATGTGCATGGCATCCTTGGACGCCCGTTGATATGGTGACTATGCCTTTATGCGCACTGCTGCTATGGGAGCTACAGTCAACTTTGGGAACGATATGCCACCCGCCGACAGGGCTGACTTATATTTGGATTGTCAACAATGATTAGGCGGATGGATGAAAAAAACCACAGAGGAAAAAAAGAATACTTTATTTCAGGAAGGATATCACACAGTAATCTATTATTCTTGGACACTTTTCCTCTCCAACCAGTTGGGGCCATTAATCTATCCCTTCTCCAAACTGCTTATCCTCAGTCCGGGTACACCCTTGAGCTTGTTGACAATCGCTGGGCACAAATAGACAAACAACCATCCACACTCATTCAAACCTACAGGCAATTTAGAGTCTTCATTTAACCTAGCCTGCATGTTTTAGGGAGCTGGGAGGAAACCGAGACACCTGGAGAAAAAAGAAGCAGGCATGGGGAGAACAAAATCCACACCGGTAAGGCCGGATTTCAACCCCTGGCCCTCAGAACTGCGAGACAGATGTGCAAACCAGTCCCGCCGCGCCGCTAGTGGGGGTACACAGTTGTAATTTAAATGAAAAAAATATCATTAGACAAAAGCTACAAAAAATTATCTATATTTCGTTGCTGTATGCAAGATATTTCAGGTATCAGACTATATGAATATTTATCTGGAAGAAAAAAAACAGGTAAAGTACCTTTTTTTCCATTTGTTATTAAAAGATGCATTTTTACTTGTAAACTGTAAAATTCAGAACTTCTGTACTTTTTTTTCCCTTTAACCTTTGCTTGGGGTGTCAAATGTTTCTACCATTGCCAGTCTGTCTTTCTTTGTCTGTCTGAAGTTAAGTGCAGAGTGTGAGTATATTTGCCACCTCTACATATTTATGTTACCAAAGTTCAGTACACACACAACACCACAAAAATGTTGTGTTTTTTCCCTGTCTCCAGTTGCCTGATTCACAGTGTTTATGCAAAACTGATGCTTGAGAACACGTCATCTCGCTTCAGTTGGGGTCTTCACTCTCGGAATTTTTATCGACCACTGTACAAATTTGGAGCTGGACCATATTTTCCAAAGGAGAGACAAAGACTGCATTAGCTTCGTATACATATTGAGTTACCTTGTGTAGGAAATGTGCTATACAAATAATTTTGCTTTGCTTTACTAGTACACATTGAAAATTTTGGTTAGACTCGCACATTTCAAATTACGAGCCTTCAGACATTCAACCAAAATTTTAAGCGAGTGAAGATGTAGACCTCTACATTCTACATTCAAATTATGGTACAAGTTCAAACTTTACAGACAATATTACCAATTTCTGGAAAATTACATTAAAAGTCGGCAATCTCGCAGGTTTGACTTTATTGCCCACGTTCCATCTCAGTTCCTGTAACACACACACACACAACAGCAAACTGGGAAAATGGGAGGAAATTAAGGGCTTCAACATGCATGCATTGGTAAAGATGCTAGTGAGAGGAAGATCCCTGGATAAGTGAACAGGACAGGATAAGAGAGTATAAAAAATAATAATTTACTTGTAACATACCGTAATTCCTGGCCTACAGAGCGCACCTAGATATAAGCCTCACCCAGTACTTTTGTAAAGGAAATACCATTCGGTACATACATACGCCGTAGCTGTGTAAAAGCCACAAGTGCCCACATTGAAACATTCATTAAAACACGAGATATTTACAAAGAAAGACGGTACAGAGAAAGAGTTTAGCGCGGAGCTAACACTAACGCTAGCATGGCACTAACGCTAGCGTGCAGCTCACAGGGCCAGTTTAAAACTTAGCGGTAAAAATCACAGAGACACGGCAGTAACACAGCAGCAACAGGCTAGCAGAGTGCTAATGCTAACACAGCACTAACATGGCTGGTAAAAGTCACTTCCTCTGCACATATATTCCGGTCACTCTTACCTTTTCCGCTCGAGTACCCCTTGCAGCCGTAAGAAAAAATGCCCAAATTAGCCGCATCGCAGGGTTGAAAGCGTGCGAAAAAAGTCACAGTTTGTAGGCCAGAAATTACGGTACTTTTCATTACGCAACATCACAAAGAGCTACCAGTAGACTTCAAATATATAAAGTACAAAAGTACATTTAAAAGGTGGGTATTTAAGATAAATTGCAACCAAGGTGGTACCTACCCATGTGGTCACTTCGGTTACGTGCTCTCTCATATTTTCTACGTTTTTGTGTTTTTCGTTCTGCTTTGGAGAGATTATGCAACTCATACAAACAAAGAATTGCTCAACATTAAGGACTCTACACTGGACTGTCTTGCGCCAAGATTTGCAAATCAACTGATTTTTTTTTTTCCTCTGAGTTACTCAACGGAAGCATGGCTGCAGTCTACGACACATCTGACAAAGACAGTCAAGACTTCGGTGGTTCTGCCGCACTGTGCTTTACAGAGAAATGGCTCTGTGAACTCGTCCTCGATGGCACCGTAATCTTCACAGACTTGCATTTACACCCGGCAGACTGCGTCACGGAGTTATTGGGGAAAACAAAAAATGACGGGAAATGCTTCCATATCACTGAAAAATGTTGTACTGACGTTACAGAACTCAAAACAAAGCAGTCCAGATTTGGAGTTTTGGATTTGGACTTCTGGGTTGATAGAGTGTATTTTAGTAGCTTGACGGAGTGATCCATAGATTTTTATGAGAGTTTAATTATTGTAGTGGTAAGAGAGGTTTGAATTGAAGGCAAGGGGTCTAGGATACAGCTGGTTGGTTTTATTTTGGTGATGAGGGCTTCTGTGTCACCATGTGAAAACTCAAAGAAGCACCCATCACAACACAAAACCTGTTTGTCTGTCGACAACATTCGGAAATTCAAATCTTTCCTGTTTACCGTGCACTTTAAAAGACTTTTTGGCTGACCAACAACAGACTTTCAGTGTTGTTGTTCCATTTACTTTGGCTTTTGCGACCCAATGACCGAACTGAGTCTCGCTTGTCTCGGCCGTCAGGGAGAAAAACGTCTTCCTACGCATGCGCGGTGATCTGTTGCAGCTTAGCCAAAGTAGTAAAGCCGGCAACCTGAAGGCGTGTCACTAGCTGGCGTATTGAAAACACTTCCTGTGCCTTTGCAGAGCTACTGGAACGCCTCCTCACACTGTGGGCCAAACAGGATGTTGTGTGATGTGCCAGAGTTTAATATGAAGTGTAACCTCACATACAGTAGACCCAGCTGACTGGACTTGTTGACTGCCTGGCTCTCACATTCACACACGGCCAGCTTTCCATTTTTCTTTGTCTTTCCTCCAGGCTCTGATCGCCTGGGCAGAAGAGTGGAATATTGAGTGACTCATCCTAAATGAGTACGGCTGACGTCAGCGGTTTTTATCAGATTTATTCCTATGACTAATTCTAAGTCTGATCAGATTTCCAAGAGTGAAGTGAACAATGAAACTCTCAATTGTAACTTTAATGAGAAAGGGGTAATGCGAGGGTGAAGAAGTAATCACTAGAAAATGGAAAATGGAACATGAATAACCGCTGATGGTACACACAGTATCCGACAAAAATGCACACGCCCCTCAAATGCTTAACTATTTTACTGTACATATTCCTGGGAGAACAATAAGGTCATGTCTGTGTACAGCTTCTAGAACAGTGTAAATTCTCTATCCCCTCAAAATAATCACACAGTGCTGAAGTCCAAACCACAAGCAACAATGTTAGAGCACTACAGTACTTACTTTGAGAGCACTAATTTACTTTGTTTCCCATCTGCAACTTGATTGTTGTGGCCAATATTTTGACAATTTAGAAAGAAAATACATTTTCCTCACAATCTTATGTGTATCCATCCATTATCTAAGCCGCTTATCCTCATAAAGGTCACGGGAGAGCCGGGGCCTAACCCAGGCGGACTGCATCCTGAACTGGTCGCCAATCAGTCGCAGGGCGGATATCAACACCATCACTGTGCGGGAATCAATCCCACGCTGGCCGCACCAAAGTCAGGCATGTGTACCACTACACTATCAGTGACTCTTGTTGTGTATAAAAATAGATTAAAATGAGTCTCTGCTTTATGTTTGACATGGTTTTGTCGATTGAATGCAATAACCTTTGAACACCAAACGCTTGCATAACAGATGGATGTGAATTGCCCATCATTGTGACATACAGTCGAAATCATTCAAGTACCTACTCCCGTCTTTGTTGGTACTCATATCACTAACAAATGGCCAAGTGGCATCACGCTGCATGTCGTGAAAAGATTTGCATCACCATCTGAATTCAGACAAGTTGAGGAATAAATGGCTTCAATTTAGAAATTCTCAAGCATTCTGGAACCAGGATTGTGCAGTGTTTGGTCACATTACGTGGAGGATGACTATGTAAACATACTGTAAGCTTTCACATATGCGGGGAGTTTCCGGGTTTGGAGCAAGAGGGCCGGCTGGGCAGCTGCAGCCATGGCAAACCATGCAAATACAGTACATGAGTGCATGAATGGTTTGTGGGTTCCAACAATATTTAAAGGTTCCATATTTTCACTATTTAGACCTCCATAGAGTGACCCTCGAACATGGATTTAGTATAAAGGTGTCAATTTCATTTAAAAAAAAAAAAAGCAACAACATCTTGGTTTTGTCATATCGGTGTCCAGAAAAGGTCTCGGTAACACCCATTTGTGTTTGACCCAGTTTTGTATCCGCTTCTCGGTAGAAAAAGTCAGGCACTCGGGAATGCGTGGACAATTTTAATTCAGATTTCACATTTACTGAGGCACTTTTTAAGTCAATATTACATCCCAAATACTAGAAAATACTGCTGTTCAGCAAAATATATCCCATTTAATTACTGTATATTTATAATGTTGACAGTAACTGGATTAAATAGTGAAGCTAGCAGTAAAGAGTAAGTTTCTTTCGGCTTGTCCCGTTAGGGGTCGCCACAGCGTGACATCTAAAAAGAATGCTCATATTTGTTTGGCACAGTTTTTACGCCGGATGCCCTTCCTGATGCAGCGAAAGACAGGAACGCTTTGAGCGCGTTAGGTTATAAATATTGAATATGACCCAGCATTCGAAATATCCTCTGTTTTATTTCCCCTACATCCCTTCCTCTGTGGGCTTGTGAGTCATGGGCAAACAATAAAACGCTTGGTGAATTCTGTTCCACGATGATCGTGAAATCCCACATCGAATAATCCAAACATGTCGCTATGATCGCTCGGGTTGCTGATTGCGATGGTTGTTGCCCAAACGTTTTTTGTCATTAGGGCGCAGTGCTTCAAAAACAGCTGTCGAATCTTGACAGCTTAATATTGCACAACTTTATTTGTGTTGTCTTGTACATTTATGGTCCCGTCAAGGTTCTGCACATCATGCTCAGCTAAGGTTTGTTTTATTTATTTATTTTTTAAGAGGAATGGTGGAAAAATACTTTCCTTTCCTTTCTTCATTTAAATTTCTTCTGGCCTTTCTGTGAGAGAAAAAAAAATGATCTCATTTTAAAACCCATTGAGATCTTTGCCAGGGAAAAATGGTTAGGTTTGAATAGAACTACTGTTCTCCTGTGTTCTATATCCTACTAGACTGCTCTGCGGGTCCACTTCTGTGGGTGTTGGTTCCACTCCAGGTTTTGGTTAAGTGGCATTTCCCCTCCCTGTTTTTTTTTTTCTTCTCTTCACTCTGGTCTGGATTCACGTGTGCAGGGTGTCTTGACTGTCTTCACTGCACATAATGTATAGCTGCCATGTTGTTGAGACACACAGCACATCTCTGAGATCACATGGTCTTTGGGAGGGCTTCTTGCCAGAGAGAGAGAGAAAAAGAGAGAGAGAGAGAGAGAAAGAGAACGTTGAGGTCTCATCCAAGGCTGTAAACGTTCAAGAATAGCTAAAGCGACACGCTACACCATCGTTAAGTCGCCGGGCGCTCCGAACATCTGCCTTCTCATAAATGAGATTAAAACCTAGAATGTTGAAGAGGAAATTTGCTCCGAGGAGAAACTTGACCCTACAGTTTCACCATTCCACAAGGGTGGAGCCTCTTTTTCGAAGAATCCCATCCGTCCATTTTCTATAGCAGAGGTTCTCAAGATGAGGATCTGCTAGCTGTAGCTTGAGTGTTACTAAAATATTATGCAATACATGATTATGTAATATCACTAAAAAGGGCTTTGGGCCTATGGAAAGTGCTGATCTGAGTCGGACATATTATCAAATATATCTGACAACACTGCATGGAAAAAACAGAATTTTTTAGAACATAGAGTGTATTTTTTTCCGAGAATATACAGACTCCTTTTCAGAATAAAATGCATAATATTACAAGAATTAAATTACATTTTTTAAATTCTTTTCCCCCTGGTTAAACATTGAATTTAATCTCAAATTATTACGAGATTAATTTTGTAAAAATACAATTTTACTCTTGTAAGGTTTGGACTTTGAGTGGATGTGAAAACTTAAATTGCCAATTGTTGGCCTGGAACGCTTAATAGAGAAATGACACGTTTTATTCCAGTGCTCCACAGGTGGCCAGCAGGTCGGGACCACCTGTCAGATCAGGATCATTCTCCAAACTACAAAAAGAGTCCAATCAATGCTTCAGGTCAGGCTCAGGTCTCAAAGCCATGAAGCAAGACCAGGAACTTCAGGGTTCTGAAGAATTGGACCTTTGTGTTTGGATGTAAGTTTCTGAAGTGCCGGATACTGCTTCTGGAACTTCATTACTCCCTGCCCATTGACTTTACTGTCACCAGATGAGTGCAGGTCTACCCAGTTGTGCATGCTCCAGACTTATATCACTAAAAGTGCCTGGATTAGGGTTTTACTTCAACATACCTTGATTCCTGTGACAGGTTCTCCAATGATCGAGTATCCGGGATCAACTCCTAGCTTGGAATACTTAAAACAGTTTTCATAAAAAGCATCACATCAAATCGTTCCATACATGTCCAGTGAGTTGTTGACTTCTTGTCAGGAACTGGACCAAAAAGGATGTGGATTGGTCCACAGAATGTGTGCAACATGGCTTTAGTGCCATAGTTTGAGAACCTTTAGAAGTTGATTGTACTCTACCATTTTCCAAAGGGACTTGGTAGCAAAGGAGTCCCACTCAATGGGTAACCAAGACCGTGAACACCAGGACTCTGTCCCTTCATCCTTAGATCTAAATAACTGGAGAGCAGAATGCAGTATTTTGGTCCAGGGAGTCCATTATTGGGGATGCATGACCTCAATGTCCCCTTCAAGAATGGATGCCAGGGATCCCAGATACTCTTCTTGCCGAGACAGTTCTCCAGTTCAAAAAAAAAAGAACTCTTGATCCTCCAAATATCACAATGATTAAAAACTACTGGTTTGTTGTAGTTTTCCATGTGTACAGAGAAAGCTGTTTCAGTTTTTAGCAGGACCATTGTCATGTAAACATGCCTGATTTTTATCCATGGGGAAAGATCTTGGCCAAGACAAACAGGATTGTGGTTTTTGGTCCAAAGATTTTAACGATTCCCAAGAGGCTAGCACAAGTTGGACTTTCAGTCAATACAGAGTCAGTCTTGGGGATGTTGTGGATTTTACAACCAGTCTTCGCAGGCGGAGATGCTAAAATTAAGAAGAAGTCTGGACCTCTTTATCAGCGTTCCCCTCCAAAGGTTTGAGTCTCCTCCCCAAGGGGTTTCATTTTCTACACAATGCTGACTTGGTGCCATGTTCACACCAGATGAACAACATATGTAGGGCTGCTCTTACTTTGTGAGGAAGACAATATGCTTTTGTGCAAAAGTGGTGCAATAACTGCAATGTAATCAAACCACAGAAAAACATCGGCACAACAACTTCAGCTGATTTCAAGCAAATGGACCAAGCTTGGGAATATTTTTTTTTCCTCTCATCGTCAGCAAAGTTCCACTTACCCCACATCACTTGGTTATGATTAGCAATGCTGTTACGTTAACATCGGCTATAACTGAAATGAAAACGCCACATTATCTTGACCTGAAATTAACTTGAAACTACCAGGAGAATTTTATTTATTTATTTTTTGGGGGAATTCCGAGCGGCAATACATTTTTGGAGAAGAAAAACATTTTCAAGAAAAAAAAAATCTTGAAAAACATTAAGTCAGATTTCATGTATTTTTTTTAATAAAGACTTGTAGTTATGTAAAAATACAGTCATATGCAAGGGAATAAAAGTTGTATTCTTAGGAGTATTTCAAGAAGAAATTTGTAATGTTATAAGGTAATGAAGTATTTCAAAACACAACGGATATATAAGAATATAATCTTGCTTTTTCCAAGTAAAGTCAAATTGTCCAGAAAAAAATGAACAAACAAAACATTTTTTTTTAATTTCCTATGAGGTGGGGGTGTCCCCTCCTCGAGCAGTCACCTTATCGTGCTTTAGGGGTTTGTGTGTCCCGATGATCCTAGGTGCTAAGTTGTCTGGGGCTTCATGCTCCTGGTAGGGTCACCCATGTCAAACAGGTCCTAGGTGAAGGACCAGACAAAGTACAACTCCAAAAGCCACTATGATGACGACAAAAGTTGGATCTTGGTTTCCCTTGCCCGGTCGCGGGTCATCGGGACCCCCCTCTGAAGCCAGGCCTGGAGGTGGGGCTCAAAGGCGAGCCCCTGGTGGCCGGGCCAGCACCCGTGGGGCTCGGCCGGGCACAGCCCGAAAGGGTAACATCGGTCCCCCTTCCCATGGGCTCATCACGTCTGAGAGGGGCCGTAGGGGTCGGGTGCAATGTGAGCTAGGCGGTGCCCAAAGGCGGGGACCTAGGCGATCTGATCCCCGGCTACAGAAACTAGCTCTGGGGACATGGAATGTCACCTCTTTGGCAGGGAAGGAGCCCGAGTTGGTGCATGTGGTCGAGACGTTCCAACTAGATATAGTAAGACTCTCCTCTACGCACCACTTGGGCTCTGACACCACTCCTCTTGAGAGGGGTTGGACTCTGTTCCAATCTGGAGTTGCCCACGTGGAGAGACGCCAAGCAGGTGTGGGTATACTTATTGCCCCCTGGCTCGGGGCCTGTACATTGGGGTTTACCCCAGTGGATGAGAGGGTAGGGTCTCTCGGCTGGCTTGGGAACGCCTCAGCATCCCTCTGGAAGAGTTGGAAGAAGAGGCTGGGGAAAGGGATGTCTGGGTATCCCAGCTGAAGCTACTTCTCACACGACCAGACCTGGAAAAGCGGCAGATAATAGATGGATGGATGGATGGATGGATGGATGGATGAGATGGACGTTTGGGGGAATTCATGTAGTTAACGTTTTTTTTTCTCCTTTGAATGGCAAGTGTAGTTATGAAAAGAAAAAAAATCTTCAATAATGTTGTGGAAAAAAAATTGGGGGAAAAAAGAGCAAATAAAATGAAAAATTTCAAGAATGCTTTTTTTTACTTTTTTGAAAGTATAAAACTTAAGTTGAGAAAAAAGTTGTTATAAGAGAAAAAATGAAAAAGTTAAGAATAAGATAAGAATAATGACTTTTTTGTCAGGGATTTTAAAAAAAATGGTACAAGAATAAATGTCTCGGTTTTTCAACGGGGTTTTTTATTTTATGTTTTTCCCTCAAAAGTCACATTATATGACCTACACTGAAATGATTTTGAACAGGAAGTAGCTTGAAACTGCACCCCCGTTCACTGCATCAATCAGCATGTTTGATGTTCATCTATTTCCATACCGCGTATCCTCATGAACGTTGCAGTCTAGCTGGAGCCAACTTGGCTGACTTTGAGGAAGAGGTCGGGTAGACTCTGGACACCGGTCCACAAGCCAAATTGCAGGGCCCATTGTCTTCAGTGAACATAACATATTTGTTGTGATGCAGGAGGAAGGCACAGTTGAGACCGAAAACCCAAGCAGGCACAAGGAAAATATGCAGACTCCACACAGGAAGGCCAGAGCCTGGAATAAAACACCTGGCCTCAGAACTGTGGGGCATAACGCGTAACCACCCGCTGTGTTTTATATTTGGCAAAATGTTTTTGCTGTTCTCCTTCTCAGTGAATTAAATTAAGTCCAGAGCGACCATCTTGCACTCCTCCGACTGCATTTCCTGGTGCGTGCCAGTCCTCGCCAACTACTTCCTTATTTGGGGAGACTCTTCAGAGACAAGATGTGAGCCATTTGTTGTGATGACATAACACGAAACCTGACCCGAGCGCGGCTTTATCGTGCGACACCTGCCGCAAGGGTTTCTGACGTGATAATGCAGCAGATATGTTCTTCTGCTGACTTTAGGTATGGGGGCCGGTGACCAGGGAAGAAATCAAACATGAGACCGTGACAAAATGGGGGCAGGGATGGAAATGAGTCGTGCTGGAAGCCTGCCTGTTGTGTTGGACGTTTACACAGACAGGCCTCCAAAATGGCAAATGGAATCAATTGTGCCTGTGAATACTACATTGTAGAATGAATTAGAAATGGAGGAACTACAGAAGGGCGGCACGTTAGATCAGATGGAAAGCGTTGGCCTCACACTTCTGAGGTCCCGGGTTCAATCCCGGACCGTCTGTGTGGAGTTTGCATCTTATCCCTGTGCCTGCGTGGGTTTTCTCTGGGCACTCCAGTTTCCTCCCACATCCCCAAAACATGCAACATTAATTGGACACTCTAAATTGCCCCTAGGTGTGATTGTGAGTGCGACTGTTTGTCTCTAAGTGCCCTGCGATGGGCTGGCAACCAGTTCAAGGTGTACCCGGCCTCCTTCTGCCCGTTGACAGCTGGGATAGGCTCCAGACCCTCATGAGGTTAAGCGGCAAAGAAAATGGATGGATGGATGGATGGATGGATGGATGGATGGAACTACAGAAGGTGATGCTTTGGAAACCTAAAACAAGAAGAGTTGCCAAGTCATGACAACTAAAGTTTGATTTGTTTTTCCAAGAAAAAAAGAATGTGAGAAAGGGGTCAGATTTTTTTTCAAGTCAGAATTTTTTTTTTTTTTTTTTGCGTAATGTCAAAACAAAATCCATCCAGCCATTTTCTTTTGTCCCTTATCCTAACGAGGGTTGCAGGGAGTGCTGGAGCCTATCCCAGCTGTCAACGGGCAGGAGGCAGAGTACACCCTGAACTGGTCGCTGGCCAATCACAGGGCGGATGGAAACAGACAACAGTCGCAGTCACAATCACACCTAGGGGCAATTTAGTGTTTAATTATTGTTCCATGTTTTTGGGATGTGGGAAGAAACCAGAGTGGCTGGAGAAAACCCACACAGGGATGGGGAGAACATGCATACTCCACAAATAAGGGTCCGGGATTGAACCCGGGACCTCATAACTGTGAGGGAGGCCATCGCTTTACCAGCTGAGCCACTGAGCTGTCCAAAACAAAATTTAGGTCAAAATTAAAAATGTATGGGAAAGTTATGTTTTTTTAAATTATTGTACTTTTCAACATTAAACGCGGAATATTATATACTGTAGTTTCTTTCAAAAGAATTGGAACAGCAAGATTAATTCCTTCTTTTGTTGTTGACATTTGGGTTTCAGATCAAAAAATGAGGATGAGACAGAAATTCAGAATTCCAGCCTTCATTTTATGATAATTACATTTTAGATCTGTTAAAGAACACCAAAGCCACCCACTTTTCAATTGACCAAAACTATGGGAACAGTCTAGACCATCATCAGGATCATGACAGGGAGAAAAAAAATCTCAAACTTTTATCGGATTTCAAAGAAAAAGACATTTGTATTTTTTTTTTTAAATGAGAGAAAAGTGAGAGAAAAGTGCATGCAGTATACTGTATATTTTTTGTAAAAAAAAAAAAAGGTAATATTACAAGAACGCCTAAAAAATCTAAAATTTGAACAAACAAATATTACATAATTGGATGAAAGGCAAACCATCTTCTAAGACACTGAAAACAGTCCAGTTGCAATGAATTCAAGGCCTTGGGAATGAAATTAAAACAGATTTATGAGACTACACACAAGCAGAGTGAGTTGTGTCATTTTTTTTTTCCAAAGACGTGTTTTGTCAGGTTCAAAGTCAAAATATACAATGTCAGATTCCTTTAATATTTTGAAACAGATTTTCTAGAATTTTATTTGTATTAAACTGAATACATTTTTTAAATAAGAAAAAATAGATTGTAAAATGTAAACTAAATGCTGTAGGATAAATTTAAATGTACAGTAAATATAGACTGAATGACTTTAAAAATGTGTATTATTAAAAGAGCTAAATTTGGTACATTTCACTAATAATTGGGGAATATTCTCAAACTGAGGAATCCTACTAAAACTTGTGCTGTATGGAATGTCAAAAAAATCAGAATGGTTTAAATCTGTTCAGAAATTGTGACTGTAAAAATGTATATTTTCTAACTTGGGAAAGGTACAAGTGGAATTTTTAGAATTCTTCAAAAAGTTTTTTTTTGGGGGGGGTGGGTCTGAAATTGGAATGATTTTAATCAGTGCAAATGTATTAAATGAGGACTTCATTTGGGAACGTTCTCATGGAAAATGCTTGGTTAACTCGCATGATGCTTTTATTTTTTCCTTGTGGGGGGTATTTTGAGTCTTGGGAACAGTGCATGGGAATTCTGTGAAAAACAGTTTCCGAATTAGCTGACTATTTTGACATTAGAATCAGTGGAAGTAGAAATGCGCTTCGGCCTTCATCCTACTAAGCTAAATGATGCTTAGTCTCTTTGAGATTTGAGTTGAGTTCTTTTAAACAAAGGACACTTTTAATCAAGGGAAGGGGACGCAGGGAGGACAATTTCAAACTTAATTTCAGCGTTGTTATCTGGCATGGACGTTGGACCCTTAAGAAAATGGATAACATTCAGAACCTGCAGTATGTCTTGTGTGGCAATCTGGTTATAATTAATAAATCTTCAAGGTTCGTGAGGGAGGCTAGACAGAGGACGCAATGGGAGTTTACAGAAATGGAAGATGGTTGGGAGCAGCGTGGGGGGGGGGTGATCGCTTTGGGATGCAGTTTTCACCTGTGTCTTCTCCTCATCATACACATGCCTACCAAATTTCACATTGCTGAGTGAAAACCAGATTGTGTATTTTGATTTTATCCGTCTGCCTTCTAATATTCACAACATACAGATGGGATGAGTGTTGTCGTTTGGTGTTGTTCCAAGTAAAATTTCCTTCAGGTTTTGTTTTCTTCCTTTTTTTGTTAGCTTCATGTAGACAGGCTGTGAGTAGACACAGTGATGATCGCCCCAGGGTGAATTTAATGCACATCGCATCTGGAGCCAATTGGACGACAGCAGAACCTTCAAAGTCGAACACGATCTCTTCTAGGATGCTGGTAAATGGCCTGTTTTTCCGGTATATCTGCACGGATTTTTAACTTTTGACAGATTTTCTCAAGGCTCGCAAGAAATACTTTTTTATAGAATATAATTACCGGTATTTTATTTTTGCTGTTTCCCCCTTTTAATGTTTAAAGGTCAAGTGTCATCCCTATAAACATTCTAAAATAGATATTGTAATGAAAAATACATAGAACATTAATCATTTCAATGTCTATACGAAAAAATTAATGTGAGCGGAGAGAGCGTCATCCATGCACAAAGTTGCAGAAGTGTCATTCTACAACATCCAAGTGGTCGCCATATTGGCTGCATCCTCTGTCTGTGACTTCACCCGGACATTCACATGAAAACACGCGGTGCACCCTACTATGGGAGATGAACATGTCCCTTCTGACATGGGAACATCTTTTCGAAAAGGAGAACACCACACAACCGAGTGAAGTTACCAGGGCAATATTACACTATTGTTTCAAGCCATCGGGTCAATATTACCGTATTGTTTCGAGCCACATTCAGATGATATGCAATCACAGCCAAACGGCCTCCTCGTCCGATCCACTTCCACGGCAGAGGTGAGCCATCGCAGCTCATCGCAGCCGGTCGATCTGGCCCATTTTCGGCGCCGAGGTGGCTTGTCACGGAGCCGAGCCGTGCTGCCTTAGGGGGTTGTACACAGCCGCCGCAGTACGCGAGGAACGGGGCGCTTTACTGCGTTGTCGTCGTATGCAGCTGAGTGCGGCATTGTAGCAGCGTTTTTCAGAGCCGCCGGCATCCGCGAGCCCGAAGCGCAGCCTTCGCTGGGGAAACCTTTATTGTTTTCTTTGTTTTATAAGAATTGTATTTTTGGTGTGTTTTGGATCATTGTCCTGCCGCTGAACATTCTCCTTCAGGGTATTCTGTTAAAGACCTGAATGCACAGCTCCATCAGTCACAGGAAGTTGTCCAGGTCCTGAAGGAGTTAAGCACCCCAACACCATCACACTACCACAACCATGATTTACTAGTGTTTATTTTCTGGGATACTGTGCTACAATTATGACAGATGTAATGAGCCACAAACTTTCCAAAAAGCTGAACTTCCACCTCATCACACCAGATAATATTCTCCCAAAAGTCTTGGAAAAGAAGGCCAGTACTTTTTCACAGCACTGTACATGACATCAAGCGGGCTTTATTGCACCCTTTTGTTAAACTTCTGTTTATCAAACGCAGTTTAATCCATAACTTTATAATAGGGTTTCAAAATGGATCGACTTCAAAGATTTCAAAATCAGGTTTCTAGCCAGGGTGACAATTTGTTGCTTGAGGTAGGCTGGGTAGTGAGGGTTCCTTTCTTCCTAAAAAGGAAGGAAAATTAAGAGCACCCATACTTCCTTGTTTCCTGCCTCCTTCCTTCATCGTCCTACCAACCTTTTCTTCTAGTTCTATTTATACCTCTTTCCTTCCTTCCTTCCTTCCTTACAGTACATCCTTATATAAGTTGATAATATAAAAAAACGTATATACCTCCTTTTGGTGCACCCTGTACATTATATACATGCAGTCCATTCATTCATAGTTCTTTTTCTAAAGTTCTTTCTTGAAGAATGCATCCAGACGCTGTCAGCGAGCCGCCTCCAGTTTTTTTGACTGAAGTGCAGATCAGAGTTTTAAAAAGGGCCCAGTCAGCATTCAAGCAAAAAAGAATAAAAAAAGCTAGGCGGTCCTCTCAGTTCTGAGCGTGACAAAACCAGAAAGTGGAAAAGAGTCTCCCAAGGGTACTTTCCGCATGTTGAAGTGAGAGGCAGCTGTGTGCGATGTCCCCGTGGGGAAAACCTTTAACACTTCATCATCACCATAACTTGCTTTTGTAATTTGTGTGAACATGTGTATTTATTTTTTACGAACCAAACAAGCCAAGCGAGACCCAAGACGACGTCATAGGTGCTCATTTGCCCATCTGCAGGTGTTCACGCCAACATTTTCACCTGGGCCTTCATGTAAATCAATGAGTTTCTTTCGCTCTCGCTTTGTGGCTGAAACATTCCCTCTGCTACATTTGGTTGCTCTTTGACTTACCAGTGCAGCGGAATGCTTTCAGCGTCACCGCGTTGACAACACGGGGTCGTGCTGCTACTTTTGACCCCCGAGGCCATCTTTGTCTCAAACAGATTATCTTGAACCTCCCCATGGTCACAAAGTGGCTGTTGTTATTGTTATGTGTCATGGAAGGCCCACTCAGTGTTTACTGTCCATTTGCAAGAGTTATGCAATAATTATTGTTGAATAAAGGTACCCATTATTTTCGTTACAACTGTTTACTAAAATGTATTTTTTTTTAGGAATTTCACTCAGTGACTGTTAGTAATGCAGCCCAATGGGGGCACAAGCCAGTGCAATCTGTGGGGCGGTCCCAAGCCCGGATAAATGCAGAGGGTTGTGTCAGTGTCAGGTTCACCAATCAGACATTTATTAAACAGGACAAAAAAGGAAGCAAAGACACCAGTTCAAGTCTCACGAGGAGAGAGGAGAGGAACTGTCTCGTACAATTCACCACTCCACTCTCTGATTATCCTCTCCTCGGCACCTCTATTTATTTAGTTTTGAGACGCCCCTTATTTACATGGATGTTACAAAAAGGAGACGACAAGCAAAACAGTTTGAAACAAGGTGTAAATGTTTGTTCATGTGCGTGTGCATGTGTGGAAGATTGCTGAATAAATGTGTGGTCATCATTTCATCATTTAACAGACAGCAGTTCTAACAGTTCTGATGATTAGATGTTTTTGTTCTTGCTATCTCCTGGTAAGAGGCTGCCACGTTATCTAGGGCAGAGCAAAGTGTTTCTTTATTGGAAGCAAATGTATGATAATTATGATCAAAATTATTCCTACATTTCCCTCCTGTTTATCCTACATTTGCTACCACGTTTTCTAGAGCAGAGCAAATAATTCTTCATTGCAGGCAGAGACAGTAACTGAATTGGAGCAGAGCAAAGCATTTCTTCATTGCAGGCAGAAACAGTAACTGATTTGGAGCAGAGCAAAGCATTTATTCATTGCAGGCAGAGACAGTAACTGAATTGGAGCAGAGCAAAGCATTTCTTCATTGCAGGCAGAAACAGTAACTGAATTGGAGCAGAGCAAAGCATTTCTTCATTGCAGGCAGAAACAGTAACTGAATTCGAGCAGAGCAAAGCATTTCTTCATTGGAGTCAGAAACAGTAACTGAATTGGAGCAGAGCAAAGCATTTCTTCATTGCAGTCAGAAGCAGTTACTTAATACTATTTACAATTATTTCTACATTATCCTCCTGTTTATCCTACATTTGCTCAAATCCTTAAATGAGCTAATAGATCACCCTTTCGGCTTACACTCGGAGGAAAATATAGCACTAATTACTTGTAATCTTCTGGATCAGAGAACAGGTCTGGAAGAGAAGTCATAACGTCATCATCGTGGTCAAGAATATCATTGTCATTACTCTGTTGTGCCAATAATGGATATATTTGTGCCAATTTTGAATTTGTCGGGGCAATAGCAGTGGTTATAAGTTGGTTAAGTGACGTCTTTATGCAGGGAATACAACAACATCCACACAATGCAAGAATAGCTGCAAACAGCTATAGAAACTAGGACAGAGAACACCAAATTTTTAGATTTGCCGAAGTTTTTTTCTTTCACCACTCGGACCTGGCTGATGTATTTACACCAGAGTGCTCCTTCATCTTGTAGTTCAGGGTGCGGAGGCCTTGAATGGCTCTTGTGCATGACCCATCAGGTGCTGTGATATTTGGAATAAACAACACTGGTCACCGAACATTGCGCAGGCACCACCCTTCTCGGCCAGGAGCATGTCGACCGCTATGCGGTGCTGGAACGTCATGAGTGAGGTTGCAGCTGGTTGTTCCCTTATGGCAATAAAGCCTGCTTTCGTATAATTACCTAGTTTCTGTACATTGTAATGTATGCAGTTGATTCTGTCAACATTTTTATTCGGGGTTATCCATAACAAGATGGATTCCCATCCTGCAGCAATCTCGTTAACCAACTTATACTCATCTGGTATGCCGTTGGGATGCCATTTGCAGCAATATATGTCAGATCTCCATCTTTCCAAGAGGACCTTTGCCTTCGGGAGAACCCAAGGGGAGGTCCAAAGATGGATGCGGCCAATTGTATATCCTCTGCTTTTGATGGAAACACAGTCACAGATAAGAGCAGTGATACCAGTGCACACGTTCCTGCTGCATATATCAGTGTGTCATACAAGAGGTGGCAAAGGCTAAACAAGAGGCATATGACATGTACACCACGTTGGATACGAAAGAAGGAGAAAAGGATGTCTACAGGTTGGCCAGACAGAGGGATCAAGATGGGAAGGATGTTCACCAGGTAAGGGTGTTTAAGGATAGAGATGGAAATGTGTAGACTGGTGGCAGTAGTATAGTAAGGATGATGAGCCACACAATGAAGTTTTGGAAAAGACTAGTAGACGCTAAACTCAGGACAGAAGTCAGTATCTGTGAGCAACAATCTGGTTTTATACCTAGAAAAAGTACCAAAGATGCATTATTTGCCCTGAGGATGCCCGTGGAAAAGTACAGAGAAGGTCAGAAGGAGCTACATTGTGCCTTTGTAGACCTAGAGAAAGCCTATGACAGAGTACCAAGAGAGGAACTGTGGTACTGCATGCGCAAGTCTGGTGGGGCGGAGAAATATGTTAGAATAGTACAGGACATGTATGAGGGCAGCAGAACAATGGTGATGTGTGCCTTAGGTGTGACAGAAGAATTTAAGGTGGAGGAGAGATTGCATCAGGAATCAGCTCTGAGCCCCTTCCTGTTTACTGTGGTAATGGATGGGCTGAATGATGAGGGGAGACTAGAATCCCCTTGGACTATGATGTTCGCAGATGATATTGTGATATGCAGTGAAAGCAGGGAGCAGGTGGAGGAACAATTAGAAAGATGGAGGCATTCACTGGAAAGGAGAGGAATGAAGATTATCTGAAGTAAAACAGAATGTGTGTGTGTGTGTGTGTGTGTGTGTATGTGTGTGAGATGGGTGGAGGGGGAAGTGTGAGGCTACAGGGAGAAGAGATAGCGAAGCTGGACGACTTCAAATACTTGGGGTCAACAATCCAGAGCAATGGTAAGTGTGGTAAGGAAGTGAAGGAACGGGTCCAAGCGGGTTGAAATTGCTGGCGGAAGGTGTCTGGTGTGTTATGTGACAGAAGAGTCTCTGCTAGGATGAAGGGCAAAGTTTACAAAACAGTGGTGAGGCCGGCCATGATGTACGGATTAGAAATCGTGGCACTGAAGAAACAACAGGATGCAGAACTGGAGGTAGCAGAAATGAACATGCTGAGGTTCTCGCTTGGTGTGAACAGGTTGGATAAGATTAGAAATGAGCTCATTAGGGGGACAGCCAAAGTTGGATGTTTTGGAGACAAGGTTAGAGAAAGCAGATTTTGATGGTTTGGACATGTTCAGAGGTGAGAGAGTGAGTATGTTGGTAGAAGGGTGCTGAGGATGGAGCTGCCAGGCAAAAGAGCGAGAGGAAGACCAAAGAAAATGTTGATGGATGTTGTGAGGGAAGACATGAGGACAGTGGGTGTTAGAGAAGAAGATGCACGAGATGGGCTGAGATGGATAAAGATGACATGCTGAGGCGACCCCTTATGGGACAAGCCGAAAGGAAAAGAAGAAGAAGAACTGTTAGTTGGTTTATTGTAAATCAAACTAGGGCTGTGAAAAGGGCCTGCACCAATTCAATTGATTCAAACGACGCAAGACGGCGCAAAGGCAAGATAATTTTTTTTGTGAAGGAATTCTAAATAAGTGATATACCTCAACTATGAGACAAGCGTTGTATGTTGGGGAGGAGCTAAATTTTAACCAGGGTTGTTGGTGAAAGTTAGCAAGAGTCCTCTTATGGCATGTGATTAAAATACACTTTTCTGCATTTAGTTCTCAATCAAATAATTTGTGAGCCGTTATTTACAAAGCATAGGTTGTGATATTCTTACAGTGAAAATAACAAACTAATCTCTAAAATGGCCCCTTCAGGGCAAAATGGCTGACTTCCTTTGCTTTTTCAGGCATGGCTTCTTCAGACTTCTTACGTGGTTCTCCTCACGATAGACATTTCTACATTTCTTCTTGTAATACTTTCTCAGACCTTGATACATTATTAGAGTTTTGTGTCTTATGATGAGTCATTGAGCAAACGTGGCTGCAAGTAAGAACATGCAAAGTCCACATAAGAAGGCCGGAGCCCAACTTTAAACCCACAACCTCGGAACTCTAAAGCAGATGTGCTAAACACTAAATCACCACGCTGCCCCAAATGAAAGTCATCTAAAAAAGGAAAGAAAGCGGAAAGTCTCTACTTGGACTGTCAGTAAAGACTTAAGGGCCATTTATGGTTTGCAAATGTATCTCTGTTGTCGTTCTTGTAAACAAATGGCTTCAAAGTCACAATTCTAACGGAAAAGAGCCAAGTCATCGAATCTTCTTGTGGTGACAGATGCACAAGAAAAAGTTGACTCAGTCCAAGAATGGAAAAAAAAAAAACATCTGCAGCGCTCTCTCAGTTTCATACAACTCATGTTACCACGAGAGATCCGGTTTCCTGTCCTGGAGTGGAGCGGGTCCAAAGGCCTGAACTGCCAGTTTGGTTTTGGTGTGAAGCTCAGATTCGTGCCGCATTCTTCTCTCTTGAGCTAAAAATAACCACCAATGCCAGACGGGCAAAATTGCAGCTGCTCATGCTGCTGATTAGCTCGTTGCAGCGTCGCAAGTCAACCAATGGGAATGTAGATTTCCTCCAAATGTGCAGAAGTTGTTCATTTCTGGGTAGCTCCCTTGGGATTCATTGGCATCCCTCAAACTTTGTTTTATGATAACATATCTGAGTAAGTAATTGCATTCCCACCGACCTCACAAAAAGCACAAACACGGCAGAAGGAAAACGCAACAGAGAATGCCAACAAGAGCTGTTCTATAGAAACTACAGTGGTGCCTTGAGATGAGTTAAATTGATTCTGTGACCACTCTTGCATCGCAAATCATCTTTCCTGATTGAAATGCATGGACATGCCATCAATCCATTCCAGCCACCCCAGGGAAAAAAACGTTGTTAGTTAGGAAAATAAGCACTTTACAAAATTGGGCAAGAAAGAGCATACTAACAATGATTTTTTTTTTAAAAAAAAAGGAATTCAATGAATGGTAATCACTTTGCACATCATGATTTGATGCTGTGCTTCATTTAATTGTGACACTCCTTGTGTGCTTCCCTTGACAAAATGGCGGCAGTGTAAACCACCTAGGCAGACGCAAACGAAGAACAGAACTGTAGGTGACTCAATAAAATTATTTTTGTACAGGGTAGCGTAATGAGCATGTGAGAATTGCTGTATTATCTGTCTACATGTGTTGCTTCACCCTTTGTCTTCATTGATTCTCACTTCTTAGCATCAAGATAGTGGACTTCAAGTCAGAATTATCTGGTTGTTTTAAATATTGATGAATAATGAAATAGATATTCTTGGGCATAATTTTTCCCAATTCCAACATTAACCCTTAATTTGTATTTTCATATTTATCTTGGGCCTAACTTTGTTGTTGTTGTTTTTTTAATTTTTACTTTCAAGGGATAATTTTTAGTTTTTCCATAACTCCCCCGCACCGCCACCACCGCCGCCCCCACCCTCCTACCATTAACCCTCAAACTCTTACCAACCCTTAATCTACACATGCCTTGCTCAGACTGAGGTGGATTACAGTATTAGCTGGTGGCATGTGGACTGCGATAAAATCCACGATTGCTAGCGGCATTACCTTAGCCTGACCTTGGTTTTTTTAATAGCACATGACAAAGGGAAGCCCAACAGCCATCATTCGTAAAACAAATGACGGCTAATCCAAATAAATCTGCTGCCACATCTCATGAGCATGCTTTTATTCCAGTAGCCCAATTTAGACTCCCGAAACACGCATCAGGTTCCACTGAACGCTCCAGGGAGTCATCAAAGAGCACTCAAGTTGCGACAATACCCCTTGGAGCCAGCTGCGAACACCCTCACCGGGTTTGAAGTATAATCTCACCACCACCACCCCTTCCTTGCATGGGGTCCACTTTTCAATGGAAATAGTCCATCTGCTGTGGCTTTTCATTAACGTGCTGTCATCCGAGAGGAGAGACTTTTGCCTGTTGCTGAGCAGATACGCACAGGTCAACGTGGGGGTGTGAGGGGGTCCGGGCATATACACTGAACAGAGACTGTGTGCTTGCCGTCATCATATCTTTTCTTATCGAGCTCCTCTTGTTAAAACTTCGGTGACTGCCACCATGTAGGGGTAACATAAAGAAAGAAGTGAGTCATTTTGGTCCAGTGCAAAGTCCAACGTCACAGTTGGCAGTAAAAACAAGGCATAAGGAACAAGTTCACCTTAAAATAATTGTGGATGTAATTTCAATTTGGAGCATCGCATTCAAATCAGAGAGATTGGTAACTTCTGATTCCAATCTTCAATAGCCCAAGCACCTTACATTTGTTGTTTTCGCACTAGCGTCCATGATAATATTGAAGTTTTTTTTCATGATTAAGGTTAAGGTTGAAACTGTGAAATCAGAATAAACTTTCATGAGCTTCAATTATTTTGTGCCTTTTCTCCTTTTGATGTTTTTTTTTCTCACACATCTTGCAGTGTGTTAGTAGCACTATGCTAACATTAGTAGCCTACCAAGACTTTAATTTCAAGCACTGATAATTTGAAAATGAATGACAGAGGTTAAACTGCAATTGTGTACGTAGGGTGTAGCATCCTCGGAGTATAAAAACCCTTCAATGTCATTTAACCAAGGCAGAGCAATAGAGAAAATGGCTTCCGCTGTGCTTTGAATTCAGTCAAAAACAAGATGCTATGTGAGGTAAACTGCTGAGAGAAGCTATGGTAAGTTGATTAAAAAAAGACCTGGTGGAAAGACACATTCAACATGATCATTGAGGGTTTACTCTGAAATAGATAGTTATCTATAGAAGTGAGAGTAACTAGCAGGCTAGCTATTATGTTTGGCTCAAGAGAATCCAACCAAACATTTTCTACATACCTGTCAGAAAATGGCTTCCACAACCCAGATGTTTTATTGCCAGTCTGACTTGCCTTGGAGTCAGTCGTGCTATCTTCTCTATACAACCTTTTCCAAGATCCATTCTATTAATCGTGTTCAGTCATAAGGTCAAGGGCCAGGCCTGTGGACGCCCTCATTCATTCATTAGCAGATCACTCACCAGTCGAAGCCCACCTCCTCAAGGCAGGTATATACACATTGAATGTTACAAAGACCAACCACTTATTTGTGTACTGTAGCCCATCAGCGCTAGTGCTAATATTAGCATTTCTGTTGTTTTCCCAACACTGCTTTATTTTGGGTTCCTTTTCCTTGCCATCAATTATTATTGACCACCAGCACAATGTTTAGTAGTCTTGTTTTTTAGCCCTGCCTTGAGTCTACCAGGTTTTAACAACATCCACCGCTCACTGGTGACAAAACTGGTTAGACGTTAGCCTCAGAGGTCTGAGGTCCAGGGTTCAAATCCCAGCCCCGTCCGTGTGGATATTGCATGTTCTCCCCGTGCCTTAGTGGGTTATCTTTGGGCACTCCGGTTTCTTCCCGCATGCTCAAAATATGCAACATTAATTGGACACTCTAAATTGCCCTGAGGTCTGATTGTGAGTCCAACTGTTGTTTTTCTCCATGTGCCCTGCGACTGGCTGGCAACCAGTTTAGGGTGTACCCCGCTTCCTGCCTGTTGACATTTGAGATAGGCTCCAGCCCTCCCTGCAACTCTTTTGAGGATAAGCAACTCAGAAAATGGCTGGAAGGATATTGTTTTGGCCTTTATCCTCCACAATATGAACGCATTGGGAAACCTCGGCACTACTACAACTTTTGTACCGCCTCACTAACACTTGCCTAAAAATAGAGCCTCCATCTAATCCACCCCCCTCCCTCGAAAAGTGCATCAGCCAGATCATTCGAGCACATCTTGTCCCTCATTGGCAGGGACACAATAAATGTAATATAATAATGTATGTCTGTAATAAATGCACTAATGCAATCTGTAATGCAAGTCAGCTGTGTGGAGGCCTGGAAACGCTTCCCCTTCACAGTTATCTTGAATGACTTATGGCCGCTGCAGCGACTACTGTACTTTTGCTGTAAAGCTTTCAACAGGACAGTGCAAAAAGTCAAAAAGGCAGCACGCAATGTGACTGTTTCAAAGACAATACAGTATTTATAAACTACAGGCCAAGGCCCAGCTGTTTTAAAATATGATGGCAGACTGCTTCCTGGTTCATGGAGGATAAGGAAGAGATGGACGATACCATTCCGATTGTGGAGGATTGTGAGGCCACCAATGACGCTTCAGTGCATTTTCTTCTTCATTTTAATTGCTCTATCTTAAATTCATTGAGGAGTTTGTATGGTCACCCCGTTTTTTTCTGGGTATTCCTCCAGCATGGCTGGTTGAAGACTAAATTGCCCATAGGTGTGAATGTGAGTGTGAATGGTTGTTTGTTTACATATGCCCTGAGATTGGCTGGTGACCACTTTAGGCTGTATCCCACCTCTGCCCCAAAGGTAGCTGGGATAGGCTCCAGCATCCCCCCACCCTAGCGAGGATAAGTGGTACAGAAAATGGATGGATGAATAAAGTCATTGACTTTTGTAGTCACAAAAATGGGGACAGAAAATATACTTTTGCAAAGTAAAACAGAAGGCTTTTTTGGGGGGTGGGGTTATGTGATGCTAATGCATAAGGGTATAATTGATGATCCAAGACGAGCGTGATACATAAATTCACTATTATATGCTACAAAAGACACTCCAAAATGCCACTAGGTGACAGTATCGCTATGCAAACACCTTACAGTTCTCTGTTCGTGAACAGGCCTCTTTAGGGGAGGGCATTTTTAACTTTTTTGTACTTGTAATTGTACTCTTAATGGGGAAAGAAAGAACAGACTGGACAGCTTTGTCTTTCATAAGACTTACAGAGCACGTCAATATATTTATAGCGTGTATGAACACACACAGTCCCAAAGCAGATGAGCAAACACTTGGATCATGCACATTTGTAATTGTTTAAAACAAAAAAACATTTTTGTTTTTAAATAGAAGTATAAATCTCTATGAATACTACTTGGCCCTTGAGAGATGTGTGACTTCCATTGTATTGAAGCTGTGTGTTATTATTATTATTACTGCTTCTAATCCATCATAAGAACAGTCGGCATGTTTACCTAACAAAGTTGCTTCCCGCATTTATTTACACAGTCACAAAAACAATAAGATTTCTCTCCAGTTAAATAAGAGTTAACAATGTGAGTTTGTGTTGTGATGCTATCTGGGAAAGAGGTGCGCGGGTTCTTCACATCCTTTTTCGGGTGTCGTACCCACTTGTCCTACTACCTCCAATGGTGGACAAATAACAGCTTTTTTTCCTACAGGTTGTGGAAAAGCAGCTGCAGACTTGGCAGGGCACGGCCTCACCAAGAGCAGGATCCCCACCTTGTCACAGCACCTCTGGAAGAACAAAGGGAAACATGGGAAAATAGTTAGTCTAAAAGCACCCCCTGCCAAAAAAAAAAAAACTATATATATTAAAATCTAGAATTTTTTTTTACTACTTTACTACTTTCTACTACTACTTTATTTTGAAAAAGACTTGGGAAAAATGATATGATATAATTTTTTATACTATTATTTTTTTAAGAACCTTTTTTACATTACAACAATTTTCCTGAAAAATACAACATAATAGGAAAAACGTGATGTTTTTTAGATTTTTCTTCAAAAAAGTATGACAAGCGAATTTGATTTATTTTTTTTTTAAATCCATCCACCCATTCCATCTTCTACCGCTTATCCAAGGTTAGGTCACGAGGGAGCTTTAGCAGGGCCACGCAAACTTCCCTTTCCCCAGCCACTCCATCCAGCTCTTCCAGGGGGTGTTCCCAAGCCACCCCAAGAGAGAGAGTCTCTCCAGCATGTCCTGGGTCATCCCTGGGGTCTCCTTCCGATGGGACGTGCCCGGAACACCTGATTACTTTATCTGGTGCCTCTCAATGCGGAGGAACAGCAGCTTGACACTGAGCCCCTCCCGGATGACCGAGCTTTTCACCTTATCACTAAGGGAGAACCCAGAACCTCTGCAGAGGAAAATCATTCCGGCTGCTTGTATCCGGGATTTTGTTCTTTTGGTCACGACTCACATCTTGTAACTATAGGTGAGGGTAGGAAGGAAGATCGACTGGTAAATTGAGAGCTTCACCTTTCGACTTAGCACCCTCTTTACTACAACGGACCGATACAAAGTCCCCATCGCTGCGGATGTTGCACCGATCTGCCTGTCGATCTCCTGCTCCATTCTTCCCTCACTTGTGAACAAAACCCCAAGATTCTTGAACTCCTCCTCCACTTGGGGGAGGATCTCATCCCCAACCTGGGACCATGGTCTCAGATTTGGAGTTGCTAATTCTCATCCCAGCCGCTTCAAACTCAGCTGCGAACCACTCCAATGAGTGTTGGAGATCACAACTTGATGAAGCCAACAGAACCACGTCATCTCTAAAAAGCAGAGATGCAATACTGAGGTCACAAAACTGGACCCCCTCTACGGCTCGGCTGCGCCTAGAAATTCTGTCCATAAAATTGATGAACAGAATCAATGATAAAGGGTAGTCAACCCTCACTGGAAACGAGTCTGATGTAGTGCCAGCAATGTGGATCAAACTGGAACTGGTTGTACTGTAATGTTAATATCAGGTCTTGAAGGGCGTGATTGGGAAGAACGCCCCCCTGATCAAAACAACTATACAAAAACAAAATACAACATGAGCTTTTTTTGAGAAAATAAATATTCTTCTAAAAGCATATTTCTGTACTATTATAATATATATATATATATATATATATATATATATATATATATATGTATATATTATTTTTTTTTAAATGATTATTTTCTAAACTAAGTTTTTCCTGAACAAAATATAACTTGGTTTCAACTTTAACAAAAAAGAAAAAAAAGAAAGAAAACTAAATTAATTCTGGAATTTTTTTTTTTTTAATTGAAAAATGCGACAATGAGACATTTATATAACTGGACAGACTTAATTGTACATGCAAATATTGTGTTCAATTTTAATTATCATTCTTTAAGTTACAATTTAGAAAATGCTAACGCTCATATTTGTATCAGCTCAGCAGCATCACTGGAAATAGCCCTCAGGTCCAAACTGTGGTCTTATGTGTCTGTCGTGAGTCAAAACGAGACGAGGGAACGTTTTATTGGACAAGGGGACGAGCAAAATTAGATGGATGTTGCAATAAGATTTGGGGGCGCGGACAGATGGCGGTGAAAGATAGCGAAACGTGCAATGGTGGAACGGGAGGCTGACGTGGTGCTTAATTACTCCAGAGTCGGGTTTCTAAGCTCCTTGCGGATCGACTCTTCTCTTCATCACTTTTGCCATCCGAGGAATTCCACTCAGGAATTTGGCACGAGTAGATTAAAAAAGAAAAAAAAAACAAAAAGCTGTCACCATCCATCAGCATTAAGTAAAAAGAGGTCTTGTGCTCCTCTTTGAGACACTTGTCAGATTCACTTAGTTGCAAAACAAACTCGAAAGGCTTTCATCGTCTTTTTTTTTGTTTCTGCATAACAAAGTGTGCAAGTCTATTCTGCTGTACTTTTGTTCACTGTCAAGACGAATTAAGATACACACTTTATTCTCATAATCCCTCCATCCATTTTCTTAGCCACTTATCCTCACGAGGGCTGCGGGAGTGCTGGAGCCTACCCCAGCTATCATCAGGCAGGAGGAAAGGTCCACCCTAAACTGGTTGCCAGTCAATTGTAGGGGAGACAGAGACAGACAACAGCCACACACACAATCACACATAGCACCAATTTTGAGTGTCCAATTAATGTTGCCTGGTTTTGGGACGTGGGAGGAAACCGGAGTGCCTGGAGAAAACCCACGCAGGCACGGGAGAGAACGTGCAAACTCCACACAGGTGGGTCCGGGATTTTAACCCCTGTCGTCAGAACTGTGAGGCTAAAGCCCTAACCACAGTTCCGCCAAAATGCAACTATTTCCATTAAAAAAAAAATTCTTGTCGTATTTATGATTATTTTTTCTCTTAAACTTTAGCAACATTTTATTTTTAGGAATCACAAATCAGGACAATTTATTTATTTTTTGTCAATTTGAATAGATCATAAATCGTTTCAAAGTTGTGATCTGGGGATAAAAAGCATTTTCAAATCAATCTTTTTCCCTGTTTCTGTCAATAAGAGCAGAGCGGCGTGTTTGTTTTGACGGTGTAAAGTACCCGCGACGTGCTGTGTCTTAAGCGGGGGGGCTTTCTTTACAAACGCATCGTCTCCATCGAAGGCCAGAATGTTGTCAGTGGTCCCGCTGCCCTCAGAGCGCCCTCGTGCTCCATTGGCGGCGTTAATGATGATGTCCTCCACCAGGTGCGCCGGGTCCACGTTGGCCGACAGACCGTTTGGCTCACATCGGCCCAGCTCGACGGCTCCGAGATGACTTTGGCCCGTGGGGCTGAGAGGAAGATGGACACAAAATATTATGGTGACTCACACAAACAGGCTTAGGGTAAAAGATATGATTCATTCTCCTCAAAGATTTTTTTTTAATGGAAAATGCTATTTTTTTCAAAAATAAATTAAAACTTTATTGTTATAAAAACAATTCTTGAACAAGATGCAACTTATTTTCAAATTAGATTTTTTTCTTAATTTCCCAAATTTTTCAAATTACAAAATTTTTCCCCAAAATTCTCACGGCTTTTTCAGTTTAATAAAGGTGATTTATTCTTCCCCAAAAACTCTATTTCTATTTTTATTGGAAAATGAAAATGTTCTTTAGTTAATTTTAGTTTAAAAACTTGCTTTATTCTGCTCAAATATCTGTAATATGATTTTTTTTAAAACAACATATGCTAAGTTATTTGAAAGAAATCCACAACTTATTTAAAAAGTGTGAAAAAACATGATTGTTTCAATTGAAAATGGAAATATTGTTTGAAAAATGACAATTCTTAAAATGAAAAATGACATTCTCAGGGAAAAAAAAACTTTTGTGTTGTATTGAAAAATTTATTTTAAAAAATAAAACAAAAAATGAAAACTGAATTTTCACTTTTTAAAAGGTTATTCATTCTCTACAAAAACATTTAGTCAGAAAAAGCAATTATTTTAAGAGTCAGCTTTTTCTCTCCTTTTTTCTCCCAAAATATGACTTTTCTGATTATGTGAGAAACTTAATGTTACAAATTTTATTCATAAATGTTTTGTCACCTTTTAATATTCATTAGTTGGTAAATTATTAAGGCCTCTCACATGATTAAAACTATATTACAAATTGGAAACTTTGCATAGGAATGAACCTGCATTTGAGATGAATTTAATGGAAAAGTATTATACTCAAGCATAAATGATTTAGTTTCGGCATCCATACAAAATACAGTAGATACTGTAGCTGTAACGCGAGGGGAATACAATTAGCTCTTAACTGTGGTCTGACATCACCATAGCAACAAGGAAGGAGTCAGACCCTCACCTTTGTCTGCCGTGTCCATTTTCCGTCTTATTGTTGTTGTCCGGGTTGACTTCACATTCTGCAACACAAACAATTTTGTTGTTACACTTGCACATTAGAGCACTTTTGGCGTAATGAAACATCACATTTTACCTATTTTATCTTTATCATATTTACATACAGAGAAGTTTAGGATGTGAGGTTTTTTTGGTGAGTTTTTTAATAGCACTCCAAGAAGAAATATAAGGAAAATGGTCATATGTCAAGTACCCATATTCTCTATAAAAAACAACAACAAAAAAGAAAACCTTGTTTCTCAATATATTGAATCATTTTCAAATCTGTCTATCGGTTACTGAACTCAATTTCAGATGTTAAAACATGTTAGTGTGTAAAATGGATGATCTCAAGACGCTTCCTCGTGTTCCTTCAGATTTTCAGAAGCATCTCCTGACACTGTCATTTTCACAAGGTGTTGCACAACTTTTGCCAGGCTCTCAACAAATAACCAATCGCAAGACAAAGAAACGTCGATAGATAACAGAAGAGGAGCGCATTGTATAAAGTTCAAAACATCAAATTGCTGTGCCGAACGAGACGCAGTGGGAGGTTGTACAAACGACGGCTGTGCTTAATTTATGGTATAGACCAGCTGCATAAATATTCGAGTAGAAAAAGTATGCTGTGTTACATGTGTGTGACGTTTCCAAAGTAAATGCAAGGCAGCCCACTCGCTCTTCCTGCCCCCCCCACCACACCCTCCATCCGCAGCGCACCATGCGTCCCGTTGAGCAGATGAGGAGAACACACAGTGCAGCTGTGCACGATGTGATGAGAGATACAAGAAAAAGTTGCTCATAAAGCACAAGCGGGACGGGCGGCCATGTGTCATGTAAAGTGTGTGCCTGGAGGAGGCAGCACATCATTTCCTCAACAGGATGGAATTTCGTGGCTTTCCTTTATGAATCAGTTTAACATCGCTTATTTCTCGTTATGATTTCCCTCTAAAAGGCATTTTGTTTTGAATTCAAACATGATATTCTTGTGCTATTGAGTTTTTCTTGAAAATTGCACTTTCTCGTAAATGATGTTTTTTCTCTAATTACTTATGTGGTGTCAGGAAAAAAAAATATGACAGAATATTGTGACTTTAGCATGAAACAATGTACATTAATCTTAAAATAATAAAAAAAAACATTTCACCTATTTTTCTTGAAAAAAAATTGCCTTTTTTTTTTTTAAACTGTGACAGAATAGACAGCATGGTGAACAACTATTTAGAGCATCTGCCTCACAGTTCCAAGGACCGAGGTTCAATACAATCAAACCCCACCTGTGTGGAGTTGGCTTGTTCTCCCACTGCCTGCCTGGGTTTTCTCTGGGCAAGCCGGTTTCCTCCCACATCCCAAACACATGATATGAATGTTGCTTTAAGAAGGATGTCCTATAATTATAAAATCAGCATGATGTGACCCGTGACGTTGCTCACCTATGCTCCGCTTGCCCTCATTCTCGCTCACTTGAGGCGGCAGCGACGCTGTCTTTGTCTCTTTCTGGAAAGAATAATGAAAAGACATCAAATCAAGATGTATTGCAAATATCGTAGTTCATTAATAATCAATAGTATCTTTCATCCAGGGTACCTTGTCGCTTACTTCTGATTTGCGTGTCCTCTTCATGATCTCTTCTAGGCGCTGGGAAAAGTCACAATTCAGATTAAATCACACACACACACACACACACACACACACACACACACACACACGCACGCACGCACGCACACACACACACACACCCACTATGATCAGTGCTTGTTTATGGTACGTCAAATGTAATTCCAAGTGTGATAAAACATCTTTATTATTACGGTTATGATTAATACAGCATTGGCACCATGAGCAGGGGCCTGTCAGAGTGAGTGGTCGCCGCTCTCAGCTTTATTGCTATGGCAGAAACTCAACAGTCTGACGTTACAGAGGGTGTAGCATTCATCCAGCCATCCATTTTCTTTGCCGCTTATCCTCACGAGGGTTGGGGACAGTGCTGGAGGCTATCTCAGCTGTCAACAGGCAGGAGGCGGTGTACACCCTGAACTGGTTGCCAGCCAATTGCAGGGCACATAGAGACAAGCAGCCATTCTCACAATCACACCTAGGGGCAATTTAGAGTGTCCAATTAATGTTGCATGTTTTTGGAATGTGGGAGGAAACCGGAGTGCCTGGAGAAAACCCACGCAGGCACGGGGAGAACATGCAAACTCCACACAGGCGGGGCCGGGATTGAACCCGGGACCTCAGAACTGTGAGGCCAATGCTTGCTTTATTAGCTGATCCACCGTTCTGCCCGGTGTATCATTCAGAATTAGAAAAAGATGTACAAGTACTTTTAAATCTTTTTGTAAAATTATGACATTTTCTTTAAAAAGTATAATTACTTAATCTTTTCTTGTCCTCCTCCTAAAATCTGACTTTTACCGAAAGATTTGAGATGATTTGTGTAATCTTTTGATTTTTTTCTTCAACCGACTGCTTTGCAATTTTTGGGGAAATCATTGGAGATTATCCTTATAATCCTCATGATATTATCCATCCATCCATTTTCTAAGCAGTTTATCCTCACGAGGGTCGCAGGAGTGCTGGAGCCTATCCCAGCTGTCAATGGGCAGGAGGCAGGAAACACCCTGAACTGGTTGCCAGCCAATCGCAGGGTACATCGAGACTCACAATCACACCTAGGGGCAATTTAGAGTGTCCAATTAATGTTGCATGTTTTTGGGATGTGGGAAGAAACCGGAATGCCAGGAGAAAAACCACACAGGCACACGGAGAACATGTAAATTCCACACAGGGAGGGCTGGGATTGAACCGTGTCCTCAGAACTGTGAGGCCAACGCTTTCTAGCTGATCCACCGTGCCACCCTCATAATATTAAAACTTGAAAAAAGTCATTTTAACATAAGACTCTGTCAAATAAATCTTATGAGATGCACAAGAGTTGTTTTACAGAAAGAATCTAACTAAAATAATCATCTAGTAGGAGGCGGGGTGCACCCTGAACTGGTTGTCAGGCAATCGCAGGGCACATGAAGACAGATCATATTAATATCAAGTACAGTATTAAAACTATAACTTACTGAACATGGTTTCAGCGGCCATTTTTAAACAAATAAAGGCTTTATTGATGTTAAATTCTATAAAAGTGGATCATGACTTCACAACAACAGGAAACTGTGGGTTTCAGGGTGACACCAGTTGAGAACCACTGCACTCACATGCCCCCGTAGCCTCAGATGACCACGCTCGTCGCACCACACGTCGTTTATATTTAACTCTCACTAAAGCAGCTCTATTAAATCAGAGCATGCCGACAGCCGATCTCTCGTAAGCCTGAAACATTCATCTAAGTTCTCGGGATTCATCAGAGCAAATGTTGTACCGGGAATATGATACCTCCGCCCAGGGAGAAGGAGAACTTGTTTTCAATTCAGCTGGCATACCAGTGTCATGTCAATCCGTGTGCTCAGGATGAGGAGAAGGTTGTGGTCTTCACCGGGGAAAGAGTTAACAAAGATGACGGCCTACCTTTTTCCTCTCCAGCCTCTCCTGCTCCTCCTTCTGGAAGTGCTTTTCCCTCTCCAGACGCTGCTTCTCCGCCTCCTCGCGGGCTTTCGCCTCGACCTCTTCTTTCTGAGGATAATATCCAAGCACAGTTTTTTTTATTTTATTTGTTAGACACACAAGAGAGATTGGCGGTTGGAGCCAAGTGGGGATGCCGCATGGCGGGTGTGGCTAAAATGATCACTTGCCCGACCATGAAGGCGATATTTTAGTTCTGGAAAACAACTTTTTTTTTTACAAGCACACTTAAGCTGTGCCTGTAAAAATAAAGTCTAACCAAATGTGTCACTGCTACAAATAGCCACGTGAGGGGGGTAAAGGCCCACAAACTCATAAGGGGACAGACGTGATATGTTGGGATTCACACTATCACTTAATTTTTTCTTTTATTTGAATATTCGTATTATCATTAAGCATTCTTATTGTTACACCAACTCAACTTCATTTACAGAGCAATTGCAACATTAAAAACAATGCGAACAATAAAATTCAAACACAGGTGTGTCATGCTGAGTTGAAAGCCAATGAATAAAATTGACTTTTAAGGCCAGTTTTAAAAATGGAGCATGGGAGGACTTTGCCAATGTTTAGGGGGAGGTTATTGTAAAGAGATGGACCAGGAACAGAAAAAGAACTATCCCTTCTTAGCCTCCATATGGTGCTTCAAACAACCAGGAGGGTCAGGTCAGCTGACCTGAGGCCTAGAGCAGGAGTGTAGGGATGGAGCCGCTCAGTAAGGTGGGGCGAGAACCTTTTAGAAATTAAAAAAGAAACTGAAATCGTCTCTAAAATGACCAGGAACCCAGTGAAGGGCCAGAATTGGCATTATAAAGTCCTTACTACGTGCTCCAGATAGGAGGCAAACACCTGCCTTCTGAGCCAATGGATTGACTGGTGGGCAGCATGGTGACGGAGCTGAAGACCGTTGGCCTCACAGTTCTCTCACCCAGAGTTAACTGGAATAGGCTCCAGCACACCCGCGACCTTAGTGAGGGTAAGCGGTATGGAAATGAATAGATGGAGTCATTGGAGGGAAGACTCACTGGCTCCAGAAGAAAGTGCATCACAGTAATCCATCTGAGATATAACAAAGGCATGGATTACAGTTTCAAAGTGCTGATGTGAAAAAAGAGGCTTCACTTTAGCCAGCTGCCTAAGATTAACAAAGAGAAAATGGACTTGACAATAGCAATAATTTGCCAAATGCAATTTAAGTTCATTGTCCATATTAAAGACCCACTTTTTATTACTTTGGCTTTTGAGCATATGTAAGGGGCCAAAGTCAAAAGGAGGGAATTTACAAGGACCACTTGGACCAACCACCATAACATCTGTTTTCTTATTAGGACTCAAAAACTTCAACGCCATTGACGCTTAAAAGTCCTCAGGCTAAAACAAAAGTAACCTTAAGGGGAATGCATCCTTTTTCTTTCATGGGACATAAATTTGACTCCCAACTGCATAGAAATGAAAAGAAATAGCAAACAAAAGAAAGGATGGAACACAGTGAGATCAAATACAAAATAAACAGCAGCGGAACTAAAATTGAACCCTATGGAGCCCCTTAAGACAGTGAAAGACTTAGTGGGAGCACCCCAATTTTGCACACAATCCTGCCTGCCTGCCGAACAGGATTGAAACGCCTTAAGAGCGCTACCAGTAATGTCCACCAGGTGCTGCAAATAAACCAACAGAATACTGTGGTCCACAGTACTGAAAGCTATAGTCGGGTCCAGCAAAAAAAGACACACAGTCCCTGGAGTCATGAGCCAGGAGGATGTCATTAAAACCTCTCAAAGGGGCTGACTCTGTACTATGCAGAATCTTGAAAACTGAGTGCCAGACCACTGTTATGTTCACCCAGAAACATCTTCGACTGGGTATGAACCACCTTTTTCCAGGATTTTTAAAATAAAATGCAGCTCTGAACCGGGCACTCACAATTGAAAACAGTTTTCTTGAGCAGGGGTTGCACCACAGCATGTTGAAAACTTTGGTGGACAACACCAGAAGACAGACTGCTGTTTAAAATGGCTAAAGGACTGCCCCTGTACTCGGGAGGATTTCCTAAAAGAAATGAGGAGGGACAGTCATAAGTGAAGTCATAAGACTTTAATCTGGCCAACCACACCTTCTAAAAACGTATAGGGAACCAATTGAATTTAACACAGCCGAACAAAGAACAGCGTCAGAGCGCTCTGTCACCTAATGCCTGGATCAGACTAGAAAACAAATTTGGTCTTTCATGATTGCACTCTGTCAAACAACTGCCATGAAATAATGCCGCTTCTTATTCAGAAAGCGGCAACACTACATGTACATGTATTCCGACACCACCGGTGTGAATAGTTGTTTGTCTTTATGTGCCCTCCAATTGGATTCCTATTGCCTGGAAATAGCTGGGATAGGCTCCAGCACTCCCGTGACCCTTGTGAGGATAAGCAGCTCAGAAAATACATGGATAGTTGCGTTTTTGGGAGCAGTTCCAGTGCACTGGTGCGTACCTGCTTTTGCAGGCGAATGTTCTCCTCCTGTTCGGCCACAGCTCTTTCCTTGGCTTCCTCCTCCTCCCTCAGCCGCTGCTCCTCATCCCTCCTCTGCTGCTCCTCGGCCATGGCGCGCACCTCCTCCTCATGCCGACGCCTCTCCTCCGCTTCTCTTGCCAGTCGCTCCTCTTTCAGGGTCCTGAATGTTCAAATACATCAGACATAGCAGACACTTTTAGTAAAACAAAAACAAGCAATAACAATTAATTTTGTTGGAACTTTTTAACTCCCTCTGACCTGTCCTTTTCCTCCTGCTCGCGCCGCTCCACCTCTTCCCTCTCACGTTGCTCGCGTGCCTGCCGCCGTTTCTCTGCCAGGATGCGGGCTGCCTCTTCAGGGTCATTGGTGCCTGCCATGGGCTTGGAGGACGGGGACGGCGAAAGAACAGAGTGAATGTCCTTGACGGGTGGCTCGGGCGACGGCGACGCCGAGATGTTGTTAGAGGCTGCTGCCGGGTGTCTGGTGAGAGGAACCACAGGAGAACCTGGAAGAGAGAAAAAGTTCTTCCCAGTTAATTCAGAGAAGAAGAAGGTCACACAGTGAACAACAATAGAAATTATGTAGTACGATATAAAGGGAATGGGGAATGAGCTAGGGCTGCGGCTCTGAAATATTTTTACAAACCCAAATTCCAGTGAAGTTGGGACGTTGTTGAAAACTTAAGTAAAGACGGAATAGAATAACGCTATAAATACTTTTCAGTCTGTATCCAATTCAAATGTTCAAACTGATAAATTCCTTGTTTAAATTGATAGGGGTATTTTTTTTTTTTGCAAATATTAATTCATTTTGAATTTGATGCCTGTAAAATAGCTGAGACAGAGACATGTTTACTTCTGTGGCACATCATCTTTCCTTTTAATAAAACTCAATTAAGTGTCTAGCACTGAAAACACTTGTTAAGGCATTGTAGGTCAAATTCTGTAACAATCTCGCTTGATGTGCAACTTTGATTAATCAAAGGAGTGTGCAGTGTTGGAGTTGGCACTTCATATTGCAATAAACATTTTCAATGGGAGACAGTTCTGGATTGCTGGAAGGTCAGTCTACTACATCCTAGGGTTTGGGCATTGAGAATTAAGAATTGACTGGAACTGGGACTAAGATTCAGATTCAAATTGAAAAAAAAATTGGTTCCCAGTTTCGATGCTTACAGTCCGCTAACACCAAATAAGAATGTGCGTGAAGAAGAGGCGACGTTAAGCAAAAGTGTGTCTTAACACTGTTAAAGTAAATGAACAGTCACCTCAATGTAATACAGAAATTATGATTATATTGTGCAAAGGAGTCTTTCATGATGTGTAAAAGTCTGACGCGTTTCCTCCAGCTCCGATTTATTAATCGACTTGTTGACAAGGTGGATAAAAACAATAAATTTTTGCACCTCTATGTCCAGCAAAATTTTTTTTAGATAAACATGAATTCTTCTACTCACGTCGACTACTGTTCTCAGGGGTGGCCGACCTGCGATGTTCTCTCACTTTTTCCAGTGGGACGGGGGATGATGTGCGGTGGTCCACCCTGGCGGGGGTCCTCGCCCTTCTGGGCTGTCCCTTTGGTGTCGATGGTCTGCTTCGCGTGGAGGTCGGGTTCGGGGAGGCAGCGGGGCTCGGGGAGGCAGTCCTGCCCTTGGGCACGGCCGGTGACAGAGGCCTAGTTCTTGATAGTGGAATAGGACTGGAGGACACGTCATTCATGTTTTACAGTTTGCAAATATATATCCATTTATTATAGTAGCTATCCTTACAGTATGGGGGTGAATGGTCGCCTATCACAACTGACATTGTGCGTGAGGTAGGTTACAATATGGGCTGGTCACCATTCATTTACATGACACATAGTGTAACTCACAAACATAAGTCCATCACTGACACAGATCATGTGGAGAAAGAACACAGCCCAACTTTTTTTTGTATGAAATCTATAAATTGGATTGGTTTGGGAACATTAAACTGAATGAAGTTCTATTTATTTATTCCAATGAGATGTTTATGTGAAGCATTTTTATTTAATTTGAGCTTCCAACAAAATCCACATCCGAATGCAGGTCTTCATGTCGGTCGGTCGGTATCTTTCGGCTTGTCCGTTTCGGGGTCGCCACAGCGTGTCATCTCAGATGAACGCACATATATGTTTGGCTCAATTTTTATGCCAGATGCCCTTCCTGTAAAGGCTATTTTCCAGGCTATTTTTTTTTCAGAGTTCTTCGAAGTGAGGTGTGAGAGTGATAACACCATCTGTAACACACCCGATACATATTCATACCTGAGAACTTGTACACATGATGCCACATTCACAACTATGGAGAATTTCGAATCTTAAATAACCTAATCTGGATTTGGGAGTCAGTAGCCATAGACAACCCACGGGTAGGACATGCCAACATTAAACAGGAAGACCGGAGGACAGATTTAAACCCATAATCTCAGAACCGTGAGACAGACACGCTCAGTAGTAGTGCACTGTGCAGTCAGTTTGCAATTATTAAACAAATACAGTCATCGGTTTCTAATGGAAATTTGATTCTTTCATGGTCAAGTCCAGCTCCAGAAGAAACTCAAAGCATAGAAACATTACATCATCCATTGAAGTGGATTATGCCACTAGGGATGACATCACTCTCATTTTGGTCTCGTGTGCTGACGGCTCACTTATTCTCTTTGTTTGCCAAGCCAAAGGAAATAAATGTGTTTTCCCCCTCCTACTGCATCCCAACTACTGTCATGGCTGTCATTTGTTGTGTGGCCTGGGGATGAAAGATTTTTTTTCTTTTCACCCCATTTCAACTCTGCTTACCACGAACTATGCAGACTGAATAGGAGTAACACGTTCATCGTGCTGCATACCTATGACAACTCTGCATTAAGAGTAGGGGAGGAACTGCCCCACCAAATGGGGCTCAATTTCTTTTTATATTTATCACAGAGTAGTGATTCATTTGCAAAATATATAAGCAGAAATTAACTATGTCATAATCCTTGTATTGTTGTATTTCAGAAGTTTGTTAAATTATGTTCTCTATGCAATTTACATTAAAATTGGATGAAAAATTGCTGCAGAAAATACACAACATAGTAAGGGAAACGAGGTTTTGTACATTGTATTATGTTCAGTTTTAATTTTAAATAAATTTTAATCAAATATTTTTAAACAGCTTATTTTCCCCTGCATGCGTAGCTTTTCTCCCGGTACTCCGTTTCCACCTACATCCTAAAAACATGCAGGGTAGGTTAACTGAATACTCAAAAATTCCTGTAGGTATGAATGTGAGTGTGAACGGTTGTGAGTTTATATGTATCCTGTGACTGGGTGGTGACCAGTTCAGGGTGTACCCCTAACACCCCAACGCAACCCCCCCACCCCCACCCCCGCCTGAAGATAGCTGTGGTAGGCTCTAGCATGCCAGAGATCCTAGTGAGGATAAGCGGAACGGAAAATGAATGAATGAATCAAATATTTTATCAAATACCCCTCCTTGCCATCACCTTATTGTGGTAAAGGGGTTTGTATGTCCCAGAGATGCTTGGAGTTGTTCGGGGCTTTATGCCCCCGCCAGGGTTATCCAGGGCAAACATGTCCTTGGTGAGGAACTAGACAAAGCTCAAAAGAGTTCCTCTGATAAGTACATTTCAATGGACCACAGTTTCTTGCCCAGACACAGGTCACGGGAGTCCCGCTCAAGGCAGGTGGGGTGGGGTGAGGTGGGGCTCAATGGTGAGCGCCAAGTGGCCAGGGCTGCACCCATGCAACATGACTGGGCACAGCCTGGAAAGGGAAGGTGGGTTCCCCTTCCCATGGGCTCAAAACCAGTGGAAGGGATCAAGGGGGTCTGGTGCAAAGTGAGCAGAGTCTGAAGGGGGTAAGATCGGCACCTAAAAATCTGGCTCGTAGAAAAGGAGCCAAAGCAGATGTGTGAGGTCAAGATGTTCAAACTAAATACAGTCATACTCAGGGCAGATGAAAGGTTTTTTTGTGGGGTGTTTTTTTATATAAAGAAACTAAAATACTGCAATTTTATTTTTTAGATTATGAAGAGCCTATTTTACCTCAAGTCTTCTCTGTGTCTCATGATGGGAAGTGATTGCTTCTTCCTGAGGAACCTCTCCTTTGTCAGGGCATTTTTCTCTTTTTCATTCTCCCGCTCCTTGTCTTTCTTCTCCTTTTTGGTTCTGTCCATCTGTGCAATATGAAGTAAGATATAAATGTGCATTCTGAGTAGGGCTATTATCACGCATTCATTTTATGGATGTATCGATTTATGTTCCCACGATCCAATTGGACTGATCTGTCTTTGGCTAGTTAGCCTTCCAGATGGAAATGTATTTATTTAAATAATTTTAAAAGACAATCGTCAATTACGTCGACATGAGCATGCCACAGTACAGGAAATATGACAAAGTAGTGTGCTATTGAGCAAAGCTGCAGTTTAACGAGTGGAGTCTGCAAAGGTTGAATCATGGAAACCAGACGATTCTTGTTTTTGAAGACATTGAGAAATTTACTGGTAGGTTATGCAGTAGTGTAACACGATAAAGGAGAAAACTTTACTAGCATGTAATTAACTGTAAGCATAAGCTGAGAACTATAAGTGAAGTGTGCCCTTGCCCATACGTGTTTCACCGTTCGTGGCCCTGCGTATTTGGGAATTTTGCTCTTAAAGTATTTTTTCCTAATAACGTATCGTATTTTCACAACCATAAGGTGCACTTCGAAGTCTGAAAATCTCTCCTCAATAGATGGAGGACAATATAATGTGCGCATTGTGTGCACACCTCGTTCCAAAATCTGTAAACTTTGTTGAGTGATTCCTCCAATGAAGTACAATCTAACTTGCACATCACAGTGGTAGTATGCATGCTAGCAATGTTTCAACGTGCATGAAAGCCAACATATGATGAACTCATGAGGCAATGAGGAACAACTGGAATTTTATTTTTGTAGGCAGAAGAAGCTTACATTGCTCCACACAGTTACTGTGAAGGCAAGTCATTACTCAAGATGTTGTTCACGCTCAGAATGGTCCTAAGGAGGTTCTTAGTGCCGCAAAGCAGGCCTGGGGCGCCACAATGCATGCTGGGAGTATGTAAATAGCATTTAAAGAGTATGTTTTGTGTCAATTATTTGTTCAGTCATTGTAGTATTTGTTTAATCGTTTGCTAGTTATGCTATTGTGTTTGAGTAATGACTTGCTTACGCTGTCAGTGTGTGGGTTTGTAAGCTTCTTCAGGTTACAAATGTAAAATTGCAATTGGTCCTCACTGCCTCGCAACGCCATTGTATGGTGGCTTGCATACACACTAAAACTGATGCTAGCATGCATCCTAACAATATAACTGGTGTGTTCAAGTGTACTTCATTAGTCTAGTCACAAAACAACATTTACCGATTTTAGAATTCATTCCAGTCCATTTTGGAGAAAATTTAAGACTTTGAGGTGGGCCTTATAGTTGCAAAAATATGATACATATCACACATAAGTATTTCAATACTGCATCCATTATTATGAATAGTGTACTTTGGCAAAAAGGTAACACTTTTCTAAGAGACAAAGATCAAAGCAGTGGAAAACAGTAATGAGTATACTGTAGAGTCTCACTCATGACAGATACTAACTTGAACATCCCAATCAGAATGGATGAATGAATGAACAAAATTACTGACTGAATTTCCAAACACTGAATTGTTTACGATTGTATCGTTCCAGATCCTTTTAATCCAATTGGCAACCATGAATCGTGGTACAAATGGAATTACTGATCAAACAAAACGTTACACCAGTAATACTGTATACATAATACTGTGCGTAATGCCTCTTTGTGTAGAACATACAGGTGTGGAGCTCCGTCTGTGTTGGCGCTGTCTGATGTCAGGCGTGCTAGATGTCACTCGCCAGTGATCAGAGCAGCGATGGTGGGGCTGGTCTGCACACTTCGTCAGGGGGCTAGCGGAAGACGAGCGGGGGCACAGAGGTGACTCTGAGGAGGAGGACGTTTGGTTACAAAATCACCAAACGGAATCCAGCTAGAGTCCAAAATCTGTGTATCATTGGACTGCAATATAAGTATTCCTTTTTGAAGATTGGTGTCAATGAAAAATAATGGCAAACACTACATACTTTTTTTGAAAACTTTGGAAAAACAGGAAAACTATTTCCTGTTCAGCGATATATTTTGTATTCCTTGTACCGGGTTATCAAAATGATGATTGCATATACTCTCATTGAAAGTAAAAAAAGTTTCTCAGCTCCATTCACCTTTACTTATAGAGCACTTTAAAACCACCACAGGTGCCCACAAAGTGCAGCACATTATATAAAAATAAAACGGATAAAACAGAGGGAAAATTAAAACAACAGCTTGATAGCAACATTAAAAACAATAAAACACAAACAGCGCAGTCTCATGCTGAGTTGAAAGTCAAAGAATAAAAACGAGTTTCAAGGTAAGTTCTTAAAAAATGGACAGTGAGAGGTCTTGCCTAATAATTAGTACATTTCATAGTTTGTACGTGTTTCATTTTATCTCCATAAGAGTTGACTCATTTTTTCTATTTCTGCCATGTTTTTCTACTTTAGTATTAGTATTTCAACTTTAAGTCCCACTAAAGTGGCAAAAAACTCACATCACATCACATAGAAGTGTGTTTTTAAAATACCTGCCAAATTTGAATGAATAAAAATATTACATTGTACAAAAGTAAATGAAGTATAGCATTGGCCTTCTCAAATGCTTATAGTTGTGCAGTTTCGCTACTGTTATGTTTAAGATCATCAAACAAATGTAAATATCAGACAAATGTAACGGAAGTGATCTTAAATGCTGTTTTCAAATAATTTATTATGGGGGAAAAACAACTTCAGTTACTCAGCCCTGTTCGAAATAGTTAATTACCCCATTTTGCTCAATCATGAATTAAATGTGGGTAATCACAATTTTTCGTTAATTTTCATTGACCACACCCGAGCCTGATGACCTCCAGACCTGTTCAATCAAGAAATCACTCAAACAGAATCTGCCCTGACAAAATTAAGACAGACAAAAGCTCTAAAAAAGCTGCAAAATGACACGATCCAAAGGAATTCCAGAACAATTGAGAAATATTCATTCGTATCAGTCTGGAAAGGTTTACAAAAGCCATTTACAGGCTTTAGGATTTTAGCTAACCATGTGAAGAACCATTATCCTCACATTGATGAAACATGTCACAGTGGCGAGGATTGGCCGGCCTAAATAGATTACACCAAAAGTACAGCAATGACTCCTCCAGGAATCCACAAATCCAACTTCTAAAGAACTGCGGGGCTCCGTTGCCTCAGTAAAGGTCAGTGTTCTTGACACAACAATAAGGAAGAGACTGCAAAAAGTTCATCGATGGCAGAACTCCAAGGCGAAAATCACTGCTCACAATCGAGAACATAAAGGCCCATTTTACTTTCGCTAAAAAAAAAAAAAAGATAAAAATTTAAAAAAAAAAAACATTGACTGGTTCCCAAGACATTTGGGAGAATATTATATCAACTGATGACATGAAAGTTGAGCTTTTTGGAGTGTGTGTGTATCATTACAGCTATGTAAATATAGTGCAACATGAAAAAAAAAAAGAACGTCATACCAGCAGTCAAGCATGGTAGTGGTAGTGTGATGGCCTTGGGCTGCTTAGCTCTGTCAAGAATTGGACACCTTGCTGTAACTGATGAAACCATAAATTCTGCTCTTTAACACGAAATCCTGAAGGAAAATATTTAGGCAGCAATTTGTGACCTCACACTGAACCACAATGGGCTTCTGCATCAGGATAACGATCCAAAACACGGCAAAAAGTCAACTTCTGAATGGCTTAAAAATAGTTTTTATGTCCCTCGTTAACTTTCAAACTTGACTCCGATTGAAATTCAGTAACATGACCTTAAAAAAGACGTTCATCCTCAAAAACCCATCTATTTTTGCTTAATTCAAACAATTCTATAATGAAGAGACAACCAAAATATCTCCACTTTCTCATTGCCATTTATAGAAAACGCTTTATTTCAGTTGTTGCTGCTGATGCCCAACCTGTTATTAGGTTTAGTGCCCCGTTACTTTTTCACACAGGACCAGGCAACTTTGAAGAGTTTTTTCTCTAAATAAACATAATCATTTAAAAACAGCTTTTTGAGTTCACTTGGGTTATAGTTGTCAATTTATTATACATTTGTTTGTTGAGTTTAAACAAAGAGGGGAAACTATCCATAAATATTGAAAAAAAATGAGAAGGGGGCCTCTAATTTTTTACAACACTTTGTATAATAAAGTTCTGAAAAATAAGGACAGCCCTAAAGCTGCAGGACTGTGTGGGCATCTCCACTAAAGGCACAAGACACAGACCTCTACCTGCCAACTGCATACGGTACGACATGTGGTGGCGGTAGAAATTGGCCAAGCTATTATTACTAACTCAAAATATCCATAGATGGCGCTCGGTGGTTATAAAGTGGGGGAAGGCCTCAAGCGAGAAAGAATACAACCCAGGGTGACTTACGTCCATCTTTTCCGTTGGCGAGCACACTGGCAGCACTGCGACTCCGAGCCAGGAAAGACAAGGTGGGCGTCATTAGACGGTCCACAATGCTGCTCTCCCATGGGCTCAGTACAACGCTACGGGCTGGAAGTTAAACCAAAAATGAAAAAAATTAACAATTGTCTTTTCACACCTACAACACAACATGCGAATCACAGTAGTACCTCAAAAATTGAACCTGGACAAGTTGGAGCAGTTTGATCCAATTTTTTTGAGAAAAATATGCCTTACATTTTGGACATGGAACCTCAAGAGACCTATTTTTACCCAGCATCATAGGATATCAGAATGGACAATGGTGCTAAGGGAAGTAGATTGTGGTAAGATAAGAAAGAGTGCAAAAGTAAGATGTCACGTTTTAAGTAGAAAGACCTTGCAGTGTCCAAAAACTTTGATCTGACAAATCTTCATGACGGTTGGAGATAATAGCCAATAGTCACATGGATGATGTTTAACATAGATGTTGCATTTATTTTGGAAAGTTTATCCATTCTGTTTTTATTTACATTAACATGAGCTGGATAGAACTGTCAGCCAGAGGCTTAATTTTGATTAGACTCTTCTGTGACTGCTGCCACTTTTGACTCTGAGTCATCTGTGCAAAACATTGCTTTGACAAAAGTTGCTGTTTGGACTTTGCAACAAATTATTCAAAATAGAATTATTTTTAACAGAACCTGTTGCTTTCAAAGTGGACCACCTTGACGATCGCATATCAAAACCAATTTTTTGCAATAAGAATCAGTTTACTACCCCAATGTAGTCACCAGATAAGCCAACAGTGGCTTAGCTTCGTCTATTTATTCTTTTCTTATAACTAATGTTGATCTTTGTATTTTCATAAGTCTGGATGCCCTGTAGCACTATGATGTCTCTCACGAGTCAGTCTTCATACTAAAGGAGACGGCTGGTTGGGTGAATTACAATTGTCCTGGATAAAGCTCTGCATGTGTGTGTTGCATTGTCATATTCAACTGGAATACACCACACACGATAAAAGTAGTAACCACAAACATGCAGAGTTTTTTCTCATGTGTGGGAACTCTTACATTAAAAAAAAAATGGTTCCGATGTAAAAATATTAAACCAGACACAGATTAAAAACTACATTTAAAAACATTTCACCAGATTGGAAAAGGGGAAAAGATTTGTTGAGTCGGAAGTTCTTTGAAATGCTTGTGAATCCTCAGTTCTTCACCATGGCTTTGGACTTACTACAAAGATTGTTGACTCAGCTGTTATCTTGGGAACTTTCTCTGCAGTAGCACCACATGTGAAAGGTGTGTTCTGCTGTGACAAGCCCCTGTCTATTTTTACCAATGCCGCTTCCTCCTCAGAATGCATTATTTACTGGTTGCCCAAATTGCTGACTCACTCGCTAATTTCACTTTCCTGGATGACAGGATATTCTCACTTGAAGAAAATTGAGCCAAAACCTCTCATAGTTAGGACAAAGGGAATGATAATCACACTTGAATGAAGCAACCACAAGATGACACAACAGCAAATGACCACAAATGCAAAATACAATCATGCAGAAGCGGGGGATCAGACATTTTAACCTCATCTTGGAAATGAAAAGAAAGTGGGTCGGGAAAACATGTCAATCATCAAGCACAATAAAGGAATTTGAAATCAAAATCAGGAGGGGAAGTAACTGAAGAGCGAAACGACGACATTGATGATCCCCAGGTAGTGGTTGAGTGTGATGGACACATTTATGGGGACACACGTTGGGAGAAGATGGTTCCTCATTCCAGGCCTTACTTCTGCTAGGGGAGTTCCACAGCGTAGCCGAGGACCTGGAGAGTCGCTTGCTTATGACCGAGTCCACGTGTTTGGGCAGGTTGATGGTGGAGAGAGAGCATCTGCCTGAGAAGCCAAGAGAGTGCCACACATACACACGCATACTGTATGTTTACACACACACAAAGTTGAGTGAGTGGAAATGTCTCGATTTTTCGTTTTTTTCATGCAGGAGCAACAGCCACTACAGCAGACTCCTGAGCACAGACCTCTACCAAAGCTTATTCATACGTCGTTAGTGAAAATTTAAGGGTGAAAATTCAGGGAACAGGTTCAGTCATGTGGAACCTCCAAAGACAAATATCATACACGAACCTACACTAGCACGGACCACGCCAGTGTTTACTTGCAGACATTTTTAATCAAGAAATCTATTCAATAGAACATGTTTGACTAAATCAAGCCGGAAAAAAGATCTCAAAAAGCTGCAAGAATATCCCGCAATTCAAAGAAACTCAAAAATAGATGAAAAAGCATCACTCTGGAAAGGGTTCCAAAGCCATTGCTCAAGTGAACTCCATTACTCACAAATGGAAAGAACATGGAACAATAGGGGAACTGTCATGGGAGTGGCCGTCCTAAAAAAATTACTGAAAGAGCACAGCGAGAACTCACTCAGGAGGTCACAAAACCACCCAGGGCAACATCTCAAGAAGTGTGTTGAAGTCAGTGTTCAAAACTCGATAATAAGGAAAAGAGACAAAAAGACAAAAGTGGTATCCATAGGAAAGTTCCAAAATGAAAACCTCTGCAGACCAAAATGAAAATCAAGGGTTTTACATTTAAAAAAAGTCTGAATAATTTCCAAAATTAGATGCATATTCTATTGACTGATGAGATGAAAGTTTAACAATAATAATAACAATAAATGTGATAAGATTCAGTACGTGACAACCTTAAGTGATAAAATGTGAAAAAATTTCCGATGGATGGATGGATTTGAAGATTATTATTGTGATCATAGTTAAATTAAAATTCTGGTTCAGATTGGGATGAGGATGAAATTGAAGATTTGACGTGGATGTTCTTGGAAGAACAGAAACCCATTAGTAAAAATCCACATTGCTAAATCCAAACAACACCCTGTAATTGATTGAGTCCAGGGTGTACACAACCTCTCACCCGAAAGCCATCTGATATTGACTCCAACTCAGTCATCACCTTAATGAGAACGAGTGTGAAACAAAATGGATGGCTGGATGGATCCAGAACCTGACAGGATGTTTCACACAACCTAACAATCGCCTTGGCAGAAATACCATGGGAATATGCAGTTTGCCTTCCAAATTCTGCAATCCATTTTATGACTCAAAAAAGTGAACATCTTTCCCCAAAATGTCCTTTAGAGCACTTAGCCAGCATTTTCTGAATAATATGCTAAATTCCAAGGAACTCCAAAATCTCCTCTGTAAGCTCATTTACTGTCATCATGGCACACAGGCGGTGAGGTTGTCTGTAATGTCTCTCTGACAAAAGTGCTAGGCAATTGCAAGCCGTAAAATGGAACTAATCAATCTGATGATATTGATTGATACAAGATGCATTAGTCATGGCATGCTGCTGCGTCACTAGATATCTGACAATAGCAGTAGCACCAGCTTACTGCAACTTGTGCAAGAAAGCAGTTGAACAGATGGATAGAAGCCAAAAATCCACGAAAGCACTTGTGTCAACCACTTCTTCCTTCAATGCACAGGTTTTCTATCTCTCCTCAGATACTTACTCTCCTTCTGGTTGGCATTCTGGTTGCCAGCCCATGACCATCTTTGTTGGCGGATTTCAGCCCAGGTCTTCTTGGTGGAGCGGTGAATGGCTGCCTCGTAGCGTTCCTGAAGAGCAATTGAGAACAGATACATCCAGTATAAAGTAAAATCTATTTTACAGTGCCATTTCTATGGCATCAACATAATCCGGATTTGTACGTAAATCGGAAGGGGCATTACATTTCAAGTAAATTTTGGTATGAAAAACACATTTAGACCATACAAGTACAGTGAACAAAATGAGTATTTGAACACCATGCTATATGCAAGTTCTCCCACTTAGAAATCATGGAGGGGTCTGAAATTTTCATAATAGCTGTGTTTCCACTGTGAGAGAGAATCTAAAAAGAAAAATCAGATGCACCTGTGTGAGGTCGTTAGCTGCATAAAGACACCTGTCCACCCCATACAATCAGTAAGACACAAACTTGTAACATGGCCAAGCAAAAGAGCTGTCGAAAGACATCGGAGACAAAAGTGTACAACTCCACACAGCTGGAAAGGGCAACAGAGAAATTGCCAAGAAGCTTGTGGAAAAAAGGTCCACTGTTGGAGCAATCATTAGAAAATGGAACAGGCTAAACATGATGGTTAATCTCAAATGGAGTGGAGGCCCATGCAAGATGTCATCTCGTGGGGTCTCAATGATCCTTAGAAAGGTGAGGAATCACCCCAGGACTACACAACAGGACTTGGTCACTGACCTGAAATGGACCACTGTTTCCAAGGTGACTGTTGGTAATACACTAAGACGTCAAGGTTTGAAATCATGGATGGCACGGAAGCCTCCTCTGCTTAAACCAGTACATGTCAAGGCCCGTCTTAATTTTGCCAATGACCATTTGGATGATACAGAGGAGTCATGGGAGAAAGTTTTTTGGACAGATGAGAGCAAAATGGAAGTTTTTGGTCATAATTCCACTAACCGTGTTTGGAGGAAGACCAATGATGAGTTCCATCCCAAGAACACCATATTTACTGTGAAGCATGGGGGTGGTAGCATCATGCTTTGGGGGTGTTTTTCTGCACATGGGACAGGACGACTGCCCTGTATTAAGGAGAGGATGACCGCGGCCATCCATTGAGGGATTTTGGGGAACAACCTCTTTCCCTCAGTCAGAGCATTGAATATGGGTCGTGGCTGGGTCTTTCAACATGACAATGACCCAAAGCACACAGCCAGTAAGTGGCATATCAAGGTTCTGCCGTGGCCTAGCCAGTCTCCAGACCTAAGCCCAAGAGAAAGTCTTTCTAGGGAGCTGAAACTCCGTGTTTCTCAGTGACAGCTCAGAAACCTGTCTGAGCTATCTGTGTGGAGGAGTGGGCCAAAATCCCTACTGCAGTGTGTGCAAACCTTGTGAACAACTACAGGAAACATTTGACCTCTGTAATTGCAAACAAAGGCTACTGTACCAAATATTAAAATTTGTTTTCTCAGGTGTTCAAATACTTATTTGCAGCTGTATCACACAAATAAATCGTTAAAAAAAATCATAAATTATCTCTCTCACAGTGGACATGCACCAACAATGAAAATGTCAGACCCCTGCATGATTTCTAAGTGGGAGAACTTGCAATATAGCAGGGTGTTCAAATACTTATTTTCTTCACTGTAAATAAAAAGATTGCAAGGGAAAAAATGGCATCTTCAAGAAAAAAGTAATCTGTTTTTTAATCTAATTAAACTATTGTATGATTTTTTTTTAGATAAATGGCAAAGTATTATATGTCATAGAGCAATTTACACTTGAGACTATGTGATACTGTATAATATTGTTGTTATCCATCACTTTTGCTCGCTCAATGCTTACAGCTGTAATGATAGCAAATTTGGCTTTGACTATATATTTTCGAGCGGCACAGTGGAGTCAGCAGTTCAAATCCACCAGTTCTGATTCAAGATTTGCATTACTTTTCAAAAGTCTGCATCCTTGCTTAAAACATAGCTTTGTCAACATGTTTAATAGCTATATGTCTTACAAGAGTGAGTGGGGCAAAATAGTTGTCACCCAGAAATTGTGCAAATTCTCCCACTTAAAAAGATGAGAGATGCCTTTTCATTATAAGTATACCTCACCTATAAGAGACAAAATAAGGTTGGGGCGGATCCAGAAATAAATAAAATAATTACATTTACACAATTACACAACCACTGCAGATCAAAATGTAATCTGCATTCGGATACAAATAACCCCAAGGCCACAGTGTTGACACCCCTGTGCTGGGTGAAACCTTTATTTATTCAAGCGAATGGTGTGCATCTATTTTGAGGACATCTTAGTGAATTCAGTAAAACCAGAGAGGTTACTTTGTTCTTCTCCAGCTTCTGCTTTTGTCGCTCCTCCAGGGCGGCGCGGCGTTTCTCCGCCAGGACGCGTTGTTCTTCCAGTCTCCGGCGCCGCTCCTCCAGCTGCTGCTCCCTTAGCTGCCGCGCCCTTTCCTCTTTCTCCAGCCACTGGCTCTTCTTCACCGCTGAGAAAGAAGACGTGGTGATAAGGTCAGAGGAGCATGGGATGAAAGGAAGCCTTAAATGAAAAGGGGTTTTGTTCAAAGTTCTTAGCAGTTTCACTTCAGAGAGACATGAAAGCTGTTCAGAGTACTTAAAACTAAAAGCACCTTCTAGAAAGGTTGGTGTGATTCCTTGAGAAATTCCATTCAAATTCAAAAACCTCTCACATTGAAAGCTCTTTGTGTTTGGAAAATAAATCAAATTATAGAACAAATAGATTAATGGATATGTGCTACTTCTTTCAGGGTGGTTAGTCACATCAAATTTCACCTGCAGTAACGTACACACATTTGAAATGGAAATGGAAGGCTCCTTGCAGCTTCCCTGGGGTATACACAATGCTCTCTTTTGCTACAAAGACTAGAGAGTAAAACCACCAAACCAATCGATGAAACCAAAGAAGCTGATTATAGATTTTTGTGCTTGAGGTGCTGGATTGTAGCATGAGCATTTTTACAATTTCTGAAAGGTGATTTTATTCTGTTGCTGATTCCCTGTTTGATTATCCTGTGAGTTAAGTGATTTTCCCTCAATTCTGTTAACATTCAGCAAAGGCCCAGTCCTCAGGTTTCTAAAAAAATGATCCTGAGCAATTATCCAGTATGGCAGCAAGGTAGTTTATTGGTTAGGACATCTCCCTCACAATTCTGAGGACCCGGTTTCAAATTTGGCTGAACCTGTGTGGGGTTTCCATGTTCTCCATGTGTCTGAGTGGGTTTTCTCTAGGTACTCAGGTTTCCTCCCACTTCCCAAAAACATTCATGGTGGATTGACCGAAGACTTTAAATTGTCTGTAAGTGTGAATGTGAGTGGTTGTTTGATTATATGTGTCCTCCGATTGCCTGGTGAACAGTTGAAGGTGAACCCCGCTTCTTCTTCAGAGATAGGTTGGATAGTCTCTAGCACACCCATGACCCTAGTGAGGATAAGGAGTACAGAAAATAAATGAATGAAAGCTCCTGTGGTGTGTGGTGGTCCAAATGATTTTTCCTGCATAATCTGCTCAGCAAATGGAGAAGCGCAGCAAATATGAATTTTAAACCAATTCAATATTTCTGGTCTCAAATCCTTATAGAGCTCGTGCAGCTACGTCACCGAAATCACGTGACTGGCCATATTGCCGGTCAAACAGAGCATTTTCAATGCTAATTTGGTTGGAGACGACATGAAAATACATCTTATAGCACTACGCCCAACGTTTTTGTACGATACCGTTAAACATTTAGAAGGTGATAACAAACGAAGGTACATGGAAAAATGAGAGACAGTTGGCATAGAGGACCCATATTTAATGCCGAAGTCGATGTTTTCGGCAATAAGAAATTGGACTGTTAATTCGCTTCCGCTTATCTTGCACAACTATACACATGCATCTGGTGACTAAGTCGTTGAGATTTACACAGAAAAGTTTGAAAGCGTATAAAAGTCTGGATGCATACAAATACTTCATTGCTGGATCTGTTTTCAACGGGGAGATGGCTCGTTAACACGTGTTTAACAAGTGTGTTCGGCTACACGTTAACCTTTGCCGAAATCCATCGATCTTTTCAGATAGTATTCAATACAAATACCAACATTTAAATAAATGACCCCTGGTTTTACACAAACTCGCATTCATTAACTATGATTGAAAAAAAAAAAGAGGACAAGCGAGTTGGCTCCTTTGCAGCATTTCCCAAGAAGTATTTATAATGCCAAGTTGGCTCATTTAAGAACAATGCGTTAAAAAAAAAAAAAGACAGAGTCGTTTCCAACATACATGGAAGCGTGTTTTGGCCACATGTTAAACTTTGGTAAACTTCTTCGTGGCAGATGTTTTTTTTTTAAATATGCATTGTTCTTAAATGAGTCCAATGTGTATTTAAAAAAAGAAAATAAACCGCTGGGATAGGCTTCATCCCCCGTACACGGAAGCGTGTTGCGGCTACACGTTAACTTACGTAAACCTCTCTGTGACAGTTTATTTTCTTTTTTTAAATACACATTGGACTCATTTGAGAACAATGCACATTTAAAAAAAAAAAACGTCTGTCGGGAGACGATTACCGAAGTTTAACGTGTGGCCGCAACACGCTTCCGTGTACGACAACTCCCTCTCTCTTTTTTTTTAACAGATTGTTCTCAATGAGCCACCTTGGCATTATATACACTTCTTGAGAATCTGAGATTAAGAAGAATAATTCCTACCTGAAGTAAAGTGATCGCTACACAGTCGTGTGTATTTGAAGAGTTTGTTTTCAAAACGAGACATAGGATTTTTTTTAAGATTTACGAAACTCGCGCCAAAATTATCCGAAGGGCGCGAGTTTCGTAAATCTGAAAAAAATGCCTATGTCTCGTTTTGAAAACAAATTCTTCATTTGGTAGGGTGCCATCCATCACGTTTAATTGCTGAAATCCATCAATCTTTTCTCGTCTTTTCAGCTGGTATTCTACAGAGTTATCTCTTTAAAGATCTGTCTCGTCTGTTGTAACAACCAACAGCACAGCAAGTCTGGGGCATTGTGAATATTCTGCTACGGTTCAATGTCCCTCACACTGTCGAGCAGCTCTTTCTGACCGGCAATACGGTGCCATGAAAATGGTGACGTCACATGCACGAGCTCTATATTACTCTCAATTCTACTCTTTGATTGGCCAAGTTTTCATGATCCATGTCAAACACTCGATTGGTTTGTGTAATTCCCGTGTATATATTTAGTAATGTAAGAATGAGAAAATCTGTTAAGAGATAAGTTACTGTCATAATAGAACTGGGTCTGAATGTAGACCACCTATTGAGCACCTGTGCTTTTGTGCAAAAAGAGTTTAGTTCAAAAGTTTAATACAACAATCCAGAGTGTCGACTTGGCATTGTCAAATGATGGATTTGAGCTCATCATCTTCAAAATTGCCACCACAAATATGTCTGTTTTAGAGCCTAAAATGAAATTGTAAATTGTCTGACATGAAGTATTGATGACAGCCGAGAGAAAAAGGCTTCTCGGGAAATAACTTCTGTGCATAACAATAAAGACCCAACATGAAATACTTCTCTTCTTGGCGAGACCTCTCTTTATGATGCGAGTGTAAACACAAGCTTTTGAATTACCTATTCTTTTATCGAAGTCTGACTGAAGGTATTAGACTGGTCTCATGTGGCATTCCCGAATCTGCTGATCCCCCAATTACATCCACCCAAAATTCAAACTCAACAGTTGTGTAAGACCACAAGACATTACTGAAAGTAGCAGAGTAAGGAATGATGCTTTGACAGTTAAAGCAGAGTGTAAAATGAATTGGCCTTTGACAGATTAAAATTATAATTCACACATAAAACCACATAAAACTAAAGCTCCATTATATGCCCCGAGCTGGCCCACACTCGTACTGTTCACCAGTTCATTGGTGTCAGGCTTCAGCACGCTTGCTATCCCTTTGGCCCCTGCACTCATTGGCTAGTTGTTTTCTTACATAGATGAGAAGTAACCATTAATGCAGCATTCGGGTGGCCAATTCTACAATGCTGAAGCCCAGGTCTTGGGGAAGGGAACATTCTAGAGTCAAAGAAGAGTACCATGCTGGAGTGGACGATCATCCATATCATTTCAGTCATTGAAAGGATTTTAATTTGAGACTTTTTTTTTTTTTTTTGTAATGGAACAACTGGAAGTGTAAAATCCAAACACCAAGCCTATGTGACCCACTCTGGGATTTCCCATTAAAGATTTAATTGGGTTAGATATTTTTGTAATTTCATCTCACGGAAATTAATTTAGCAGTTAGATGAAATCAGTCTGTAGCTAAATGGAAAGACACATGCATGTTCATAATGAGGAACGCTTAAGTAATAAGAACAATAGGAATTATTATATATTATTATTGTTAATACTATTATTCCTCTCCTAGAAGCCGCCACGTTTGTGTCTACCAGTGATCTTCTTCTTCTTTTCCTTTCGGCTTGTCCCATTAGGGGTCGCCACAGCGTGTCATCTTTTGCCATCTTAGCCTATCTCCTGCATCTTCCACTCTAACCCCAACTGCCCTCATGTCTTCCCTCACCACATCCATAAACCTTCTCTTTGGTCTTCCTCTCGCTCTTTTGCCTGGGAGCTCCATCCTCAGCATCCTTCTACCAATATACTCACTCTCTTGCCTCTGAACATGTCCAAACCATCGAAGTCTGCTCTCTCGAATCTTGTCTCCAAAACATCGAACTTTGGCTGTCCCTCTAATGAGCTCATTTCTAATCCTATCCAACCTGGTCACTCCGAGCGAGAACCTCAACATCTTCATTTCTGCCACCTCCAGTTCAGCTTCCTGTTGTTTCTTCAGTGCCACCGTCTCTAATCCGTACATCATGGCCGGCCTCACCACTGTTTTGTAAACTTTGCCCTTCATCCTAGCAGACACTCTTCTGTCACATAACACACCAGACACCTTTCGCCAGCTGTTCCAACCTGCTTGGACCCGTTTCTTCACTTCCTGACCACACTCTCCATTGCTCTGTATTGTTGACCCCAAGTATTTGAAGTCGTCCACCCTCGCTATCGCTTCTCCCCGTAGCCTCACTCTTCCCCCTCCACTTTTCTCATTCACGCACATATATTCTGTTTTACTTCGGCTAATCTTCATTCCTCTCCTTTCCAGTGCATGTCTCCATCTTTCCAATTGTTCCTCTGCGTGCTCCCTGCTTTCACTGCATATGACAATATCATCTGCGAACATCATGGTCCAAGGGGATTCCAGTCTAACCTCATCTGTCAGCCTATCCATTACCACTGCAAACAGGAAGGGGCTCAGAGCTGATCCCTGATGCAGTCCCACCTCCACCTTAAATTCCTCTGTCACACCTAAGGCATACCTCACCATGGTGTCTACCAATGATACTAGTAGCTAAATAGTCTGGGATTTCACTTCACTTATGGCAAACAGGTCCTAGGTGAGGGACCAGACAAAGCATGCCGAAACCCTATGATGCAAAACTTAAATGGATTAAAGTTTCTTTTGCCCGGACGTGGATCACTGGGGCCCCCCTCTGGAGCAAAGAAAGGTATTGAGATTGCCTTTCCAATAGTTTTGGAAGGGATTGTAGATATGCATTTGTGTACAGAGTATTTTATATGTATGTATGTATGACTATTTAGATTTGCTTTGGATGAAAAATGTGGATGCATGCTCTTTTTTTTTAATGTATAGTCGAGATATCGGATTGGGGCTCGATATTGGTAGATCCTTAAAGGGGAAATACAGTGGTTTGTATTAACAATGTATCCAATGGGTCATGTAATATGTACTCTATCTTGACAATGTGATGTTAAATCCTCTCTCATTTAATAGTGTTTTGAGAAGATTTTTATCGACTGCGCTTCCCGCCAAGCCAGGAGCTCGCTCGGACGGGGAGCGAGCTCACGGCTCCACCGCTCGGCGGGGCAAGCTGGTCAGACGCTGCGTCATTGTGCCCGAAAAACTATCCGAATATTCAACATTATTTACAATAAAATTATTCAAAGGCTCGGGCGCAAAAAAGTTGAAGACTTCCTGAATACTAATAATAGTAATAATAATAATAATAATAATGGTAAAATTAATAACAATCATAATTAATAATATGTTTTACTTAAGTATGTACGTTTAAGATCCTGGGCGTATCAGAGCAACCTGTGTCTCTCACATATAGGCGGCGTCTCTACAGTACCTAGCAATTATTGCGAGGTCATGTTCAGTATAAACAGTAGCAACATGGAAAAAAAGGCATATAAATGGCAACTTTGAACAGACAGTGTGAAATTTGAAGGGATTTATGAATATAACAGAGAGCCTGGCAATATGACCATGACTAAGAAAAGAGAGATGATAATTATTTTATTGAGAAAATGAGTCTCAATAAAGTATGATGGATTGTAACACTATATCTGAATTTGGTTCATTGGTTGCTGAAATTACTGCTGGGGGTATTTCCCAACAACCTGAATAATATCTACTTGAATTGAGTTACATGGACCCAAATGAGCAGGATGACCAATGAAGTCTTAGAACGACCACCACCAGCACATATATAAAAGTGAGTCACTTACCTTGCAGCTTGCTGAGCTCTTCTGCAGGGGGGAGGGAAGGTGGGTGAGAGAGAAAACAAGCAGCTGTCAATCATGCAAAGCAGTGCACTGTGTGTGACTCAGGCAAGTGAGAGAAAATAAAGTCAAATCTGCAATTTTAAAGCGTGCATATGATGAAATTTTACTTTTTAATGTCTTGTTTACAAATAGTTTGGTTTTTAGGATGTCTGCACAAACATCAGGTTAAGTACTAAGTAGTAAACCCGTGACTTGATCAGCTTTTCTGGCCAAAGATCCAGAGCAACTTTCAAAGTCAGAATAAACTGTGAAAGGCCATTGTATAGAAATATCCACATCTTTCACAGGTACAACGCCTCTGCTATCATGTCATCACAACTAAAAAGGCAAGCAAAGCTGCTGTGTTTTGTGCCAAGCACAAGTTAGCATTAGCTAAGATCGTTAGTTTCTGATCAACAGCATTTTCTTGCCTGGTTAGTAAAGCTTTTGCCACAGTTGTCGATATTTTTTTGGGTAATGTTTCCATGTGCACACGGTGAATTGCATGAACTGCTGCCTCCATGAGTGAAAATGATTTTCTTTATGACCAGTTTTTTTTTCCCCCAGAGTTTGCTCCCACTAATGAAGATACTTGCCTGGGAAAGAGACTGAGCCCTCATGGAAATAGCGGAAAACCGCAAGTAAATGACATTGAGCCCCATTTGTAAATAACAGTCTAAATTAATAGTTTTAACTGTAAATATAACATAAAGTGAGATCTCAGAACATGTAAATATCATTTGAAACTCATATTAAAACATTAGCTCAAAAAATGAGGGGTTTATGGATTATTTGAATTGTAAAAAAAATAAAAATAAAAAGCACCGTTACCAGTTTCCCACAGCACCAGAATCAATTTGTGGCAGTGAGTCGCTGGCAGCTAGCTGGGGGTTTTGAGCTGGTTGGTGTTAAACTTAAACACTTATGGAATATCTTATAATAAATTAAAATATTTCAATTTTAGAAAACAACCAATTAAATAAATGAAATATTTACAGTACATAAAAATATAATGACAAAGTAATTAGTAACATAAAATGTAAAATAAAAACCTAAAAGGGCTCTGCAGTAACTTTTTAACTGGTAGCAGAGGCCTATGCGCGATATGTGTCGTGCACTGTAATTCAATAACATAGCTTTGTATATTACACAGACTGACAGTGACGCAAGTTACAGTAGTGCTCAAAATAATAGCAGTCCAATGTGACTAATCAGATTAATCCCCATTTTCAGTATATTTTTTATTGCTTCATGTCAAGGTGCAGTAGATTATAAGAAAACCAACAAGACCCAGCATCCATGATGTAATGTAAAAACTTAATTTGTTCAAAGAGGTGTGTCTGCTGTTGACATTACGAACTCAAAACTATTTTGTACAAACTTTGTTGTTTCTAGGATTTACCAATCCTTTGAATCACTACATTAATATTTAGTTGTATGACCACAGTTATATGTATAACTGCTTCTCAACTGTGTGGCATGGAGTCGACCAATTGGTGGCAGCTTTCAGATGTTATTCCACTCAATGATTCCTTAACAATATTCTACAATTCATTTACATTTCTTGGTTTTGCTTCACAAACAGCATTTTTTATGACACCCCACAAATTCTCGATTGGATTTGGTTGGTCCGGGGATTGGGCTGGCCACTCCATAACATTAATTTAGCTGGTTTGGAACCAAGACTTTGCATGTTTACTAGTGGGTTTGGGGTCATTGTCTTGTTGAAACACCCATTTCAAGGGCATGTCCTCTTCAGCATTATGCAGCATTACACAGAATGAAGTATTTTGACATATGCGAACTAATCCATGATCCCTGGTATGCGATAAATAGGCCCAACACTATGGTTGGAAAAATATGCCCATTTCATGATGCTTGCACCACCATGCTTCACTGTTGTCAATGTGTAGTGTGGCTTGAATTCAGAGTTTGGGGGTTGTCTCGCAAACTATCTGTGGCCCCTGGACCCAAAAAGAACAACTTTACTCTCATCAGTCCACAAAATGTTCCTCCGTTTCCCTTTAGGGTCAGTTGATGTGTTCTTTAGCAAATTGTAGCCTCTTCTCCACATGCCTTTTTTTAATAGAGAGACTATGCGAGGGATTCTTGTCAAAAGATTGGCTTCACACAGACATCTTTTCATTGTCAGAGTACTTACAGGTAACTCCAGAGTGTCTTTGATCATCCTGGAACTGATCATCAGCTGAGCCTTTGCCTTTCTGGTTATTCTGCAATCCATTTTGATGGTTGTAAAGATCTTTTTGGCTGAACAGCCGATCATTTTTTTGCACTTCTTTATAAGGTTTCCCCTCTCCAATCAAACTGTTAATCCAGGTTCGCTGTTCTTCTGGAAAATGTGTTGAACGATTAATTTTCCTCAGGCTTTCAAGGAGAAATGCATATTCAAAAGGTACTGGCTTCATCCTTAAATAGGAGCCACCTTATTCACACCTGTTTTTCTCAAAATTGATTACCTCACTGATTTAATGTCACACTACTATTTTTTAACACACCCCTGTCAACAAATTGCACAGCCTTAAGAGTGTGTATATCATGAATGCTAGGTCTTGTTGGTTTTCTGAGAATCTAGTGCCCCTACTGGTGACTCATTTGATGTGTAGCAATAAAAAAATATACTGAAAACACGGATTAATCAAGTTCGTCACATTGGACATCTATTATTTTACACACTATTGTTTCATCTTCAAAATATTTTACTGTAAATATGGAGTTTGTAACCAACAAGTGCTGGCTGACTAAATAACTCATTTCTTTTATATAATTTAAAAAGACAATGGAAACATTTGTATCTTAAAGGGGAGATCCAGTACTTTGCATGAACAGGGTATCCAATAGGTCATGTAATATGTACCCTATTTTGACAATGTGATGTTAAATCCTCTCTCATTTAATAGTGTTTTGAGAAGAGAATTGGGAATTTTGATTTCTCGTATTTATCCTCATCTGAAGACCATCGGGAAGACGGAGGAATACTTTCATACAGATTTGAACCTGTGGCTGTAAGCCGCAAGCCGAGTTTCAAGGCGGCGGAGGCTTTTAGCCCCGGATGCTGAAGCTAGGCTATAGGCCGCCGCCGAAGGCAGGCCACGAGCTCCAGCTGCGGGCCGTGAACTGAGCTTCGACATCCGGGGAGGCAGTTAGCTGAAGTTCGGTGGCGGCAGAGGCCTTTAGCCTAGCTTCGGCGTCCGGGGCGAATGGCCTCCGCCACCACCGAAGCTCGGGTCGCACCCCGCCACCGAAGTTCGCTCGTCAGTCTCCGGGTCATTCCCGTCCGAAGGGCCATCCGCGGTGGCCTTTGTTTAAACACTTATGTCACACATAAGTCTCCGAGTAGTCAGACTTCCCGTCATTCCGAACCATCCGAATATTCAACATTTATAGCCACAGGTTCAAATCTGTATGGAAGTATTCCTCAGTCTTCCCATTCAACCGATACTGCTATTTTTTCATCAGATGAGGATAAATCTGAGAAATCAGCGCTGGGCATAAATGATATCCCATGTAATCGAGCGTTTAGAACGGCACGGTACACGTCACATCTGCGCACTTAGGTCATGTGACTCGTGAAAATGGCAGCACCCCTGAAAATTCTTAATTGTCGATAAAAATCTTCTCAAAACACAATTAATAATGACAGGATTTAAGATCAAATTGTCAAAATAGGGTACATATTACATGACCTATTAGATACACTGCTCATGCAAAGCACTGGATTTCCCCTTTAAGATGGAAGCAAAGCATAACGCAAGGTAGACGTGTGTACATGCAAATGTTTTCTTTTTTTGACTTTTCATAAGGGCTGGATTTAAATGAACGTAACAGCAGCATAATTTTAATTTAATATCAGCATACATGGGGAGTTGGGAGTTTTGAAACATTTGGCAACAAATTAACAAGTAATAACTGCTAATCTTTATTCCTCTCCTTTCCAGTGCAAGCCTCCACCTTTCGAAATGTTCCTCGACCCACTTCCTGCTTTCACTACAAATTAAAATGTAATCTGCGGACATCAAGGTCAATAGAGACTCCAGTCTAACCTCATCTGTCAGCCTCTCCCTCACTAACTGCATAAAAGAATCGTCTCAGAGATTATCCCTGTTAGAGTCCCACCTTGATCATAAACTCCTCTGTCACACCTACAGTACACCTATACGCTCTTCTGCCGTCCTGATACATATCTTGTGCTATTCTAACATACATCCAGTACCACAGTTCCTCTCTGGAAACTCTGTCATAGGCTTACTCTACAGTAGATCTACAAAGACACAATGTAGCTACTTCTGACCATCTCTGTATTTCTCCATCAAAAACTTCAGCGCAAATAATGCATCTATGGTCCGCTTCCTAGGCATAAAACCATACTGTTGCTCGTAAATACTTCTGTCCTGAGTCTAACCTTCACAACTCTTGCCCATAAGTTTATTATAGATACAAATATTATCTAGACATGATACCACAAAAACGGATAAGTGATTGTATTATGTGGGAAACCCTGGTTACTGTGGGTGTACTGTACTGTACACTGTCACTATGACTTGACGGGAGCGTATCCACCCACTTGCCATGCCACTCGCAAATCTGCAGAGTCGTGCACGAAAAATCACGCACGTAAAATTTGTTATGAGTAGAAATACATAGATATTGAAAGACATTGCTTAATTTGTGTAGTCTTGATATTAATTTACGAGTTTATTTTATAAATGTTGGTAATAATGGCCCCGTCACACCATGATGTTATGGTCAGCGTTCTATAGCGTTTGAGGAAACGTTGGTAGTCGCCCATGGTCGCCGGGATAGCACCAGAAGAGCGTTGTTTGAACGCTAGTGAACGTCAATGATCACTGGGAATTGGCGGAGAACGCCAGTGCGGAAAAAAAGTTTTGAACATGCACAAAAGTTCTCACCCAGACCAGCGTTCATCAACGTTTAATTTTAAACCCTGCAGAACGTTCAAGAACGTTCGTGGAACGTTTTACTAAGGTTTGGCGAGCGTTGCACGCGTTTGGCTGTCGTAAGTCAGTCGTAACTCGAGCTTTACTTGGTTGTTACTTAATCGTTTGGTATGCAGTGAACGACTCACTGGTGACCTGTCAAAGCGCACACAGCGTGTAACTAAAGTCAAACGAACGTCCTTTGGCGTCCATTGAGCGTCATTCGTGCGTTTCCCGAATGTCCATGCATATGGGTATACAAACCGATGCTTTGCATTCTTACTTGCAGCGCTAGTTGCTGAAGTCCGCAACCCACCTTTTTTTCGTCTAGGCGGCATGATGCTGACTGTTCAAACTCACGAGAACAACTGAAGTGAGTATGAAATTTCCAACGTTTTCGTTCCCGTTCCACTTTAAAAATTACACGCCAGCAAAACGCTATTCTGTCGTTATTCACCCGTTTAGTCACACGCTCAACACGCTCGTCTAACATTGACAAATCGCTCGTCGCGCGCCAGTGACACATTAGTACACCCTAATGGTTTTTAGGGATATCTTATTTGGACGCTGTTACACGCTTCTCGTGCGTTACACACATGTTAGTCATGCGTTAGACGCACGTTAATCACAAGCCAGATGTGTCATCCTCATTTGAGAAGACTGAAAAATAGAACGATTGGAATGTTCAGAGAACATTGACCAGAATGTCATGGTGTGACGGGGCCTTAACAAAACAAGCCTGATCCTAAACAATAAGTATTTCCCCAGAAACAGGAAATGCAAGCTAACCATATTGAGCATGTTCGGAAGTATTGTCAAAAGCACATGTTCAGAGTTTCTTCACGTACTGCGAGTGCATTTACCTCAAAAGTCATCAACATCATCATTCAAAGGAAATCCAGTTACACTGAAAACATTTCTTGGATATAACACAGGTAATGTTTCAGTATCTAACTATAATAAATCTAAGATTGTGATTTACTTTGACTTGATCGAAGTTCTAACATTAGACTAGTCTGTCGAAAATATCTAAATGCGATCGGTCATTTTCCCCGTGGCACGCGTTATCTTGAAGTTGAAAACGTTTCCCCTCTACATACTTTAGGAAGATATTGATCATCTACTGCTATCTTTGATCAATGGATGGACAATAGATAGCGCCGTAAATTACGCTAGATTATAACAATACATCATGATTGCCGACAGGAATGTTTGTTACATTGTATCGCTGGTTTGTTGCCACTAACGCCGATTATGTTGAACTAAACTTTCAGCATTTTCAAAACATTCCGGATATAGACCTTTTGTTTTTATTCCTTGACAGGCCAGTGCATTTAACTTTTCTTCAGATTAAGTTTGTCAGATCAAGTATTTTTATTGAAGAAAATTTTTAAATACTGTTTTATATCATGTTCTACTAATATCATCTGAAATTGGAAATGATAATTTCTTTTGAAATTTTTGTTGTCTATTTATGTATTTGTTTATTTTACTTTTCATTCAGTTATGTTCTATTAATCCAGTAAGTCATTTCAAGGTCTTGAGAGTCCATCCCTAATCACACCCGCAACTTTATATCTGCAGGCATTACTGACCACACCTGTACATTTTTCAAATATGAGTGACTGCTGTACATGCATGCAAGGGAAACTCTCCATAACTTTCACTAACAACCCTGACTAAATTTAGCCCTCAGCTATGCTCAGCTCTCAATTGTATCACTTTAACATACTTGACATTGATTCCTATTTAGACAGTGCTTTGGCAGCCTCTCAGGGCATTTCAGAAAAAGCATAAAACCAGCAAATTGATGAATTTTCATCAAATAAGTGGAGATAGATTACAAAAAATATCAATATATGAATTGAAGAACAAGAAAGGGATTACTATATTTTGACAAAAGCATGTCTCAGATGTGTTATGAAAACATGGTTAAAAGCAATACAAATTACAATATGTCCTCTGGAAATTGAGAATCCTGTGACTCTTTTAGTACAGAGGCGAGCTCATGCAAGATGGAATGGGTGCATGCAGACAGTTATGTGTGGCAGTGTATCTTTTTTATATGTCAGCTAAAGAAGAAGGCCTCTTTCACCACACCGCTAGGGGGTGCGCTTATCCCATATAACACTCTTTTTAGTGCCCATTTCGACTTACCGAGATATTTGGCTTTTTCCTCTCGCCGCTCCTTAGCCAACTGCTGTCTCTCCTCTGACTTCACCATGTCTGATTTGAGAAACACAAGACAAAAACTGTGTTTCATAGAGACATTCATAGCAGACATGTGACGTGCTTACCATTAGGTTACTGTGCTTAAAGCCCCAGTGACATGCCTATAAACATTCTAAAATAGATATTGTAATGATACATACATTTCACATTATTCACTTCAATGTCTATATGAAAAAATAAATATGAGCGGAAAGCGTGTCATCCATGCCCAAAGTTGTGGAAGTCTCACTCGACATCGAAGTGGTAGCCATATTGCCTGTTACGTCATCAGCAGATGTCACAGTGGGACATTTGCCATTGAAAACACGTAGGCACATGCTATGGGAGAGGAACAACAGAGATTTTCTGATTTTTCCGACGCCCCTTCTGACACGGAAGCTCTTTTCGAAGAAAGGAACATCTCACAATCGAGTGAAGTGACCGAAGCAATATTACCCTATCGTTTCAACCCATATTTAGATGACATGCAGATTACTTCTAACTAAAAACAGACTCCCCGACTGTATGACAGTATGTAGCGCACTCAGCCGCGCGCGACAACAACGCCGTAAAGCGGCCCGGATTGGCGCCGCAATGAGCCACTCCAGCTTTGCCCTACAATGAGCCACCTCGGCACACACATTTAGCCTCCCTGACTTACGTACGCGGATCTTTGTTACGTTCTGAGAGGATTACGTCTGTCCGTCCCTCACCACCCAACTATTATTTTTTTAGTAGCTCTATGCACACCTACCTGTCATTTAGAACCCGTGAAGCTCTTGTTCTTTGCACCTGTGCAATCCATTTTTCACGACGAACCGGGTCTCTTGGAAACATATGAAGAGTAAATCCATCCTTCCGACTGTTCAAACAATATCCAGCAAAACAATGAGCCGGCATTTTGGCGAACACGAAGGAACAAAGAGCTACCTTCCAGCAGGTAAAAATACTAGTATAAACACACAAGCCAGCCTGAGTGCGCTCCTGCTGTCACTTCCTGCATCTTCTCCAAAACAAATCCCTCGAGAGGATTTTCATGGCGGGAGTTACAAAAACCATATACGTCAAAATCATGTTTTCAGGTGAAGTGATTTTTTTTTAATTAAAAACATACTAAAAATCATGCATTTCATGTCAGTGGGTCTTTAACAATCAATATCATGTAGCCAACATATGGCTCGCCAGAGCAATTTAGTACGCCCCCCTGAGGACATAAAACTGAAATGACACTTCTTTGAAATAATAGTGACGCTGATTAAATAACATGAAGAAAGGTGGATGTTTTTTCTTGACATGTAATTTTGGCAGTGAGGATATGTTTAACTTCACTGTGGAGGAATGCAAGCTTCACTGGAACAGGGGTGGGCAATGTAATACTTTTGGGGAATGATGCAACAAGGTTTTTTTTCAGTTGTTCAGAGCTGCAGGAACTATAGAGGAATAAAGTTGATGAGCCACACAATAAAGTTATGGGAAAGAGTAGTGGAGGCTAGACTCAGGACAAAAGTAAGTATCTGTGAGCAACAGTATGGTTTCATGCCTAGAAAGAGTACCACAGATGCATTATTCGCCTTGTGGATGCTTGTGGAAAAGTACAGAGAAGGTAAGAAGGAGCTACATTGTGTCTTTGTGGATCTAGAGCTACGATTTTCAACCACTGTGCCGCGGCACACTAGTGTGAGAGATCGTCAGGTGTGCCGTGAGAAATTATCCAATATCACTTTTTTTTTAAATTAACATTTATTAATAATTTTCTCCAAATATTATGTCATTGTCCAGTGTCCGTGCTGTAAAGGCTGGCAGAGTAATGTAATATTTGTCCGTGTGGCAACACATAGCTGATTGCCTCGTTCCTCCAAGAGAATTAGTGATGCACCTGAGAGGCCGTGGTGACAGTCATGGAGAAGTTTTTAAAAAGGACAACTGCAAACTCCGAACATGGGCCCTGGACAAGATTCTGACCCGGATGAAGGCCCTAGTATGAGTGGTGGGAAAAAGAAAGCATAGACGGTGAGCTCAAGGCAATATAGTGAAAGCTATCTTTCGTTTGGATTTACTTTCACCGGGGATGAGACGACACCTATTCCGTTATGCCTGCTGTGTGGCGAGAACCTATCCAACAGCGCCATGGTGCCAAGCAAGCTTAAACGCCATATCCAAACGACACACCCGTCGCTTCAAAACAAGCCAATAGACTATTTTGTTCGCCTGCGTGTAAACACAGAGAAACAGGCAACGTTTATGAGAAAAACCACAAAGGTAAATGAGAAAGCGCTCAAAGCTAGTTACCGAGTCGCCGAACTTGTTGCTAAATCAAAAAAGCCGCACACTGTGGCAGAGACATTAATACTACCTGCCTGTAAAACCATTGTCAACGAGATGCTCGGCCCTGATGCGGTTAAAGACATAGCTAAAGTCCTGCTCTCTGATAACACAATTGCCAGGCGTATAGATGACATGTCTACAGACATCGAAAGCCATGTTTTGGGAAAAGATACGCATCAGTAGGAAATTTGGGTTGCAAGTTGACGAGTCTACGGATATTAGTGGACATTCTCAGCTCTTGGCCAATGTGCGTTTTGTGGATGGAGATGCCATTAGAGAAAACTTCCTATTTTGCAAGGCAGTGCCAGAAAAAACAACTGGAGAGGAAATTTTTCGGGTCACATCGGAATATCTTGACCAGGGAGGACTTACGTGGGAAAACTGCACAAGTGTGTGCACTGATGGAGCTGCAGCCATGGTCGGGCGCACCAAAGGCTTCGTGAGTAGAGTGAAGGAAAGAAACCCAGATCTGATTGTTACACACTGTTTTTTGCACCGTGAGGCCCTCGTTGCTAAGACTTTACCAGCAGAACTGGTTCCTGTGTTGGACGATGTGGTGCGCATAGTGAACTTTGTAAAGACACGGCCTCTGAAAAGCCGTATATTCGCATCTCTGTGTGAGGAAATGGGAGTGGAGCATAAAGCTTTATTGCTCCATACGGAGGTCCGATGGTTGTCGCGCGGTAAGGTGCTGACCCGTGTGTATGAGCTGCGAGAGGAACTTAAAATGTTTCTGACAAATGAGAGGTCTGATTACTCAAATCTGTTTGCAAGTGATGAGTGGTGCGCAAAGCTGGCATACCTGGCTGATATATTTCATCATCTTAATGAACTGAACACAAGGATGCAGGGCCGAAATGAAAACCTGCTTACAAGCACAGATAAAATAAATGGATTCCGTTTAAAGGTCCACCTCTGACAACAACATGTGCAACGTGCCAACCTGGAGATGTTCCCACTCACAGACAAACGGCAAAGCAACACTGCTGCACTGTCTGAGGTCATAGGTAAACATTTGAAAAGTCTTGAGGAGAAGTTGTCATTTTATTTCTCTTCAGCCTCCACTGAATGCTTTGACTGGGTTAGGGACCCATACAGCTCGGCATCAGTTGTTGGAAAGGACATGACTTTACAAGAGCAGGAGGAACTAACTGAACTGAAACAGGATCGTGGTTTAAAACTAAGATTTGCTGATCTTCCTTTGGACAGTTTTTGGTTGACTGCTGCCAATGAGTTCCCCATTCTGGCCAACAAAGCTGTTCTGACATTGCTCCCATTTTCCACAACATATCTGTGTGAGCTGAGCTTTTCAAGCCTAACTGCTATACAAACTAAAAACAGAGAGAGACTGAGAGCTGTTGAAGAAGAGCTTCGTGTGTGTCTTTCTTCTATTCCTGCCAGGATATCGGCTTTGTGTTCATCTAAACAGGCCCAGGTTTCACAGTGACTGAGTATAAATAAATTGAGAAATTATATTGTAATTAAATATACAATACAGAGTGTCATTTTGTAACATTTTTGGTTAGAGGTGTGGCACAAAATTTTTCCAATGTAGAAAATGTGCCATGGCTCAAAAAAGGTTGAAAAACACTGATCTAGAGAAAGCATATGACAGAGTACCAAGAGGAGGAACTGTGGTACTGCATGCATAAGTCTCGTGTGTCAGGGAAATACAGTATGTTAGAATAGCACAGGACATGTATGACGGCAGCAGAACAATGGTGAGGTGTGCCGTTGGTGTGACGGAAGAATTTAAGGTGGAGGTGGGATTGCATCAGGAATCAGCTCTGAGCCCCTTCCTGTTTGCTGTGGTAATGGATGAGCTGACAGATGAGGTTAGACTGGAATCCCCTTGGACCATGATGTTCTAAAATGATATTGTGATCTGCAGTGAATGCAGGGAGTAAGTGGAGGAACAATTAGAAAGATGGAGGCACGCACTGGAAAGGAGAGGAATGAAGATTAGCCGAAGTAAAACAGAATATATGTGTGTGAATAAGAGGGGGAAGAGTGGGGATCCAGGGAGAAGAGATAGTAAGGGTAGATGACTCCAAATACTTAGGGTCAACAATCCAGAGCAATGGTGAGTGTGGTAAGGAATTGAAGAAGCGGGTCCAAGCAGGCTGGAACAGCTGGAAGAAGGTGTCGAGTGTGTTATGTGACAGAAAAGTCTCTGCTAGAATTTAGTTTATAAAACAGTGGTGAAGCCAGCCATGATGTAGGGGTTAGAGACGGTCGCACTGAAGAAACAACAAAAAGCAGAACTGGAGGTGGCAAAAATGAAGATGTTGGTGTTAGCAATGGTGAGTGTGGTAAGGAAGTGAAGAAACGGGTCCAAGCAGGTTGGAACAGCTGACGGAAGGTGTCTGGTGTGTTATGTGACAGAAGAGTCTCTGCTAGGATGAAAGGCAAAGTTTACAAAACAGTGGTGAGGCCGGCCATGATGTACGGATTAGAGACGGTGGCACTGAAGAAACAACAGGAAGCAGAACTGGAGTTAGCAGAAATGAAGATGTTGAGGTTCTCGCTCGGAGTGACCAGGTTGGATAGGATTAGAAATGAGCTCATTAGAGGGACAGCCAAAGTTGGATGTTTTGGAGACAAGATTCGAGAGAGCAGACTTTGATGGTTTGGACAAGTTCAGAGGTGAGAGAGCGAGTATATTGGTGGAAGGATGCTGAGGATGGAGCTCCCAGGCAAAAGAGCGAGAGGAAGACCAAAGAGAAGGTTTATGGATGTGGTGAGGGAAGACATGAGGGCAGTTGGGATTAGAGAGGAAGATGCAGAAGATAGGCTAAGATGGAAAAAGATGACACGCTGTGGCGACCCCTAACGGGACAAACCGAAAGGAAAAGAAGAAGAAGGTGTGAGAGAGGCAGATGCAGGAGATAGGCTTCGATGCAAAAAGATAACACTCTGCGGTGACCCCTAACGTGACAAGCTGAAAGGAAGAGAAGAAGAAGAAAATGCAACAGATTTTTAACACCTGGTTTAAAGGATCATTTGCCATTCCTCCTCGTAGATCCTCTCCAGTTCTATCACGTTGGAAGGTGAATGTGGGGGGGGGGGCAGCCATTTTCAGGTTTTTGTACAGAGATGCTCAAATGCGTTTAAGTCAGGGGTCTGTCTGAGCCATTTAAGAATAGTCACGGAGTTGTTCTAAAGCCACCCCTTCATTATTGAGGTGTCTGTTTAGGGTCATTGCCTTGTTGGAAGGTAAACCTTCGGCTCAGTCTCAAGTCCTGAGCACTCTGGAGAAAGTTTTCGTCCAGGATCTCCATGTGCTTGGCTACATTCATCTTCGATTGCAACAAGTCTTCCTGTCCATGCAACTGGAAAACACCCCCACAGCATAATGCTGCCTCCACCATGCTTTCCTGTTCGGACTGTATTGGACAGATGAGGAGCAGTGTCTGGTTTTCTCCACTCATGCTTCTTAAAATTACAGTGAAGAAAATAAGTATTTGAACACCTTGCTATATTGCAAGTTGTCCCACTTAGAAATCATGGAGGGGTTTGAAATTTTCATTGTAGGTGCATTTCCACTGTGAGAGAGAATCTAAAAAGAAAAATCAGATGCACCTGTGTGAGGTCGTTAGCATCATAAAGACACATGTCCACCTCATACAATCAATAAGACACAAACATGGCCTTGCAAAAGAGCTGTGCAAAGACACCGGAGACAGAAGTGTACAACTCCACACAGCTGGAAAGGACTACAGAGGAATTGCCAAGAAGCTTGGGAAAAAAAGGTCTACTGTTGGAGCAATCATTAGAAAATGGAAGAAGCTAAACATCACGGTTAATCTCCTCTCCACTCATGCTTCTTAAAATTACAGTGAAGAAAATAAGTATTTGAACACCTTGCTATATTCGAAGTTCTCCCACTTAGAAATCATGGAGGGTTTTGAAATTTTCATCGTAGGTGGATGTCCACTGTGAAAGAGATAATCTAAAAAGAAAAATCCAATTAATTATTTATTTGTGTAATACAGCTGCAAATACGTATTTGAACAGCTATCAACTAGAATTCTGACTCCATGTATTATCTTGAATCAGGTGCACCTGTGTGAGGTCGTTAGCTGCATAAAGACACCTGTCCACCCCATACAATCAGTAAGACTCAAACGTAACATGGCCAAGCAAAAGAGCTGTCCAAAGACACCGGAGACAAAAGTGTACAACTCCACACAGCTGGAAAGGGCTACAGAAAAATTGCCAAGAAGCTAGCGGAATAAAGGTCCACTGTTGAAGCAATCATTAGAAAATGGAAGAAGCTAAACATGACGGTCAATCTCGATCGGAGTGGAGCCCCATGCAAGATATCACCTCGTGGGGTCTCAATGATCCTTAGAAAAGTGAGGAATCAAACAGGACTACACAACAGGACTTGGTCAATGACCTGAAAAGAGCTCGGACCACCGTTTCCACTGTTGGTGATACACTAAGACGTCATGGTTTGAAATCATGCATGGCATGGAAGGTTCCCCTGCTTAAACCAGCACATGTCAAGGCCCGTCTTAAGTTTGCGAATGACCATTTGGATGATACAGAGGAGTCATGGTAGAAACGTTTGTGGTCAGATTACACCAAAATGAAACTTTTTGGTCATAATTCCACTTACTGTGTTTGGAGAAAGACAAATAATGAGTTCCATCCCAAGAACACCATCGCGACTGTGAACCATGGGTTGGTAGCATCATGCTTTGGGGGTGTTTTTCTGTACATGGGCCAGGACAACTGCACTGTATTAAGGAGAGGATGACCGCGGCCATGTATTGTGAGATTTTGGGGAACAACCTCTTTCCCTCAGTCAGAGCATTGAATATGGGTCGTGGCTGGGTCTTTCAACATGACAATGACCCAAAGCACACAGCCAGGAAAACCAAGGAGTAGCTCCGTAAGAAGCATATCAAGGTTCTGGCATGGCCTGGCCAGTTTCCAGACCTAAACCCAACAGAAAATCTTTGGAGGGAGCTGAAACTCCGTGTTTCTCAGCGACAGCCCAGAAACCCGTCTGATCTAGAGAAGATCTGTGTGGAGGAGTGGGTCAAAATCCCTCTTGCAGTGTGTGCAAACCTGGTTAACAACTACAGGAAACGTTTGACCTCTGTAATTGCAAACAAAGGCTACTGTACCAAATATTAACATTGGTTTTCTCAGGTTTTCAAATACTTATTTGCAGCTGAATCACAAATAAATAATTAAAAAAGCATACATTGTGATTTCTGGATTATTCTTTTTAGATTATCTCAGTGGACATACACCTACGATGAAAATTTCAAACCCCTCAATGATTTCTAAGTGGGAGAACTTGCATTATAGCAGGGTGTTCAAATACTTATTTTCTTCACTGTAAGGCTGAGAATTTCTATCTTGGTTTCATCAGACCAGAGAATTTTGTTTCTTGTGATCTTGAAGTCCTTTTTTATGGGATTTTATGTATCTTGCACTGAGGTGAGACTTCTGTTGAGCTACTATGCCATAACATGGTAGAGGGCTGCAATGATGCTTGACTTTCTAGAACTATCGCCTATCACCCGACTGCATCTCTGGAGTTCAGCCACAGTGACCTTTAGATAGATAGATAGATAGATAGATAGAGATAGATAGATAGATAGATAGATAGATAGATAGATAGATAGATAGATAGATAGATAGATAGATAGATAGATAGATAGACAGACAGACAGACAGACAGACAGACAGACAGACAGACAGACAGACAGACAGACAGACAGACAGATAGATAGATAGATAGATAGATAGATAGATAGATAGATAGATAGATAGATAGATAGATAGATAGATAGATAGATAGATAGATATAGATAGATAGATAGACAGACAGACAGACAGACAGACAGACAGACAGACAGACAGACAGACAGACAGACAGACAGACAGACAGACAGACAGATAGATAGATAGATAGATAGATAGATAGATAGATAGATAGATAGATAGATAGATAGATAGATAGATAGATAGATAGATAGATAGATAGATAGATAGATAGATAGATAGATAGATAGATAGATATTCATTTGGGTCGCAGGGGGAGTCGCTTAATCCATGGCCTACTCCTAGTGGGACTCCTCACAATTTAAGGTGTCCCTGCAAATAATACACCTTTTCCAATAGAAGCTGCAGCATGTGGCCCTATAATAGAAAAGAAGCCTGATGTGTTTTTTTGTTATGACAGTAATGAAACCACAGACATGATTTTGAAATGGGAGAATATGCGAAGTTCAGGCCATGGGATTGATTTCCAGTAAGTAATGTTAATCATTAGTTGTCACCCGTTATTAAATGTGGGGTAAATTACTGATTTTATATTTTCAATGCTTAATACCAAAGCCATATTATCACATACTGCATTTGAAGTACTGATATATTTCATCTGCATAGAAAATGTTCATATACCCAGTGTAATCAGGTTCAACTTTCCTGCGTTATGAGTTCGCAGAAGACCACAGGGTATTTCCCTTTCACTGGGAGATCCCCTATCTCATCTCACAGTTCAGATGTTTCACCTCAACTGGAAAGCAACATCTGCACCATCTCACAGGGAGAGGTGTCAACTGTAAACAATATGCCAGGGAAAGAGAGAAAATAAACACCCTGACCTAGTTTGATATTTATAGGACTGTGATAATCCCATGTGTTCCCAGTGAGGTGCTACATGTACTTGTATCATAACATCACATACAGGATGGAGCTTTTGGCCTTCATGCAACGTTCACTCTTATTTGACATTTCATAGCCACGATTTTCTATCGTATTTGTCCTCATTAAAATCTGTGGTGATCTGGAGCCTATCCCAGCCGGCTTTGAGTGAGAGACAGAGTGCACCCTGAACTGGTCACCAACCAGTTACACAAATCAGCATTCACACTAATGTTCACACGTCTAGACAATTTAAGACCTTCAATTGACATATTAACATGCATGGTTTTGAAATGCGGGAGGAAGCTCCCTCCTGGAAATTCCGTCCTGGAAGCATTCACCTTATCGTGGTGGAGGGGTTTGTGTGTCTCAATGATCCTTTGACCTATGTTCCCTGGGGCGTCACCCATGGCAAACAGGTTCTAGGTGAGGAACCTGACAAAAGCATGGCTAAAAGACTCCTATGATGAAAAACATAAGTGGCTCAAGGTTTCCTTTGCCCGGAGGCAGGTCACTGGGTCAGTTCTGGAGCCAAATATGGAGGTGGGGCTCGAAGGCGAGCGCCTGGTGGCCGGGCCTGCAACGATGGGGCCAAGCACAATCTGAAAGGGTCACGTGGGTCCCCCTTCCCATGGGCTCAGCACCTGTGGGAGGGGCCACAAAGTTGGGTGCAGTGTCGGCTGGGCGGTGGCCGAAGTCAGAGACTTTGACGATCCGATCCCCGACAAAAGAAACTGGCTCTCGAGATGTGGAACATCACCTTTCCGGCAGGGAAGGAGCCAAACAACACTCAGGACCCATCCCCCTGGGCTACTCATTGTTTATTCACGGAAATGAGTGACAAGGCTGGCAAAACGCAAATCACATGAAAGTATGTTTAATAAAGTCCCGCCTCCTTTTGCACTCTGGCTTTTCATTGGTCATTCGCCAGAGATTCAGAAGTGGCCGAGAGAACGCTTCAGCAGGTCAATTTCCATTGCCAGTGGACTGGCTTGCCCAACAGTAGTAGGCAGCACCCAAGATAAAATAAAGCAGACAAGATAAAATAAAGAAACATTCTTTTCAAGAATGAATTATTTCACCAACTGATTTAGTTCAGTTTGTTCACTAAAATATTTACAAATATATATTACAAATGAAATAAAGACTACACTGCTCAATGACATGCCAGCCTTTTGCATTGGCTCCTTACACACAAAGATTTTATGATGAAAATTCTTTGCCTATAACACCAAAAGTTGTCAAGATTCATCAATGTAATACAGTATACGCAATCTTATGATCACAAACACTTGCTGGAATAGCAACCATCAATCAGTGTGCATTTTCAGATTTAACATTTTATTTAAAATCAAATTGTTGGCCGATATTCATATTTGCAAAACTCTTATTTATTAAATTTGTTTGTCACAACAAAAATATATAAATCAGAAATTACTCACTCGTTGCTGAGTACATTAGTAGTTTTTTTCACTGAATACTTACTCAAGTCATCAGCGATAATTACTTATCAGTATATTATTATTTAGAGAACTAGTTTTTACTTTTACTTTACTCATATTATTCTGATGTAACACTGCTCTTACTTGAGCTCAAGAGTTAACTCTAAGCCAACTGTGGTCTGAAATTATAATTTTATTTAGTTTACAGTTTAATTTACAGTTATACAGTAAATTAAAATGCCATTTTTTATTCCTGATTGAAAAAGGGAGCTATTAATTTGTCTCAAATGAATGATGCTTTTACAAGGAGGACCACTTTTATATTGACATTATTAATCTGTTGTGCAGCAAATGGTTGTTAAAAGTAACAATGGAAAGACATTTTCTCCATAATTATTTTATCTTTATATAGAGGATGGAGAGGAACAATATAATCAGTCAGTATACTACTTGAAGCAAATTGCTGCTGTCAGACTACAGAAGGAACGAGTAATCAGACCACAAAAACAGTCTCTCTTTCTGCGAAAATGGCCTGACTATTCACTTGGTCTAATTAAGGGGGCTACAGAGTGCTTTTCCCCTTCAAACTCTTTGGGAGACCACAAAAGCCAACAATTAAGCAACTTCACAGTGCCAGCAAAGGAACCTGACAGACAAGGAGGTCACTTCTTTTGTTGTTTTGGGAGAACTCAACCGGTTTATTTATCAGAAAAAGAAATGCTAGGGGGAGAGAGAGACCACTGCAAATAGATTAATGAATAAATAAAAAAACAGAGAGAACAGAAACTTACATTCTCAAAAGCCTCAAACATGTTTCTTCAAGTGCACAAGGGCTATAGGCTAATGGCTACAGAAGGTGAGGGTTTTCAGCATTGCTTGGGTGTGAAGTTTAACATCAGTCATCGCCCGCAATCGTTGCGGGACAACTGCTTTGTACATCACATCAGGCAGAAAATTATGATGATGCTAGTTTTCAACAAACAGCACAGCATTTTAAAAACGGAATGGGGAATGCGGAAATGCCTTGAAGAAGCCATTACTGTAAGTTTTACACTTGACACTTCTTCAGTCCAGTTGTGTTGAAAGATGTTGATAACATACGTCTGTCATCAAACTTGTAAATGTGCTGTGATAAAACGACAATAATACCACTTCACCAGCCTGGCATTATTAATCTGCCCTCCTCGAGCATGCAGCGTGCTATGTTGGAGGTTCTCCAAAAACAGTTCACATTTACTTACTTCTTGACACACCCTGTTTAAGATTACTGTTGAATTTACACAAAAGCATGACATGTTTTGTATTGCATGAAACAGCTTCATTTTATAAATGTATGCTAGATTTGTTTTACAAAACTATGCAAGCTTCATGCTAACACAACACGAAACCCAACAGATGAGCTCAAGGTTTACCTTGGGGCCGATGGAAGCAGACTCTGGGCGAGCCTGGGAGCCTCAGGGCACATGCACGCGCACGCAATTTAAATGAGTGATTAAAAAAAAATCCAATCTTCTCTGCTTTGACATATTAACATGCATGGTCTTTTTTTATTTTTAACATAAAATAAGATAAACAACGAAGGTGGTGTAAACAAGTTGAGTGCAAATCTACTAATAAAACTCTCCATGACAATAGTACTGTAACTTTTACTCAATGAAAAATGTTTCTCTGCTTACATCAAGCCTGATCGATGTCACACCCTCGAGAAAAATACACCCCACCATGATATGTAGCTTCTTCAGCTCTGCACAAAACAATGCAAAAGTGCCATTCATATAGAACTTGAGGGCCGCACGAACTAACTTTCATTGTAAAGTGGGGGACACAAAATATAATTTTAGGAGCTGCAAATAGCCCACTGGCTGCCAGTTTGAAACTCCTGCTCAAAACCTTTAACCAACAAAAATTCAAACACAAATGATGCAGGAACATACACTATACAAAAAGGTGATAGAAAAACCTACACTTACAGCGATATTTTGTATTCATACTACTCTGTGAAAAATGAGGTACGTTATTTTGCCAAAGGTTTTTGCTCATTTCCCTTAATTGAGATTTTAATCTAAGTGACAGCCAAGTCTTAATCCATAGGGTTTAATATGACATTGGTTCACCTTTTGCAATAATAACACTCTCAACTTTTCAGGAAAAGTGTTCCACAAGGTTTCGCAGTGTGTTTATGGGAATTTATGACCATTATTCCTGAAGGGTATTTGTGATGTAACAAATTGATGTTGGATGAGAAGGCCTGACTCTCAGTCTCCACTCTAATTTATCCATAAGTGCTCTGTGATGTTGAGGTCAGGATTGAGTAGGCCGATCAAATTCCTATGCATCAAACGTCCGCATCCGTTCCTTTATGAATCTGCATTTGTGCACTGATGCAGATACACGTTGGAACAGGAAGGGGTATTCTCCAAACTTTTCCCACAAAGTTGGAAATGTCCAAAATATTGGCTGGCCTCTGAACTCCAGTGAAATTAACTTTGAATGTTTAGGCTCACCAAAAGATTTTGGATAGTCTAGCATCCATCCATCCATCCATCCATCCATCCATCCATTTCCAACAACGCTTATCCCAGTTAGGGTCGCGGGGGCTAGAGCCTATCCCAGTTAACTCTGGGCAAAAAGTGGACGATAGTGTGCTGTTACCCATTCCTAGTTCACCGTTCGCGGCCCCGCATATTTGCGGATTTTGCTCTCCAAGTTTTTTTTTAATGTACCGTATTTTCATGATCGTAGATTCTCTTAAATTCTCTCGTACACAGGCGTGGAGGGACATTAAATGTGCCGCCTTACAATGTGGTGCATCTTACATGCACACTGAGTTCCAACATTTGCAAAAAATGTGTGACATGTCAAACACACTGGTTACACTGTCAGCATTCATGCCAGCACATATTTTTGGCATATATGTAAGCTACCATATGATGGCGCAGACGAGGCAGTGAGGAACAATTGTATTTCACATGTAAGCAGAAGAAGCTTACATTGCCCCAAACACTGCCTTCTAGGCAGGTCATTGCAGGAACCGCAAACAGGTAAAGGCACTCTGTACAAGCTTTACCCAATGTGGGACGTTCACACTCATATCTCTTATGTACGGTAAATGAAGAAGATTTTAGATCTTGCATGACTTTTATAAGGAATAGTTCCTAAAAACAGAAATGTCTTGTACTTTGTTCTTGTTGCTTTGTTGTTCTTTGATTTGAATGCCCAACAAAGAAGAGAAAAATTCCTTGAGTTATTTTACACGCTTGACCAATAAAGCTGATTCTGATTCTGATCCCGATTACTGACGATGCTGTACACACACAGGGTGTCACTCGAAATTAAAATTATCACACCACAGCAAACAGAATAGCATAACTAACAAATAATCCAAAATAAAAGAATGACTCACAAAATAATTGACACAAAACATGCACTTTAAATGCTACTTAACTCTTCCCAGCATGCTTTGCGGCAATGCCACAAAGCATGCATTACGTGAAGACTCTAAATTGCCCTTAGGTGAGATTGTGAGTGTGACTGTTGCTTGTTTCGATTGTTTCCCTACGATTGGCTGGCAACCAGTTCAGGGTGTACCTCGACTCCTCCCGATGATGGCTGGGATAGGATCCAGTATTCCCATGACCTTTGTGGGGATAATTTGATAGATGGATATTATTAATTGATCAAACAATTAAATATTTTAGACTACCGTAATTGATGAATTGGATTTTAAAAAAATATGATTTAAATTTTTTATGGGTTTATTCAATAACAGAACATTATTTCAAACTGACAGCCCAGAAAATGCACAAACTGATAAGGATTCAATTAATAACTTGGTTCGTGACATCAGTCATGAAATAGCCGAAAATGTTTAGGATTGTAAAATAGAGATCAAAGTGGACTTTCGTGAAAATTCCTGAAAATACAAGTGCGAGCACTAGGGAAGTCCGGGAGCATGCCCCCCTGGGAATTTTTTTTAAAAAATGGATAGCTATGGTGCAATCAGGCGATATCTGTGAACAAAATTCAGACAAAAATTGAAAGTAAAATTTCTAAGCCCTGACCAAAAAAAAAAAATTGGGCAGAAGTTCCCCAAGGGCAAAACCCAGGATTTTTTGCCCCTCATCCATCTATCACATTTGTCATTAAAATATGCTTAAAATATGCCATCTTATCTCAAGACAAATGAATTAAGTGAACTATTCAATAAAAATACATCTATCTAAAATTGTCCTTTTCCCCACATTTCTACATCATACAGCAAACAGGTTAAAGAAGTTGATCTGTAGTAATTACTAACATTTAGGTCTCAAACTTGTTATGTTACGTTGTACTGATCGGGTGTGGTCAGTCATGCTCGCAGATAAAGTTGCGAGTGTGATTAGGGATGGCCTTAAAATAACTTACTGAATTAATATTACATAAATGTAAATTAAAAATAAAATAAACAAATACATAACCAAAATAGAAAACTAAAATTTCAAACTCAGAAATGATCATTTCCAATTTCAACTGATATTAGTAGTACATGATATAAAACAGTTTTTAAAAAAATTTCATTAATAAAAATTCTTGATCTGACAAACTTTATCTGAAGAATAGTTAAATGCACTTGCCTGTCAACGAATAAACATGAACGGTCTATACTCGCAATCTTTTGAAAATGCTAAAAGTTTAGTTCAACATAATCTGCGTTAGTGGCAACAAACCATCGATACATTGGAACAAACATTCCTGTCGCCAATCGTGACATATTGTTGTGGGATGGGGGAGGGGGCACGCACCACGGGACTGCCGTAAATAGGAGGGCGGCTTGGTAGAACGCGCCTTTATGTGCATGCGCTCGACGTATTGGCCACACCTGAATCAAGCAACAAGGTGAATGATAGTCTGGTGACATGGCTCATGATGTTGATGACTTTTGACGTAAATGCGCTCACATTACGTGAAGCAGTTCTGAACATGCGCTTTCGTACATGCTCCATACATTCTCAGTACGGTTAACTTGCATTTCCTTTTTCCGGGTGAATACCCGTTGTTTTGCAGGAAGCTTGTTTGGTTAACGACGTTTATGAAATAAACACGTGAATTAATGTCAAGACCACACAAAATAAGCGACGTCTTGAGAGAATGCGAAGGGAACCTCAATTTTCTGGAGCAATTTTCATGAAATTTTAAAAATCCAGATTTCCGAGAAAATCCGGAGGACTTTCATCACATCATCACAAATGCATTGAGGAATCTGGAAATTATTCTCACTGTATTGGATTTGGCTGCAGGTCTGAAAGCAAATGGAGTCTCTCAGACTTTCTCCGGAGCATTACCTCGCCTCAAGAGACCCGCTGAGCTGACGCTGGCAAAGTGCAAACGTAACAGCACTCATCATCAAAGTTCAGGCTAAGTCCAAAATGAGTTCGGGAGGACTGAGTGAACTCTAGTGTGCAGGGCTACACGATATTGGGGAGAAATGACATTGTAATCTTGTGATATGAAAAAATACAGGATAACATAATTGTGACATGAAAATCAGCACACTTTTCTCTTTTTCCTTCTATGTATTGTTTGGACAATCTCCATCCATTTTCTTAGCCGCTTATCCTCACGAGGGTCACGGGAGTGCTGGAGCCTATCCCAGCTGTCAATGGGCAGAAGGCAGAGTACAGCCTGAAGTTGTTGCCAGCAAATCGCAGGGCACGTGGAGACAGGCAAACAGCCACACACACAATCACACCTAAGGGCAATTTCGAGTGTCCAATTAATGTTGCCTGTTTTTGGGATGTGGGAGGAAACCGGAGTGCCCAGAGAAAACCCACAAAGACATGGGGAGAACATGCAAACTCAACACAGGCGGGTCCGGGATCGAACCCAGGACCTCAGAACTGTGAGGCCAACGCTTTACAGCTGAATCACCGTGTTGCTCCCAGATAATTATATAATATATAATTATATATTATATATTATATAATAACACATGAGTCTTATGCTCATCTATAAAGGGAGTATCCCCAAAAGGCTCAGTTGAAGGATGGAGTGGCATTCAAATAGTCCATCAGTTTAAGAAAAATCAGGCCTCACACATAATTTTTTTTTCCATTTTGTGTGATTAAAAATTTTCTTGCATGAGCGAATGTTAACAGTTGAAAGTTGCCTTTGTATGCACTGCAATCTCCTCCTGCACGCTCTAGATAGATAGATAGATAGATAGATAGATAGATAGATAGATAGATAGATAGATAGATAGATAGATAGATGATAGATAGATAGATAGATAGATAGATAGATAGATAGATAGATAGATAGATAGATAGATAGATAGATAGATAGATAGATAGATATAGATAGATAGATAGATAGATAGATAGATATAGATAGATAGATAGATAGATAGATAGATAGATAGATAGATAGATAGATAGATAGATAGATAGATAGATAGATGATAGATAGATAGATAGATAGATAGATAGATAGATAGATAGATAGATATCGCAATTACTGTTATGAATTCTATCTGTGTAAAAATGTGACCTGCTGCCATACAATTGACTGCCTGCTGCAACATGATTGACTGCTTAGCATACGCTATTATCAACATCATTGTCGCGTATATGCACACCACATAGGCACGTCAAGACAGGCTATTATACCGTTCTGTCTGGCCAGGGGAGTGGCCAACATTGACTCAGGCCCACTACTTTTTCATTTTAATTTACAAGTTTGAACCTTCAGCTCGCCTGGACTACTGATGAGCAGGAAGGCAAGTCCGCACCTACTTTGTAAAGTCTGGTAAGCCGGTTAACTGCTCCCACTGCAAATTTCCTGTAGCTTTTCTTTTTTATTATTATTATTTACCAGTGTTGCTACATTAGTTACAGGAATAAAATCCAAAATTATTCCCGAATGATGCCACATAAAATAATTTCAAAAAATTTCGAGTGCGTGTGTATGTGTGGGGGGTGGGGGGGGGAATATACCACTAAAGGGCACGATTGGCTGCAAAAATTGTCTCTCCTTTTCATTTCAATCATTATTCGAACAAGCATTCTAATGACTTTATGAAGCTAGCAAAGCTGAAAAAGCTAACCCTGTTTAGATAACACATAGATAAGTGCAATAATTGCTGTAGTAATGAATTATCCATGTTCCATTTGGGTCTGAATTGAATGAAGTGAATTAATTTAAATGGGTAAATTGGTTTGTTTTGCTTGTGAATAATTGGCAAAATAGTGTGAATAATCATAATCATATTAATCATATATATATATATATATGTATATATTTTTTTTTTTTATTATTTTTTTTTTATTATTTATTTTTTAATGGCTGTGGAAATGCTGAAAATTAAGAACTGCCCCCAGTGAGTGGAACAAATGAGCACATAAAAGTAACGACTTGGTTTGTTTCATTCATTTATTCAGCTTCCATACCGTTTATCCTAACTACGGTCATGCTGGAGCCTATCTCTGCTGTCTCTTGGCAAGAGGCAGGGTCCAACCTGAGCTGGCCACCAGCCAATCGCAGGGCATATACCGCATAAAGAAACAACTATTCACACACGCATTCACACCTACAGGCAATTTAGAGTCTTCAGTAATCTTACCATGCATGTTTTCTGGATGTGGGAGAAAACCGGAGTACCAAGAGAAATCCCACACTGACACAGAGAGAACGTAGGCGAGGGCAGATTTGAGCCCAGGTCCTCAGAACTGTGAGGCAGATCTGCTAACCAGTTGTCCACCATATTTGTTTGTTTGTTTTATGTTAATTGACCTGTTTTGTCTTTGTCTTGTTTAGTATAAACATCTTCACCGGAAAATATTTAGTAAATACATCTCAAGTCAATGTCAAGGTTTACTTAGTACGAAACAAGGGTATGCCATATTCATGTTGTACCTCCTCAAAATACGGTCCAAATACGAATCATATGCTGGTGCAAACTGAAAAACCTGGTCGCAGCAGGGCTACTTGCCCAAACATTAGTGTAGAGTCCTGACAATGTTTCTCAACATACAATTGCAATCAAAGTAGAGATGTCATCATCTAGGGTCCAAAATATCATCAAAAGATTCCAAGAATCTGGATAAATGGCTGCACATAAGTGGCCAGACCAAAAACCAAAATTGAATGCCCATGACCTTAAATCCCTCAGGCGATCCCACATTAAAAAACATCATCATTGTGTCAAGGATATTGCCACATAAAAAAATTGTCAGTTAACAGTTTGTCTACATCTACAAATGCAAGTTGAAACGCTATTATGCAGAGTGAAAGACATAGCAACAACACCCAGAAATGCCGCTGGCTTCTCTGGGCCCCAGGTATTCTGAGATGGACTGAGGCAAAGTGCAAAAAAAATGTGCTGAGGTTTGACTAGTCCACATTTCAAATTGTTTTTGGAATTAATGTACACGATATCTGGAAGCCAAAAGAGGAAAAGGACCATCCAGATTATTATTAGCAAAAAGTTCATATCATATAAATCTGTTCTGGTATGATGTGTTAGTGGCCATGGAATGTGTAACTTGTACATCGGTGAAGGCATCCTCAATGCTGAAAGGTATTTACAGGATTTGGAGCAACATAAGCTGCCATCCATGCAAAGATTTTTTTCAGGGACGTCCATGCTTTTTTTAAAAAAGACAATGCCAAATCACATTATAAGTACTAGTATTTGACTGGGCTGCCAGCAATTCAGACCCCTCTCCCATTCCAAATTTTGTGTTAGAAGTGAAAAATATGACGCCAGAGACCCCAGACTGTTGAGCAAATGAAGATGTACATTAAGCAATAACAGGAAAGAATTCTACCTACAAAGCTTCAACATTTAGTGTTCTCAGTTTCCAAATGGTTATTTAGTGTTGTTAAAGGGAAAGGTGATGTAACACAGTAGTAAAAAATACCTGTCTTATCTTTTTTAAAACAAGTTGTAGGCATGAAATTGAAAATTTGCAAAAAAATAAATACAATGAAAATAAAAATCAAGAAGTTGATCAATATGAACATTAAATATCTTGTTTTTATAATGTATTCAACTGAATACAAGTTAAATTATTTGCAAATCACCGAGTTATGTTTTTAACTAGATTTTACACATCCCAGTTTCATTGGAAGTGGAAGTGAAGTTATACAAGAATAAGTGTATAATATATATAGTTCTTTCCCCTCCTACATTGCAGGACTTGTAATGTGACTAATGCGCGTGCGCACATCGTGATGACCATGCTCAAACGATGGACTGTGCATCCTTATTTACCTTTTTTCTGCCGTGGGGCAGGTGACGCTGGGGAGCTGAAAGTTCGCGGGATCACGTCAGCTTTGATTGGGGTGTTCAGTTTCCAAGCTGGCAACGCCATTCTGTCGGTCGGCTTCTGGGGACTGCTCTCCCCTTCTGGATCAGGCCTTGTCTTCCTGTTCAGTGCTTTATGTGGAGCTGATTCAAGCAGAGGACAGAAAACAACAGGTAAATCAGAAGGTGGATGGTGAAGCAGTAAGAGAACTCAACCAGTTGATCCTCATTCCAGTTGCTGCTGAGCTGGAGGTGAGGTCAGCTCTCTCACCAGCTATGTGTAGCAAGTATGATGTGAGGAACACTTGATTTTCTTTCTGAATGCCGCACTCCAATACTGCACTCATCTAAAGTAGTTTGTGTCATCAGATTTAAACAAAACAATAACTGGGTGGGATCGGGATGATGACTCACATTTGGCAGGTCGGTACAACTTGAATGTCCAACTCAAACATTAGTTTGGCTGAGTTTTGACAGCCTGAACAAAGACCAAGAGGGAGCGACGCTTGGCTTTGTCTGGGCTGCACTGTACCCCTGTATTCGGGTCGGGAACACAGTTCAGGTATACACTGTGGTAGCTCTCTGTAAATCATTCTGAGGTTTTTGGCTGTAGCCACAAACAGGAGGAGGCTGCCACACAGAGAGAGACTATGAATTGCAGAGAGGATTTACCATTGCAGTGCTGCTCCCTTGCAACCATTGGTAAGCAAGAAGACTGCTTTGCCACGCCAACGGCTGTCTTTGTGCTAACTTTGCACATTTGCATTGCACACACACTCATTCTGGAACCATGAAGATACACTATCCAGTTTACTCTCCAAACTGAGGTCTTTAAACACTTGACTTGAGCAAATTGAGGGGTTGACTTGCACTTCCATCCAAAGTGGCAAATTCAAATTAAATTCAGTGTTTTTTTTTCCTTCTATCCGTCTATTTTCTATACCACTCATCCTCATTAGGATCCTTGGTGAGCTGGAGCTTATCCTAGCTAACTTTGAACAAGAACCGGAGTACACCCTGGACTGAACGCCAGTCAATCACAGGGTGCCCCTTTATTAGCTTTTGGTGTTTGATTATTTTCTGACTTGTTTTTGACATGTCCCTTTTTGAATTTCAATTGCCATTTGAAAATGGAAAGAATGGAGGATACACGGTTTGTATACCGATCCATCGGTGTATTTCAATGACGGGCAAGATCAGACACGTTATATCCAATCTGTGCATTTATACTGCATTCACATGGGCACATAATAGATACATATTAGATTTTTATTCACATTTGTAAGAGCCCTGATCCTGATCTGAAGATATCAGATTCAATACTTTTTTTTCCACTTGATATAATCAGGACACATACTCTATATCAACTGTGTTACTTAAGAGCAAAAATCAGAGTAGGTGTTAAATGACTTCAGATTCTTTGTATTCAACACTATGGTAATGAGAGTCGAGCTGATGTCTACTAATCAATGACATTTATTCTTTCCACTGGTCAGCTCACAATATGTGCAGATGTTAGCCTCCAAATATAAGCTCCCTCTCCGTGCCATAGACTTATGTGCCCAGTCGTTACTGGGTGCAGTTGACGCACACCCAACTCACTCATCCAATCACAATCAGACACTTTTACTGCCCCGCAGACAGACAACCCACATGACTCTACCTGCACCTCATGAAACACAACTGCTAGGGTACTATTCTACACTACTCTGATTAACAAATATATGTAATATAAATATAATATGCAGCATGTTAGGTAAATGGTTTGCCTCACAAGTTCTGAGAACTGGGGTTCAGATCCCAGCCTTCCCATTGAGGCGTTTGCATATTCTCCCAGTGCTTGCATGGGTTTTCTTCAGGTACTCCCGTGAGTTTTCCTGCAGGTTAGGTTAATTGAATATGTTACATTGCCTGTAAGTGTAAATGTGAGTGTGAGTGATTGTTTATATGTGCACTGTGATTGGCTGGCGACCAGTTCAGGGTGTACCCCGCCTCTCGCCCGAAGATAGCTGGAAAAGGCTTCAGTACGTCTATGACCCAAATGAGGATAAGCTGAATGGAAGATGAATGAATGAATAAATATAATAAAGTCGGGGGAATAATTTGCAGTAATGTATTGTAGCAACCCTGTTACTGTTATGTGAATTGTTGCCAGAGTTCTAGAAGTTTGACTGTTTGCGAGGCAGTGAAAGTGTCTGAGTGTGATTTGTGATTGGAGGAGTGAGTCAGAAGGTGGGGCAACTGGAAGGAGGAAAAAGAGCTCTTTTTTCCCATTTGGGACTAGGGAGGTTTGGGGGGTAGTCCAGGCTAAGAAATGTTCCTTTTCACAATATAGAGGTTTTTGATGGCCCTCCATTCATCCTATAGAAAAAAAACATAGAATTAAGGGTTAAAATTAAATTACATAGCTTGATGACTTGCAAAATATACAAATCACCAAGCTATCATCACATTTTTATTAAAATATTTCTAAACATTTGAGGCACTGCTGATAGGTTCTCTCACCTGTCAGTTTCTGGGAGCCCTACATTTGGTAACGCCATTAATCAACTTCAAGCTCTAACAGTCATTCCAAAGTGGTGAAGTTGACAAATTAACTAACCAACTAATAGGTTCAACCCTTATCACAGAGTCACTTGTACCTTTCACTATCTATCCAGCGAAAGAAACGCTCCAAACCCCTATCATTCTCAAATTCCTAATGGTATGACGTCAGGATCTGCATGAAAAATCACGTTCAATTCCAGATGATTAGAGGCATTCAGTGAGCTAGAGGGCCTTAAGAAAAAGCTTGTCTGAGTTCATTGAGGCATATGCAAAATGTACGTCATCGCTAACTGAAGACAAACACTGACCAAGATGAGGGCTAGGCACTACAAGGTTCCCTACAAAAAAGTTCATCCAGGAGATAAAGACTACGCGAGGCTTTCCCTCTGTCAAAGCACTATTAAGTAAGCATTCCTTAGGCGCTGATTCTCTCTGACAGACGACCCTTTGTTGTGCCCTCTGCTTCGCAGTGGAGAGCAGTCAAAACACCACAGCGACATAAATGCTGCAAGATTTGAGTGAATAATGAATTACGTTATTTCACTTTGGAAGCAAATTTCTGTACGTAACTTCAGACAAGAAGTAGTCCTGTGATGCCAACATGACGAGTTTTTAATTCATCGAGGAGTCAGAACCCAGAGTGACAGCGATGACTGCTATGGAGGAGGTTGTGGCAATAATTACCAATGAAATGCAAAACTCTCAGGGAGGGCTGCTACTGTTTAGCAAGACTGAAACAAGGGCTGATTATGGAGTCTGTGCTCCCAGACAATGGAGAGGAGCAGAATGTATAATACATATAACCCTTTGAAGAATTTTACTAAAAACACTGAACTGGGTTCTCGCTACTTACAGTGAAGAAAATGAGTATTTGGACACCCTCCTATATTGCAAGTTCTCCCACTTAGAAATCATGGAGGGGTCTGAAATTTTCATCATAGGTGCATGTCCACCGTGAGAGAGATCATCTAAAAAGAAAAATCCAGAAATCCAATGTATGATTTTTAACGATTTATCTATGATACAGCTGCAAATAAGTATTTGAACATCTGTCTATCAGCTAGAATTCTGACCCTCAAAGACTTGTTAGTCCGCCTTTAAAAGTCCACCTCCACTCCATGTATTATCCTGAATCAGATGGACCTGTGTGAGGTTTTTAGCTGCATAAAGACACCTGTCCACACCATACAAACAGTTAGACTCAAATTTGAAACATGGCCAAGACCAAAGAACTGTCCAAAGACACCAGAGACAAAATTCTACTACTCCACACGGCTGGAAAGGGCTATGGAGAAATTTCCAAGCAGCAAAAGATCCACTTTTGGTGCAATCATTAGAAAATGGAAGAAGCTAAACATGACGGTCAATCTTAATCAGAGTGTAGCCCCATGCAAGATATCACCTCGTGGGGTCTCAATGATCCTTAGAAAGGTGAGGAATCATCCCAGGACTACAGCACAGGACTTGGTCAATGACCCGAAAAGAGCTGGGACCACCGTTTCCAAGGTGACTGTTGATAATACACTGAGACGTCATGGTTTGAAATCATGCATGGCACGGAAGGTTCCCCTGCTTAAACCAGCACATGTCAAGGCCCGTCTTAAGTTTGCCATTGACCATTCGGATGATACAGAGGAATCATGGGAGAAGATTTTGTGGTCAGATGAGCCCAAAATTCAACTTTTTGGTCATAATTCCACTAACCGTTTTTGGAGGAAGACCAATGATGAGTTCCATCCCAAGAACACCATCCCTACTGTGAAGCATGGGGGTTGTAGCATTATGCTTTGGGGACGTTTTTCTGCATATGGGACAGGACGACTTTACTCTATTAAGGAGAGGATGCCCGCGGCCATGTATTGTGAGATTTTGGGGAACAACATCTTTCCCTTAGTCAGAGCATTGAAGATGGGTCGTGGCTGGGTCTTTCAACATGACAATGACCCAAAGCACACAGCCAGGAAAAACAAGGAGTCGCTCCGTAAGAAGCTTATCAAGGTTGTGGTGTGGCCTAGCCAGTCTCCAGACCTAAACCCAAGAGAAAATCTTTGGAGGGAGTTGAAACTCCGTGTTTTTCAGCGACAGCCCAGAAACCTGTCTGATCTAGAGAAGATCTATGTGGAGGAGTGGGCCAAAATCCCTCCTGCAGTGTGTCCAAACCTGGTGAACAACTCCAGGAAACGTTTGACCTCTGCAATTGCAAACAAAGGCTACTGTATCAAATACTAATATTGGTTTTTCAGGTGTTCAAATACTTATTTGCAGCTATATCACACAAATCGTTTAAAAAAATCATACATTGTGATTTCTGGATTTTTCTTTTTAGATTATCTCTCTCACAGTGGACATGCACCTACGATGGAAATTTGAGACCCCTCCATGATTTCTAAGTGGGAAAACTTGCAATATAGCAGGGTGTTCAAATACTTATTTTCTTCACTGTAAGTACAACATCAATTTTATCTGCAGTTTCATAATGATGAGCACACATCCGATGAAACTGATGGAAAATGTATAGTATCATGGATTGGTTTATGTACATCCTTACAAAAATATGTCTTTTACTTTTTTAGAATTACTAATAGCTGATTCAATGTCTTTGTGAATGGGACATGGCTCCTGTCTGATTAAATCAAAAGATTACAAAATAAAACAACCATTTTTCAGGCATCTTAGAAGATAATGGTCGTCGGATAGAGCCTAGTCTATCTTTTGAGAAGATAAGTGACTTATAACTGTAAAACAGAAAAATGAGGAGCAACCACAGCTGGGGATGTGAAGAGAAAAACAGAAGAGATCAAGGATGTAGACAGGTAGTCTACTTAAAGTATTCAGACTCCAGCACTGTGTGATAGTTAAGAATGTTAAAATGTTATTGCATGGAGCATTAATAAAGGTTTTATGATGTCAGTAATATCCTCTGGGGAAAAAAATGTTTTAAGGTGGTAGGGTGAGCTAGTGGTTAGCACTTCTGTATTCAAATCTTGTCTCCTGCCTTACTGTGGAGAGTTTGAATATTCTTGTGATGGGTAGTCTCCAAGTAGTCCGGCTTCCCCCCACATTACAAAAACATGGATGTTGTGTTGACTGAAGAATAAATTGTCTATAAATGTTAACGTGAGTATCACCCTGACGATTGGCTGGTGACGAGTTCAAGGCATATCCCACTTTGCTTGTCAAAAGTCAGCTGGGATAAACTGCAGCTCATCCGCCACCCTAAATTATCCATCAGTATGAATGTGAATGATTGCTTGTAAATCTTGTTTTTGCAGTACCATTGATGAGCAACTAGTCCAGGGAGTACTGTACTAAACTAAGTCTGCGGGGATAGTCTCTCGGTCAGCTTGAACCGTCTCCAGGACATTAATGGGACTGGCACAAGCTTTGAAGAGCACACTTGAGTACTATTTCCTCAGGTGTAATAAATAGAATGATGACTCGACCGTGAACTGCATTGCTGTCGCGCACCTTATTTACACAACAGTGGGCAGATGGACTGCACTCGAGGGGGTGGGACCAACCATACAGTTAAGAGCCGTTGGCCTTTTCATGACTTTCTTCTGATTCATCGTCAGAAATCTATGTGCACCAAAAACATCCAAGATGTTGGAGACAGGGACAAAATCACTTTGGGGTTTATTTTATTAAGCCCTGTTTGCCAGCCATGTGGCCCAAAATGGGTCGGAGAAGGTTCAGGAACCCTCAGTAATGCGCATGTGAGTTCATTGGTCCCCACCAGCTGAAGGAAGCACACAGTGGCACACACAAACGCTAAATGAGTCACTTTAAAAAAGGAGGAGACAGAAGGGCAGCCCTTGCAGAGGCACTAGTATGCTTGAAATACATGGATGCATGCATGCATGAGCAAGTGTGCATGGCGGCAGGATAACAATCAGCAGGTATCACTAAATAAATAAATAAACATCTACATTTTAGCATGTTAGCTTGGTTTGGACTAACTGTGATCCTCGCCATAGTTAAGTTCACTAGGGCTCAATCGATTAATTGAATAACTCAATTCAAGTTACACCTCAAAACTTTGCATGGATCCTTATTTTCCACAATGGCTAATTTTACGTGCTTAAATGAAGAGGTAATAAGTGGTCAAGGATAGACACAGTGGCTGGTACACTTTCAATGACTTGATTTAAAAAAAAAAAACATGTAAAATGCACATTCATACACAAGCTAGGCCACACACACTCAAAGTCATATTACTGTAATGTAACATGAGAAGTGTACTAAAATTATACCTCCACCTAACGTACATGTTTTGTATTGGTATTGTTGTTTTATAATGCAAAATCTATTTTACTCTGATTATTCAACTAATCGATGGGTCATCAATATGTTAGATTCGTTTCTAAAAATATTCAATCGCTGAGTCAAAATTTCAAATTGTGTTTGGAAATTGTGCATCTCATATCGTTTGGGCCCAAAAAGAAAAGCTATTGGTATGAGTAACTGACACATTAGTGAAGATACCATTAATGCTGGTACATGTGGATAGGTTTCAAATGATGTCACCACAGTCCTTAGACCAGGGGTCATCAAACTTTTTGAGGGTGAGGGCTACTTCGTGAGATTGTACGAAGGGCTACATGACCTGTTTGCAGCAAACTTCAGTCATAGTTTATTATACATACATAAAATATTTTCGTTTTAATTTTTTGTATGATGTGACATTACAGGTATTACAGGTAAAAATTTAAATAACATAAGCAAGTCAGATTCAAAATTTAAAGCTGTGGTATTTTTAGAGCATGCGTCGCGGGTGCATTAAAATGTCGGCGCAGGCTACCATGCGCCCACGGGCACCGCGTTGGTGATCGCTGCCTTAGACCAATCGGATAAATTAACGATAGAAAAATACTTCACGCTTCACCTATCACCTGTGTTCTCTGACCTCTATGACACATAAGATGGCGTAATTGGAAACCTATCCATTGGGTTCGGAGCAACATATTCTGCCATCCAAACAATGGCTTTTTCATGGACACCCCTGCTTATTTCAGCAAGACAATTCCAAACCACATTCTCAACATGTTAAAACAGTGTGGCTTCATAGAAATAGACTATGGGTAGTAAACTGGCCTGCTCGTGGTCCAGACCTGTCTCCCATTGAAAACAAAACATGCCCCATTATGAAGCGTCAAATACTAAAATGGAGGTCCCAGACTGTTGAACAGCTGATGCATCAAGCAAAAACGTGAAAGATTTCCACCAGCAAAGCTTCAACAGTTAAGTGTCCTCAGTACCCAAACCTTTATTGAATGTTTTTAAAAGAATAGATGTTGTAACACACTTTCCTAGCTTTTTGGGAACATATTGCAGCTATAAAATTCCAAGTTAATGATTATTTGCTTAACACAATAAACGTTATCAATTTGAGCATTAAATATCCGGTCTTTGTAGCGTATTCAACTAAATATAAGTTGAACATGACTTGCAAATCAAAATCAGGAGATCTCTGCAGGCTTTCTACACGCAGCATCAATTTTTGCCATGTGCGCATCAAGTGACGCAGAGGAGCCGCGCAGGCTAATGCGTCAGTCATGTGATCCAATACAGGCATTGTCAGCTGCACGAGCACGTAAGTATAAAGAGGCCTTTAGAGCTGTCAGTCACACACATTTCAGGGTGAAGAGGGGGAAGGCGAGGAAGGGAGCCTGAGAAAAACAATTGGCTGTGGCCGCTGAAGGCTGAACTTCGGAGGCCACAGATTAGACGAGAGACTAGAGACAGATTATTGAGGGATGCAGGTTAGCATTTAGGAACACACCCGCAACATCTGGATGCTGAAAGAAAATTTATTTTTTTAATGTATTTTTTAATCCATTCATTCATTATCTGGCTTTGTTAACGAAACTTTTGTCATGTGTCGAGTTTCCAGGCATTATTTTGGTCTGTTTGGGTGCTCTCACTTAAACTTGTTGGAGCGCTGAAGAAAAAAAAGTTACCGAATGTTAATTCCAAACTGTTAGTGAATTCAAACAAATTGAAGCCTTATGGCCCACATTGGAAGTTTCACTTTCTGAATGAATTAAGAATAGGATGATGACGCTGTGGGTGGTGACATTGGGTGAGGGCAAAGAGCCTCGTTAAAACTAGAACAACTACTTATACCGCCACAGAGAAAACGATTGTGCACAAATCCAATTTCACGGCATATTGTTTTGCCCGGCTTTCTGTAGAGCTCTTCCAGCAACACAAATTTTATAACAAGCAGAAAAATATGCACAATAATGAAGAAGCAGATGATGGCAGAGTATATTCTAGCCAGAAGGTAGAGAAATTAAAAATGTATTGCCACTGGACAAGAGATTACATATTCATGAGACCAAGAGCTAAAATAAGCACCTGTCATAAAACTTGGGTTTACAAAATAAGAATACTTAATAGTTCGAGTAAAATAAGCCTGTACAAATAAAACATTCTAATGAAAATGCAGATGAGGTAAAAGGGCGTCAACTGAACAACGAGCACAACTTGGCAAACAAGATCTCCATCTCATTTGGGATGAGACCGGCAGAATTAATGAACTACCTCATAGCGCCGTCCTTTACCCCTGTTCTGTCCCTCCTGTTGCCACCAAAAGGATGATGTAAGGGGAGCAAAGGGGCCTAGACACACAGGAAGCGCAGTGCAAACAAGCCGGCATTGACTCCACGCCAGCACATTTGTTTAAAGGTCCATAGTAGCTGAGTGTTCAATATATGCAGACATGACGCTAACGTGTTGAAAAGACAGCGAGGTTGCACGATCTATTCATGATTTTTAGTTTGATTCAGAAAAAAAGAAAGAAAAACAGTTGCTTCGTTTGCAGTTAACAACCAATAGAGGTTCTTTTCGGATCCATCCATTCATTATTTGAGCCGCTTATCCTCACAAGAGTTGCAGGAGTGTTGGAGCCTTTCCCAGCTAACTTCAGGCAGGAGGCAGGGTACACCCTGAACTGGCTGCCACCTTAATTCAAATAGTCAAACAACTAAAGTACATCAACACATGGGATGCTGCAATGGGAAATCAGGACCAAGTGCTGCCCTTAAAAGAGGGTTGTAAATTGTGTATACTGTAGATGCCACAAGATGGTGGCAAAGCACTTAAAACAAAGAGGCTCGTAAAAAGCACTTAAAACAAAGAGGCTCTATCGTGTACACACTAATGAACTCTTGTTACATAAACCACTGTAATTTGAAGTTAAATATTAAACAAACCATCTTTAAATGAGGCCCATTAAAATTTGGAGAAAGGCTTTTTCATCAGACAGTGATGTTTAAATAATTTTAGTAGTTGTCTGTATTAGGCATCCCGATACTTCCTTAAATTGTAACAAACATTCGATCATAATTTTAACATGTCACAGTCCAACGAAAAGCATATGTCCAACTTTTAAAAGTCTTTAACTGAACCAAAATCTTTGTATGTTTGTGATCAAATCATTGAAGAGTGACGATGAGTTAATTTAGAATTGATGCAATCACTAAATAAAAGTAAATACTGTACAGTGAAAAAATAAGACAGGGTTCTTCCATCAGAACAGCACAAGAGTGGAACACCACACCGTCATTTCATTCCCACATTATATGGCTGTTTATTGAAACATTACCTTGGGCTAAAATCTCATATGATATTGTGTGGCTTCAACACATAATTAACGCTGGCAGCTATAAATATGCGGACCTTTTTGTTTCTCCATGTGAAAGGCTGCCAAATTGTGGCAGCGACAGTATAATTTGATGACGTGAAGCTGCACGTAGCATTGTTAAGTAACATTCCTTTACAACAAATCACCAAGATCACGTGACAGTTGATGAAGACATCTGGTGAGACGACAATAAAGACGTATACATACAAAGTGGGAGGCGTACCCTTCAGCCAAACAAGAATTGTTCTAATAATAGATGCTAGGTCTGGGGACAGAGGACTACTCAGCTGCTACGTTTGGGGATATTTTCAGACGTGTTGGAAAAATCATGCTTCAAAGTCCAGATGTCCTGTCCTGGAAAGATAAGGGCAGTGACTGATGATAATTTGCCTCCACGATGTCACAGATATGAAGCAGATGCCTTCCAACGCAACACGCCTGCATACGGTATCATGGGTCTGTGAAGTGAGACATAAGGACTGCATGATATTTTGCCGTTAACAGCTTTGCAGCATCTTGTGAAGCAGTCAAGAATGATGAGAAACATCCAACTTTCTTATTTTTCTACTCATCCGAGGACAGGTCAAGGGGGCAGTAAACTATTTATTTACAAGAGTGAACGTATCTTTGTTCATCTATTTATGCTAGTGAGGCATAAGCACAGACGGAACAAATAAATGCTTGTGAATTAGATGGCAAGTAATACATACAGTAATAAATGTACTGTATCTACTTTTTGTGACCTTTGTGTCCCATGAGATTTGTCTGTTGTAAAATATGTGCCTTGGCTCCATAGCGGTTGGAAATCATTGGTCAAGAGAAATCTGAGAAGGTTTACTGTTGAGAGGCTAAAATTCTGAGGCTTTGGACAATTTTAAGTGAATGTCTCTAAATGATTAATTGATCATAACAACAGTTGGTGATTAATTTGATAATCAATTAGTTATCGACACATTGATTAATTGTTGCATTTCTGAATCAAAGTGTTAATGTTCTAACTGTGCCTATTGTTAGAGTGGCTTAAAATAATAAATGTATTTTTTTTAATTATGCATCCATTTTCTGTCCATCTTATCCCTACTAAGGTCACGGGCATGCTGGAGCCTATCACAGCTATCTTCAGCTGAAATGGCTGCCAACCAATCGCAGGGCACATGTAAAGAAACAACGAGTCATACTCACATTCACACGTACAGGCAATTTAGAGTCTTCTATCGACCTATCACGCATTTTTTGTGATGTGGGGGGAAACTAGGGTACCTGGAGGAAAAAAAACCCAGGCATGGGGAGAACATGCAAACTCCACCCAGGTAGGGCTGGGATTTTAACACCGCTCCTCAGAACTGTGAGGCAGAAGTGCTAACCAGTTGTTGTTTACTGTGATGTCGGCTTCAAATTATTTGGGAAGAAATTCCTAGGCACTCTGAAACCAGAATTGTGTTGTGTTTGCACCCATTCCTTGGAGGATGACTTTGTAAACATAAGCTTTCACACACTGTTGGAAGTAAATTTCTGGGTTTGGAATGAGTGATCCGGTTGTTTGTATTTGCTTAGTTTCTTTTTAAACGCTTAACTTTGGTAATACTTTGGTCAATATTTCTTCATTTAAAGTTATGTAGCCAATAATTAAGAAAAAAACAACACCATTCTTCAGACACTTTCTTTAACAACATTGCAGTACTGGTAAGACTTCAGGCAGTCACTGATGGTGTAGTGGTACATTTGCCTGACCACAGCAGGCAGCATGAGTTCAGTTCCCACTCACTGACCGTGTGAATGCGAGTATGAATGGTTGTCTGTAGCTACAGTATATGTGCCCTGTGACTGACTGGTGACCAGTTCGGGATGCAGTCTGCCATTCGCCAAAGTCAGTCGGGATAGGGTCCACCACCCCGTGACCATGAACAAGATAAGCGGTATTAAGAAGGGATGGATGGTTATCCTAGGGTAGCTTTAACAGAATAATCAATTAATCAGTACCCTGGCAGTGTAATAAACCCCGGGTCATACTTTTAGAGGTGTGTCTAATTCTTTTAGTATTTCATCACTTTTTCAGGAAAAGGGGTATAAGAATTGAAATGATTGGACAAAGATTTGGATTTTTTTCAATAATCTGATTTCCACTAGCTATGATTTAACTAAATGAAAGGATGCAACCCACAGGATTTTTTTTTTTCTCGATGTGCATTATTCTTTGCCTCACTCATGAAGAACTGGGAATCCCATTCTGTTCAAAGCCGCTTTGTATTAAGACCTGCCCTTGATTGTCCTCAAAGATTCCCAACACCAGGGTGGAGTTGTACTCTGCTGCCACTTGATCGGACGCCAAAGCATGCTGACCTAACCCCACTCTGGACCCCCTCTACTTCCCAACAGGATGGAACTTTTCTTGTTGTCATTGGGTCACATTGTGAGTGCGACTCCCCTTTTTTCATTCTTCCAGACAGAGGCACCATGTCGATCCACAATGCTCAGGCACGCATACACACTAGATCATCCTGCAGATAGCAGGCAACTTTAATTCACTTTGTGTGAAATAGGGAGGCACTTGAGGGGTTTATATGTTTGTATTTGCGCAACTAAGATGGAAATGTGTTGCTTGAGGTTGAAAAAAAACCTGGACATGACAAGGTGAGTGTTTTTACAGTGCATCTCCTGTCCAAGGTGACAAAGAGTACACTGCCGTGAAAATGTATTGGTCCCCTTCTCAAATTCTTGGAATTGTGTATAGTTTTTCAGATTTCATGTTCAAGATAATCAAACACATGCAAACAAATATATGTCAAGTAAACTTAAAATGCAGGTTTTAAATGGTGAATTCATTTTTTAAAGAAGAGTGGACTATTCAAAATTACATGGCCCTTTGTAAAAAAAAACTAATTACCCCCTAAAGCTAATAGCTGGTTGGGCCATCCTCAGGAGCAGCAAGTGAAATTAACCATTTTCCATAAGTGGCAATGTCTTTTACATTTCTGTGGAGCTATTTGAGCCTATATGAATTGAGCCAAAATTGAGAGTTTTCGAGCATTAACTGGCTTTTTGAGGTTGTGCCACTGGATTTCAATCGGATTGAAGTCTGGACTTTGACTAGGTCACTCCAAAACCTTTTTGATTTTCAAGCAAATCAGAAATTGACTTGTTCCCTCCTGCAGAGGTCAAGTGCATTTACACTTGAGGTCACAAACTGAGGTCACAAACTGATGACTCAACATTCTCCTTCAGGATTTCCTGTTATAGAGCAAAATTCATGATTCCATCAATCACAGAAGATTGCCCAGTCGTGAAGGAGTTAAGCAGCCCAAGACCGCCACACTACCACCATCAAATTTGATTGTTGTTGTGATGTTCTTTTTCTGAAATGATGTGCAACACCTCCAGTATATGTAATGGCACACACCTTCCCAAAAGCTCAACTTCAATCTCTCAGTCCATATATTCTCCCAAAAGTCTTGGGATTCATTGAGATGTTTTGTTTGCTTTTGGTCGGCAGTGGTTTTCGCCTTGGAACTTTTCCATGGATGCCAATTTTGCCTAGTCTCTTCCTTATTTTTGTGTCATAAACATTGACCTTAACTGACGCAGGGGAGGCCTGCTTTAGACATTGTCCGGAGTGCCTTTGTGGCCTCCTGGATGAGTCATTGCTATTCTTTTTGGGTAATCTTTGTAGGCTAGCCACCCCTGGGAAGGTTCACCACTGCTCCATTTTCCCTCCATGTGAGGATAATGACTTTCTCTGTGATCCGGTGGAATCTTAAAGCTTTAGAAGTGGATTTTGTAACCCTGATAGATGGCGATTACGTTATTTTCCAACTGTTGTGGAATTTCTTTAGATTGTGTCATTTTGCTGCAGTATTTTTATATCTTTCCCCACTTGATTTTGTTGAGACGGGTTTTGTGGTAATCAGGCTTGGCTGTGATCAGTGAAACTTAACCCAAAAAGTTGATTAGCTTCAATTAATTAATGATTTAACGGGGGGTGAGTACTTTTTCACACATGACCAGGTAACTTTGAATATTTTATTTGCCTTAGTAAATGAAATCACCATTTTAAAATACCATTTTAAGTTCACTTGAGTCATATGTGTCGCATATTTACGTTTGGTTAATGAATGATCTTAAACATTAAAGTGGGGAAACTATGGTAAAACATATGTACTTGAGACGGGGGGGGGTGTACTTTTTCATGGCATTGTATTTGGGAAAATGTCCTTGAGTCGTTCAGCATTAAGATGAATCACACTAGTTTTTTATTATAACAAGGATGGGGGTGGGGGAGTAGAAAGATTACCGCATAATACAAATGGTGTTTCGGAGAGGTGGTAAGAACCAATGCTGTTGAAAAAAAAAAATACTCAGCGTCCATGACAACTAACGCTCATCACGTATAAGACAAGTGTTACAACCCAATGCGGCACTCCACCGACCTTTCTGTTTTTTTGCCCAGTGTTCGGAAAGTACACCAAATTGACTTACTTGTCTCTGCTGTTACGTTCGTTTGCTCCATTTCGACGGAGGTAACGACAGCCTCGCGGTGTGTCGTCGGGTTCATCCAAGCACCGGCTCCTTGCTGCCTGGCAGTCCGCTCATCCCTCACGCAGGACGGGGCGGGGGAACTTGCGAGTCACTTGACGGCGGAGTTCCGGGGCTCCTCTCACACCGAGTAAGAAATTGACCAATAATTGAACGAAATCCAAAATAGAAGTATTAAGAGATGCCGGTGGGGTTGGTGTGGAAAAAAAATGTTTTGAGAGGTGAAAAAAATAGAAGAAGCCTAAAGGAATTTGGCGGCTTTTGAGCTCTGCAGCTGATGCTGAGCTCACGTCGACCAACGACGCACGGATGCCTCCGGCCGGGCTGGCCTGTACCATTTACAATAGGGGTGTAATGCTCATAAATTACAGTTTCTATTTAGGAAAAAAGCATATAAAACATACATGGACTAAATATGATGATACTTTACTAGTACAGTTCAACTTTCTAAATAGAAGCGCAGTTTTCTTCCATAAAACGAAAAAAATTAGTAATGCGATCAAGTCCCTTCTTCCCCTTTCTGATGGCTCTGCCCACCGCGAACAACAACACATATTCGGCTTTTGCCATTCAATGAAAACTTCCAAATGCCTTTGAAAAAAAATAGTTTTTTTTTTTTTTTGCCTTAAAAGCGTTTATAATCTAGTACCATGTGTACCTCTAAATGCCACAAGACTTAAAAAGTTGCCTATTCTGAGGTAAATAAAGACAGCGCCGTTTTCAGATAATTTCTTGAAAGGTACGTTATGAGTATAAAGTCGTATTGTACGGAGGAAAACAGTTATGTATTTTTTCAATAATAATCATAGACGTGAACAATAATAAAAAAGTATAATAATGTCATAACCGGCTGAGAATCACTGAGTCCATTTTTTTCATGAAAAAATATTTTTACAAGTACAGATTTATTTTGTCAGGATAACAAAATGTAAAATTGTGGGAATGATGTCCAATTTTTTTCAACAAGTTTTCTTTTAACCTTTATAAAAACAAAGATGTAGAGTTTTGGTTGCTGTTAAAAAAATTATAATCTTGCATAAATAACGTCATATTTTTTTCCAAATAAAAATGTGTATCTTTACTGGAGCAAGGACATTTGTAGTAGCATTTTTCCAAGGTAATATTAGGATATTAAAGTGAAAGATAAAAACGGAAGAAAGTCATTTTATGAATTATTATTATTATTATTTTACTCTTGTAAGATTAAGCCTGGTCATTTGAAAATATTCCTTTATTCTCAGAAAAAAATACATCTCTTTTCATTTTGAAAAAAAATGACCTTATTATGCTTTTTGTTTGTTGTTGTCATTTTATGTCATTCTATTCTGATGTTTATTTCGCTGGCCCTTACACACTTTTTTAAAAATGATAAAACACTAAAGTTATTACAAATTATTTTTGGAACAGATCCCAGTTTTGAAAACTTTTATATATTGATGCAATTTATCTTTCTCCAAATATGTAGCATGTTTTTAGAGTACCTACATCAAATTTTTTTCAATGATGTCGATCAAGTTTGTAATGTTCAAAAGGGTTTAGAATTGAATATTCATGATTTTTCTGCTTTATTACATGTGTGTAAATGTATCCCATCAAGAACATTTGATTTTCCCATCAGCCTGTTCTTTGTGTTTTGGACAATCCAAAAACAAATAAGTCCACACTCGTGAGTCACTACACGATTACAATGTGAAAGCATTTTTGTTATGTAACACTCACTGATGTGTTTTTATTTACCACCTGTGGCTCTCTGGTAGCCTCTGCCAAGGTGGTCAGTGGGTGGTAGTGTGGGGGAGGGGGGTTGAATGGCACGCTTGAGATGGGGGTGGGGGGCTCCCGTCTTAAAGGAGCCCAGTGGGACTCTTTTGTGCAGCTGTTGAGCCCTACTCGACCCTGAAACTCTCCGATCCATCCCCCCTCAGCCACCTGTCACTGCAACTGGATCAAGTAAAGGAGGATGGGGGGGGGCATGTTGGGGTCTCGGGGCTCCATTGATGATGAGGCTGTATCCATTCTACAAGAGTGCGCACCCTCTGCACACAGGAAGTGGAACACCTCGACTTCCACGCTGAATGAAAGGAAGGGCTTGATTTTGGAGATGCAGCTGCACCACACATAAAAACGCACACACGGCAGGAGAACAGCGTAGTGATTGCATCATGCTGGAGGAATGAGGGTAAATGAACGCAATAAGGGGGGTTTCGGGTGGAGGGGGGATTCAAATGCCAGTGGGGAAACAATTCAAAAAGGAAACCTCGAGTGTAGCAGCGTAGAACCAGATAATGTCCTAACTCTAACCTGAATCCTAACCCTATTTACATCTAGCCATTTTACCCACATCCTAACATACCTAAGTCCTTAACCCAAAACCCGCAATCCAAACCTCCCTAAAACGTATTCCTAATCAATTATTGGTCATTTAAAAAAGAAAAAAAAAAAACGCCAACTCTTAAGTGTCATATGCAAAAACCTTTCTCCACCAAACAAAACCCTACCCTAAACCTAACCCTAACTTCACCACAGGAGTCCCTAAACTCATTGAAAGTAAGAGCTTTGTCTTCATTACTTTGATAAATACAATGTGACAAAGTAAAAACTGCTTTGTGATTTCATGCATCAATGCCCAGTGAGATGGTGCTACTTCTAGTGTACTCATACTGTTATCAGTTTGAAAAATAAAGTGGCATCAAACAGGCCTACTTGTTATTATGTTGTCTGTATACATCTTTTACTTCACCGTTTGTGTTCAAATCTCCATTGCTTGAAGGATTATAACTACTGCAACATTCATGTTTGTTTCTTAATGTTATTAAATCTGTTTTCCATTGTGTTAGCATTACGATAGCCAATTTCCCAAGTTATGTGTTGCTCTATTTCAGTTCAAGTTAAAAACTTCAATTGTAATCCCTTAGCCTCTGTTTGGGAAGGATTAATTGCGATCTGCTGCTTGTTGTGCTCACTGTCACCACTTAGTACTAATTACTCCATTTTTTTGCTCGCAACTCTACAGAAGCAATTACCTGAGCGATGGCTCATAGTGTATATTGAAAAACTCCTAAATCTGGTCACTTGTTAGTCGAAGCAACATCATATCTGTGTATTTAAATCTAATGTGCTGTTGTCTTCTTGGAGGAATGTCATCCCACAGCCAACTATGACATCATGGCCTAGAAACGTGTCCCATCTCTACTCACCATCAGAGACACCCCCCCACCAACCCTGCTTCCTTTCAACTCCCACCCGTGCAACTCCCCCCGCCCTTCTGCTGTTGTTGATGCGAGCATGAATCGCTCCATTCCAATCCCAAACTACTTCAATAATGGAAAAACCTTGTCCAACCCCCCTTGCCCGCAGCGCCCCCACTTGCTTTCATTTCCATGACGACCCACAATGGGAAGACTGGAAGCGAGCGAGGGGGAAACAGCAGAGGCAGGAAATAAAATGTGAATAAGAAGCAAGTAGGAGTGGCTTCCCTCAATCTCTTGAGTAAGGGGGTCTAAAGTTACGGTGCTATAAGGTGTTTTCAGAAAGTTGGCAAAAAATTTGCAAAATAAACGATTGGACTCACCGAGTGTGTTTTACTTTTTGATGGACTGTTAAGCACCGCACCAAGCCTTCCTATAAAACTTTTCCTGCTAAAGTGGGCTTCCTGAATGCAGGATGATAAAAAAATAAAATGTTGCACCTTGTCAAGGATGCAGACTACCTAAAATGCATGCTACCACGGAGTCATTCTTTCTAGGATGCAGTCTACCTAGGTTGTCCCCTATTTAGAATGCACATGACCAAGGATGCAAGATTTACTGTTATGGAATTTAGGAAAATGCTATTTTTGACCAGGCAGATGCTAGGGTAAATACAACATTGGCCAATGACAAACAACTTCCTCGTCTCGCCATCGCCATTGCAGTTTTACTTGATTTTTGTTTAATTATATACCGTGGCTGAAATAAGTATTCAACACGTCATCATTCCCCACACTAAATATATTTCAAAGGGGCTATTGCCCTGAAAACTTCACCTGATGTTGAGAATAACCCAAGTAATCCATACATATAAAGAAATGAGAACAAATAAGACCAAAAAGTATTGAACACATGAAGAAAGAGAGCTGCTAAAAGGCATGGGACGTCAAGACAACACCAAAAATGTATCAATAATTCAAAGGGAATGTAGCCCCTTGTCATTGCTGATGAATGTCAGATGGTTCAGTCCGTATTGATGGCCAATAAAAAGGTCTCTTTGCAAGCTGTCTGAAGACCATCGCAAACTATCTATCCATGCATTATCTGAGCCACTTATCCTCACAAAGGTTTGTGGGAGTGCTGTAGCCTATCCCAGCTAACTCCAGGCAGGAGGCGGGGTACAATCGCGGGACACACAGAAACAAACGAGTCGCACTCACAAACACACTTAAAAAATTAGGTTCTCCAATTCATGCATGTTTTGGGATGCGTGAGAAACCCGGAGTACCCAGAGGAAACCCACCCAGGTACACGCAGAACATGCAACGCCACATAGTGTTGGAATTTTATTTCTAAATCATCATAAACTTAAGTTAGTAATCTGACTCCAATTTGTTACCTTACCCAACTGCCACTCATCCAACCATACGCGCGCTCGTTCTGCAATAGAAAGGTATCAGGAAGCCGGCATTTTCACACACGAGTGGATTTATTCCTTCAACACACACCTGGGTCTCGGGTCCCTCTCATTACAACCCTGTACGTCTCTGTTGCCACCAGCAGACGTACTCTACATCCGAGTTGCCCAGAACAATTTTAAAGTACAATCTACTAATTCACTATTGGTTCTGTGTCTCCTGCAGGTATCCTTGGCGCTCTCTCATTGGTCTCCCTTGGTCCGCCGGATGTTGGCCCGACTCCTCCCGCGTGCTGGCTCCTCCTGGTGGTGGTTTCCTGACAGTAGTTTTTCCACCAACTGCCTCTGAGTCCTCTCGTCTCCGCACCATCCTTGCAGTTAGCACCGTCTGTTCTAAAACATTCCCTTCTTGCACATTCTTGCACCACATACCCTGTTTCGTTCCACCAGTCACACACTCAGCACTTTACAGTCTCACACTTTCATACAAAGGATGCAGCAACATCTAATGAACTACTTTAAGCTCAAACTCTTATATTCCTTTAATAGGAAGGGCTGGGATTCTAAACCCGGTCCTCAGAACTATGAGGCAGATGTGCTTACAAATCGCCCACCACGCTATCAATCATGACTTAAAACGTAATAAAGAAAAGTCTAGTTTAGGTCAATAAACACGCTTTGGACACACACACACACACACACACAGATGCACAGAGATGAGTCGTTTTAATTAAAGTCAGTAAGATTAAATGTATGTGTCATAGTGATGATGAGGAATGGTTGTTAAATGCATCATAGCTGACAATTGGTCATGTGACATACTTCAAGCTGACCTTGGTAAATGTACAGGAAGAGACAAGTATCCTACCTTTTTAAATGACATGATGGATAACGAAACTTTTTATACATCTGAAGATACATTTATGTGTTGTAGAGCAACAATACTTTTTTTATTAATATGTACAGTAATATTTTTAATAACATAATGAAGCATCTAGCTGTGGTGCATCCGAAGTAGGGTGCGTGCTAAATAGGGTGCATGATGGCTATGATGTATAGTCAGACTTCTTTTAAGACATGATGTATTCGACATAATATTTCTACAACAATGTAAAGCTTTACTTTAAAATGTCAAAATACTGATAACAGTCTGTACGTATATACTTTGGAAGACCAGTTCTGAAGTTGCGCAATGGCCCGGTGCATTACGTGTGGTCTCGTGTTTATAGGAAGCCGTGTAGCCACGCCTATCACATTTGGATGTAATGCCAGCTTGAACACAAGGCCTGGTTCACACAAAGTTTTTCCACTCTTTAACAGAGGATTTTACCCCACAAATAAAGTTAAAAAAAAAAAACATCAATTTAAGTGTTTTGATCGTTACGTGTGTGGTGTACTCCCACACCACACAGAGAGATTCTGGCCCACACCCAATCTAAAAATCTTACATGATCACATTTGAAATAACAAAGATAGATAGATAGATAGATAGATAGATAGATAGATAGATAGATAGATAGATAGATAGAGATAGATAGATAGATAGATAGATAGATAGATAGATAGATAGAGATAGATAGATAGATAGATAGAAAGAAAAAAGCAAACAGGAAGAAATATTTCTGAATATGTGTCGATGCTTACCAAAAGATACCAGAGACGTGAACCTTGTAAAATGGCGCGGTTGCAAATGCCAATGACTTTGACAGCCGGTCTGTCAAAAAAAGGCCTACTCTAAACCAGTGGGCGGTGTATAGAAGGTTGAGCACCACTCGTCTAAGCTATTAAATGACATGACGTATGGTAAGATGTAATTTAGAGTCAGATAATTACACAACCGGTACTCTTCAACAAGTGCCTTACAAAGAATTAAGAAGCTTATAAAGTTGTTCAGTGCAAGAGACATGCCAACATGTTGCTATAGTGTCAGCTTGCGTGTGCGTGCACACGGACGTGTGTGTGAGTCATGTGAAGATTCCAACATGGAGACAAGTGTTGCCATCACTAAGGAAGGACGGCGGGTGCAATGACCTCACATTGCACACATATACAGTACAAAGATGACATATAAACCAGGCATGTAGAACTTTTTGTTTTTGTGTCCGAAACATTTGTTTCTATTTCCTAAGAAAAATTCGAGTGTAAAACAATAAAGGAGGACAGATTTTGTTGTGTGGTGCAGGTTCAAAACAATGCCATGATTGTTGTGTGATCTGATGTGGATGTGGGTGATGTTACTAATCCCAGATAATGGGGGACCTCCCGGTGTGGTGTCCCCAATCTCCACAAAAACTCACTGACAGACCCTGACCCCCCACCAACTCCCCCCCCCCACCACCACCACCACCACCACCCACCCGCTTCCATACACACGCACACACACACACAAGCAGCCATAAAGACCAAATACAACCATAATAGGATCTGGACTTTACAAGGAACACTTTAGGCAACAAAAGCAAAAACAACAACAATATAATATTGCTTGAGAAATAAATTGGAATGTCCTGAGAAACAATCTCTCCATGTGATTAAAATTAAGTCACAAGAATCATCTTGAAAAACTGCAATAGAGAAAAAAGTACCGGGATTGAAATAGTTAGCGGGTGGGTGTGTTGGTTTGTACTGTGTATCCTGGGTAGGGTGCATCCTTGATCAGACTGCCTATTCTTAGAGGGTTTGTTTTTTTTAAACACTAAAAGACACAACCTGCTTGACTTTTATTTCAATTGCATATTGCACTCCGGTTTCCTACCAAAAACATGCAACATTAATTGGACACTCTAAATTGCCCCTAGGTGTGACTGTGAGTGCGGTTGTTTTATCTCGATGTGCTCTGCGACTGGCTTTCAAACAGTTCAGGATGTACCCTGCCTCCTCCCCGTTGACATTTGGGATAGGCTCCAGCACTCCCCGCGACGCTTGTGAGGATAAGCAGCAAAGAAAATGGATGGATCGATGGATGGATTTTCCTTGGAAACTTAACTCCAGCTATGTGTTATTTTCAGTTTGCGAGTGGTCTTGGTATGGACAAACGGAAGGATCTAGATTGTGCTTCTACTCAACTCTAGAGCGAGACCATCATTGACTCTGGACATAACGCTTGCATGTAAAATCAAAACCACTTGACTGTTCCTTGGTGGCAATATTTTGCAGACGGAGATCATTCAATTGCAAATCTAATAGAGATTCTGGTTGACATCATAAAAAAAAGTCAGAAATCATTTTATTTTTGTCAAAAAATATTATTTACAGTATTGTTATTTATTTATTTGTACAATCTCATTAATTATAAAAAGAACAGTTAATGTTGACATAATCATGACAAAATAGCTCTCGGCGTACGCAGAAGTTCTGCCTCGATGTATTTTCAGACAATCAGATGAAACCAGCAGCCGCCCCATTATGAATGAAGACTGAAAGAGGTGCGCTTTAGTCACATGGAACTTTTTCTAAAAAAGTGATTAATGGGCTAAAGAGTCAGCATACACTCAAGATAGAAAGGGAACCCGCTAAAAATACAGCAGTGTTAGGAAGTACTTTTCATAGATAGCCAGAAAGAGCTGAGCATTGTGGAACCATCATTAACTGCGCATCAGACAATACAACTAAGGTAGGCAGTGTATTGTTTGTTTGGTTGGGTGGGGTTGTGCTCTTTATTAGACTAACAAAACTGAGAAAGTGCTCATTGGTGATAGTGTGAGTGAGGCAATTAAGAAAAAATGCTCAAAAGAAATGCGCATCAAATTGGCGAACGGAACCAATCATATTTTTTTAGTGTATCATTTCTTTAAAGTAGTGTGTTTTCACTTTTTTCTGTATTGCACGATATTTATTTTTAACCACACACTGATAAGCACAGTAAGTGTAATTTAGTTTTTGGGCTGGAACAAATTAGATGATGTCTTGCAATTTTTTTTTATGTCAAAATGATGCCCCCTACCTAGGTTACACCCCATTTGGCATGCAACGTATCTTGGATTCACCTTTCTAAGAATGCATGTTACCTTCTCTTATTCTATATCATGACATTCAAAAAATGTCTTACAATGCAAGTCACTCTAAACAGAGTTTATAACCTTAACCTAATCCTAAATTACATAATTTTTAAAAATGAGGTTCAAGACATTTTTTTAAAAATAGTTTTTTTGTACCCAACTAAGATTTGAATCAGAATCAGAATAAATGCATACTACTTAGAATGCACAACAAAATATCCGACAATATATAATGTCTTTTTATAACAGGTCTTTTTTCATTGTTGCAGCTTTTCTACTCAGTCCTATAACCTAGAATGGACCTGAATAAGAACGCATCAAGAAAAGATAGAGCGTCTCTAGGATGCATGCTAGCAAGATTGCCCTGTACAAGGGATTTGGTCTTTAAATCAGGTGTGTCAAATATACAGCCTCGGCTAGAAACGCCCTATCAGGGGGTCCAACAACTGACAAACAATGAACTGACAAATGTGTTCATTTGCTGCTATTTTTCAATAAAACTGACTTGTGTCTAATTTTTTTCCACAGGAGGGTGCACTGGCAACACTTAAATGACGCTGATGCACTTGTGAAGACCAAAAATTGCTAAGTTTCAGGGGATTTCCACCTAAAGTCCCGACATAGGATGCACGCTGAATAATATGTTTTTTTTTTAAGTTTTCTATCATTGTGTGACACAGCACCAGCATGCTAAAAGTTTATTTGTTACCACGAAATGCAGTAAGAATTTGTAAAACAGTCAATAGTGAAGCGAATAGTGACTATTAAAAAAAATCCCTGAGACATATTTCGTATGTACATTGAAATATATATAAGTAAATGACCGTGGTAGCACTTGAAACAGGTCCCGCCTGTGTACTAAAGGGCCGGTGAGGTGTCAAAGTGGAACTTCATGGCTGTCCTGGTCCAACATACTGCCACGCTCAGATTTCCTGTAAGCAATAATGGCGGCCCACATGCGACACAGCATGCCTCCTCTAAAAAAACAAAACATCGCGGGGACAGAAAGTTGCGAGATTCAGAAAAACAACAAGGACAATAAATAAAATATTTTCCAATCAAGTGGTCTAAATTTTACAAATAATGTTATACTGTTACAAAAACCTTTTCAATAATAATTTTACAAATACTGTATATTACAAGCAAAAGTTGTATTATTCCCGGGAAAAGTACTAATTTTATGATATACATGATATTATTAGACAGAAAATTGCAATATTCTGTAAAAATAATATGTTTTAAAATTATGAGAAAAAGCTATTAATTTATAAATTGTCAATGTTCATGAATAAATTTGCAATATCATGTAAAAATGTTGGGTAAAAATCCAGGGAAAATTGTAAAAACAATGCTACAAGCTTAACATTGTCGTAATTTATAATACTCTGAGGAAAAACTTAAAATTCTGAAAAGAATAATGTAAAGAATTTTATGACCAATTTATAATACCATGAGAAAAAAGTTATAAAAAATTATATTAGTGAACAAAAACATAATAGTCTCAATATCATTAAATAGTCTTAACTTCTAAAAGAGCAAATGTAAAACAATAAATGTGATTTTATGAGAATTATGTAGTAATCTGAGCAAAAAAAAATGGAATAAAAAAACAAGAACGTGTTGCCTTGGCGATTTTGTATTGGGTTTAATATGAAAATGAATATGAGCTTACCTTATTCCGCAGTACATCAAGTCGTCCCTGCAGGCCATGTGCAGGAGACAGTCCAACGTGAATTGATGGGCAACCAACTGCGCATCAACAAAAATGACGTACAACGGGAATAAACATGAAGTTGAAAATGGAGGAATCAAATGCATCAAGTCACCTTCTCAACAGTCTGCCGATCAACTGGGATGCTCTCCAGCCAGCTGACCATGTCCTTCACATCCGGGTCGTAGGTCTTCTGCACAGTCCAGCCGTCATCTACGTAGTTAAAAAATGAGAAAACAAAATCATGTAATTAACAGGGGTGTCAAACTTATAGCCCGTGGGCCAAAACCGGCCCATGAGGAGGATTTTTGCAAAATATAAAATTGAAAGAATGTGTTAACTGAGGTGGGGTTTTTTGTCCAGTGGAGGTCAATATTGATATTTTTGTGAAAATAAATGAACATTCAAGACATTCAATATTGCAAAAAGTCAATCATGCCTGGAAACCTCCTGTGCTTTCTTCATGTACTGTCGCAACAACTGTATCTTTATGTATACATTTACAAAGTAGGTGGATAACTGCACACTCTTTCTGAATATTTCCCACTAGGAAAGCTCAATGCCACTTTTTTTCAGACCAATATTAGGCTGCATGATCTTGAGGAAAAAATGGCATTACCATTTTTTTCTACCCCTGCAATACAGGTATATATTGTGATGTGAAAAAAATGCAAGATAACATACTCGTGACATATGAAAACCAGCACATATTTCTCCTTTTCCCCTCAGTTTATTGTTTATGATCCAATTAAAATAATAAAATAATAAATGCCAATAAATAAAATAACATATACAATGCTCAACAGAGCACAGAAGTGTACTGAGTCATTTGTGTAATGTCCAGCCCTTTTCTATGAAATAATAAAAAATACCACTCATTTAAAATTTTAAAATACTAAATATGAACATGAAAAAAAAAACAAGTAAAATCATAATTACAATAAGTAAATGTATATAAATACTGTAAAAATAAATCACCAGGATACAGTATTTTTCTTAAATGCCAAATAAAGGTGTATACTGTTATACTTGTTGCCAACTTCCAAACAAGTGACAAGAACAATACTGTACACATCTACCATCGGCTGTAAAGTGGTGCGCTGGATAAATTAGGAATGGAACTCCCTTTCCATGGCTCAACATGAATTTTAAACAAACGTACCTGGAACGTGTCTCCTGAGAGCGTTGATGTCTTCCTGTTTCTTCTGCACTGACACGTTCAATAGATCTTGGTACTCCCTTTCCTTGTCACTCAGCAGCCTCAGCAGCCTCAAACACAAAAGTACACAAAAAATGAAATTCATACTCATGTGACAACATTAAAAAAATGTGGTTCACCTTCTGGTCTCTAGTCTGAGGTCCCTGAGTTCTTCACTAAGCGGGCAGTTGTTGTCTAGTATGGCGTCCGTCGGGCTGGCCGGCACAAAAAACTTGTCGCCCGATTTGGACCGTTGGTATTCTGCTGCTAGCTTCTTCTCCTCCTGCTGGACGTCGTTCACTTCAGGCGTTGATTCTTCAGGACTGGCGTCCTCTGTCTCGAACGACGACTGCAACTGGAGCTTCAATTCTGGGAGGGGACCGACAGATGAGCCCAACCAATCCAAACCCAATATTCACGACAATCTTTTCAAACTGTCCTTCAACGTTGACCGATGACTCAGGTAAAAAGACAAAGAGCTGATTCCATTTACTTTACATTTACAAATTCAGAAATACCTGCTAAAACTTTCATTCATATATACTTTAATGTTTGAAATCATTAATCACCTGTTAATATCAGAAAAATCTAACCAAGTAAACATAAAATGCTGTTTTTCAATGGCGATTTTTTTTTTAAGTAGAAAAAAGATACCTGGTCCTATGTGAAAAAAAGCAATGGTATCCTTCTTAAATCATGAATGAGCTGTGGCTAATCACATTTTTGGGTTAATTTTCACTGATCACCCCCAAGCTTGATTGCGCCCAGACCTTTTCAATCAAAGAAATACCAAAAATAGAACCTTTTCAACAAAATGGAATTAGCCAAAAGATCTGCTGCAACAGAAGACCAAGAGCCCAAGAAATATAGGAACAGAAGAGAAATCAAGTAATTGGCAAGTATCACTCTGGAGTGGAAATAAAAGGTTATACTGTATATTGTTTATCAAACAAATCTAGCCACCCATGTATTCTAAATGATTATTTGAAGCGGATTGTAACCTGGAAGTAGCACAGTGATGGCTTCCTGCACTGCCTGTCTCAGCAGGTTGTCGAGGGCAAACATCCAATGCGGCTTCACCTGCTGCTGCCTCAACACCTTCTTCACCTGTACAAAGTAGAAGACGATCGATCATCAGATGTTCAACACTCAAAAAGCTTTCCCCACTGCATCCAGTCAACCTACTGCGTCCTGGAAGCTAAACAGGACCGCCTGCAGGCCGTTCAGAGGTATGGCGGCAGAAAGTAGCGCGGATCGAAGGTGGCGCAGGCTGCTAGCCAGCCGCTTCTTGTCTGGTGAACAGATGTTGGCCCGCAGGCAGCAAACCAGCTCAGTGATGTGCTCCGAAGTCAGCGATGACCTTTCAAACTGTTGGAGGAGAACCAGAAAACCAAGTCAGAACCGAGTCTGATTGGTGCAGACAGTCTTCTTTCATTTTGTGTCAAAGATAGTGAAGACAAGAGCGGAAAGCAATGAGTTGGTTTTCATGAACTAAGCAATGACAGCTACTGTATTTAATACATCAATTGTAGCATGCGATGTGGGTCAGATGGTCTTGTTAATCAAAAGCCTTCTTCAACATCTCTGAAAGTTCAGGCTTTCGGTTAAAAAGAATAGAGCAGAATGGATCTCGTCTACCTTGGCTAACCTCCTTGTTTGACAAAAAAAAAGTAAAGGTAAATTTTTAAAGTTCACTGGTAGTTTGTTGAGCGTGTAACAATGTGAAAACTCAGAGGATAATTCAAACAGGATAATTGGTTTTGCACTGCAACAACAGATTTCCATGAATGTTTGACGGTTTTAAATTCTGGCTAGTAGAGGGTTAAAAATTTTCCGAATTCCACTTTGAAATCTGCAATTTCAGCAACCTTGTTAATGCGGTTCTTTTTTCTAAAACGTTGCAAACTTGAGACTTCAATAAGTGAAAATGGAACGCATCAGACTGTCCTTAAAGAACTCAATATTTTGTAGGATTTAAGAACATCAGATCAATACGCCATGTGCCGGAAATGCTACGAAATTAAAAGGCTTCTAGATCTGACAATGAGAACTTACTACTTTGGAGAATACACTCTCCTGAGGAAGTACATTGGTGTACCTGTGGTAAGGCTTCCTGTATGTTGACCACAACATTGGCGATGTACTCAGTGAGCACCCGGTGTAGCGTGGCCCTCCTCTCACTGTCCTTCCTCAGCAAGAACATGCCCATGTTCTCATCTGTAGATGCTGGGCTACACATGTCCAGCACCGAGTCCTCCGGCACTCTGGACAGATAGCAGACAGATCACTGATGTAAATGAACAAGGCCAATTAAGAGCCGTTGCCGTTAAAGGCATTATAAAAATGTAATGTTAGTGAATTAAACTGAAGTGCTATATCAAAAATTGATAGATGAAATTAAAAAAAAAGAGGTTTACTCCTACATTTAAAAAACATGCATATTAGGTTAATTGAAGACTCTAAATTGCCCATAGGCATGGATGTGAGTGCAAATATTTGGAGGCCAACACTTTACAGCTGCGCCACTGTGCCGCTTTTATGGATGTACATATTAGAATTTCAAAAATGTATTATCATTGGACTATGAAACATATATCACAGTAATGTACTGTAACTCACGGCAGGAAGTGACCATTGCCGGGCGGACTCTCCGAGATGGGGTTCGCTGTAAAGATGGTTTGGGTCCTCCTTAAGTCCAATGAGCAGGATAGGTCAATTGAATCCGAGTAGGAGTCAGTGTCCTCCACAAAGATTGACAAGACTGGCACTGAGAGGCTCCGCTGGTAGTCACCTGGAAAAGGCAGCAAAATTAGTGATTATGTACAGCACTGACAAGTCAGTGAGTATATTCAAGCAGTCTTACCAGCAGTCGGGTCTTCGGGTTCATACTCCTGTGGGGCCCTTGGCTTCTTCCGAGGGGATGATGTTAGGAAAGTGTCCCTGAGCAGTTCAGTTGCCGTAGCCCGATCATCCGGGTTGGGCTCGAAACAATTCATGATGAAGCTCTTGGCCTCAACTGACATGCACTCTGGAACTTTGGGGTGGATCTTAAACATCCCAACCTGGAGGCATTATCAGATATTATGTACCATTGTGTACTCTACTTTAAATACAGCCCTATGGGGGCACAAACCAGCGCAATCTGTAGGCCGGTCCCAAGCCCGGATAAATGCAGAGGGTTGCGTCAGGAAGGGCATCCGGCGTAAAAACTGTGCCAAACAAATATGAGCGTTCATCTAAAGAATCCCATACAGGATCGGTCGTGGGCCGGGTTAACAACGCCCACCCCTGGCACTGCTAACCTGCAGGGCGTCGGTGGAAATTCAGCTACTGTGGGTCGAAGACAAAGAAGAGGAGGAAACCGGATCCATCGTCAGAAGAAAAAGAGGAATGCACAGAGCCTACAACGGAGTGTAGGGACTTTGAATGTTGGGACTATGACAGGAAAAGCTCAGGAGTTGGTTGACATGATGATTAGGAGAATGGTTGATATTCTGTGCATCCAAGAGAGCAGGTGGAAAGGTAGTAAGGCTAGAAGTTTAGGAGCAGGGTTTAAATTATTCTACCACGGAGTAGATGGGAAGAGAAATGGAGTAGGGGTTATTTTAAAGGAAGAGCTGGCTAAGAATGTCTTGGAGGTGAAAAGGGTATCAGATCGAGTGATGAGACTAAAATTTGAAATTGAGGGTGTTATGTATAATGTGGTTAGCGGCTATGCCCCACGGGTAGGATGTGACCTAGAGTTGAAAGAGAAATTCTGGAAGGAACTTGATGAAGTAGTTCTGAGCATCCCAGACAGCGAGAGAGTTGTGCTTGGTGCAGATTGTAATGGACATATTGGTAAAGGAAACAGGGGCGATGAAGAGGTGATGGGTAAGTACGGCATCCAGGAAAGGAACTTTGAGGGACAGATGGTGGTGGACTTTGCAAAAAGGATGGAGATGGCTGTAGTGAACACTTATTTCCAGAAGAGGGAGGAACATATAGTGACCTACAAGAGCGTAGGTAGAAGCACGCAGGTGGATTATATTTTGTGCAGACGATGTAATCTGAAGGAGGTTACTGACTGTAAAGTAGTGGTAGGGAAGAGTGTAGCTCGACAGCATAGGATGGTAGTGTGTAGGATGACTCTGGTGGTGGGTAGGAAGATTAAGAAGACAAAGGTAGAGCAGAGAACCATGTGGTGGAAGCTGAGAAAGGAAGACTGTTGTGCGGCCTTCCGGAAAGAGGTGAGACAGGCTCTCGATGGACAGCAGAAGCTCCCGGAAGACTGGACAACGACAGCCAAGGTAATTAGAGAGATAGGCAGGAGAGTACTTGGTGTGTCTTTTGGTAGGAAAGGGGAGAAGGAGACTTGCTGGTGGAACCCCAAAATACAGTGAGTCATACAAGGAAAGAGATTAGCGAAGAAGAAGTGGGATACTGAGAGGACTGAGGAGAGGCCAAAGGAGTACATCGAGATGCGACGTCGGGCAAAGGTAGAGGTGGCAAAGGCTAAACAAGAGGCATATGAAGACATGTACACCAGGTTGGACACGAAAGAAGGAGAAAAGGATCTCTACAGGTTGGCCAGACAGAGGGATAGAGATGGGAAGGATGTGCAGCAGGTAAGGGTGATTAAGGATAGAGACGGAAATGTGTTGACTGGTGCCAGTAGTGTGCTAAATAGATGGAAAGAATACTTTGAGAAATTGATGAAGGAAGAAAATGAAAGAGAAGGATGAGTTGAAGAGGCAAGTGTTAAGGACCAAGAAGTGGAAATGATTACTAAGGGGGAAGTCAGAAAGGCATTACAAAGGATGAAAAATGGGAAGGCAGTTGGTCCTGATGACATACCGGTAGAGGTATGGAAGCAATTTGGAGAGATGGCTGTGGAGTTTTTGACCAACTTATTCAACAGAATACTAGCGGGCGAAAAGATGCCTGAAGAATGGAGGAAAAGTGTTCTAGTTCCCATTTTTAAGAACAAAGGGGATGTTCAGAGCTGTGGGAACTATAGAGGAATAAAGTTGATGAGCCACACAATGAAGTTATGGGAAAGAGTAGTGGAGGCTAGACTCAGGTCAGAAGTAAGTATCTGCGAGCAACAGTATGGTTTCATGCCTAGAAAGAGTACCACAGATGCATTATTTGCCTTGAGGATGCTCGTGGAAAAGTACAGAGAAGGTCAGAAGGAGCTACATTGTGTCTTTGTGGATCTAGAGAAAGCCTATGACAGAGTACCAAGAGAGGAACTGTGGTACTGCATGCGTAAGTCTGATGTGGCAGAGAAGTATGTTAAAATAGTACAGGACATGTATGATGGCAGCAGAACAATGGTGAGGTGTGCCTTAGGTGTGACAGAGGAATTTAAGGTGGAGGTGGGACTGCATCAGGGATCAGCTCTGAGCCCCTTCCTGTTTGCAGTTGTAATGGATAGCCTGACAGATGAGGTTAGACTGGAATCCCCTTGGACCATGATGTTCGCAGATGATATTGTGATATGCAGTGAAAGCAGGGAGCATGCAGGTGGAGGAACAATTAGAAAGATGGAGACATGCACTGGAAAGGAGAGGAATGAAAATTAGCCGAAGTAAAACAGAATATATGTGCGTAAATGAGAAAAGTGGAGGGGAAGAGTGAGGCTACAGGGAGAAGAGATAGTGCGGGTGGACGACTTCAAATATTTAGGGTCAACAATGCAGAGCAATGGTGAGTTTGGTAAGGAAGTGAAGAAACTGGTCCAAGCAGGTTGGAACAGCTGGCGAAAGGTGTCTGGTGTGTTATGTGACAGAAGAGTCTCTGCTAGGATGAAGGGCAAAGTTTACAAAACAGTGGTGAGGCCGGCCATGATGTACGGATTAGAGACGGTGGCACTGAAGAAACAACAGGAAGCTGAACTGGAGGTGGCAGAAATGAAGATGTTGAGGTTCTCGCTCGGAGTGACCAGGTTGGATAGGATTAGAAATGAGCTCATTAGAGGGACAGCCAAAGTTGGATGTTTTGGAGACAAGATTCGAGAGAGCAGACTTCGATGGTTTGGACATGTTCAGAGACGAGAGAGTGAGTATATTGGTAGAAGGATGCTGAGGATGGAGCTCCCAGGCAAAAGAGTGAGAGGAAGACCAAAGAGAAGGTTTATGAATGTGGTGAGGGAAGACATGAGGGCAGTTGGGTTTAGAGAGGAAGATGCAGGAGATAGGCTAAGATGGCAAAAGATGACACGCTGTGGCGACCCCTAACGGGACAAACCGAAAGGAAAAGAAGAAGAAGAGTGTACTCTACTTTGATGGACTGGCAGATACTTTAACACATTCACTGCCATTGACAACTTCAGATGTCAAATAGCCATGTTAACTGGATAGGCTGGCACCAATTAAGTTTAAAGGTCCCACATTTTAGCCATTTAGACGTCCATAGAGTTATACTCTCACATTGATCTTGTATAAGTTTCAATATCATTTAAAAAAAAAAAACACCTTGGTTTTGTCATATAAGTGTCCAGAATAAAAACCTTTGCCAGCTACTTCTGTTCGACCATGTTTTGTATCCGCTTTGTCCATGTCTGGTTTAGAAGGCCCCCTTTCCTCTGACTGGTGGCCTCTGTGTAGGAGACCCACTTGTGGGACCACAATTGCTTGTTTTGTTTACAGCAATGCTTCGGGAGCAGGGCAGTAGGCGGATATCTTTGTTTGTGACATAGATAAGATCAAGAAATTCGAATTACATCTTTTCCCTAGAACTCATAAATGCATGGACGATTTTCATTTTCATATCTCACGTGATTAGTGAGGCAACATGAAGCCAGTTTTACATCTCAAATGCAGTACTAGAAAAAGTTGATTGGGTAAAACATGGGACCTTTATCCATTTTTAAAAATATATATGACGTGAAATAAAAGTATAGAAAGTGCTAAGTCATTCTAAATAAAAACTACAACTACAGCATTAAGGCTCATTGAAAAGTAACTCCCTATTTTAAATACTGTGCTTGTAATTAATTTCAGAATCAGAAATTGCAATCAGTTAATATAATAAGAAAGCGTGTCGCATGATGTTATATTTAAAATTCCACCATATCAGTTGGGAAATGAAAATGATCCATAAAGTCTTTACCTTGTACATTGCTGCCTGAGGACTGCCTAGCTCATGGAAGGGCGTTTTTCCCGTTGCCATTTCGATGACGGTGCACCCAAGGGACCATATATCAGCTGGCTTCCCGTAGCCCCGAGGCCCCTGGTCTATAATCTCTGGTGCCATATACTGTAGCGTTCCTATTGACACGTAATCAATAAAATCGTAGTAGTACCTTGACTTGCTTGGGCCCCAGTTAACGAGTTTTTCAAAATACAACTCGTTTCTCCTGTTACAAGCATAAATGTGACTTAGAAATGAGCTCGAGCCACTCTGCCAACTGAATGGTGACAATGAACTTTGCAAATCTGGCCACTAAAAATTGTTAAAGTGAAATTACAGGGAAATGTATTTGGTGTTTTGTGATTATGTTTTCTGTTTTTCGTGAAGGCCTTTTTTCCAACTTTCTATTTCATAAAAATGGGTCTTGGATGGAAAGTGAATGTTTAGAAGAAGTAATGGCTGATGTCCATTGAGTCAAAGTTTAAAATAAACCAGTTCAGGGTGTAACCTGCCTCCTGCCCGATGACAGCTGGGATATGCTCCAACTCTCCCGTGACCCTCGTGAGGATAACCGGTTCATTGAATTGATGAATGGATAAACATGAGCGAGATGTGCAGTCAACTTGGCGAAATAGTACGGGTTTAGTTCCATGGTGCCGTATCTCAAATCACCAGCTATTCTTCTTATTAAGAAACGTGTTACGAAAGCTTTGATGTTTTGAAGGGTTGGAACAGATTAAAGATATCGCCATTGGTTTTAATTGGAATAGCTGATTTGAGATATGAGTCATGACCGTGGTCACCAAGCAACTTTAATGCGTAAATCAAGGTACCACTGTATTTGATAGACTTCATCCGATTTGAAACTGTAGCACTCTTGGAGAAATCTTACCAGCAAAGGTTTCAGTGCAAGGGTTGATACCCGCGAGCCTCTTGGAGGTTCCAAAGTCAGAGATCTTTAAAACACCGCTGTATGTGTTTATCAGGACATTGTCACCCTAAAGCAAACAAACACACATTCATTCACAAGGATGAGTTATAACGTGACAATTAGTTTATTTCAATATGCTTACCTTGATGTCTCTGTGGACAATCTGATTGTCGTGAAGGTATCTTAGACCCTCGAGGATCTGCTTGGTGTAGAAGATGATGGTGGTCTCGTTGTCTTTGAGTGGACCCCACTTGGAACGGAGCAGAGATGAAAGGCTGCCTGCCCACCGGGGTGGAATAATAGGAACATGTCAACATGTGAACTGATTACATTTTGGATATTGAAAATGTGGTTCCAGCTCAATAGGTTCCATTTTCATGGATGGCACATCTGCAGCTTTGCTTCTTTAAAATATTACATTCTAATTCTCCTAAACCCACATTTATCTTTTTGAAACATTTTCTCATTTATTCTGAGGTAATTATCACTTTTTTCTCATAACATTACAACTTTGGGCTCGATTTCTATCTAGGCTACTTTTGTGCAGGGAACAAATGCTGGCGGATCCTGATTTTCATGCAAGCGCAAGGCCCCTTGTTCATTTGCCAATGTGGCAGATCTGTCAGCAACAATCTGGGCGTTCCTATGCAGTAAGAGTGTGTTCTTTGACATGCGCTCAGAAGAGTGAAAATTTAGTGTCAGAAAGTCAATCTAAACTTACGCCTGTTGAGACCACGTCTAACTTTGGTACAGCTGGTCTAATGCGAATTTGGTCAACTTGATTGGCGTGCAGAAAGGCATATTGTGAGTTCAATGGACATGGGGGGATGTCAGATATATTTCATTCATAATTATGTGAGTAAGCATTGTCAATCTCTGAATCATTGTAGAAATCAATAAATTGAATACATATGCAATGTTTATTATTATTATCATCATTATGACAATGATGGGTTAGTGTTGGGGTTAGGGTTTGATAGCCACCTGACACCATAGTGAAACGGAGGGTGAGAGGCTGCGCTGCACAACTCAACCTCTTGGGATTCAAAATATGTTTCCTCACAAATGCCATGGATGGCACAAAGGATGACATGCTGTGGGAGCAAAATAGGATCACTGTTGATTCAATGGAGGAAGCACCGGAACTGTACCAAGTCATCGATCAGTTCGACAGTGATGTACCAAAGGTAGCTGCTATGGATCTTTTTCGGATTGGAGATGAGACAGATGCTTCTTTTGAAGGCTTGGCCAAGGATGTGTAATGTAGTGGATAAACTGCAATATGCACAAATATTTAATCCAAAAAATGTTTAAGTTAAACAGTGTGTAATAGTTACATATTATTTTTCAGACTGTAATGTGTTGTCACCAGTATTAATAAAATGTTGTGCCATCACTGAGCATATATTTTAGTTGGTTGAGGGATTCCGTTCTGACAATTACAGAGACCAGGACAAACGTGTCCTGTGGCCTCTCCTGAGACTATATTACCATTACATCAGTACATGCACAATGATTACTATTAATGATTGTAGTACGGACAGTTTTTTGAAAAACAATACAAGTATAAAAGCCTAACAAAATATAAATACAGATCATTCCTAATATTCTGAACATATGCATAGCAGCAAATTGTTGGTGTGCACTGTACATTGGTAGAAGGGTTTTCCTGATTTTTTTTAGGTCAACTTTGGGGGTGTGCATTATACTTCAGGACACAGTATACTCGAGAAATGACATTAAATTATGTTTCTAGTGGCGGTTGGCCTCTGCCACAGCTCCCTTTGTCACCGAATCTGTTCATTAGCTCCATCAAAACAAATTATAGGTACACCCAAGGCGTTGAGGGGGTCCAATTTGGATACATTAGTGTTGAGTCTTTGCTTTTTGCAGATGATGTGGTTCTGATGGCTGTACCAAGCCGCGATCTTCATCTCTAAATGCAGTGGTTCGCAGCCAACTGTGAGGGGGCTGGGATGAAAATCAGCACTTCCATGGCTAACACAATGGTGCTCAGTCGGAAAAGAGTGGAGTGCCTTTTTCAGGCTTGGGATGAGATCCTGCCCCAAGTGGAGGAGTTTAAGTATCTTGGGGTCTTCTTCACGAGTGAGGGAAGAATGGAGCGGGAGATTGGCATGAAAATTGGTGGAACTCTATTCAGCTGTCACAGTGAAGATGGAGTTGAGCCAAAAGACAGAGCTCTCAAGATAGTAGTTTATCTAGGTTCCAACCCTTACCGGTGTTTACAATCTCTGCGTTGTAACCAAAAGAACAAGATCACTGATACAAGTGTCCGAAATGAGCTTTCTTCCACAGGGTGACTGGACTCTCCCATAGCGATAAGGTGAGAAGCTCAGTCCTCCTGGAGGCCCTCAAGAGTCGAGCCGCTACACCTCCGCATCAAGGGGAGCCAAATAAGGTGGCTCGAGCATCTGATTAGGATGACCCCTGGATGCCTTACTGGTGAGGCATTCAAGGCACATACCACTATAAGCATGTCCCTGAGATGACCCAGGACACGCTGGAGAGACTATGTCTCCAAGCTACCGTGTGAATGGTCCAGGATCTCCCCGGTAGAGCTTGACAAAGTGACTGGTGAGAGAAATATGGGCTTCCCTACAGAAGCTGATCCCCATGACCTGACCTCGAATAAACAGAGGTAAATGGATGGATGGATGATTTTTTTTCTTTTTTTTAATAAATATGTATTTTTATCAACTTTGATTTAGATACAAACCTCCTGGTACTTCTTCCATGAAAATCTTGATGAAACCGTCCTCACTAATAGAGCCAAGGTACTGGACAATGTTTCTGTGTTTCAGCCGCTTGTGTAGGCAGATCTCCTCATGGAGAGGCTGGGAATAACTAAGGAGACATGTTTTTTGTATGTTAAGTCACCCTCTAAAAGGTGACATTAAGTGAAAAACAATGCTCTCACGTGCTGTCCTTCTCTGGGATCTCCTTGATAGCGATGCGCACTTGATTGCTCATGTCCCGACCAGCGTACACCATACCATATGTGCCTTTCCCAAGGACCACCTTGTCGCCATTTTCATTCGTTTCGTAGACATACTGCGAGGTGAAAGACAATAGACTATTGTCATGACAAACTTGATTTTTGTCACAGAAAGCTGGTGTGTTAACTCCCTCAAGCATACTGTAAATGCTGTAAATACTCTAATTTTAATCACCATTTGTTAGTTGGCAAAATAATGCAAGTGTTAGTATTTCTCAACAAAGTTTGGAAAACAGTACATCAGGGAACATGCTGTTCAATCTCATCCAATCTAGTTGAATTTTAAGACAAGTCGAATTAAAGTAACTTGGAAATGGCAGAAAAACGGGTGGAGACAGACCTCGAGTATTCCCTCACTGAGATGATTCAGATCCTCGGCGGCGTCCTCAGCCTTATGGAGCCGAGAATTTACCAGATCACAGAAACTGAGGAGACACCAGGGAAACAAAAGTTAAGGGGCCTCAGGACAAAAGAATCTAAAATCTATCAAACTGTCTACCTTACAATTAATTCTCAACCCAAATGACAAATAGAGTAAATCAGGTGTTCTCAACCTTTTTGGGTACCCTAACGGCGCATGTTCTTTTCCAAGGATACCCTTTAAAATTCCTAACGCCATACAAACATAACTTAAATGCCAAAGGAATTAAAAGGTTGCTTGAAAACATGATATTTTTTTCAAAAAAAAGGCACAATCGAGAACAACTGAAAACTGAGAACTGACAACAAAAAATTTATTTTTGGGTGAAGAAAATTCTTTTGACTTACAAAATGAAAGTCAAATTTTTCCAAAGCAAAATCATAATCTTCAAGACAAAATTCAATAAAGGGGAAAAAGTCACATTTAAACAGGTGCATTTCAGATATACAACTTCATTCTCATAGTATCACAACTCCATCCATCCATCCATCCATCCATCCATTTTCCAAGCCGCTTATCCTCACAAGGGTCACAGGAGTTCTGGAGCCTATCCCAGGTAAGACTTTATTCTGAAAAATAGGACTATATTTTCTGAAAAACATTATTTTGATATAATGTGCTTTACTTTAAAGACTTTATCCAGGCATGGATGTCAGATTTAAGTGATACATGACAATCATATCAGAGATTTGGATTGGCCAGGCCCCAAAGAGTTAATCAACCCAAGCTAACTGTAACTGTCAGTTTGTTGTGTTTGTTATATTGGCACAGCAGTCCCCATATTTTAGTATGCACACCTTAGCGCTGACTCACACACCCCTGAGGATTACCGGTTCCTGATTTTAAAACCACTGCTGTGAAGGCATGTCTTTAAAAACGTGACGTTAGTTGAAGTTAAAATGCCTTTCAAACAAGGTGACAGTTATTCTTTTCTTGTGACTGATAATGATCACGTACAAAGACATTATTAAACAGGGTGCTTCAAGTACAGGGCTGTGCCTGCCATTATTATACTACACACCCCACTGTGCCCTGTTAGTTACTGTATGAATCAATACTGTTTGTATGGCCACTCACCTTTTACAGTGCAGCTCTGAGGGGAAGCATAGCTGGAAGTCATCAGAGTTGTAGTGCACATACAGGAAGCAGCTCCGCTCATCAATCTTCGAAGTGCTGGAGAGAGGAGAAAGACATTTTACATTGCAAGTAAAGTAAAGGGACTGGCTGTTCTATCAAACCGTCCAACCACACATCACCCATCTATTCTTCCTAATGTGGGTCAGAATTAGAGGAACAGTTTATGGCTAGATGCTGTTTTTGTTACGTGAGGTCATCTTCAAAAAGATTTCCAGTTCAGTCCCTGAAATAACGAAGCTACTAATTTTTAGTCCCAAAATTTGTGGGCCATTATTATAATGATAATGTTCTAGATTTAGAAATAGATATATTGATTAATTCAAACCTTTGCTGACATGTAATGATTCTCAAATTGTGTGTACTACTCATCCTCACTCTAGTAACACATGGAAAATAAAATGTATCCAACCTTTTCTTCAAACCGCCCATTCTCACCAAGAGTGTAGATCAGCTGACACCTACTGTATCTCAGCTGAGTTTGGGGGAGAGGCCGAGTACACCCTGCACTGGTCGCCAGCCAAACACAGGGCACAAATAGGCAACCATTCACACTGACATTCATGATCAATAAAGACAATTTAGAGTCTTCAATTAACCTACCATGTTTTTGGAATGTAGATCTACAGCGAGGTGAAAGGTAATAGACTATTGTCATGACAAACTACATTTTTGTCACACATAGCTCGTCTGTTACCTCCATCAAGTAAAAGTGCAGAAGTCTTATTTTGGAACTATCCTGAGTGTCTCAATGTAAATTAAATGCAGCCAAAGCAGAATCAGCCCCAGCACGTTTTCTACACGAGTTCTGCTGCAGGCTTGAATACACAGACAAGAAGAGGAATTTAAAAGGTGTCAGCACACGCTGTAGTATACCTCACTCCCCGGATTGCAGCAGCTGGGAAAGTCCATTGATGTAAACCTTTCTATAAAGTGAAACCAGAAAAAAAAAAGTTAAAGTGACATGGGTATGGAAGTAAATTAGTGCCACCAGGATTTGAATTTCAAATGCCACAGAAAACAAGATTTGAATTTGAAACGTAACGTGATCACGTTTTTAATCATTCAATTCACTGTCTGAAATTCAACTGGCTACAATTTGTTTGAAATTCCCCGTCTGAAATTCAACAGGCTATACAATTCGTTGTCTAAAATTTGCCGTCTGTGCCACCAGGCAGGGTTACATCAGGTCAGAACCGAACACCCAGCCAATCGCAGTTACGCTTTCTTAGTCACGTGACATCACCTACAAAGAAAGCGTAACTGGATGGGCTGGCTGTTTGGTTCTGACCTGAAGTAACCCTGCCTGGTGGCACAGACGGGGAATTTTAGACAGCGAATTTCAGAAGGAGAATTGTAGCCAGTTGAATTTCAGACAACGAATTGTAGCCGGTTGAATTTCACACAGCGAATTGTAGCATTGAAGAGCTATTGAAAATGTGATCGCTTTATATTTCAAATTTAAATCCTGTTTTCTGTGGGCTTCAAATTTAAATCCTTGTGGCACTAATTTACTTCCATACATGGGTAGGTTGAGTTTTTCCAGGTACAATTTGTACTCATACACACACACACAGATATGCAAATGCGCACACACATACACTCAAGAAAAAGAAAGTAAACATCCTCAGGCGTGACACACATTCCCAAATAACAAAAACCACACCCTCCCATTCAGCCTTGAAATGTCACTCAACCACAAATGATCAGATGTAGCAAAGACTGGAATTTTTGTTTTGTTTTTACCTTGTGCAGGCAGAATTTACAGAGGATATGACCAATCACCTGGTCCGCATACCTTGAGGGGAGTGACGTGTTTCAACTGGACAGTGTGACTTTCATCTCCCTCGCTCACAGACACTATGGCAGGTTGAAGGATTTTACTGGGCTCCAGAATGAGCACCTGAAATAGAGGTTGGACATTCTTCAAAAATTGAATTAATTCAAGTGGGCGCAGTTAGCCCAGTTCATGGGGAAGATCACTCAAAAAAACAGAGTTCAAGTTATGAAATGATGTGACACTGAAAGTAGGACGTGACTGACTAAAACAAACAGATGATTTTATCAGCCAATATTAACTCTAAGCCAATATTAACTCTAAGCGCAAAAAACAGCAAAAAAAAAAAGGTATTTTCGCCAATGTTATAAAATAAATAAAATACAAATGGCTACAATAAAATACATTAACCATCTTGGGTCGGACAACATTCAAAACCAACAGGAACTTTGCTCTGAACTGCCATTCAAAACACCATTCAAAATCAATAGGATTTGACTTAAATCCCTTAAAACAGCAGTGGCCAATATGGGAATCAAATTCATAACTCAACACCTTGGCGTTATTAGCATCATGCTGTGACCAACTGAGCTAACCAGCCATGCTTGAGAGCTCCTGGTGTCGTCTTACTGGGCAACAGTCAGTGGAGGTTTTGGGTTGACAGTACTGTAACAGCAGCTCCATCCAGAAGTCCACTGTGTCCTGCTTGGGAGACCTCACCTCAGGGGGCTTGGCAAACTGTCGGTACAAAATGTAGGTCTCCATCACGGAAGCCACATACCTGAAAGAATGAATAAAAAACATGGAATGGTAAAATAAATTTTTCCAATTCTAACATGTTGATATGATGTACAGCGGTGGATTGAGATAAGAGTAATATTGTGTTCTGTGACCACTCTCATTATGCAAAATACTCATACTGCAAATCATCTTTTGAGGCCTACAGTGGAGGCTGATATCGCTCGGTCAGGGGTTAGCTCTGCCTCTCACACTCCACTCAGTGCAAAAAGCAGTGGATGGAGTGGGGGCTTCAGGTGGCGGGGTTAGGGGGGAAGTACTGTGGAGCTGAAATGGACCTTTCTGACCTGTCAATCACTTGTACAATAATAGCCAATCAGATAGCCTTAACCCCTGGCTTGACCCGCCCCTCTCGCCATATTGTCCCACAAGCAATGCGGGTTGTCAGTTGCGTGCGCTTGGAAAAGTTAATGTTACGGAGAAAATGGTCCTCAGATGCGCTTGGGTAACGTGCAATTCTGATGAAAGATATCCTGCTACATTACAAGTAGCCCAGCTGATTCATTTTCCAAAGCCTACAACACATTGTCTACAATGGATTAAAGCTTGCGGAAGACCACACGTAGAACTAAATGTGAACAATATCAACAAACACAAGGCTGTATGTTTGAAGGTAAGTGAGGGAGAAATATCTTCTCAGAGTTTGATTGAATTATTATCACTGCTTTATAAATTGCAGGAGAACAAATTTCTCTCTTTTTCACTTTCATTTAAGTCAAGGAGTTCAGTCAGTCTTTCTACTTTATCAGAATCTAACCATTTGTTCTTTATTGGGGAAAATGAAAATGTTGTGGTAGTTTACATAATTCACCCACGGGACCACGAGTTGAGGTGCAGGGTTCCGCACGGACTGTTTTTGTTGTTGCTCTTCCGGAGTGAAGGTTCACAGAGTTCCCGCCGTTATGCGAGTAGTGTTTTATAGTCTAGCAATAAAACAAGTTTCGTTCCTGTGTCTGACACTAAGTATTAACACCCTGCTATATTGCAAGTTCTCCCACTTAGAAATCAATGTGAATTATGTTTGATAGGGGAAAGGCCAAGAGAAATGAGAGGACAGAGAAAAATAAGTTTGGACACTAGCTTTCAAAGGAACCTCTGTCCATTTTCTTCCACTTGCAGTGAAAAAAATAATTATTTGAACACCCTGCTATATTGCAAGTTCTCCCACTTAGAAATCATGGAGGGGTCTGAAATTTTCATCGTAGGTGCATGTCCACCGTGAGAGAGATAATCTAAAAATAAAGACACCTGTCTACCCTATGGAATCAGTAAGACTCGAACTTGTAACATGGCCAAGACCAAACACCTGTCCAAAGACACCAGAAACAAAATTGTACAACTCCACACGGCTGGAAAGGGCTACGGAGAAATTGCTAAGCAGCTTGGTGAAAAATGGTCCACTAAACATGACGATCAATCTGAATCGGAGTGGAGCCCCATGCAAGATGTCATCTCTTGGGGTCTCAATGATCCTTAGAAATGTGAGGAATCAGCCCAGGACTATACGACAGGACTTGGTCAATGACCTGAAAAGAGCTGGGACTACTGTTTCGAAGTTGACTATTGGTCATAGACTAAGACATCATGCTTTTAAATCATGGATGGCATGGAAGTTTCCCCTACTTAAACCAGCACGACAAGGCCCGTCTTAAGTTTGCCAATGACCATTTGGGTGATACAGAGGAGTCATGGGAGAAAGGTTTGTAGTCAGATGAGAACAAAATTGAACTTTTTGATTAGAATTCCACTAACTGTGTTTGGAGGATGACGAATGATGAATTCCATCCCAAGAACACTATCCCTACTGTGAAGCATGGGGGTGGTAGCATCATGCTTTGGGGGTGTTTTTCTGCACATGGGACAGGATGACTGCACTGTATTAAGGAGAGGATGACTGCGGCCGTCTATTGCGAGATTTGGGGGAACAACATTTTTCCCAAAGTCAGTGCATTGAAGATGGGTCGTGGCTGGATCTTTCAACATGACAATGACCCAAAGCACACAGCCAGGAAAACCAAGGAGTCGCTCCGTAAGAAGCATATCAAGGTTCTGGCGTGGCCTAACCATTCTCCAGACCTAACCCCAATAGAAAATCTTTGGAGGGAGCTGAAACTCTGTGTTTCTCAGCGACAGCCCAGAAATCTGTCTGATTTAGAGAAGATCTGTGTGGAGGAGTGGGCCAAAATCCCTCCAGCAGTGTGTGCAAACCTGCTGAACAACTACAGGAAACATTTGACCTCTATAATTGCAAACAAAGGCTACTGTACCAAATATTAACATTGGTTTTCTCAGGTGTTCAAATACTTATCTACAGCTGTATCACACAAATAAATTGTTAAGAAATCATACATTGTGATTTCTGGATTTTTTTTTTTAGATTGAACGATGAACATTTCAGACCCCTCCATAATTTCTAAGTGGGAGAACTTGCAATATAACAGGGTGTTCAAATACTTATTTTTTTCACTGCAAGTGGAAGAAAATGGACAGAGGTTTCTTTGAAAGCTCGTGTCCAAACTTATTTTTCTCTGTCCTCTCATTTCTCTTGGCCTCTCCCCTATCAAACATCATTCACCAAGAGTCCATTTTTTCAACAAATAAAAAAGTAAGTTTCTTTCAGCTTGTCCCTTACGGGGTCACCACAGCGTATCATCTCAGATGAACGCACATATATGTTTGGCACAATTTTTACGCCGGATGCCCTTCCTGACGCAACCCTTCTCAGGGAGTGGAGGCCCCAGTGGGATACAAACCCACAACCCCTGGTTTACCAAACCAGTGCTCTAACCACTGATATCTATCCTAATATAAAACTCCTCTGTTGCAAATAAAAACTGCTCTTGCAAAAAAGGTTTACTGATCCTCCATTCTACATCACTAATGGAAAAAAAATTGACCTACCAACAGCTCATCTCGAAAAAATTCACAAGTCGGGTCACTCATATCTCAAGGCACCATTGTATTTGTAATTAAAACTGGTCTCACCAGAGGGGAGCCTTGAGCTTGTAGAGTTTCTCAGAAGCCTCGATAACCTTTCTGTGGGCGTTAGCTAATATGTTAGCGCCGAGATAGAATCCCACATCCCAGTAGTCTTTCATCTTCTCCAGGCTGCCCTTCCGGCCCAACAGATTGCTTAAGGTCACACCTAGAAAACAAATAATTTGAAAAAATAATAATTTCAATTGTTTGTTTTACACTCATAGTTCAAAAGAGATACAGATAAAATTAAGAACATGAATAAAATACCCTAGGTATACATGTTAAATACCACCTCATGAAACTTAAAACAGGATTCACCGGACAATTCAGAGGATTCCAATCTGTAAAATATCAAACTAGACTGCTACTCAAGGAACTGGGTTGGCCACAGACCTCCACTGAGGCAGGGAAATCTAAACTGAAGTAAATGTGTGAATTGGGAATCTAATTTAAAAAAGGAAATATTTTTGTCAGTCGGAAATAATGCACCAAATATGATCAAAATCTGTTTAAAGGTTTTGAGTTACACTGGTAACAAGCAAACACATAACTCTCGTAGTGGAGGTAATTAATTGTATGCACCGTCTCGCGCTCTGGTTAGAAAACAAACAAATAACAATACCAAAAACATGGTTGGGGAACATTGTGTTCGACTGAAGATCTAAAGGTTCCTGGTTTGATCCTAGATTTTGGCCTATGGCCAAAAACCTTTTGCAGGACCATTATGTGCTTGAAATGAATGACCGCTTGCCTATATTTAGTTCTGGGGTAATGTATTAGAGGACCAAAAAGACTATGCTCAGGGGCACTGGTACTTTTTAGATGTCCAGAAACCTTTGGTGTGAATTCTATGTACACTTGGGTAATTATCTCCTTTTCATCAAACTTTTAGCAAGAACTACTTTCAATATAATGCCATCAAAAGATAGTTTGGTCTGAAAATGCCTTGCCTGTTAATTGAGCTGAGGGACAGAAACATTTGGGGTGGGTTCTGCAGCGCTGAACATATTCGATTGGAACCTTTTAAGTTCAAAAAGTACCAAGAATTATCAAGCTCCTGTAACAAAATTTTAAACTCAAGGACCTTTTTTGCGCAGCTCGATGGACGTATCAAACTCATGTCCAGCTGCCATCAGAAGGACCACATTGTTGATGCCTGAGTGCAGAGTGTGTTCCGTTTCAAATGCTTTTCCATACCTACGAATGAATCGTGAGGGATTTAGATCTGAAAACGGGACGGTAAGACAATTAATAAAATACAAAATGCCTGTACCAGTAGCAGGCTTGATCTCTGCTGTGCTGGTCGGTGAAGCCTGAACTAATGAATATGTCTTTGTAGATGCGACCACAGAGGCAGTAGACATCTGAAACGACGTTGCCTCCTGATTCCACAATGGGCAGGACCTCCTCCAAAGCCTTGGCGCGGTCACCTGGTTGATTCCTCCTGTTACACAGAAAGATATGATATTGCAGAACAGGATTGGGTAGGATATAACAGGACATGATTAGCTCAAATGGAATAGGTAAAATGGGAGTGACACAGGAACATTTTGGATAGGATACGATCAATCGAACAAGACAGGATTGAGTTGGATAAGATAGAACAAGACAAGATGCGATGAGGCTAAAGCGATGGAATGAGAATAATTCATGTACCTGTTGAGAGCAAATATGTAATGAAATTTGATATTTTGGTGTCTTGCCACTAAACACATTGGTAGGTTATTCAGCATTTCCACCAGTTTGATCATAGCATCGTAGTCCTGCAAAAAACAAAATCATGTTGATAAAAATTTAAGTAACATCTTATATGGATGCTTGACCTTTTAAGTACTTTAATGTTCATCATCCTCTGTTATTAGAAAACAGAATATCCACTATTGGTGCCAAAATATCTCTATTGAAGGTCATTAGACCAAAGATCTAAAAATGTCAGGTCTCATCATGTGATCAACAACATTTTGAAAGATCAATGTGTGTTTGGAATGCCGCAACCATTCTCTAAATTTCAGTGTCTTGTGTGGGAAAGGTCTTTCTATGTTCCACATGACGATGGGTTGGATGCAGAGGTTGTGCATAACTTCAAGTTGGAATTTAAATCATGTCCTAACTCGGAGAACTGCTACGACAGCGTGTTACAAATAAAGTACAAATTCTGGTTTCGTTACGCCGTGTGAAAGGAATGCTTTGTACACAGAGAAGCCTCCTGTTCTTTGTACCGCATTCAGACAGCATAAACTAGGAACTTACTTTTAGAACACTAATATCTTTTTGAACGGCGGACATTAAATTTAGTTGACCAATAAATTTTTGGGGACTAAAGAAACCTCAACCCACAGGTAGTACATTTTCCACTTTTCCCATTTTCTGAGCCGCTTATCCTCACAAGGGGCACGGGAGTGCTGGAGCCTATCCCAGCTATTATCTGGCAGGAGGCAGGGTACACCCTAAACTGGTCGCCAGCCAATCGAAGGGCACACGGAGACGGACAACAGTCACACTCACGATCACACCTAGCAGAAGTTTAGAGACTCCAATCAATGCATGTTTTATGCAATGTGTAAGGAAAACGGAGTGCCCAGAGAAAACATACACAGACATGGGGAGAACGTGCAAATGCCACAGAGGTGGGGCCGGGATTAGAACCCCAGTCCTCAGAACTGTGAGGCCAACACTAACTAGTTGCTCCACCATGCCGCCATCAGTGACTTCAATACAGCTTTATGATAGCCTGAGGTCCATTTAGATTTACACATAAATCACGTTGCGGCCATCCAAATGGACCCCAGTCGGAAAAAGAGGATCCTTGTACTATTAATAGTTATTGCTATCCATCCATTATCCAAGCTGCTTGTCCTCACAAGTGTCACAGGAGAGCTAGAGCCTATCCCAGCTATCTTAGGGCGGAAGGTAGACTACAACCTGAACTGGTCGCCTGTCAGCCGCAGGGGAGAACAGTTATTGCTTTAGAATATAATATCAAATACAGTGCTGTGAAAAAGTATAGGACCACTGCTCGAATTCTTATATTTTTGCTGTTTCCCCACTTCAACAAATATAACGCAAGTAAACTTGAGAATGCAGTTATAAAATGGTGGCATAATTTCTTCAGGAAAAAAAAATGTTATCTGGCATTCTATCTGACATGTTGTTTTGTTCTGAAATGCTTTGCTACAATCACACCAGATGTAACAAGTCACGAACCTTTAAAAAAAAAAAAAACTTTAATCTTGCAAGTACAAATAATATTCCACCCAAAAAATCTTGGGAGTCATTAACATAATATATCAATACACTATAATGTAATATTAGCACTCTTATCTGTTCTAAATGAAAAAGAGTGCAGAATCCGTGACACTTATGAGGAATAGTTCCTATTAACACAATGTCTCTTGTTCTTTGTTCCTGTTACTTTATTGTTCTTTGTTCTGAATGCCGTACCAGGGCAGCACCGACTGCCAAAGAAAAATTCCTTGTGCGTTTTTGCACACTTGGCCAATAAAGATGATTCTGAGTCTGAGTCTGATTTAGATTTCGTCTTTTTGTTCTAGGGTCGCACACTTCAGATATAGATGTTAGACGTCCTATATGTATGCAAAAATATAATAATTGAGCAGGAATAAAGGAAGAGTAGTGTAAGGTGGTTTATAGGTTGTTGTTTTTTTCTCTTTCTCCCATTTAGTAACTGAAAAAATAGTGGCCCGTACGGGGATCGAACCCGCGACCTTGGCGTTATTAGCACCACGCTCTAACCAACTGAGCTAACCGGCCTGCTCTACCAGTGGTATGTAGGAGCTCATCAATCGTGTATCAGAACAGGTCATGACCACATGCCTGTTGGTGTGTGTTGCATTTTTCAAACTCATAGCTGTGACTTTAAGCCTTGATTCAGGCTAATGTGGCAAGAAGAATTGAAAATTAGGTTTAAGTGCTTTGAGATCACAGTTTATGGTATATAATCAGTCCATATTAAATATATTGATTCTGTATATGTATTTTTTTTGTTGTTGTTGTTGTATTTTTGCTACTGTAATGTGATTAGCTCCACTGGAATTCATAAAGGATTAGCTCATCATATATTTACAGTTATAACTTTTACTATAAGAGAGTTAAAAACTCTGATTTAGAGAGAGTTGTCAATTTGCAATTTTTCACTATTGGCAGGGGGCTGACTCCTATCTACCTCCAAATAGGAGTACATTTTGTCAAATTTAGCACCAAAACAGCATCGGAACTTGGCACCTGAATGTCCCTGTAGGACAGAAGCAGGTTCATGACGATGTCAGGGGTGAGCAGCTCCACACTGTCCAAACGTTTCTGGATGCAACTCAGCTCCTCGCTCAGAGCCAGACCACTGAACCGCTCCCTCGCCATGCGGATTTCGCGCCTGATGGACTCCCGGAAGTACTCACTGTCAATGAACATAGTGGTAAATGACAGAAGATTGCGTGGGAAGACAGATTTGACAGGGAACACCCACATTTCAGGGTTTGAACCCAAAGCTTATCCTGAATCTGTATCTGGTATACATGCAGTTTTAAAGGTCCCATATTTTGGCTATTTAGACCTCCACAGAGGAACCTAACAGAGAGATGGTATAAATGTGTCAATCACCGTTTCATATTGGCTTTTTCATATGAGTGTCCAGAAAAGGCCCCTCTGACAGCTACTTCTGTCTAACCCAGTTTTGTATCCGCTTTGCCATATTTGGCTAAGACCGCCCCCTTTCCTCTGATTGGTTGCCTCCGAGGAGAAACCTTTTGTGAGACCATGCTGGCTCAGGATTGGAAAGGTAAAGTTGGAGATCTTTGCTAGAATGTCCCCTTTAAGCAGATGGGATATAAAAGCAAAAAAATTAATCCTGTTCCTATGCGCACAAGGGACAATTTGGCCCTAAATAGGCTGCTGTCAACAGCCCTAGAATAAGCACTGTGCTATGTGTACTTGATAGAGAAAGAGGACATACCGTAGGTTAAACTGAACTGTGCTTCCATGAAATCTGGTTTATACAAATAAATAAATACTGTATTTTCCGCACTATGAGGCGCACCTTCAATGAATGGCCTATTTGAAAACTTTTTTCATATGTAAGGCGCACTGCATTATAAGGTGCATAGAATAGAGGCTACAGTAGAGGCTGGGGTTACGTTATGCATCCATAAAATGGAGCTGCACTAAAGATTCGATACTGATCAATATATAAGGCGCACCGGATTATAAGGCGCACAGTCGGCTTTTGAGAAAATTAAAGGCTTTTAAGTCCACCTTATGGTGCGGAAAATATGGTAAATGAAGCTATATTTCAGTTCCTTGTAAAGAGCTAGACTTAATTTTTGTAAATTCCTAGTTTAGTCTCATAAATTCCAGTTAATTCCCAAAAATGTGTAACCCTTCCTGGTATGCATTTAAAAAAAACAAAAAAAAAACACGTAATAATTGAGTCCAAAATTACTCCTGAACCCCATATAGACAATACAATGACAACAAAGTTGAACATGAGAGAAAGGCAGCCATAATGTGAGACAGCTCACCTGGACTGCACGTCAACATTGTTGAGTAAGTGTGCCAGCCTCTCAACCAATGGTGTAAGCAAAGAGTCCAGCTGGAAAGCGGGCTGCATCAGCTCTTTGATACCAGTCATCATGGCGCCGTCGCAGGCAAATACCTTGCCCTGTGGCGTCACCATGTACGGGAGAAACGTGTAGCTTCCGCACTGCTCCTGAATGACACAGGAATATTTTTGTTGTGCCTCTAAATATTACGACTCAATTTGAGAGAACCAACAACTATGATTTTCTTAACATAGAAGCTGGAATTGGACCCAGCACTCCTGCGACCCCTGAGTGGATAAACGGCTCAGAAAGTGGATGGATGCCTATTCAACTTAATTTTTAAATCACCTCAAAGATGGCCCTAATATTCCTGAAAATTCCTGCTTATTGGTAAATGGTTTATTACCTCACTGCATTAGATTGTTTATGTAATGAAGTGTGTCAGACGGCTTTTCAATTTTCTGGTTTATCCATAATAAGTCAAATGTGTCAATAGTCTGGGGGTATAGCACACACAAAAAAAGCAAAGCTCCTATGACAAAGCTTTGAGGTACACCATGTTACCTTGACAGCTTGGAAATCTGTATCCTCCTTATAACAATACAGGACGATGTTGTTGGTCATGCTGAAACTTTCCCTCACTCCCAGGTGATAGAAGAGGGATGCCTGGCAAAAGGAGTCACTCATTTCCACCACAGCGACATCTGTGAGGGAATATCGTTAAAGAAATGGTAGCAGTTGGATGTGTCAAGAAGTACAAATAGTTTGATACTGTACTGTAGCAATGTAGCAACACTAGTTTCTTTCACCAATCAGATTTCTAATTCACCTAACAGAAATAGCGATCTGGCTCACAATAAAGTCAGCATTTATCCATACTCCAATGGACCTTTCCGACCTGTCCATCACTAGTACAATAATAGCCAATCAGATAGCCGCATGGTCTTAACCCCTGGCTTGAGGCCCCTCTCACTGTATTGTCCCACAAACAATGCTGGTTGTCAGTAGCGTGCACTTGGAAAAGTTAATGTTATGAAGAAAATGGTCCTCAGATGCGCTTGGGGAACGTGCAATTCTGATGAAAGATATCCTGCTAGGTTACAAGGGGCCCGGTTGATTCATTTTCCAAAGCCTAAAACACAGTTGGCGAAGTGTCTACAATGGATTAAGTATCACGGAAGAGCACACCTACAACTTAATGTGGACAATATCAACAAACACTAGGCTGTATGTTCGAAGGTAGGGATGGAGTGGGGGCTGCGGGTGAGGGACTTGGGGTGGAAGTGCTGTGGAGCTGAAATGGACCTTTCCGACCTGTCAGTCACTCGTATAATAATAGCCAATCAGATAGCCGTGTTGTCTTAACCGCTGCTTTGACACTCCCCTGCCGCCATGTTGTCCCACAAGCAATATTGGTTGTCAGTAGCATGCGCTTGGAAAAGTTAATGTTACGAGGAAAATGGTCCTCAGATTCGCTTGGGTAACGTGCAATTCTGATGAAAGATAACCTGCTACATTACAAGGAGTCCGGCTGATCCATTTTCCAAAACCTACAACACATTGTCTACAATGGATTAAAGCTTGCGGAAGACCACACGTAGAACTAAATGTGAACAATATCAACAAACACAAGGCTGTATGTTTGAAGGTAAGTGAGGGAGAAATATCTTCTCAGAGTTTGATTGAATTATTATCACTGCTTTATAAATTGCAGGAGAACAAATTTCTCTCTTTTTCACTTTCATTTAAGTCAAGGAGTTCAGTCAGTCTTTCTACTTTATCAGAATCTAACCATTTGTTCTTTATTGGGGAAAATGAAAATGTTGTGGTGTTTACATAATTCACCCACGGGACCACGAGTTGAGGTGCAGGGTTCCGCACGGACTGTTTTTGTTGTTGCTCTTCCGGAGTGAAGGTTCACAGAGTTCCCGCCGTTATGCGAGTAGTGTTTTATAGTCTAGCAATAAAACAAGTTTCGTTCCTGTGTCTGACACTCCGCCTCTGACTCCTTTTCCCCAGCGCTACACTGGTGACCCCGACGTCAGTCCCGGCGTTTTCGAGACTGAACCGAAAATGGCAACCGCCATCCTCAAATTGCCGGAGTTTTGGGAGACATCCGTGGCAGCCTGGTTCGCGCAGACGGAGACTCAGTTCGCCCTCCGCGGGATCTCTTATCATCACGTTGTCTCAGCCCTCGGGAGCTCAACGGCGGCCAGAGCAGTGAACTTCATCACCTCTCCCCCGGCCCGAGATAAGTATGCTGGGATCAAGGCTCACCTTCTCAAGGTTTTTGAGTTTTCACAGCCGGAGCGTGCCCGACGTCTGTTGGCTATTAATGGACTGGGGGACAGCAAACTTTCCGAACTCATGGTAATAATGCTAAACCTGCTGGGCACGGAAGAGCCCAATTTCATTTTCATGGAACTGTTTCTCCTGCACATGCGTCCGCCGCTCGGATAGCCCGTGGGCCTCGCCGCTACACATCGTCCCTAAACCGAGTGGTGGGTGACGACCGTGTGGTGACTACCGCCGCCTTAACGACGCCACTACGCCCGACCGCTACCCTGTTCCACACATTCAGGACTTCTCAGCCCACCTGGCGGGCAAAATCCTGTTCTCCAAGGTCGACCTGGTGCGCGGGTATCACCAGGTTCCCGTGCACCCCTCAGACGTTCCCAAGACGGCTGTAATCACTCCGTTTGGACTGTTTGAGTTTCTGAGGATGCCGTTTGGTCTTAAAAACGCGGCACAATCTTTCGAGCTTTTAATGGATTCTGTGCTCAGGGACTTGCCATTTGTGTTCGTCTATTTGAATGACATCCTCGTCGCCAGCTCCTCGGAGGATGAACATCTGATGCACCTCCGCGACCTCTTCACAAGACTCGAGCAGCATGGCCTAATCATCAACCCGGCGAAGTGTGTTTTCGGGGTGCCCCCTATCCAGTTCCTCAGGCACCTCATAGACAAGAACGGCGCCGCCCCCCTTCCGGCCAAGGTGGAGGCCGTCTCCGCTTTTCCCCAACCTCGCTCGGCTCGGGGCCTCCGGAAGTTCCTGGGGATGGTGACTTTCTACCACTGGTTCATCCGCCGGGCGGCCCACATCATGCGCCCGCTCTATGAGGCTCTTAAAGACAAGGCCCCCAACCGGGACGTTGAATGGACGGCGGAGAGGATGGAAGCCTTCGAGGCTACGAAGGCCGCGCTGAGTCGTGCCGCTATGCTGCCCACCCGATCCACGGGGCCCCTGTCGCTCTCACTACCGACGCATCGGACTACGCTGTTGGAGCCGTATTCGAACAGTGGGTCGGCGGCGCCTGGCAACCGCTTGCCTTTTTCAGCCGTCAGCTGGTCCCCAGGGAGCGCAAATACAGCACGTTCGATAGGGAGCTCCTCGGCCTCTGGCTGGCGATCCGTCACTTCCGCTCCCTATTGGAAGGCAGTGAGTTCACGGCATATGTGGACCATAAACCCCTCACTTTCACCATGTCCAATGTGGCCGAGCCGTGGTCCGCCCGCCAGCAACGCCAACTGTCGTTCATCTCGGAGTACACTACGGACATCCAACACATTGCCGGCAAATCCAATGTGGTCACGGACTGCCTCTCCAGGGCGATCGTCGGTACTGTGCATCTGGGTCTCGACTACTCCTGCATGAGCGCAGACCAGGCCTCGGACCACGGGGTGCAGGCCCTAAAGACTTCTGACACGGGTTTGCGCCTGGAGGAAGTCGCGGTTGGTGACTCGGGCGTCAGGTTGCTGTGCGACCTCTCGGCTGACCAGCCTCGGCCGCTGGTCCCTGCAAACTGGTGGCGAGCTGTTATCAAGGCGGTCCACAACCTCTCCCAACCCTGAAGGAAGCCATCCGTGAGGCTGGTTGCCCAGAAGTTCGTGTGGCGCGGTCTTAAGAAAGATGTGCAGGCCTGGGTCGACTCGTGCGTGGCCTGTCAGCGGGCTAACCTGCATCGCCACACAAAAGCCCCCTTCGAGCCCTTTGCTGACCCCGAGAGGAGGTTTGACCACGTCAACGTCGACTTGGTAGGTCCGCTTCCTCCCTCGCACAGTTTCACCTACTTGCTCACCATGGTGGACAGGACGACCCGCTGGCCCGAAGCCGTTCCCCTCTCCTCGAAAACGTCGTCAGACATGGCCAAGCCGTTCATCGGCATGTGGGTTGCGCGCTTCGGGACCCCGTGCGACCTTTCCTCCAACCGTGGCCCTCAGTTTACCTCTGTACTCTGTAACGCAGTCGCTGAGAGTTTGGGGGTCAAGCTGCACCGCACTACCGCCTATCCACCCCCAGGCGAACGGTCTCTGCAAGCGGTTCCACCGCTCCATGAAACCAGCCCTGCGTGCTGGCTTGACGGACGGCAACTGGTTGGATAAGCTCCCGTGGGTCATGCTCGGCCTCAGGTTGTCCTCAACCGCCGAGCTCGTCCACGGCCAGCCACTGCGGGTCCCCGGCGAATTCATCCCGGACGCCACAGCGCCCTGGTACACAGCCAGGCAAAGGTCCTCCCTGCTGGAGGCCGCAAAAGGGTTCGCGCCGGTTCCCACATCGCAACATGGCACCCCAGCTGCCCCGTCACCTGCGCTCTGCGGATTTTGTGTTTGTTCGTCATGACGCCCACCGTGGACCTCTGCGCCCCCCATACGACGGGCCGTTCAGGGTCCTGGAGCACAGAGATAAGAGCCTGGTCGTGGACTGTTTCCGTGGACAGGGTCAAACCCGCGCACCTGGACATTGCCCAGCCTTTGGGGTTGGCCCTCCCCCCGCGCCGGAGTCGTCCCCCTTTGCCCTGTGCCCCTGCGCCTGTCGGGGTGCCCTTGACCCCGCCTGGGCCCTTGTCCCGTGACTCAATAGACAGTGCGGCCCCGCCCACCTCTGCCCCTACAGTGAACACCCGCCGGGGTCGGGTCGTCATCCCTCCACAGCACGAGGATTTTGATTTTGGGTGAATTCTGGCTTGTGTGGTGTTTACATAAATCACCCGCGGGACCTCGAGTTGGGGTGCGGGGTTCCGCACGGACTGTTTTTGTTGTTGCTCTTCTGGAGTGAAGGTTCACAGAGTTCCTGCCGTTATGCGAGTACTGTTTTGATGTCTAGCAATAAAACGAGTTTTGTTCCTGTGTCCGACACTCCGCCTCCGACTCCTTTTTCTCTGGCGCTACAATGTGACTTTTACACCTCAGTACAAGTGAGTCTGCATTTTTGAAATGTTACATAAGTTTGCTACACACTTGGCCAATAAAGCTGATTCTGAAGTACATGAACAGAATCAATAGTGCTGTACAGTACTTTTACCGGTTGTTTTTATGACATTTCGGCTAGTCTTTTTTACTGTTTCACGCAATTACTTGCACTTCTACTTAAGGACAGAGTCTAAGTACTTTTGCCATCTACAAAATGGTTTTGGCGGTGGTGGGTCCAAAAACTTTCAGAACTCGCCTGCGTTGTAGAAGCTATCCAGGACCTCCGTGGTCGCCATGGAGATCCTTTCGAACGGGATGCTTTCAAACGAGGCTCGCGAGTCGGCACACGCCTCCTTCACGCAAGCCAGGGACAGACAGCCGACCGTCCCAGCCGCCTCGTCGTCGCCAACGTTGGCGACGTAAGCCACAGACACTGCGCGGCCGCCGCGACTCCGGGGCGAGACGGCGCCATTCTTGGTACTCCGGGCACTCAATTCCATAGCCAGCGGGTCCTGCCACAAACTGCCCGCCGACGACTGCAGCGAGACGGCCTCCCGCCTGAAGCTCATACGCCTCCGCTCGGTCGTGTACATAGTTTTTTGTTTTGTTTCGACAGTATCGTTAGCAAACCTTCCACGGTAGGGTCATTGTTGTCGCGAGTTCGCCAGGTGAGTGAGCGGCCGCCCACAGTGCTTGGGTAGTGTCAAATCCACGAACACTCCCGAAATTCCACCCCTCTTCGGTTACGTCACAGATCCTGAAACCGGATGCATGTGCTTTTAAATCCTCCCAAGAAAAAAAATATTTAATGTTGCTTTTTCCCATCTTCCTTGTCCTTTCGGCATGAAATGTTTCAATTGAGTTTTACTGTATTGTTTAGGCTTCCGGTATAAGTTTGGAGTTTTTTTTTAAGCGGATGATTGCGCAATAAGCTTTTTTTTTAAAAAAAATTACGACATATTTAGGGAGTGTTTCTTGGCTTCGTACTCGTCACCTCCCTAACGGTCCTCAGACTATTTCATACGCTTGCCTAACAATTACATATCAAATACACTTGGTGTCCCATGAATAATTACTCTTTGACTGCGGATTACTAATATGTACTTTCATGCCACTAAATTACTGTATTTTGGACAACTCAATTCTGAGTGGCACCCTGAGACCCGAATTCAGTTCTTTGTGTGGCCACGCTCGTAACTCAGATCAACCTCAAGTCCTCTCATGTTTCCCCTTTAATAAAAAGAACAGGGAAGAAAACATTGATCCGTTCCAGCCCCTCGCTCCCCCCAAAAAAGTCAAGCACTTTTTTGTTTGTTTTTTATTGACAAAAATAGCACTATAATTTTGTACATCAAAAAACATACATACATTTTCTGAGCCGCTTATCCTCATAAGGGTCGCAGGAGCCTCTCCCAGCTGTAATTGGGCAGGAGGCAGGGTAGACCCTGAACTGAATGGTGAGTGCACAAATAATATATACTATAATTGACCTGACATAGATGTGACTACAATCTCAAGACAAAATTACAATCCTCCATTCTGAAGTCTATAAAACCATTTTGTCTTACTATTTAAAGAAAAATGCATCCAACCTATTTGGGAGAAGCTTCATCATGCAACAATACAATGTACCAAAACACACTCCTAACACAACACGGAGCTTCATCATGGCAAAAAAAAAAAAAAAAGACTGGCGAAGTTAATCACTGGATCGTAACCTAAGAGAGCAAAGCATTTTACCCACTCCAGGGGAGACAAAGGGGAGAAACTCCCAGAAACACACAAGAACTGAAAAAGTCTGCGGTAAAGGCCTGGAAAAGCATTTCAAAAGAAGAATGCAAGTCGGGTGAAGTCAATGGGCTGCAGGATTGTTCCGCTTATTGCAAGTAAAGGTTATGCCACCAAATATTAAATGTTAAATGACAAAAACAAAGGAATTGATCTTCCCATTCTAATACTTTTGGTGGGGACTCTAAATCAAAGTAATGGGAATTTAAATTTAATTTAAACTTTTGAGGTTTGGCATTTGATGATTAATTCCACAGATGGGCCTAATCAAAGGAATTTATTTGTTTTCGAAAATTATTTTTACAATATTTCATCCTAAAGCACAATTTATTGTTTCTGAATTCTTATTTGCCTTTAAAATATATTCATTAACATTTTTTTTAATTATCTGGTGTATTTGTTTGTTTACAAATCCATCCATTTTCTACAGCACTTATCCTCGGGTCTGCTGGTGCCTATCCCAACTAACTTCGGGCAGGAGGTGGGGTACATGCTGAAGTGGTTGCAAGCCAATTGCAAGGAACATGTCAACAACCAACCATTCACACTCATGGAGAATTTAGTCTTCCATTAACCTAACGTGCATATTTTGGGGATTTGGGCAAAAACCTTACACAGGTATCGGGAGCACATGCGAACTCCACACTGGCGAGGTCAGATTTGAACTCAGGTCCTCAGAAGTGTGAGGCTGACGTGCTAATCAATCGGTCAGTTTTTTTAAAAATTTAAATTATTGAATAAAACAATTAGTAGAGTTTAACATATTTAGTTTCATGTGAGACATTTTCAAATATATTCATTCTTAGTATTTAATGCATTTTTTATTCATTCAAGTTTTTCTTTATGTCAATTTCTAAGAGATTTAAATTGTGACTCGTATGCTGATTTTGTTCATTTTACTAAGTGCAATGGAATTCACATAGAATTAGACCAAGTTGTTTAACAATATGGCTTTTAATCAACAACACAATCACGATGGGAGCATTTTTGGGAGTGCGGGGGTGCAAAATAGCTTAAACTTCATCGAGAAATGTGTAAAATGTAGTTTTTGGGTTGCTATGCAGAGAAAAAAAATAATGGCTTTAGTACTAAACCACAAGATTATTAATTTTTAACCTTTCATTATTGGATGTCCTGTCAACAATTCACCCGAGGCAGTAAAATAATTGAAAGTCTTTATTTACAGTACAAAAATCTAAATTTACATGACTGTTGTGAGCCCCTGATGACAATCAAAAAGAAAGGGTGTATATTTCTATTTATACACAACAGCATCATATTCGACTGCATCATTAGTCAGGTAAATGTTCCTGGTCCTGTCTTGAAAAAAAAGACATTATAAAATTGTGTACAATACATATCCTTTTTTATTCATCCAGGCCTTCATCGTCCTCTTCTGGCGCCTCCTTGGCATCCACCTCGCTAGTGTCAGAGAACTCGTGCAGCAGTACATACTCACGGCTGCTGAAGCCAAACTTGAGCACATCCTTCTCCTTGAGCTCGTAGTAACGCTGCGCTTCGATGCGCTGGTTGTTGAGGTATGTGCCGTTGCCCGATGCCAGGTCAATGATGTACGGCCTCACCCGGCGCCCAGTGGTGCCGTCTGCTCGAGTAAACTCCACCACTCTGAACAAGACAAAAAAATATATGTATTATTTGCCAGAATAACCATCTTTGTGGGGGTACCACAGTGGAGCAGCTGTAGAGAGTTGGCCTCTCACAGTTCTGAGGACCGGGGTTCTGTGTGGCGTTTGCATGTTCTTCCCATGCCTGCGTAGGTTTTCTCCGGGCACTCCGGTTTCGTCCCATATCCCAAAAACATTAATTAATTGGAGACTCTAAATTGCCCCTAGGTGTGATTGTGAGTGTCTGTCTCCCTGTGCCCAGTGGCTGGCTGGCAAACCAATTCAGTGCAACCCGCCTTCTGCCCAATGATAGCTGGACCAGCCTCCAGCACTCGACCGACCCTCGTGAGGAGAAACGCCTCAGAAAAATGGATGGATGGATATCTTGTGGGATCTTGGTGGTATTGTTGTAAGGTTTGTCTCAAGACCATCACAAACAAATTGCTGTAAAACAACGATGGTATTGTTTAAAGGCACATAGCTGAGCTTCTGAATGTTTCAGTGAGCACAGTTGGAGCAATAATACGCAAGTGGAAATCCAATCATAACACCATAAATTTGCCGAATCAGGATATTCCTTGCAAGATTTCTGAAAGGGGAGTGAAAAAAATTATCAGAAGTGTTGTCCAAGAGCCAAGGACCACTTGGGGAAAGCTTTAAACAGACCTGGAACTAGCAGGTACTGTTGTTACAAGAAAAATAGAGTAATGTATTCCGCTGCCATGGCGTGTTTGTATGCACACCACGCAAGCTCCCTTTGCTTAACAAAAGGCATGTCTAAGTTGGTTTAAAGTCTGCTGAACAAATATATTCTCGTTTGAAGGGAACAAAACAAAAGTTTTTCTATGCCATAATGCACACCCCACTTGAAGGTAAAATGGCACTGGAAATCCCCCCCAAAAAACACCATTTCTACAGTGAAGGTCAGAGGTGAGATCATGATGGTGTTTGGCCTCCCTAGTGGTAAACAAATTATTGAAGATGAATGGGCAAATGCACCGACACATTAAAAAATCCGCTGCCATCTACGAGGATGCTGAAAATTAACCCAGGTTGGACATTTCAGAAAGATAATGATTGAAAACATAGTGTTAAGGAAGCGCTTAATTGATGTCGAAGAACAAAAAAACTTCTAGAATAGCCCAGCCATCACCTGACTTGAATTCAACAGAGAATTTCTGGGGAAAAAACAAACAAACTCAAAGTCCAGAGAAGAAGTCCACAGGAAACTTCAAGGTTTGAAGACTGCTTGTGTGGAGGAATGGGCCAAAATCACATCGAAGCAATGCACGCTACTGTCATTGCAAACAGAGGCTTTAGTACAAAGTGTTAAATAAATACCAGTTGGTGTGTTCAATACTTTTTTCCTGTGTCATTTCACATGAATATACGTTGGTGGCCTGTCTCATTTTCCTGTTGACCAACCAGAATTGAGTTGTCCAAAATACAGTAAGACCAAGAGTTATTGTTTGGTGCATACAACTGTATAAATTCTCACCTGTACTGGAATACGGCGTGTTGCTTGGAGCAGGACGGATGATCAATGGGAATGTCCGCAATTTTCCGTTGTCTCCCCAACAAATAGGCACTCTGTCTGTGAATGTACATGACGGGAAGCTGCTCGTCATTCTTGAACGGGTACAGTCTCCACCTTCGCTTGGGGATGCGTGCCTCGGGTGGCTCGTTGTACTTGATCACCACTCCGCGGAACGTGTTGGTGTCTTCTGTGAGCGCCCCCGACAGGCCAAAGTTGGGCTTCTCCTTTTCAGCGGAGGCGTTCCTGGGGCTGTCACCGGTGTTTTCGGGATGCCCAAAGTCCATCTCCTGGTTCTCCTCACGTCTCTGGCGGTTCTCCCGGCGCTGCTCGTCATGCCGCTGGCGCTCGGCTTGTTGCGAGGAGGTGGCATCCCTCTCCCGGCGTCTGTCACCGTTGCGCTCCCGGTCCTGAGGTCGATCTGCTTCCCACTTGCTTCGTCTTTCCTCTGGCTGTCCGTTTCTTCTTCTCTGCTCGTCTCCACCTGAACGGTGCTCATCATGCTCCTGTGTTACAGTTTGAGAAAAAACAAGAAACACAAAAAACAAAAAACTTGAATTACTACAAAATTTAGATTAAAACAATCAAAAATAGTTTAATATATAGGAAGTATTTTTAGTCAAAAGCCATTCCTTTTGCTTTCAAAAATTGTGACATACAATAGTGTAGGGTGCTATTTTTTGTGTGACCTTTCTTTACTTGGGGTGCGGAGAATTAACAGAATTCCCATTCTTTTCAATTGTGAAAGTTGATTTTAAAGCCACGGGACAAATTAAACTCATATCTGAAGTCAACACTGTAATTCATATAAAAACATTTTTTTAAGCACTGTAATAAGACGAGACATAAACACAACCTCAGTGCAACTCCATTAATCATTTTGAAGGTAGCTACACTAATTCACACTGAGCCTGATTTCTGGGGTTAATGTTAAGCTAAACCCTGATTTATTTATGTGAATAAAATTACTATTTCACCCGCTTTAACTTGACATCAGCACTGCGGTGAGGACTTCTCCTTCGAGGGGATCTGCTGCCTCGCCGGGATGGAGAGGAAGTCTCTTTTCTGCCTGCCGAGCGGTCCCTTGTTCTGACGGGTGACCTACATAAGCAATATATTTAGAAAATATATATTTTAACATGTATGTGTGTACGTGTATATCTGCCGCAGAAACTCAACAAGCAACACTCCTCATCACGCAAGCAGTCGTGATGAAACCATTGTTTTTGTGTTTTTCACCTTACCACTACACACCACTACTAGAAAGGGAAAACAGGAAAAGTACTACAAGTCTGAAAAAGCCGTATCTACAACTTCGACCCACATACAGCCTTTCCATTAATCGATATGCAAAGATTTTAATACTTCATATAAATATATATTTGCTGGTATCATCAATCAATTAACCAATCATCACAATCTTTGACAGATGCCTATAAATAGGGGAAAGAATGGCTTTTAAGGACTAAAACTGGAAAGTGTAGTTGAATTTATAAATTACGCAACTGTTGCTAATGTTAGCCGCGACTAACCAGGCAGCTTAAACAAAAACATTTACACGTAATTTCTACGACGCGTTTCCTAACTTAGGGGGAAAATATTTTTAAAATAAAATTTGAGAACAAAAGGGGAGCAAGCAGACCTGCTGGCCCTCCTCCTGGGTGGGGGGCTTCTGTTGTCACTCTGCGAGCGGCGCGTTGTTTTATGCGGCCTGGCAGGACTCAGCTTTTCTTGTTTTACCTTTACTTTGACTTCGGGCGAGTCCCGTCTCTTATGTCGTTTCTCTTTGGCCATTTCCTTCCAAACAAACAAAAAAAAGTTAAGTTGCAAAGTGGTTTGGCCTAAGCATACATGGCACTTTCCTGGAAAACAAAATTAACGTCTAAGCTATTTTACGGTTATGGCGTCAACTTCCGCTTTTGGTGGAACACGGGATATTGTGCCCCAGTGAATCACTGGATGTAGCATAGGTTCTGCCCTTTTCAGAATCGAAATTGCATATTTAGCTATAAAGTTGGATCACACTTTACTTGAACACAGTATTAAACTTTATTGGTATTTTAAAAAAATACATTTATTGTATTGTAACAAATGCATTTTATATGTGGGGAAAATTATTTAAAGCGTTCATTTGATTCTACCCGGATGGAATACGATGGAACACTAAAAGGAGACTGTTGCTATAACGACAGAAACGTCAACGTTAACTTTTTTTTTCTCGCAACCAACCTGTTGGAGTTTTTATCTTTACTTATAATTGAAAAAGACAGAGAAAAGATGACTGAGCCAGCAGAGTCCCTTCTTAAATATGACACTCCGGTTTCAAACAGCAAAGGTCCGGTTCGGAAAACAGTAAAGGTAAGTTGACACACACAAAAAAAAGATCTATCAATATAAGAAATAATTTACAATCTACCAATAATTGAGAAATATAGCTCACACATAATTAAAAACAGTTTTTAGTGTTTTTTGTTTTAACCTTTTCTATAACTTGGGGCGTTAATTGTATGGTCGTGTCCAATAATTAATGAAAAAAGTTGTAGGGGTTTAAAAGAATAAAAAGCTCAAACAATTGATCAAAAAGTGAAAAGAAAAAAAAGTTAAATCGTTTAAATGGTAATATTGCAATTGCAAATATTGCAATTGTAATATTGCAGTTCTCAAACTGGGGTCTATACAACTTTCTTGAAAACAAATGACTGACTGAGACTATTCTGAGTTGTTTTTTTTTTGTATCCCCCCCAAAATGGATAAACTTTTACATTTCTATGAAATTTAGGCGTTCACATGGTGGTTATGTTTTATTCACGCTAAGAATGTGAGGGAGAGGGTCTCTCTTGGGGGCTGTTGAAGTTAATAAAAGTACATTTCCTCCAGGTGCGTCCATATAAAGTGAGCCCGAAACAGCCTGTTGACTCCCCGGTGCCTCCTCCCCCGAAAGCAAAATCAGGGTCACCTGAAAATGAGGATGTCCTTACTGTCATCTTTCCACCCAGGTGGGTACACCCTAACCACAACCGCTCTCCCAACACTTTCACAACCCCATTTTGTAACCTACATCCAGGGAGTGGGCGGAGGGCAACCAGCTGTGGGTGCAGCGGGTATCCAGTGCGCCTTGTACACGGGCTGATGTGGTCAATCTGGAGGAAGTGCTGGACAGGAAGTTGCAGCAGAGGCGGGCCTTGGAGACAGGCATCTGCCCCGTGCGCAGGGAACTCTACTCCCAGTGCTTTGGTAACTACCAATGACAATTCTTTTAGAAGTGTCACACAAAGAGGCAAAACGCCAAAGAAATGTAATCAATCAACAACTGAGACTGGGCAGTTGTTTTCAAAGTGTGGCACAAGGGCCCCCTCTAGGGTTACACAAAAGAATCACTGAAATAATTTCCAATACTGTAGTGTTTTGTTTTTGTTTTTTTTTTTAGTGCAGAGCTTTTATACAGAGCCCCAAAATGGACATTGAAAAAAAAATGGTTACTCATTGTAATGAGTAACTTAAAAGGCCACTGTAATGAAATGCATGATTTTTAGTATGTTATTAATGAGAAAACGACAGCCGACATGGATCCATCCCTTTTTTCACCACAAAACATGATTTTGACATTTACAGCTTTTAGTAACCACCCATGAAAATCCTCTCAAGGGATTTGTTTTCGTGAAGAAGCAGGAAGTGACGTATATGGCAGGACCGCCCTCAAGTGGACTTGTTTGTTTCCATTAGTTTTACCTGCAGGAAGGTAGCTCGTTGTTCCTTCGTGTTAGCCAAAATGCCGGCTCGTTGCTTTGCTGGACATTGCTTGAACACTCGGGAGCATGGATTTACCCTTCATAAGTTTGCAAGAGACCTGGTTCGTAGTGAAAAATGGATTGCACGGGTGCAAAGGACGAGAGCCTCATAGGTTCCAAATGACAGATAGGTGTGTATACAGCTACTTAAAAAAAAAAAAATCAATAGTTTGGGGCAGGCCATGTAATCCGTCTCTCATAATGTAACAAAAGATCTGCGTACATATGACAGGGGTGCTAAATGTGTCGATGTGCATGTCGGACGGCTCCCGCGTCAGGCTCGCCCACGAAGGCTGCCATGTCGTCTTGCCAGCAAAGCCTGCCGTGACGACTCACCAGCGTAGGCTGCCCCATCGTGGCTCGCAAACGAGCACAGCTTCGGCCAGGCTGGCTCATACATACTCTCTGGGAGTCTGTCGCCACCGCGGCAGTATATATAAGCCAGGACGATGCGGCAGCCTTCACCGGCTTCGCCGCCACTTCCGCCGGTCACGGCTTCGGCTGGGGTGGCTCATCTTCAGCACGGAGGTGGCTTATCACGGTGCCGAGCCGGGCTACTTTACGGTGTTCTCATCGCATGCGGCTGAGTGTGCCATTGCTGCCAGTGTTGTTCATAGCCACTACTGTCGTCTGCGATGAACAACACCGCCGATGGCGGCAGCTATTAACAATTACTTATGGCGCACTTAGCCGCGAGCGACGACAACACCGTAAAGTGGCCTGGCTCGGCGCCACGATGAACCACCCTCTCTTGGTCCCGCGATGAGCCAGCTCGGTGCCACCCCGGCCGAAGCCATGATTGGCTCGTCGCACCCAGGCCGCGGCATTGTGTTCACTCGCAGCTGAGTACACTACATACTGTCATACTGTCGAGGAGTCTGTTGTTAGTTAGAAGTGAGCCACATATTCTCTAAATATGGCTCGAAATGATAGGATAATATTGCCCCGGACACTTGACTTGATTGTGAGACGTTCTCTTCTTCGAAAAGAGTCTCTGTGTCTGAAGGGGCATGTCCCACAGGAGGTGCCACAGCGTGATTTCAATGGAGAATGTCCACGGTGACGTGACAGACAGTAAATGCAGCCAATATGGCGACCACTTGGATGTCGAATGAGACTTCCACAACTTTGCGCATGGATGACGTGCTCTCCGTTACGTTTTCGTGTAGACATTGAAGTGAATGTTATATGTATTTTTCATTTCACTATCTATTTTAGAATGTTTATAGGGATGAGACTTGACCTTTAATGAGTAAGTTACTCATTACAATGAGAGTTTCTCATTACAATGAGAAACCAGTTTGTCAGGTTTTTTTTCCCAATGTCCCTTTGGGGGCTCCCTACATTTAAGAACAGTTCAGCTGTATTTAACTTTTAACTGCAATAAATTAGCACTCTTTTTTTTTGTTTTCCAACATTTATTTCATTTTTATCTAGATTTAAGAGGAATTTCCAATATGAAAACCAGATGATCTGCTGCTGTCCTTTTCCAGAATTTTAAGACACAAATTTGGAATTTAACCACTCAAAATTGCACAGACAGCTATGGACAATTTAGGGTCGCAGGTGTATGAGAGCCTCTCCCTGCTGACCTTTGATGAGAAGTAAGACACACTCTGAAATGCTAATTATCTACATTTACAATATTTTGAGGAATGATTGAATAAGTAAGAGTATGCAAATACCCAGAAAGCACACATCAGTAGTGGTTCACGTGATCCTACCATCTTTAATTCAGAAGTTCAAAATTTCGATCATCCTGCCCCCCAAAAAACTCCTATCCATTATTGTTAATTTTTCTTTTAGACGAGCTGATCCGACAGGTGACCATCAACTGCGGTGAGCGGGGCCTCCTGCTAATGCGCGTTCGAGATGAAATCCAAATGAGCATCACCGCTTACCAGACCCTTTACGAGAGCAGTGTTGTCTTCGGCATGAGGAAAGCCTTGCAGGCTGAGCAGGACAAGATGGAGATGCGGCAAAGAGTAAGCAAGCGCCACATTTTGGAAGCTATGTTTTATTTCTGGGACTGGAATTTACCAATTGCACTTCAGCTGTACGTCCTGCACACAGCAATTTTAACAGGGACTAAAACTAGAATATTGACCATCAGTGAATCTTTTATCTGCATTCTTCTCAAAATATTTTTGTGACAAAGACCTACAGGATTTTTACTTTTTTGTTGCATCTTGGAACTATGGCTTGGCAGCTAGACTAGATGATAATGCAGAGGTGGCTTCAAGCAACACTGTCAAAACAGTCATACAGATAACACACACGCACACAAAACATCCCCCGATTTGACAAATCTTACTATAATACTATATAATATAAATGTGCCTAAAAGAATACAGTACATGAGACATAACCGATTGGTCATCGCCCTTTTACGCATACAGATTAGCAATCTGGAAACCGAGAAACAAGATCTGACAAAGCATCTGAACGAGTTGAAGGCCGAATGCATTGCCAACGAGAAAAGGAATGAGGAAAAATGGAAAGATCAGGAAAAGAAACACACAGAACAAATTCAGTTTCTGAAGAGGACCAACCAGCAGCTCAAGGTAGAACATGTCCTTTGGCTGGTACACAAGGATTTTTCAAATATTTTTGCTAATTTTGTCCATTACAATAATATCAACACAGAACACCACAATCAGAAACAGGATCATTGTGGTGGAGATGTTTATTTTTATTTACAGACACGTTTCTTTTTTCTCAGTCAGGTTGCTTCTTGATAAACTACATTGTTTCATGTCACAATTCAGGCAGTCCTGACTCGACTTTGCGCGCACCCACGCATAATTTTTTTGTGCCGTAAATATTAAACGAATAATATTAAAGATTGTTGGGCCCTACCTCTTTCTGACCCTATCATTAGGACAACTATGAACAGACACTCTCACCAAAGTATAATCTTGTACAATAATTTTATAGTCAGGCGCCTGATTCTCTTTATGTGTACTGTATTCCCATCTAGGCCCAACTAGAAGGGATGATCACACCAAAGAAGTAACTTCTAAGACGGGATGGTTCCTGTAAGTTCATTATGTGACTATAAACTGAAGCATATAACATTTTTTATACATCCAACCATTTTCTGTATTGCTTATCCTCACTAGGGTTGCAGATGTGTTAGTGTAGTCCAAATAATAGCTTTACATTAAGTTGCTTGAGGTTAAGGCCAGACTATTTCCCTGAGGGAGTTTAAAAAAAAAAAAAATCAAATTTAATCAAATCTTACATTTCAAATAACAGTTGAAGGCTTTTCTTTTAAATAGTGTTATTACTACCCTTTAATGTTTAGCTCTTTTAGCTTTTCTGCCCTCTGATGTTCCTGCTTGGGTGTCTTTTATCTTGTTCTTGTTCCTGTTCTTCACGTTGTGCGTTTCGTAGTAGCGCGAGCCAACTTTCTTCGATCGCTGGGCGCGATCCATCGCTCTTCTCTGTGGGAGTGAACATACAGAAATACTCAAGGTTGTAGTCTCATTAACGGGAACAGGTTAGAATGAGTTTTTTTTTTTTACCTCTTTGGATGAGAGTTTGGGTTGCATGTACGATTGGTCATCTTCATCGTCAGCTTTCCTCTTCTTGTTTCTATGTGTAGGAGCTTGAAAAATATTAAAAAAAAAAAAAAGATAAGAGCAGCTGGTCTTGATTTACATTTGACAGAAAAGGTCAGAAAAAAATGGCAAATGATTTTGTAAATTAAGCTAACTCAAATGGAAATGTATGGTTGATAAGGAAATTTAAAAAAATGAATGTTATTGTTCAGTTCTTAAAAAAGCCATCATTTTAAGCACATTGTCAAGTGCTATAAACACAACATAAAAAAATTAATCAATCAATATATTAATGAATCAAGAAATGCCACTTTGTAAGTGGCTTTGCTCTGGTTGTAATTGTCCCAAATGAAGCATTTTTAAGATAAAGTCATGATTATTCGTTACCTTTCATCTGTGCTTGTTTAGTCTTGATGTCTGTTAACAGTTTGTCCGAATCTGCCTTAGGTATTCTGTGTAAAACAAACAAACAAATACATTTAAAAAAAGCTTAAAAAAGGGGGTTGATGTGGGGTGAGTTTCACAAATTTTCATAGAAAAAAAAAGGATACAAATTTGTTTATGTGTGTGTTCATGTGACATCCTCCATTCTTTCTGTACTGCTTATCCTCACTAGGGTTGCAGATGAGTTGAAGAACGAGCCCAGCTGACTGGGGGAGAGGCAGCCCTCATGAAGCCAGGTAGCAGAGTGAACAAGAGGACTGTCTGTCTTCCAGTTCTAAGGTTTTGGATTTGAATCCTGGGTGCTCAGTGTTACTCCCGCTTATGTATATTAAATATTTGCGAAAAAAGAGAAAACGTAATCAAATTAGATAGTATTACCTGGATTAAATTACTGACTACGTTATTAAAACAGTTTTAATCGACTTCATTGTCTAACTTTTGGATAATGACTCTCCCAATCCTGGGTATCATGAACCCCTTTGAACTACAAACATGCCAAACAATAAAAAGTCCTGTTTGTTTTTATGTATTTTGACAAATTAACAGGCAACAATGTCTTCTTTCCACATTACTTTAAGTTAAGTTTTATCACATTAACCAGAATGTAGTAGTTGTTTCTTTCGGCTTGTCCCTTTCGGGGTCGTCACAGCGTGTCATCTCAGATGAACGCACATATGTTTGGCACAATTTTTACGCCGGACGCAACCCTTCTCAGGGAGTGGAGGCCCCAGTGGGACACGAACCCACAACCCCAGGTTTTCCAAACCAGTGCTCTAACCACTGAGCTACGGGGCCTCATTAACCAGAATAGTTACAGCAATTGAATATTTTAACAGCACATTCTACCGATTATCTCAGCAATCAGATTAAAAAAAAAAAAAAAGGATTACGCAATAACAAAGATCCCATGGCAAAAAAAATTTTCCCTCCTGTATTATACACAATGTGTCAAAATGAGTCTGATATGGTGTTTGACCTCTATAGAGTTTGTCTCATTACAGCAAAAGGCACACAAATGGATTAAGTCTTGCAAAACCAGCAGATTTGAAATCGCAATGTTGTGACGTAGTTTCGTCATTTTATATTCAAGTACCTGCCTACTTCGTGGTTGGTACCTACCCACTCAAAGCCTTTAAGCAAGCAAGTCTCAGCCATAAATATACAGTCCATAGTATACACATTCTATCGTGCCAAAATATCATTATGAATAAGATTAATTATATTATTTTACATGGTCACCTGTATGGACTCACATTATGATTTGGGATATCCCATTCTAAATTCACAATATTATGTTGGTCTTCCCTTTGCAGCTGTAAAAGCAACTCTTGTGGGAAGACTTTCAACAAGGTTTAGGATTGACTTTATGGGAATTTTTGCGCAGTTTTCCAGAAGCATATTTGTGAGGCTACACACGGATGTTGGATGAGAAGGCCCGACTCACTGTCCACTCGAAATCAACCGAAAGCTGTTATATTAGTTGAGGGCAGGATTCTGTGCAGGTCAGTCCAGTTCATCCATACCAAACTCTCTCATCCATTTCTGAATGGATCTTACTTTGTGGAGTTGTGCAAAGACATCCAACTTTGTGGGAACAGTTTGGAGATGCTCCCAAACCGTTTTTAGGTTAATGTTATGTTGCCCAATATATTTAAAATATCGAATTAGCGTTTTATGCACTGTATTGTCTGTGCTTTCATCCTGGATCAGGTTGTGCTAAGGTGGAATTTTAAAATTACACACCATCTCATCCTTCACTTTCTACTTTGGCTTTAGAGGAGACCTTTCCCACTCAGAAAAGACAAAATGTCGTCCAGTTTTTTTCGATTATTCACTTACTCTGACAGTGAAAACAACAGCATTTTTTTTAACTTTCTCCATTAATATCGAAAGTAAACATAAGCAGTATGTCTAGCTCGTCTTTGCTCTACGCTGCCAAGACTGTGGATGTTGTCATTATAAAACACATTGATGGGCTGTGTAAGTACTGTAACATTTGTAATTATGAGTGTACGTCTTTAAGAGCGTGGGGGAGGGTAGGGTCAGGGGTGGGTGTAAGGTAAACTAGGAAAAGAGAGTGTGGCGGAGCAGCGGTCGTTGTTAGAGAAAGTTCTGTGTCCTGCCTAAAAGAAACCAGTGGCTTCTTCTTTTCATTTATTACAGTACTTATGTGAATTGTGCCGTTGGATGTAACAACCAGTAATCCCTCACTCATTGAATCACATTGCAAAATGCCACAAACTGAAAAGCAGTATGTTATACTTTCAATTTCAATTATTTTTTTTTTGCACGCAATGCAGAATATCTGCGAAGAGAGTGCATCAGCGGTGCACAATTGCGCACGTGCGCAGTTTAGAGGGAACATTGGCAGGCGTTTTTTTTTTTTTTTTTTTTTGGGGCACACCATCCTGCGATCGACCATATCGACGCATTGTGCACTCCTGTTTTAGACTAACCAGTCCTCATCCTCCCTTCGTGACTTTTATTTGGTACAATGGAGGCAATTATGAATTACAATGTGTTCAGACCAGACGCAAAGACAACATTGGACTCCCTTGCTTGGCAGCCAGGGGGCATAATAAAATGGCATGAACCAAGCTGTTGTTCAATGTGAACGCAATGGTAATGTCAAAATATTTCCACTATATCTGTAACAGTGTTACGGCTGTAACGAGTTAACGTTCAAATGTCCAGTGATTTACGTTAACATTTGGCAGCTCAGAGAATCCTTCTGAAAATGCTCAAATAAGGGGAAAATCCTACATAGGGAGACTACATTCTTAAAACTGAAATAGTTTTTTGTCTTAAAGTTGAAATGTCTTAAACAAGAATGGGCCATTTGCTTTGATTCAACAATTGCAGATTATCATGACTTTAGTGACAGAGAATCTGCAGAATTTGCAATAAGATTTGCTCAAAAAAAAAAAAAAAACTTGAATAAAACAATGCACTCCAAAACATTTTCACTGAAACAATGGAAATTTTTTTTTAATAGTTGCTATTCATAACTCAAGAGGCCTCAGCTATACTGGTCTGGCCCACTTGAGATCAGATTGGGGTGACTATGGCTCATGAATTAAAACCCTTGGTCTAGACCCACATTAGTAATCCAAAGTTCCAGGTCAAAATATAACATTATCCCATACGTTTCAAAAAAAATTTGGTTGAGAGCTCACTGACCTGATGGCTGAGAAGCGCTTGGACTTCGCTCGGTCTAGAAACTGCTTGTATTTGGCAATCTTCTCATCTAGTTCGCGGATGACCTGCTTGGAATTCTTCTTCCCAGTGACAGAACTCTCTTCACAGGGTGGTTCACTGGCTTTATCCTCATCTTCTGGTTTTACACTTTCCTCTTCCTCACTGTCCTGCTCACGTTCCTCCTCCTCAGCCTCTGAGCCAGAAATGTCAGAGATGTCCAGGTCGGGCATCTCCACAGGGACCAGGTCCTCTTCGTTGAACTCGGGCGCCACATTGATCTTTCCAAAGTTCTGCCGCACGTTGGACAAAATCTTGTTAAGTTGCTCCTTCTGTTGTTGCTTCTGCTGGTCTTCATTTTCAGCGGTGGCAGGGGTGAGTTCAGTCTCCTCTGTTTTTACGTCTTGCGCGCTGTCAACTCCCAGTAACAGATCTTTTACTGGCAAAGGTTCCTTGTTAAATGGTTTAAAAAAAAAAAATGACAGATGAACCAAAACAATTTGGCCGCGGTGTTATAAAAGCTAGAATCGGTATGAGATTTATACGTTTACCTCTTGGTCACCCTCAGGCCCTGGAGGCTTCACGAAAAAAGGTATACGCCCCCTCTGCCAATCATTCAACACCATTTTGGACACCGTGGACACATCTGGTTCTCCGCCCTGCATGACACAACACAGCACAATTGTTATGTCACATTGATAAACAACGGTAATGGATTGAATATACTATTAAAGCTTGAAAAAAAATAAAAAATATTCGGATACAAAAACTTTCAGGCTAATTTTTAAATTTAATACAAACATGTTTTAGGAATGTGCCAACGTGAAAATATTTAATCATAAAATATGAAAATTAAATTTAAAAAAAAAAAGGAACAATATGTTTTCTGGGGGGATTCTATTTAGCTGTTAGTTCAAGCAGAATGAGGGATCTTCATCCTGGAACAGTTTTAATGTGTCACAGTTGAGTTTTCAAGATGTTGTTGTAGTTTCTTGGAATTATAATAGATATTTGCGAATCAGAATAGATCATTAGAACAGAAAAAAGGTTTCTATGGGGGAGTGAAAAATAAAAGACAAACCAATTATTGTAAACAAGATGAGAAAAGTAAGATTATACATATGGAACAATTAAACTCGTGTTCTGTGGGGCAGTAGTGATACACCCTAGGAGGGAAGAGAGTGTGAGTGAGGGGATACCCACAAAATTCACATATTCATGAGTTATCACAATCAGTAAGTGGCCCCACACCCAGCAAAAAATCCCAGGGGCGTTTTCCTGCGGATACATGCAAGTGCAAGGCACTGCTGTGCAACCCCCACCACCCCTCGAAGTAGGCAGAGACAAAAACTCCACAGGAAAAGGAAGAGTCTACCACAACGAGACGGAGGGAACGGAGAGAAGAGGGGGGAGCAGGCGACGGGAAGTGAGGAACCCAGGCAGGCGCCAACTGGCACCGCCCCAACACCCATGGCACATGAGTGAGTCACCATCACGCCATCAGTGTGCTTTGGGAGGTCAGTCTAGTGATTCCCTCACCTCCAGATCATTTGGTCAAAGCTCAGATCATTTTGTTGCCCAGTTATTTACAGAGCTTTCACTCCCAAGCGCTTCCTCACACCTTCAAAAGTTTCCCAGTGCGGAATGCCAATTTCTCAAGGAAATCCTCCGCCGAACTCCATGTGGGGATCCGGTAGGTCTTCTGGATGTACTCTGGCTTAGCTCGCTGCAGAACCGCCCCAATGTGCTCTTCAGGGTTCTTGATCTTCTCCACTTGAACCTTCATGAGAAACAGGGAGGGCACAGTTTAAGTCATGCTACTTTGGAGAAACGCTTAAAAAAAAAAATACAAAAGTGAAACGTACCACTCCTTTGAGAACAATATCAGTTTCGCTGTCCTCTGAAGGGTAGACCACGCCAGGACAATCGATGAGGAATATTCGTCTCATCAAAGTGATGTATTGCCACACCTGAAATTAGGCCATTTGAACATGACAATGATGGCACAATGTCTGGCTTATCATTTCCAAGCCACAGTTAATTTTGTATTAAATAGTGAGATTGTACAACCGTGACTAATATTATGGCTGTAAACGCATCATTTTAATAAGGGGTGATATTTTAGAAAATTTACATTTTCTAATATATTTTCCACAAATATTACATTTATTGCCTGCTTCTGAAAATGTCTAAAAGCGAGCCATTCTAAATTAAGCATTTTAATCAATACTGCACTGTCAGAGTTTTACTGCTAGACAAATATCTAGAGCCATGTTTAAGCACAAAAGCAAAAGCCAAAAGGTCAGCAGTGCTGCAGAGTTAGCACTTCAAATTCAGAGTTAAGGCCTTTCAAACTGTCTTCGCCATAGCGTCTGACACTACTGTCCTATTTATTGTTAGTGCAGTTTGTGTGTCACGTCAATACAGAGGCCATCTGACACTGTGTCGTGTCATTGGATAGAAAAAAAATTCTACACTGGAGCTTTGAAACTGACGTAAAAAAAGCTCTTCCAATGGCAATGGGGCTGGCTGAGTGGTTTCTGAGCACTATTTTTACAGACTTGTACTGTAAATGGCAAAGGCTAAATGGAGGAAGGCATAATAATTGTGGCATCCCACGATCCCAAACTTGGGACCAATAGAAACATCATATACCATACAAGATGTATCCCCGGGAGGCTTTCAAACTCCCTCTCAAAGCTCCCTGCTCAGTCTGAAATAAGACATCGAAGCTGGAACTTGAAAGCTCAAGCTCAGAGTTGCTGCAGTGAAATTAGCATGGGTTATTCCCATTCCCTTGTTTGCATCACCACCACCTCGTTGAAATAATCAAAAGTAGATCTTCCTTTTCCAAAAAATACATATTGCTTAGTTGAGGTCCACTCAGCTGGGAAAGCTTCCCGACTTCCTTCATGACTGTTATGCAACCATTTCCAAATATTGGATGGTCATCCCCCCGCTGCCATCGTTGTTGCGCTTTGACCTGGGGGGCTTTCACACTGAGCAAGTGCAGTGTAAAAAGCTCTTTAGTCATTTTGAGGCCTGGTGATGAAGTGTTAACCCCACAGGGGTAATATTAAGCAGGTTTTTACTTCTTTGATGGGGTAATTTCTCTCTTCAAACTTTGAGAATAGGTAGCCTAGACACAAGACTCTCTCTCTGACCCAAGTTGTCATAGTAATGACTCTGACTAGGCACAGGATAGGTAGGTGGGGTGAGCAGTCAATCAATTGCATGAGAGACAACTTTTTTTTCTTTCTTTCGGCTTGTCCCGTTAGGGGTCGCCACACCGTGTCATCTCAGATAAACACTCATATTTCTTTGGCACAGTTTTTATGCTGGATGCCCTTCCTGACGCAACCCCTCTTTGGGAGTGGGGGCCCCAGTGAGAAACGAACACACGACCCCAAGTTTACCAAACCAATGCTCTAACCACTGACCTATGGGGAGAGAACAATGCCCCCAAATATGAGTGGTGTCAACAAGCATATTAGGTTAGACTTAATCGCCTGATTGGAAGTAGACGATAATTGCCGATCGGTTTTAATGTAATGCTGAGAGATCATCTCCACAGCATTCTACGCGCACCAACAATTTTTGCTCTGTGTGCGCCAAATGACGCAGAGGGGCCTTGTTGCTCAATGTGTCGGTCACATGATGTAATGCGGCATGGGAGGTATAAAGAGGTCTTTAATGTGCTCTACTTATTGATCAAATGGATATCTGAAGGATTATAATCTGCCAAGGTTCCACCAAGTGAACAGAAACACTACCTTGGTTTCTCCAGCAATGGGCGCCACATTGCAGACTTTCTTGCAGCGCAGAGTGTTAATAACTGAGCTTTTGCCCACGTTGGGGTAACCGATGAAGCCCACGCTGATTTGTTTCTTGTCTGTATGGAGCTGCATGGAGAAAAGAAAAGGCAGTTTTCAGTTGACCGAGATTGTTTTAGAACGGCTGTAGTGGGTTTACCTTGCCAAATTGTCTGAGGAGCTGAATAAGGGAGCCTTTACCGAATGAGTTTGTAAGGCTGGCATGAAAAGCCAAGGTAGGGTACTCCTGAGACAATAGCGCTACCCAGCGCTTCTGTTCAGCAAAGGAAAAATGTTTGAGTTTAGCCGCTCTTGGGTGGAGTATTTCAAGGGAAAATGGAGGTCTTACGGTGACCCAAGTGGGGATGAGGTCACACTTGTTGAGCACAAAGATCAAATGCTTCCACGACTTCTCCTTCTTTATGTAGGACTCGATGCTCTGCGAGCGTGTGCCCATGGGGTCACGGGCATCCAACACTTGGATCACGACGTCAGACGAGTCAATGACCTGAGGTGGGGAAAGAGTAACATCAGTAAAAGGGGAACAATTGATGACTGAACAACTGCTCCATTACCAAACTAATCAAAAACTATTTTGATAATTTATTAGTCATTCAAAGCCACTCTTTAACTTGAAACATTCCAACATTTCACATACTACAAAGATTTAATTGGAGTTCCCATTGGGAACTTCCAATTTAACAGCCTTTGTGCATCTTAAACAGTTAGTATTTTGTGATGTATAAATACACTATGTTCATGGCTGTGCATTTACGAGCTTCAACCAGCTGAATAAGACATTATTTTTACCACTACAACATTTTTACGTGTTCAGTTTGGTCAAATAAAAAACCCTCAAGAGCAAAAAATATTTAATTCGTCCATTCATCTACCTTTCCCTAAGTCCTCTTCTGTTTGAGTACATGATAAGGCATATTTTTCTGTCAAACAAGTGCTTGACATTGAAACTCCATTTCTAGATGAAACTATACCTTGTAAAGCTCTCCCCAAATCCTTTTGGACTGGCCCTTTTTGAAGATCTCCTCACGGACTACATCACTGTTGCAAAATGAGGAAGGAGTCACAAAGAAGTCACAGTATTTTATTGACCCAGTAGATAGGGTGGAAAAGGTTTTATGCACCACCGGTCCTTACCGAACCCCTGTATCCTCAGTCACCAGGTCTTTGTCCTTGTCAGCGTTATAGCTCATGGTCGAAGCTTCAGCTTTCTCCAACAGGTCCTTGACGTCAGACACCATAAGACTGGGCCTCTTCCTCTGAGCCTTGGGTCCAAATGTAATCTCGAAAGCCTCCGTGTCCAAAATGTGCACCTTGGAGTTCTGCCAAGAAGCCCAGTAAAGGTTGTTTACACGAGGAACTACAACTACTGTAAGAAAGCTGTGTAATGCTGTATTATTTGGCTTTAAGTGTTATGCTCAGTACTCATACTCATAAAAATGCTTTAATGCTACGACACTCATACCATTTCATCAGCACGTACCATCATTGTGGGAACCGTATCAGCCGTGTGAAGACACCAAGATAAACACGGATGACAACACTTTTAACCAACCGCAAAATATGCTCTGCAAAATGGATGATGCACTCCGCTTAGGTAGCAACGGAGGCCTGGGTGAGCCTCCCAATACCATGATTACAGTATATAAACTAAATGATTAAGCCATCTGGGGCTAAGTACACACAGAAATTGAATGATTTACACCAATACAGTCAATATCTGAGTTATGACGAAGGCAAGTTGCGACCAGGACCAGCAGATGCCATCTAAGTATGATTTTACTGGCAGCGCAGTGCGTAAGATAGGTGTGGCAGCCCAGCATGGTTTACAACAGTTATGGCAGCGCAGAATTTCAAACTCTTAGACTCACAACAGCATTGTAACACCACCCTCAGTGAATAGATACAGTCGCAGTAACATCTCTCTTTATAGAGCCCAATTTTATATTTACTGTACAAATAAAAATAATACAGAATTCTCTCACGGCTGGTCGATTCCCATTTTCCACCATGCAAATATAACAGTGCTTCGTAAGGATGTCTCTTTGTTGGTGCCATTTTTGGGGGTCCTTAGCCAAAACAATGTTGTTTTCCAAAAAATACATATAGGCATTATATACCTTTTGGGGCGGTGGGTGGGGGTGCCTTTAGCATCCTCTCCCACACCCACACTTCTTCCTGTAATGTCCGCATGCTGTCCACTTACACGTCCGGTTTTTATCTATATAAGCAGCATGTTGGCATGAAATGCTCCCAGTCAGTTTCAGATTTTGTACATACTCCAATTTACGACCAATCTGACTTATGACTGGTTTGTCAGAATCGATCTAAGTCGTAATTCGGATACTGACTGTACCTGCATTGCCAGAAAATGCGGGAATGACCTACCTCACTAAACATGAACCCTTAAGTTTGATTTAAGTTTGGCATATGAAAAGGAGACAATCCTGGGGGCACAGTACCTCATTTAGAGGTACAATTTTTTCAATAAAGTTAATGGAGTTTCGTCTAGGACACTATAAGGTTCGAATGTATAATGACAGCTTAGCTTGCACTCACATGCGCTTTGACTCGGTCGTGCAGCAGCGACATGGGCAATTTGCTCTGTCTCATCACGACGCGGTACGGATCGCTCTGCACGGCGCTCATCTCCTCTTGGAACTTCTGCAGGGAGGTCTGCTTGATTACCCGTGTGTTTACTGGAAGACAACAGTTTTCAATGTAAATCCTTGTATTCTGTTCTTTTCTCGGGAGCAGCTACAATGTCTCAGGGTTGGTTGGACCTATTAACCAACAACAAGAAAAATCATGTAACATTTATTTTCTAAGAAATATAGCTCCCATCAATATTATACTTTAAATACAGCAATACTATAAAAAGAGTGTAGCGAGTTCAACATTTACTCATTCTTTAGACGTGCCTGCCTTTGGGTTTAAAGTGAAGTTTGCCTATGTGCCAGAAGTTACTGCACAGCTTCCAGTGTTTTTTTTTTACATGATGTAACCTTGCATACTCAACACCTTTGTGGATGGAAGGAATGCTAATCTAGTTTTTCAAAAACAACACCTTCCACCTCGTTGAGAATAAGGAGATACGTTTGTTGATAATACATTTTGATTATGATAAAAATATATATTTTGCAATGATATAGCTATGTTTATCTTTTATACTTGAATATTATTCAAGTAAGATCATAATTATTTGTCTTTGTCAAAGATTCAAATGATTAGATGTGTATCTGATGGAGTTTCTGTTCAACACTATAGGGCATTACATTATTAACAATACCACGCGTATATTACACACTAACCTGAAATAGTTTTTATTTAATATGCAGTTGTAACTTAATTTGAAGCTATCTCTTTTACTTACTCTACATCACCGCCACATATAAATCCAAAAGCCAGTTTATTTTTAGCTTAATTCCGAACATTGTGGCATAGGACTGGAATTGTCTGACGGGCAATAATTTTTTTTTTTGTTTTTAAATCGTGTCGGTGAAAAAACACACTGGTAGTGTGGGATTATTTTGCGGGGTCTCAGACATACATTAAGTTATTTGCAGTCTGTCTCCAACTGAAGTACGTTGTGGGGAATGTCATCTACAGTAAATGCTTCAACAACAATTTGATCGGGCACCTGACGAATGTACACAAGGACGAGCATCTTGCATTAAAGCAACACAGTTGGGGAGGGTGCAAACAAGTGTATACAATAAATGAACAAGTCATGTAAAAAGACACATTGCTTCATCTTATGATCAGATCAGTGATCAGTTATTGTTTAGACATAAACGTGCTAATCAGTGATTTGTCAAAAATATCCTTGGTGAAAAGGTACATTTGTGAAGGAATTTTTTACATACACAAGTATAACTTGAAACAACTGAAAACATGTTCGTGAACTCACTAAACCATTTGATGTTGGGTTCGACTCTGGCCACTGTCCCGGGTGCCACAGTGGACTGGTACTGTAAAGGTTTGACGATTTTGCCTCTGTTGTTGCTGGCAGCAAAAAAAGAGAGTTTGAAGTCATCTATATGTACTTATCACAACAATGCGGCAGCATATAATACCTCACCCTGAGCACACATGCAAGAAAAAAATAAGCAAAACTGTCAGTTACCATCTCTGTTTTTGTCTGTACATATTCAGACGGTTGATTGTGGCACGATCCCTCATGTTGCTGCCGCCAGCACCCTTGACCCGATCTGCCAAAAATACAAATTTACTTTAGAAATTTACAAATTACATTATCTGACATTCAATATAATTATCAGCTCATTAGAATAGACCCACAAAGAAAGTAAACGTGAGTTTTCAAATGAGGTTTAAATGCGTATTACTGTGGATGTAGAATGCAGTGGTGTACAACAACCCAACCACACGAAAAACACATTGCAGCAGTTTTGTTGTGTATTTGTGTGATGGCTATTTTTTGTGTGGATGCGTCTACGAAGTACTAAATAGTTCCAATCTTTCAGTGCAGCAGACACAAGTTGAAATTCGTGGTTAAACTTTTTTCTCACTCATGTAATTATGACGGTTGAACATTCAAGACATTGGCCTTAAAATTAAATTTGAGATGGCGAAAAGTAAACAAACAGTGCAGCTAGAAAGGGTTAGCTCACATACCAGGGTTGCTGCTGGACGACGAGGGATTAATGGAGCTTTTTCCCTTGAACTGAGGCTTCACCATCGTGACTGCTTAACCGTCAAAGCCGTTGAGAATATATAAAGAAAATAGCGCCCAAATTAATGGGCCAAAAAGGTAAAGTTAGTTATTTCCCCTTTGCAGATCGACTAAGTACAACACACGTGTCACGGAAGCATTACAGTACTAGGATACCCACCTAGTTTATAGGCAGGACACGCCCTACTCAAATATTATTGGCTGCGGGACAGGCACCACTGCACAGTGATTGGCTGGTTTATCTCTTTAGAACACGCCCTACTGCATTCTGACGGGAAAAGCTCCACTTTAAGTGTGGCGGCGTGAATGTGTTTCTTACGAAACTCTAAACTCTTAGCTCTAAACCTAACCATGACAAACTTCTCTATTTTGTACAAATGCTCTACTTTCTTGCGACACAGGAGCCAATTATTATGCCTTGGGGCGTTTCCCGCCGCGAAACTGCGTGGGATTTATGCTAGCTAAAAATGCGTCATCTGTAAGCGACGACGAGGAAGACCAATCAGACACTTTTTTCTACTTTTATTGAATACTTGACGCAGGGTTAGTCATATGAAGTCATAGTAAGATATGTGTTTGTTGTTTTTTTTTTTTTTTTTTTTTACTTTACGATATCCAGTTTTTCTGTCCAAAAATTTTGCGATGGGGAGGGGTGGCGACAATCCTTGTTACTTCATCATTGTTGCAGAAGGAACGTTGATCAACCATATGACAGATCTTATTTATTATTTTGAAATGGGTTTCATACATTTTGAATATACTTTGTTTCATGTGGTCAATTTTACTTAATTAGCCCTTTGCCAAACTACTCCTTTGCCATAATCGGAAAATATTCTTCATTCAAAGAAATGACCAATAAACGTATTACAACTTATTTTTATTTATGTATTTTTTCTTAGAATTCAGCGCTGTGATAAAAGTAGTCTTTCCAAATCCTTATATTATGTACAATTTCCCCGTTTTAATTTTTGAAATCGTCAAAGATGTAAATATCAGATAAATATAACCAAGTGAACATAAAATGTTTTTGAATAGTGAATTCAATTATCAAGGAAAAAGATCTTTAGTTACCTGGACCTGGATGGAAAAGTAATAGCCCACTAAACCAGCAGTTTGGGCCATCCTCAACAGCAACAACTGAAATCAAGTCTTTTCTATAAGTGGTTTTTTACATCTCTGGGGAGATATTTTGGTCCACTCTTCCCTGCAGAATTGTTTTAATTCGTCAAAAAATTGGGGCTTTTTTTAAAGCACAAATGGTTTTTATGAAGTTATGCTACTCCATTTTTTTCAAGCCATTCAGAAGTTGACTTTTTGGTATTTTGGATTGTTGTCCTGCTGCAGAACCCAAGTTCACTTACACTTGAGGTTACAAACGGATGTCTGTTTTTCACGATTTTCTGTAAAAGAGCAGAATTCGTGGTTCCATCACTCAGAGCAGGTTACCTACGTTCTGAAAAAGAGAACAAACCCAGATTGTCACCTTCCCTTCCCTATTTATTGTAATTATTGTGTTACTCCGGAGAGTTGATTTGTGACAAGAAAAGTTGTATAAAGATTTCAGTTTCCAAAAAGGAGTGTTTGTTAGAACCACACGGTATTGGGCTGTGACAGATAGATTTGGTCCAATTCAATCTAAATGTGTAGACCATTTATTCAATTTCTGGATCTTTATTACATTGTCATATTTTTTTTGCAAGCTGAGATCTTTTGCTATAAGGTGTGTTATTCCTCCACAAGGCCTGGAAAATAACATTACTGCTTTGGCTTTATAAGTATTTTTGGAGGAAAGGGGCGTGACTCAAAATTGGCTCACAGGCCAATTTTGGTTGGGTCAAAACACAATATTTGTAATGTACAAAGTGATAAATGTTTTTGTGTGCAAATATTTACTTATTTTGAATGTGATGACTCCAAAACTTTCCCCCCAAACTGGGGCAGAGGTAACAAAAAAGTGGATTCTAACCATCTTCTTTTCGCCATCGACTATTTTACACTGCTTTGTCCACCGCTGTTGTATTGTAGCATGTCTGTTTTGTTGAATAATTGCAACATTTAACACCTTTGGATGATGAATAGCTCCGATGGGCACACTGTGTGCGTCCATACTGCATTCGTATCATATACATGTCCACCTTACATCCACATATCAAAGAGTCTTGAGTCAGATATGAAAAAAAAAAAACCCCATTGTACACATTCACGTGAAAAAAATCTGAGACAGTCACATTGAGTAAAAAAAAAAAAAAAAATCGGAATGGACCTGTAGTGTGAGCCAGATGGGTGATTTTTCAAAAGCTGATTTGAATCATATTCTAGTGACAGCTCACACAGACATTTTTAACATACAGTACAATTTACAAAGGGTGGAACGGTGTAGCAGCTGGAAAGTGTTGGTCTCACAGTTCTGAGGTCCCGTGTTCGATCCTGGACCCGCCTGTGTGGAGTTTGCATGTTCTCCCCGTGCCAGTTTCCTCTTACATCCCCAAAACATATCCAGTATTAATTGGTGATTCTAAATTACCCTTAGGCGTGATCGTGAGTGAGTCTGTTTGTCTATGTGGCCTGTGATTGGCTGGCAACCATTTCAGGGTGCTCTGCCTCCTGCCGGTTGACGGCTGGGATAGGCTCCAACACTCCCGTGACCCTTGTGAGAATAACCGGCTAAGAATGGATGGACGATTTAGAAAAAAATGTTTTTGTTTTAAACTGCAAACTTGCTCTTACAGTTGAGGAGGTTATGAATATTTAGATGTCATCATATTTAGGTTGTGAACAAAGTAGTATTGTTGAACTCGCGTAAGTATTAGGCGAAAAATGTCACCCCTGTAAAGTTTCTCTGGATCGCTAAAAGTTTCAGAACGCCTACGATCAAATTTGAACACGCGTTCGGACGATCCAACTTCTGTCTTAAAATGACTAGTGCACAATACTGCGTTCAACCAGTAAGGGGAGGCGGCGTTCCGTGAATGTGAACGAGGATATACCCGCCTTTTGGTGCTATTTTTCGGGCACATGTGGCTCTGTGAGGCTTTAGGGCTGCCTCCCCCTCTGACTCTACCTCGTCGATTAAAAAAAGAAAGCAAGGAAAAGTGGGGTGGGGGTTGTGGATGCGCCACAGGAGACTAGAAACTGCTCTACTTTGGGAACGCTGATGCTGCTAAGCATGGAGAGCCACCGCCTTCACGGACTAATTGGAGTGTACGACGATGTGGGCGCTTGTTGAGTTTGTCAAAGCCAAAAAGATTCGGCAGACACTTTGCTTGTTTTTTGTTTTGTTTTTTTCTTTTTTGAGACGTTGATACTCCTATCTGCAACGATGCGGGCTGTGGAAGGGAAAGGGAGTCGGACGGCCGTGCTTGCATTCTTCTTTATCGGACTGTTTGTTTCAGAAGGCTCCAGCAAAACGTCCGAGGAAGGTAAGGACTCATGCCGAAAATCTCGGCATACCTTGACCCGTCTCAAGAGAGCGAATGGTTCGATGTCTCCGAGGCTAATGGCACCGCTAGCCTGTCGGGATGCTGAGGTGGGCGAAACTTAGCTAGGTTCACGTTAGCCCGGCTAGCTGTTGGCTAGGAAAACTTGTTCATTCTTTTGTGTTCCTCCTTCAAGTCGTCTCTCTTTAATAGAGTGCATCATTTAACCAGCGCTATTGTTTTTGAGAGGCACTGCCCACGAGTCATACCATATTGTCGCGAGCCACAGGGTGTCCTGCTGCTCATTTATTGAGCAATGGAAAGTCGTAGTTGCTGTCACCAAACCTTCATATTCGTTAAAAAGATACCTAACGTTAAATCTTGAATGCAATACTGGCGTCTGCAGTATATCGGTGTCATTTTACCTGTCAATGCTAATCACAAAAGGATAAGTGATGCACCCATGTTGAAAATAGAACTTGATTTTTATTCTATTCTGTAACAACGTACTGGTGGTTAGCATGTTTGCTTCACACTTCTGAGGTTTAGGATTCGAATTTGGACTCCAGCCCAAAATTGGGCTCACCGGACCACTTACAGCAGATAAAGTACATTTTGTTCGAGGACCCTCTATTCCGTATAAGTACCCAGTGCAGCCCTAAACTCCATGAAACCGAAAATAATCATGACCTGTTGAATCAAATGAAATTCCACTTCATTTAAGATAATTAAATGTAATATTTTATGAAACGTGGCTAGCTAATGTGATCTGACACAAGCAACAGCATGGCAGCCAACAGAGAGAAGCTAGTTTGAAAAAAAAAAAAGCAACATCATTCTTGCCAACATAGCCATGATTTCGATGCTACATACATTTCAAGCACCTTTTCCGATGACTGGCGACTATTTGAAAGGAAAAAAAATTACTGTAGTGAGTTTAATTCTCCCTTACAGACGGACAATATGTGGTGAATTATTTTCATGTTCTTTTTAGTATGACAAATAAAGAATGAGGCAATTATTGAGGCGGTTTTGCTTAACATTGCCAGAGATGTGGTTCCCATCAGTTTGTTGCAAAAGCAGGGATTTATCTATAATGGAAAATTTTGACCGGAGGCATAGCTTCCAAACATGCAAATATTTTACAGAGATCGCCTTGCATCCGCAGTATGACTCCAGGGAATCACAGATCAGTATTAAATTGAAAATGTTTTACTTGGCGTCACAGTGAGCGAGTGGTTAGCACATCTGCTTCAAAGTCCTGAGGATTGGTAATCAAATCCTGGCCCCGCCTGTGTGGAATTTGCATGTTCTCGTGCCTGCGTGAGTATTCTATGGGCATTCCTTCCACACCCCAAAAACGTGTGGTAGTTTGATAGAAGACTAACTGACCATAGGTGTGAATGTGAGTGCAAGTGGTTTGTTTTGTATGTGCCCAGTGATTGTCTGGCAACCAGTTCAGGGTGTACCCGGGCTCGAGCCCAAAGATAGCTGTGATAGGCTGCAGGACGCCCGTGACCACAGTGAGTATTAGGTGTACACAAAATGGATCGATTTAATTATTTTATTCTACAACCCCAATTCCAATGAATTTGGGATGTCATGTCATATGTGCGGGCGCAAGGGTGGCTCATCTGGTAAAGCGTTGGCCTCACAGTTCTGAGGTCCCGGGTTCAATCCCGGACCCGCCTGTGTGGAGTTTGCATCTTCTCCCCGTGCCTGCGTGGGTTTCCTCCGGGCACTCCGGTTTCCTCCCACATCCCCAAAAAACATGCAGCAATAATTGGACATTCTAAATTACCCCTAGGTGTGAATATGAGTGGTTGTTTGTGTGGGTACAGTACATATCCTCATGAAGAGTGTGGTAATGCACAATCTGCTTGGTCAATGAGAGACCAGATTCACAGAAGGGGTTTATGTCACCTGCACTTTATCAATACAACCTACTTGGAACCTCAGCTATCCAGCAACTACAAATAATAACTTGCTCCTATTAGATGAGGGGAATTTAGAAAAGAAATGTCGATGCACATTGTATATGTGACAAAATACCTTTAATTTAAATTTAGCTTACTTTAATATATCTTTTAGTCCTGACTTTGACAATGGAAATGTGCTAATATAAGTGAGTACAATCATGGCTGGGTGAATAGGGACAGTATAGTCGAAAAGGGACTTTGCTGTTCACTTTCTTTCGTCTAAATCACTTAAAGGTTTTGAAAATGTGGTGAGTTTCTCTTGTAATTTTGTTCCCAAACATTTCTAGCACACCCAATGCAGCGCTTCAAACAATATGACATCACTCTGTTCTATTATTGTTCAGCGACAGTCGCAAGAATGTAAACAAGACTAAGGTTATGCATTACAGAGTAGAGAGTGAAACAGCACTTATAATCATAACATGAAGCAAACTTGGCATTTGTTTGTCTTAGGTAACATTCAAAAATTGTTTGGCTAGTGTATCAGGATGCATGCAGTACACCAGCAACTCATCCTCAATGTTACTTTTTTTTTTCCTGTTCAGCTATGAGGTTAAGCAGAATGGAGTTTCTGGAGTATCCTCTTAAATTGCTGTTTGTTAGTTGTCGGCACTTAATGCTTGTAATCCCTTGTACTGCGCACCTATTAGTTAATAAGATACTTCGGCTCTTGGAGCTACGGGTAGCTATATAAATAGCAAAGAGTTTTTACCCAGTTTATCTGGTATAACATGTCTCTATGCAATATCTTATCCCAACCATATTCATGTTTTTTATCTTTTTAAAGTATGTGGCAGAAAATGTTGACATGCCCTACAAAAGCTTACAAAAAACTTTTTAATTTCTGGCCAAAATTGATTAAAATTAGATTCATCACATAAAAAAATGTCAGTGGAGTACAAATTTAAAAAAAAAAAACCTCCCCTGGAAAACCTTTTTCTCTTTATTTCATGTAAAAAAATGCTTGAAACAAGTGAAAATTCTCTGAAAACAATGACAAGTCTTATTTTTTTTCAAGTTCAATATGCATGTTTTTTTTTTCTTTTCCAGTTTAAAAAAATCCTGGGATTATTACATCACTTTAATTGCCATAACTACATCTGCTAAATCTTATTAACGGCTTGTTTATGACAGGGAAGTGGTAGTCAGCCAGGTGATGGTGAGGAGACTGTAAAAAAGACATGATTGCATGATAATAAGTTTCTTTGTTTTTTTTTGTAGGTGTTTTATATATAACCACGTTTTGTGTGTGTGTGTGTGTATATATATATATATATATATATATATATATATATATATATATAATACTACAATTCCACAATAAACCATATTTTTATAATGTATTTAAAAATGATAATAATTTAGCATTTGAGTTTGAATAAAGCTTGAATTAATAATAATTAATTCTTATGATCTATTAGTGGCGAGGCTAGCTCTTTTTTTTGGGTCGTCCACCAAATGATCTTTTTGAAGTTCTAAAAAGTTTGATGAAATTTCAGAAGGGTACTTTCCAAAATAAGGTCATGGGCTAAGATCACCCAAAGTATTCAACCCAGACTTGCCTAACATGCTCCCGTCTTTCAATACACAATGCAATCTAATACAAGATGAGACCGGGTGGTTTGTTGAAGAAAAATGTGCAGGATTTCCACTAGTTACAACAACTACTAATTTGGTGAGTGGTTGTTTCATTTCTCTGTCTTTTTTTTTTTTTAAAAAAAAGAGGTCCGTGGTGTTCTGAAAAATATATAAATGATGTAATCGATTAATCAAGTTTGACTCAACTTTCATCACTTTTTAGTCAACGACAAAAAAATTGTTCTTAAATTCATAGCATCTAGTCTACCCCAGGTTCCAGGGATCTCAGTTTATACCTTTCCTCTGGATTTTGGATGTTCTCATCATAGTTATGAATGTTACAGTCAACGGTTGGTTGGTTGGTTGTTTATACGTGTTCTCTGAGTCACTGGAAGCCTGTCCAGTGTACCTTCTTTGTTGCGCAACCTAAACTAGGATTAGCTCCAATTTTCCCCTGACCCTGAACAAGCAGTATGGATGGCTTTTCTCCTGCTGGTTATTGCATGATGCCACATTTCTGCGGTTTTTAACTTGAGCCGATCCATACTGGAGTGTACTGCTTGGTGGTAATGTGGCTTTGAAAGGAGTACAATTCTCACTGAGGGAAGTTTACTCCACTTCAGAAAGAACTTCATTTATCTGAAACAGAATTGATTCCTCCGATCAATAAGGTGCTGCAGACATCCAAAAGCAAATGGCACCTATCAAAGTCCAAGATCTTCTATGTGTTAACAGTATCACAATAATGGTAATGTAATAATTTTGCTTAGTGTACAGTATGTATTTTTGGTGGTGAACTGAGTTGCATGCCCAAGGATCGGTACCATAAGAAAAAAAAAAATAAAAATTGGATGAAATAGTGGAGTGTATGTTCAGGTCAGAGGCACAAGAGTCACTTCCTCACCACCCTGTCCCGTGCTGAGTTAATAGGATACACCATTGATTCCCATCCTGTCTTAATCCCGGGGAGGCGAAATAGCAAGGTGAAAACCTACCATTTGTCTCTTCCCTTTGTGAATAATGGGGAAAAAAGTGACTCGTGAGTAGTAATTCTGTTTACCATGCCTAGATTGAATAATTCCACTGTCCAATGTAATGCTACAATTAGATGGGAAATCTGTCTTGTTAAAAGAAAAAATAAAACCTACAGGGGTGACTGCACCAAAGTTTGTTCTCAGGTTGATATTGTGACGGTTTTTTGCTAAGATCTGCATGAGAAAAATGTTACTGCAAATATTTGACTCACATTTGAAAACACGGCTTTGGACATTTTATGGTGCCTTTATTAATCGGGGGGGGGGGGGGTGTCACGGTGGATCAGCTGGTAAAGCGTTGGCCTCACAATTCTGAGGTCCTGGGTTCAATCCCGGACCCGCCTGTGTGAAGTTTGCATGTTCTCCCCGTGCCTGCGTGGGTTTCCTCCGAGCACTCCGATTTCATCCCACATTCCAAAAACATGCAACATTAATTAGACACTCTAAATTGCCCCTAGGTGTGATTGTGAGTGCAGCTGTTTGTCTCAATGTGCCCTGCGATTGGCTGGCAATCAGGCTCCTGCCCATTGACAGCTGGGATAGGCTCCAGCACTTCTCGCAACCCTCGTGAGGATAAGAGCCGAAGAAAATGGATGGATGGATATTAACTTGGGGTGAGGGATACATCAAATATACTGTAGGGTGGTGTGAAAAGATGTTTCCCCCCTTTTGACTTCTTTTTTTTTTTTTTTAGATGTCACTTAAATGTTTACAATTTACAAACAAATGTAATTATTAATCAAAGACAACAGCAGCAAACACAAAATGCAGTTATTGAATGTTTTTTTTATTTTTAAAGTTGAAAAAAAATACAAACCTTCATGGCCCTATGTGGAAAAAGTGATTGCACCCCGGATAAAACATACCTTTTCTCTAATTTTTGCTTTGTAATAAAACAAAGGAGAAAACAGAAACTCTAACCCAACGTGAACCCTGGGTTATTTCCTGGTATCGATGTGATGTATTAATTACCTTTTTAAAACAATTTAAATTGATATATTTACATCCAGGAGGCTAACTTTCCTGAGCACAGTCCAATCCAGTTGATTCATAGGGATATGAATTGATGCATGGATATAGTGATATTGATATGTTGTTTGTTACACCAGTCTCTCACTAACCTACAGTATGTCAACACAGTATGTGACGTAAGGCCTGGTATACACAAAATGAGAGGATTACAAACTCTTTGACCATTTTTCTGCCATCTTTTCAAATGGTTTAACAGATGAGTTTTGTTACCTCACAGGGCAGATAACGCTGCTGCACTTATGACTTGTTGTTGACCACAACTTCCCCTGAATCAAAACCTCTCCAAAAAACTGACATCAATCCCTTTTCAAGGCACTATCTGTAGCTCATCACCATCATCTCCGGTGTTTGTTGTACTTTTTGTCTCCTGGCAAGACTTGCTTGCTCGCTGCTGCAGGGAGTACACTACACTTGCTTGTTATTTAGGCAGCGTAATGAAGCCTGAACCATGTGTTCCCCCTCAGGTGGTTGACTGATAACTAGTTGAGAAAGTTCTTCATTTAAAGCAGAGCCCACATTTTAAAAATAAAACTCAGATGATCAGGAAAATTGACTCTTGGTTGCTTAAACTGTGATCACAACTAAAATTTGATTCAGATATGCAGCCCCACCTTAGAGCGAACGATAATTTTATCAGGAATAAGATAATCTCACATTTTACGTCATTGTTCGGAAAGGGGCATAATTGCGATAAAGACAATCCAATTGTCTTCACGTGTGTACCAGGTGCCATGATTCTATATGTTTGAAAAACATTTCTACGGGATAAATCCCAAAAAAATCAAAGGGAACACAGTCAGTAAGATGGTAAATCGCCATTGGGTTCCTCTATGATGCTTAAATACTAACATGATCATTTGGATTGACTTATTTTAAACAATTTTAACAATTTGAATTTGTGCTTTGGGAAGCTAAAATGTCAAACTCATCCTGCCACCCATTTTCTCCCCATGTGTGCCTCCCTCGCTCTTTCACTTGTAAACAAATGCGCACCACCCTGCAGCTTTTGGCGCCTGCTTCATGTGTTAGTTGGATACAGCTCTTTTTATGACGTTATTCTCCACATGGTTCTTAAATTCATGGTGATAAGGAGTGGACAAAGTGAGTTCTGCTTTGCAGTTCTTCAGGGTTACTTTCTCCCCCATGCCGTAGTGCAGGAGACTGCTTGTTTAACAATGAAGTCACCCCGCTGCTGATTTATTGGATGAGATCTGGGAGGGGCCTCTTGCATTTGTGAGTTCTTGCCTGTCATTCTGGACTCTCCCAGGGGAGTGTTTTTTAAAGTGAGTGCAGCTGGTACCCCTAACAACAGATCCCTGGGAGTGGAAGAGGAAGTTAGGTCGTGACATGCACCGAGTCAAGATGGAGTTTGGAATTTCCAATACTCTCTTTGTGCTCTTTCAAGCCTCCGCCTTGCTTGCATAAATGTAATAAAGGGTAGAATGTGGTGAGAGGTCAAAAAGTGGACACGGAGAGCTGATCTTCCCAGCACACTTCTGTCAAAGTTTTCATTGTTTTAGTTTACCAAAGATCACACAGTATGAAGCACCATCTAACTTTATATCAGTAAATGTATAATTTGGAGAAGCAGCTCCATTTTTGTGACCCAGCGTATATGCGGGTTAAACTCCCACACTCTTAAGAGTAGTTACAAGTCGGCTGTGGGATCATGGGGGTGGGGGTGGGTGAGGGCATTCATCCATAATTTGTGTGCATGTGGCTGAAGGTGATTGAACAAGAAACAGACAAAATTCAGTTGCGTTTTAGTATTTGGGAGGAGGCCATGTTTTTGGGCAGGGAGTGGAGAGACCTTTCAGCTAATTGAAAGGTTACCGAAGGGTTACTCGTGATACAACGATCAAACAAGTCGCTCCAAAGAGAGCAGAGGTGTGTCTGATTTTCAGGTTGTCTTAGATAATAATGCTGAAACTGGTATTGCAGAAGACAATTTAAATAAATAAGTTGACACAGATTTGATTCATATTTAGGAAGCGAGGCTAGACGGAGTTATTCATAAAACACATTTAAAATGCAAGGTAACTTAATGTGCTTTATACGCATTGAAAGTACAACCTTTAAAACCTTTTAAAAAACCCACCCCACCCATACTGGTAGACAAGTAACTGGATGGATGGAAACTTGGATCCAGGGTAACAATTTCAACAGAGAGTTGAGCAGCAGTTGACGTCTCTTTTGTTCTCTAAATAGGTTTGGGTTAAGGTACCCTGCTATTTTTATTGTAGTTTTTTTTAAAACGATAATTACTATTATTTTAGCCATCTGTTTTTTAGTGTAACGTAGGAAAGGAGAGCCACAGTCACTGATACACTTTTCATGTGTTTATTCAATGCCAAGAGAACAATAAAAACCAGTGAGCACACATGCAGAAGCTCCTGTCCACTACAGCTCTCGTCCAGACATTTATGTAGACTGTCATCATATGCCACCCAACCAGGCTCTGCCTCTTAAAGGTGCATGCATGTACACAGATCCTATAATGTTTGCAATATTTTCTGTACTTTTCAACCTTGCATTGTGTTTATGGTTAGGGTTAGACATGTTTCAAATGTATTTAAAAGTGTGTGGTAGAAGGTTTAAATATTTACAGGGTGTGGAAGACGAACAATTTAAAAAAAAAATGTTGACATTGTCTCTCTCTGTGGAAGTTTTTTACATTTTGTGGATGAGTCTGTAACGTATCCCCTGCAATAAATGGGGGTTCACACCAGGGTATAGTCTTTAGGCCTCTATTGCACATTAATATCCCTCATTGGTGATCACAGTCTCAGACAGAATTTGTTAATTTAATTTGATATTTTAACAAAAAATTTTCAGAGGTGGTTTTATATGCTGTGGTCCATGTTTGATGAAAGGAAATGGTCCATTGTTTTAGAGGGGAAGTTGCATTGGTAGGAATCCAGGAAGTTGTCACAAGGTTGACATGAAGAATGCGTCCTCTGGAGACCAGAGCTAGAAGGCAAGACAATGAACTGAACTTCTGGTTAAGAGATGACTATTATTTTAACGTCATGTAATGCAGCTTTTGTATGTAAAAGACTCCTTTGTGATTGTGGAAGCACAGAGATGTGCGATCTCAGTGATCTTTTCTCTTGTGTTCGTAGAGGTGACTCTGAAGGTTCACCTGAGCGATGCCAGCACTCACCAGCCTCTGGCAGGAGCATCCATACAGCTTTTTGCCAACCACACTTTGGTAACCACGGAAACATCACTGGTTGATGGCAACGCCTACCTGCGCTTCCCATACCGCCTGGGGACACCGTTACTCGTCGCCGCAACCAAACACGGATATGTGCCAAATTCTGTGCCATGGACACCGTCCCGACTACCTGGTATGTATCACCTATAGCGGATGTGTTTATTGCTTACCCACTCATGTGGTGCCAGTCGAGTGTGTGAAATGTGTGGGTTCATGCCAAGTGTGTGAGATAACAATTGGCCTGCTCCATTACTAATTTATTACACTCCCTGCCAAAAAGCCAGAAAGGGGGCCTGCTTAAGCCTCACTTTCATAAGCACACACGCTCATCTCCCATAGGGGCCTCTGCACAACAGTGTGTGTGCGAGTTACAGTCCTTTGTGGAAGAGTATGGGGGTGGAAGGGATGAAGGGCTATTATAAGCCAACGGGAACGCTAGCCAATTGGATTATCATGCTTACCAGTTCGGAACAATGGAGGAGTAAAATGAAGGAAGGGAGAATAACGAAAGAAGTACAGTCTGCCAGGTCAGCCATGTGTCCTGTACTACTGACAGGAAGCTGGTTTCATTAAAAATGTAGAAAGATGGTTTAATGACTTATGCGTGATAGTAATCAGTGAGTTATAGCCAGGTAGATGCAGGCTTGTGTCCATCCAATTAAAACTGTGCAGTTAATGCATTGTGTACACTTGTTTGTCTTCCAGTATTTTCCTCCATTAGCCTCAATCTTTTACCCGAGAGATCTGCTACTCTGACGGTCTATGACGATGTGGTGGAGATCGTGTCAGATTTCCAAGGTAAAAGTCATGCCTTTTTTTGTTTTTAAACTAACCTGAGGTCTGTTGGCTATAAATAAAGTGCCTTTAGAGAGTTTGCATGAATAAATGCTGCTTCCTTGCAGCAATACGGACAGTGGCGCCTTGAGATATGGGGTGACCCGACTAATGGGTTTAAAGAGATATGAGCCATCGTGCAGCTTTTTTTTTGACTTGCAGCAAAAATTTGAAATATGAATGCTTTATGATGGCATTGAATCAATTCCAGAACGAGCAGCAGTTTGGCAGACAGTGAACAACTGTTCCCAATTTAACTGCACTCTCAGTTGAAGTTTACAGCCAAACTAAAAATAAGCAAATAGAAATAATTGTTTATTCAGGTAAAACAGATAAGATCAGATACTCATTTGCAATGGCGGCCTGGCTACAAACAGCATAGTAAAATAAACAAGAAAATAAATTTTGTACGTGTATTTCAAACTTCCACATACCTTTGGCTTAAGCAGAGTGTGCTTGGCCTAATGCTAACAAACAAGTCAAAATGAAGGGCTCACAAATAGCATCTATCTGGTGGTGTTATAGCGTTTTAAGCGACTCATATTTCAAAGTAGTTATTTATTTTTTGATCTCATTTAAGACAGCGGCACAGTGGAGCAGTTGTAGACTGTTGGCCTCACAGTTCTGAGGACCGGGGTTCAAATCCTAGCCCCGTCTGTGTGGAGTTTGCATGTTCTCCCCGGGCCTGCTTTGGTTTTCTCCAGGCACTGCACTTTCCTCCCCTATTCCAGAAACATGCATTCATTGGCGACTCTAAATTGCCTTTAGGTGAGATTGTGAGTGCTGCTTGTCTCCATGTGCCCTGCGGTTACCTGGAAACCAATTCACAGTGTACCCCGCCTCCTGCCCGTTGACAGCTGGGATTGGCTCCAGCACTCCCGTGACCCTCGTGAGGATGAGCGGCCGAGAAAATGCCAAGTTATTGGTCATGTTTAGAGAATGATGAAGTCGAAATGTTTAAATGTTGCATATCTATCCATCCACCTATTCCACCATTTTCTATATCATGTATAATTTTTACGTATTGTCAAGTGATATTTACCTGATTTTATTTTACAGCAACATGCAATATGTTGTCTTTGATCAAAAGAAGTATTGCCTATGTGTAACTGCAACTTTTGTCAGCATGTGCATCCTGTGTTGAATATAAATATTTGAAGTCCAGCCCTGCTCTGAAAACATGAATCCAAATAATTTCGTTTTGTTGGCCAGCTTCTATGAACATGTGTGTGATTCTATTAGAAGGGGTTTTTTCGATCAGAAAAAAAAATCGAATTAGTTTTTTTTTTTTTTTTTTTTTCCCCCAGAATCTTTTGTGTTGGACTGACAAGCATGCATGTCACAGACACACAATAAATGTACAGACCCTATTAACATGTAAACTGTTGCCTCAGGGTAGTTCATCTCGTGTCTGACATACATCTAAATGTTTGTCTCGACGAGGGGAGCCGTGGGGAGAGATAAACCTTGGCGTGTGGCACGAGGGGAAAAAAGAATGAAATGAATGGGACGGGGGGCCCGGGGGGCGTGATCCAATCTGTGCTGGAAAGTGCGGATATGGGTGGAGTATTTTGAGAAAAGGGGGGGATGGGTAAAAGTGTCCAACAGAAGGAGAAGCATAAGGTGAGGTGGAAAGGGAAAAAACATGAAGAGTTGAGGAAGGAGATGCACAATGAAGAAAAATAGGGTCATTTCCTTTTTAACAAACCAGGTTACAATTTGCAACCCCAGCTCTTACCTTAATCTTAAGACTTAATATTAATTGTTATTCAAAATGTGCACACCATAATCATTACCTCAAAAATACAAACCCTCATACACACAGCTAGCCAGCTGCATGTGCTCACTGCTCTGGAATGTTCTGTGTGTCCAAAATGATATCACTTTCCCAAGCCAGTGTGCAGTGTACTTTTTCTCCTAACAATGGAACCTTATTGATATGGATTAAATGGATGCCGAAGATGTCTATGGAGGAAAAATTGAGAATATACTATGCGGGATAATCCTATATTGAGTGGCTAATGTAATCTAGCAGAGCTGTTACTGCAATTATAAACTTTTGAACCAATGTGACTTAAAGTCCCACTGTCATGAAATGCATGATTTTTAGTACGTTATTAATGAGAAGACGCTAGCCTACATGGACCCATGCGTTTTTTCACCACAAAACATGTTTTTGACATATACAGCTTTTTGTAACTCCCGCCATGAAAATCCTCTCAAGGGATTTGTTTTTGAGAAGAAGCAATAAGTGACGTATAGGACAGACCCGCCCTCAAGTGGACTCGTTTGTTTTCATTAGTTTTACCTCCAGGAAGGTAGCTCGTTGTTCCTTCGTGTTAGTCAAAATGCCGGCTCGTTGCATTGCTGGACATTGCTTGAACACTCGGGAGGATGGATTTACCCTTCATAAGTTTGCAAGAGACCCGATTCGTCGTATAAATGGATTGCACGGGTGGGGAGGACGAGAGCTTTGTGGGTTCCAAATGACAGATAGGTGTATACAGCTACTAAAAAAAAATAATAGTTTGGGGCAGACCACGTAATCCGTCTCTCATAACGTAACAAAAGATCCGCGTACGAAATGTGTTGATGTGCACGTTGGACGGCGTCTGGTTGCTGCGTCGCTTCGCCAGCGAAGCGAACGGGCTCCCGGACGGCGACGGCTCTGAAGAGCACTGCCACAATGCAGCACTCAGCCGCATCCGATGACAACGCAATAAAGCGCCCCGGCTCGACGGTGTTGTTTATCGCGTACTGCGGCGTCTTTGAACAACCCCCTAAAGCAGCACGGCTCGGCTCTGCCTCACTCAGCCGCGTTCGGCGACAACGCACTAAAGCGCACCGGCTCGACGGTGTTGTTCATCGCGTACTGCGGCGGCTGTGAACAACCTCCTAAAGCAGCACGGCTCAGCTCCGTGATAAGCCAACTCGGCGCCAAAAATGAGCCACACCGGCCAGCTGCGATGAGCCGGGATGGCTCATCTCCGCCACGGAAGTGGATCGGACGTGGCTGTGATCGCATATCATCTGAATATGGCTCGAAACAATAGTGTAATATTGCCCCGGTAACTTCACTCAGTTGTGTGGTGTTCTCCTTTTCGAAAAGAGCTTCTGTGTCAGAAGGGGCATGTTCGTCTCCCACGGTTAGGGTGCACTGTGTGTTTTCATTGGCGAATGTCCGGGTGATGTCACGGACATAGGATGCAATCAATATGGAAACCACTTGGATGTTGTAGAATGACACGTCTGCAACTTTGCGCATGAATGACGCGCTTTCCGCTCACATTTATTTTTTCGTATAGACATTGAAGTGAATAATGTTATATGTATTTTTCATTACAATATCTATTTCAGAATGTTTATAGGGATGACACTTGGCCTTTAAGGACACATATTAGCAACATATAAAAAGCTTTACAACAATACTCAGATAAATATTCTCTCTGCTCTGTGGGAACATTGACAAAAGGGGCTTTTCCACCACAGGTACCTTTGCAAGAACCTACCTAGTTATCCAGGTAGCTTGAGTTACCCCTCTGTCTCTACTGAAAACTACCATGGTACAGAAGGTCCCCCCTGGATTATTTTGTTCCTCCTGGTGGGTAAGGTGTTCCGAGAGCTACCAGGAATACTTTGATGGGGTGGGCTGTGCTGACAAACGCCAATTGGCTGATAGATTTCTGTAGGTGTTTACTTTTTCATTCACAGAGTTGACATTCCTGGATGCAGCACTCCCCAGGGTTAGAAATAAGAGGATTAAAATACATAGAAAACAAAAACTTCCAAACATTCATCCTTACATTTTCCCAATTAGCCGCACTTGGTGGAGAAGGAGCAGGCTGGAAGAATTCTGGGCCCGGTAACGGACTTTGCCAAGAGTCTGCTGCCGGGTGGTCCGCGGCCACCTTAGTCCAAGCCCAAGATGGTGTGTGCATCTTGCTCTCCTGGGGCAGAGGAGACAAACACTGGACTGAGATTGGCTGGTGGGGATGAGCTGATGATCAATACAGTTAGTCACCAGGGGAAAAAAAAATGAAGAACCCTCCCAGGCAAGAGCTCTTCCAGTCTGTGGAAAAATGCCACATTTGCCATCGTGAAAGCAAGGAAATGAAGCCTGGCTTTTTCTCTGTGTTTGTATGTTCACATAGAAATATTTGGAGTTTTTTTTTCTTTACTGAAACATAGTTACCGATGCCATATACGTCACACTGTTGTATTTAATAACAAAGAGCTGTCCTTGAAGTCATTCTTTAAAATTTATTTATGGAACATTATCCAGGTAAGGTATTTTCACTGCCCCCCTGCTTACAGACAGCGAAGTAAAACAAAGTAAAATAAATCCCAATACACATCCAAACTACAATGTTATATAGTAGCAAATTAAATATGATAATAATAATTGTGATTCAGGATGGATCAAAATAATCATGATTATTTTGGCCACAATAGTCCAGCCCTAGGTGCAAATGATAATATTCAATGGGCACATCCATCCATTCATTTTCCAGGCCGCTTATCCTCACAAAGGTCACGGGAGTGCTGGAGCCTATCCCAGCTGACTTCGGGCAAAAGGTGGACTACACAGTACACACATTAACACTGTCTATAAATAAGAGCCATGAAGAATCAGTTGTCCTTGTATGTTAGGTATCGAAAAAAAGACACTCCTCCCTCCTTCTCAATGTGATTTATGTTTGTGTCCCAAACAAGTATGTGACATCTGGATTTCTGTATCCTTTCAAGGTTTTAGGCACCAGCCGAGTGTTCATTTCCAGCGCAGAGCCTTAACTCTTCCTGTCAACACATCCTATGCCAATCTGACTGCACTGCTCACTGTGGCAGACTCTCTCGCCCACATCCAGCACTTTCCCTATCTGCAGGTCGCTGCCAGCAATGACACAGGTAGGTGCAGCAGGCAGAGAGAGCCAAAGAGAGGACGATGATCGCATGGTGGTTCACTAGGTGGGGTTTGGAGTCTGGGTCTTGAGTGAAGAGGAGAGAGAGTGGCACAATAGAAAGGCTGCATGTTGAACAGCCTCTAGTCTATAGAGATCGCGCACCTATGTCATAAAATCCTGTGATTTTTGTTTACGTCACTATATTGCCAGTCAAATTGTTGAAAGTCAATTCCGTTGAGTCGAAACAAAAATGTCTTATAGGATGACACCCAGAGTTTTGTCTGATACCATTAAACTTTTAGATGGTGATAATAAACGAAGGTACGCGAAAAAATTAGAGACACTTGGCATAGAGGGCCCGTATTCAATGCTGAAGTCGATGTTTTCCCCGATAAGAAATTTGACCGTTAATTCAGTTCCCTGTCTTGGACAACTGGATATACACATGTATCTGGTGAGTAAGTCGCCGAGATTGACACAGGAAAGTTTGAAAGCGTATTAAAGTCTGGACGCATACAAATACTTTGTTGCTGGATCAGGAATCAGGAGTAAATCTCACATAGTGATGGACCCACTCAGATTTTTTCAATACAAATACCAATATTGAAATAAATGACCCCTGGTTTTACACAAACTCACATTCATTAAATACGATTGGAAAAAAAATTTAGGGCAGGGAGTCGTCTCGACCATACACGGAAGTGTATTGCTGCCACACGTTAACCTCCATAAACCTCTCTGCGACAGAGTTCATTATTTTTTTGAAATACGGATTGTTCTCAAATGAGTCAATTTGGCATTATAAATACTTCTTGATAATTTGAGATTGAGGAGTAATAATTCCTACCTGAAGTGAAATGATCGCTAAACGAGCCAGTGTATTTTGTTGGTCACCACCCTATCCCGTTTAATTTCTGAGATCCATTGATCTTTTCTGGTCTTTTCAGCTGGTATTCCATAGAATGATATCTTTGAAGAACTGCACGTCTATTGTGACAACCAACATCACAACATCTCTCGGGCATTGTAAAAATCTGCTCTGGTTCAGCAATTCCCATACTGCCGAGTATTTTTGTTTGACTAGCAATATGGCGTCGTAAAAACGATGACGTCACCTGCACTATCTCTATATGACCGTCTCAAACACAACCCTTGTGTGTGTATACTGTTTTACTACAGGCCTCATGCCTGCATTAGCTGTCTATCATTCATCCCTTTTTAATCGGAAACCAAATCAAAAAAAGTTTTTTTTTTTAATCAAGCAAAATGCAGTTTTTGTCTCAGAAAAAACAATACACAATTAAAAAATGGGCCACCTTACTAAACTTGATTGGTCATGTTTTTGTGACCCTGACGTTTGGTAACAAACTTTAGTAAAGATGCATTAGCCAGTAAAGCCACAATCAGTCAACTGAGATATACAGTGTACACACAATTCCTAGCGGGTGAGACTGAAATTAACTTTTGAAATGACAGGGCCCAAGTCTAGAAGTCTACATGTGATCACATTTTCACAAATGAGTTGAAAACATTGGTGGAAGCATACTAGGTTCTTTGTTTTTGTTTAGATTCTCAGTCACTCAGGTCATGGTAATCTGCAAATCAAGGGAACTGGATTTTTGTTTATTGAAGCAAGAAAAAAAAAAAAAACAAGAAAAGTGTCCATTTGCTCCCTGTTCCTTTGGCCTGAATAGCCCTCAAATGACCCCCTGCCCCCACTACCCGCAGTCGGGCGTACTTGGCCTTTGTGACACTTCCAACCTCCCTTTTTTTCTTCCCTCTTAGCCCCCTCTCCTGCCCTTCCCTTGTTTTCTTTCCTGTCTGTCTTAGCCTTCCTGACATCTCTTCTTCAGATACACTGCTTTGTTACTAAACCCCAACCTCACCTACTCCCTCACAGGATCTGAGAAGTCTCTGGAATTGACTCCTGTGGCTGCCATCTCCGTTCACCTATTGGCCAGCGACGGACTGGAACTGCAGGTGAATGAGCCAACCACGGTCTCTGTCCCGCTACCTGCAGACAGTGGCCTGAAGGAATATGATCGCGTTCCCACTTGGAGATTTGACCCACGTTTGGGTACGTACTGATAGAAACGCACTGACTCATGGAAGCTTTCTGCTGTTCCAAGCACAAGTTCAGATTTCGAGTATGGATTTTTCAGAAATAAATGTCCTCGTCCTCCCTGAACACATTGCTGTGTCGGCATGTCGGTTTTAAATAAGAATAATTTAATTAGTTAACTGGAAAAGCTGCATAAATTCAAATCACAGTTTATGCACTTTTACCAGAAATAATGTAGCAGGTGGAGTGATGAATGACTTTATTCACAAGATCATAAGGAACTAACAACTGAATTTTTAAAAATATTTCTTTGGTCCTGTTCGGCTGTTGCGTCAAACAGAAATGAAGATCTGTATCTCTTTTAGCCAGAACAGTTTTACTGTGCTTCAGTGGAGTTTTTAGATGCCACTGTGGTTCTTTCTATTCTTATGGATTTTTAATGAAAGTCGGACAGAACAACGCTTTAAAGGGGAGTAACTGAAAAAATAATCCGAATGTGAAAAGATGTCTTCTCTTCCTATATTAAATTAACACATTTTTTTAAATTTTAATCTTAATTTGGTACCATGCAGCGGCACGGTGGGAAAACTGCTTAGGGCATTGGCCTTACAGTTAGGAGGACCCGGGTTCAAATCCTATCCCTGCCCATGTGGAGTTTGCATGTTCTCCCTGTGCCTGCGTGTGTTTTCTCTGGGCATTCCGATTTCCTTCCACATCCCAAAATATGCATTAATTGGAGACTCTAAATTGCCCCAAGGTATGATTGTGATTGCGGCTATTTGTCTCGATGCGCCCTGTGATTGGCTGGCAACATGTTCAGGGTGTACCCCACCTCCTGCCCCTTGACAGCTGGGATAGGCTCCAACACTCCCTGCGACCCTCGTGAGGATAAGCGGCAAAGAAAATGGATAAATGGAGGGATGGATGGAGACTCTAAATTGCCCTTTGGTATGATTGTGAGTGCGACTGTTGTCTGTATGTATGGATGGATAGATGGTACCATGTGTCTTTATGGGACATTTTGCTTTTTTGTATCACACAATTACAAAGATTCATCATTTAACTGCTGCATATTAGATTGAAAAAAGTTTTGCATTGTGCATGTGCCTTATGCTATGTAGCCAGCGGACGCGAAAGATCATTTGCCACACGTCTTTGCTGAAAGTGCATGCTCCTCACCAGCTCTGTAAGCCCCGCAAAGGGTGGGGCTTCCCCTCCCCGAGACGGCAACATTACTTTCTGGACAAGTTCAGGTGTCCCAACTTCGAGCGTTCGGGAAAAGGAGGTGAATTTGCGAATGCCAACATCCTCTGTGCTCTGTCATCTACCCCTCTAACCCCCCCCCCCCTGCAAAAATTCACATTGATCCAAACTGCATTGACTTTCAATGTAATCACCCCCCACGAAATGCCCAAAATGTGTACGGTGGTTATGTAGAATTGGAGGCAAATATCTTCACAATCAGCATAGCTGACCTTGGGAGTGTATATTTCATTCTTCTCATTATCATTGTCAACTTGGTGTCACTTTATCAGGATTGTAATAGTAGCCAACCTTCCAAAATCTGACTGAACAATGCTGTTTTATGCAGACCCTCCCTTTTACGCTCACGTAACGATTTCAAGTTGACGCCTGCAAGGTGACACACCCGCACATGCTAATCAGACAGTCAGTGATGACATTGTCTTTTGAGTCAGACATGTTTGCAATCGTTAATCTAACCCTAAAACCTCAACAGTTCCCACAGCTGTTGTTGCAGAACATTACAGTCCACAAAGGATGCCGCTTCCACATTATGGAACAACGTATGGGTAAGACACTTCAGCAAATAATACGCTGTTTACTCAACTTCAGATGGGGAGTTTGAGTCATCTGTTCGGTGGGAAGCCTTTATTTGTACAATTACTATCAACTGACATTTCAGTTGAAAACCAAACATAAAGGGCTCTTACAAAGAACAAACAAGTATTGTGGCAAGACAGAACAAAAACATGGATGGACACAACATTGTAGATCACACTAATAAAATCATAACCACCAGAAAAGACGACTGCTTAATACTGCACAGGGAATATGTTGACAACATGAGGCAAAATGGGCTCCACAGTTAACTCTTTCATTTCCGTGTGAACTATGTCTCAATTGAGAGAATTACAGTTACTACCAGATACTACAGACAAAGATCCGGATCCACAACTAACTGGGGCATATCATCTACTTGAAGAACGACCGCTATTTGAAATACAGTGGACACTTGAGATACGAGTTTTATGTGTTCCACAACGAGGCTTGTAACTCAGTGCTCTTATGTTCAAATAATCTTTGCCTATGCAAATTAACAGAAAAGCCTTTAATCCATCTTTCCCTAAAAAACAGCAATTTTTGTTTTGTTAATTGGGACAATAATACTCTAGAGGGATACCATGTAAAAAGTAAATCAGTTTGTACATCATGATTAGTTCCACCACCTTTGGTGCATGAGAGAGAGAGAGAGAGAGAGAGAGAATTGGCGACCATGAGGCAGTATAACAGTCGCACAAACAAAGAAGTTTCCCAACTTCTGTGAGTAGTGTTAGTTGAAGAACATATGCCTGTGAGTATAGTTGCTTGCCTACATGTGTTGCTGCACCATTTGTGGTCAAATATCCATTGCTTACAGTATTATAACACCCTCACATAGATGCTCTTCATTTGCCATTCTATGGCACATAACATAATTAATTCTCATTATGTGTTAGCATTATGCTAACAAACTTTAAAGCAAGTAGTGTTATTTTGTTTTTTGTTTTTTAAATACACAATGCTTAATTCTCTCTGTGATTAGATGGCAACCCTGAACTGGGAGCAGCATTAAACAAATTGGAGCATTTTTTTTTTCCAATAATTATTTACTATCTGCTAAAGTGCTGCTTGTAAAGTGATTTTTGTTGAATTCATGACCATGCACCGCTCGCGTCTTAAATTTTTGCTTGCAAGTCACAACGGCCGAACCTTGACCGAATATTAAAATTATGGAATGTTGGTCTTTACTCTTATGGTGATCCCTTTGAAGATCTTTTAGCGTTTTAGTTGCAAATATCCAGCACTTTAAAAGGAGCTTTTGTTAGGATGGGAAAGAACACATGCACATTTGTAGCCTACGCACATGCCTGCAGTATTTCCACAACAGTCGCCATCCCTCATCCCCTAGCAACGGCACCAAATAAATAACCAAACGAGAGTCACTTGACACCTGATTGAGTTTCACCAAGAAACTATGTGCCTGTTTGTGGTAATGCATGAGTTGAAATGAGGACATAAACCAGACGCAAATCTTTTAGACGGTTGGAGCATAGTAAAAGATTCCCATCATAGACACACACGCGTACTATTATTTGAAAATCTGTTTGTCTTGTGCTGCAGACTAGCCTGTGTGTATGAATAGATCAGGCAAGCATGCACTTAGGTGACCAAGTGTTGAAAGGAAACATGGCAACATGATTTTTTATATTAACTGAGACATGCAGGGCAGCCTTCCTGTGGATGTGATTCAGACCAAACCAGGGTGAGTGCGGGGAAGGCTGGTCACATGGCTCAGTGATTCTCAGTGATTGGTGTGTTTATGTATGTGCACCTGGAGGTGCTGAGTCACGCAGTATCTCCCTTTTCTCGACTGCCATTACCTCTCTACTTCTATTTGTCTCATTGTTTCCTGTAAGTAGTGTTTTATCCCCATTTGCCATGTTGTGTGTGTCTATATCAATTTCCTCTTTAGTTTTCTCTCTCTTCTTAAAGACCAGTGATTGTCTGATGGTGCCAGTGTGTCTACAGAGAACAAAGGTCACTCTTCACCTGTGTTGTACCCGGCATCCACAGGAAGTCACATGTAAATGTTTCCTCTTCTTGGAGCAGCCAGCAAGTCAGTCACTCAGTGTTGTCCGGTTTGGTTGTGGCACTGGCAAACTCGCAGCCCATTGTTCACTTAATTTTTGCCCTCATCATGTTCATCCTGTTTGCCATAGAATGTACCATATTATGAAGACTAGATACATGTAAATTAGTCGTATTTTGGCGAAATTCACTGTTTTGAACTCAAAATGGGCCATTTACATGAACTGTGTAGATCCGATGAGCTTTTCCTGGGGTTGGGGGAGGGGAGGTTCTGACACTGTTGTCATAGGCTGTGTTGTACATGTTGAATGCTGGCAGCTGGATCCATTCTACACAACCACACAGATGTCATTTCTGAATATTACATATCACTCCGAGCTGGACTAATATGGGAGCGCATCGGCCTGAGGTTCCCCCTGTGCATTTGGAACCTGCTTTGGATAAGTTACAGGTGTTGGCAAGACCGGAAAATTTTCTTCCGGAGCTTCTGTTGTTAAGGAGTACCGGTACATTTACATCCTTACCATTTGTATGGTGCATAATAGCTAAATGCCGATTCATCATGTTTGTTTTGGACTCTGCGTTCCACTATTTGAGTCTGTCGATCTCAGAGCACCACTGGGTTTGCATTCCATAAGCATTTTGTATCATGTATTCAGGACCGAAACCATTTAGTGATTTTTAGACCAGTTGCAGAACTTAGAAATCTATTCTAAAGCTGACTGCAACCCAGTGTAAAGAAAGACTTGTAGAATTGGAGTTATATGCTCTGACATCTTTGTTCTTGTCCGAACTCGAGCTGGAGCATTCTGAATGAGATGCAGCTGTTTAATACTTTTTTGGGGGGAGTCCAGTCGTAAGACTGGGTTAGATGTGTGAGATTTGAGGCACACTGAAATCCCCCAAAAATATTGTGGAAAGGGTTATGCATTTACAGTGGTACCTCTGCTTACAATTGTCTCTAATATCGAAAAATTCAGGTTACAAAACTCCTCCTCTGAAAAATATTCTCTAGTTACTAAGGAAATTCAGGATACAAAGGGAAAAAATACATGTAGAATTCCCCAAATTCCACCGAACGTAAACATCCTGTATCTTGGTTTGTGTGGCGCGATAGACCTGCTCTCCCATTAACTTTCGCTGCAGCCTCTTTCTAGCATCCCATTGGCTAGGAGGGATGTGAATCTTTACCCATGATGCTTTTTGATTTCCTTGGACACTTGACTCTCACCAAAACACGCTAGCGCTGTCACACGATGTTACAAGCTAACACACATTTGAAGAGTACAACTTTTTTGTTTGTGTTGTTTTGCACGTTTATTAATCGTTCTTCATCATTGGCCCCAAGAAACTTTAGTAGAATTAAGTTGTGTCCGTGCGTACGTTCGTATGTGTTTTCTCTCGGTTGTCAAAGTTTGCCTCCTCCTCCACCCCCCACGATGCCTTTTGCTTTTCACTCACCCTTCTCTTCGCATAGTCGCCCAACGCCAAAAATGATCCCAATTATTTCGTTTACATTGTGTACTTTGAATGCCTATTTTTGAAAAGCAGGGGGACTGGGGTCTTGGAACGGATTATGCTATTTACATGTAAAATGTGATTCTACTTGCAAAGAATTCATGTTACGAAATGACTTCTGGAACAGATTAATTTTGTAAGTAGAGGTACCAGTGTACTTTGTGTGGAATAAAATGTAATGGGAATGAAGTTGTAATTTTAATAGTTTGTCACACTTCCCGCAACAACATATTGGTTTTAGCATCGAATGTTTCATTTGTGAAACATACTTAACTTGAACTTGACAAAATCTTCAACAGTGCTCATTTTATTTGTCAATCTCTTTATTCTTGTAAAATTTACGCAGTAACTGAATTACTTTTTTTTTTTCCCGCCCCTCTGTCTACTTTCCCCAATACTTTCTTATACCATATATTGGGTGTCCCAGAAGTCACTTTACATTTCCTTTTTCTATATTGTTAAGGTATTATTCAGATAGATGTGAGGCCATCAGCATATGACAGCTTAAATTTTGCAATCTTTATAGGCACATGACTCCCTTGGCCATAGCTTGCCAGTTGACACTGGGGCCTGTTGTCAAATTGAAGATGTTTTTCTGTCCCTAACTGCACTTTAGTGCTAGTTGGAAGCCTCTGAACAATCTGAAGTAAAACTTTCTCACTCTCCAAAGCATCTGCTAATTCGAGGTTTTATTTGATGATGATTTTTAGTGAAGCCTTCCGGAGAGACATTCCCTGGCTTTGCGCAAACATTTGCTCTATGAGTTGGGTGTTTTCATCAGTGGCGGTGTTAGCAGGCTTTATACTGGGTGGTTTGTGAAAAACAGATCCCGTTTTTGAGAATTTGTCACACTGGTGCTGAGCCACAATCTGGGACAAAAAAATGTCTTTCCAGGCAGCAATTTTACAATATTGTGCTGTGGATTTGGGGACCCATGGGCTAAAGCAGCACACACACACACACATGCGCTGTTGTGGGCATTTTTACATTTGAAAATGTACCCTGCCGAGTTTATCAAGCCACAAATATCAACTTTTTTTTCTACTAAAATGTAACATCTTTCATAATTCCATTTTCATCATTTCATTTAACGCAGTTGCAGCGGCTGGTGTGGCTTGTCTGTCTGGTAGTAAAAGTAGCTCCATCTGCTGGCTGTAACATAATCATGAAAACTGTTCAATGTAGCCCTGCAAACCCCCCACCCCCACCTTGGCGGCTAGCCCCATAGTTTGAAAAACAATGGGGGAGAGACCGACATGTTTAGAAAAACTACAAAGCCCAGCCTGTCAAATGCTGATGGCCTCACGCCTTTCCAAATGATGGCTAACATTAAAAAAAAAAGTGCTTGTTGACTTTATGAACAACTGGTACACAAAGAAATTAGTTAAAATATTTTATTGAATTCATCAGATATTTTTTGTATTTAATTTTTTAAAAAGGAAAAAGCTGACATGTTTTATTCTAACTTTCTGAGATCTAGTGACTTTTGTTAGCCAGTTCCTTCGTCATTGTGAGCCCAAATATATATTTTATTAATGGCCAGTTACCAAATTTAGAATTTTTTTTTGTGTGGCTATCAGAAGATATCTCTTAATTTAATACAAAAGCATATTTTTAAAATTGGCCCAAATATAAGGCACGGTGGATGACTGGTTAGCTAATCACAGTTCTGAGAACCCAGGTTAAAATTTGGCCTTGCCTGTGTGGATTTTGCATGTTTTCCTTGTGCCTGCGTGGGTTTTCTCTAGTTAAAAAAAATGGATGAATATCCCAAGTATGAATAATTGGGGGTCTGACTATAGAATAAGCGAAGCTGAAGGGATTTTGAAAAACCAACTAAGTACAACTTTTTGTGAAACACTGCCACATGGTCGTCTCAACAATCTTGAGGGTGATTCCGGTGCATATCTTGTGTGTTTGCGCAGGTTCCTGGATAAAGAGCAGTTGGGGTCACGTGCAAAGGGTGGACGACCAACTCATCCTCACCTACATTGCGCCTCAGTTGGGGTACTGGGTTGCCGTCATGTCGCCACTCCAATCAGGTGAGATTCACTCTGGTTTGGCACGGAGGACAGTACATACATTGGAAAACAATTTACCACAAGGATTTAGAGAAGTTTTATACTTACCGGAGTAGTTTTGGAATCTTCTGTTTATTTCATCTGTTTTTATTGTCGTTCCAGGAGGTCTGCTGGTTGTGAAGGACATCAGTATGTACCACACCATGTTTCTACTGGCCATTCTTGGAGGCATGGCACTCATTCTACTTTTTTTGCTCTGCATCCTCCTGTACTACTGCAGGTGTGTCAACAGACCAAATACGACCGTATTGTCAAGTGATATTTGTCCCTCTGATATGCACTCTGCCCTGCTTTTTTATGGTGTGTCGGGAGCCAATACCTCCATTTTCGAATTATCTCAATTCATAGGCTGTATTGTTCATACACAGTTAACCAGTGAGCCCATTTCGGCTGTTGCTATCAAAAACAGATTGAGTGAGCTTTTTCCCCCCATAATTTTTTCAAACAAAAACAAACACAAGTGTTACAATATTTAAAAATAAACCACAACAGTGTAGGCTGGATCTCTGGTTTTTAACACCCCCATTAAGAAAAAAAATTCACTCTAGTTTTAATCAAGGCCAAACACAGAATCAATTAAATAACCCCTGGATACTTTGTGATAACGGTCAATTTTAGGCATTGTGCATAATTGGTAAAATGTTATCTCTAACTGGTGTAGATTGGTATGTTTAACTTAATAAAAACAAATTAGTTGTTTCCCCTGAATGATTAATTAAAATATTGAGTCTACCTGGATGGATGTCATAAATTAATTACCCATGCAGTAATTAATTTGATCTTGCATTATGTGGAAGCATGTTCTCCCTGAACCTCCATGTGTTTTCTCCGGATATTTTGGTTCTCTCCCACATCCCAAAAACATGGATGGTAGTTTAAGTGAAGACTAAATTGCCCGTAGGTGTGAATGTGAATGTCAATGAATGTTGTTTGTTTCTGTGCCCTGCAACTGGCTGGTGACCAGTTCAGGGTGTCGTCCGCCTGCTGCCCATTGACAGCTGGGATAGGCTCCAGCATGATCTTAGGGAGGATAAGTGGAATGGAAGATGAATGAAGAACTGTAAATGTACCATGTTTCTACCCACATCTGCTTTCACCTGACATGAAGGACCTCTCTCTCTCTCTCTCTCTCTCTCTCTCTCTCTCCATATGCGGTTTGTAAACAATTTTTTATATTCGAAATTTGGTGAGCCGAGTTGCCAAAGAAGAAAATGGGAATCCTCACTTTGTCTTATTTGTCACCTATTTGTTGTTTTCTGTGTCTGTGTTTACCAGGCGTCGTTGTTTGAAGCCCCGAGGCTCTCACCGCAAGCTCACACTGTCCTCTGGTCTGGACAGCAGCAAGCGGGACCAAGCCACATCCATGTCCCACCTCAATCTCGTCACCAACGAGGTTGGTACTTGGATGTCACTCCTCTGTTGTCGTCTAACAAGATTTGTCACGGATATTAAGGCATGAGAGAAGGAAAAAAAACAAAGCTGGGGATATTATGGATCATTCAGGGGTGGAAATTGTAGTTGTCTCAATGTGAAGATTTCCTTTTTTAGTTTACATCTATACATTTTGTGGGAATCACCTGTGGTAATAATTGCACCAAATCAAGCCCATAACTACTTAAAAACAAGATATATTTTATGTAGCTGCTGAAATAAGTATTTAACATGTCACACAAGGTGCTTTTGACCAGATGTTGGGAACAACCCAGGTATTTCCTACCTACAAAGAAGGTTCAAGAGATAAACTCAGAAATCAAGTTTGGTGTAAAAATGTGAAATAACACGGAGACAAAGTATTAAACACACAAAGAAAGGCAGGTGCAAAAAGGCATGGAAAGCCAAGACAACACCTAAAATCTATAATCAAACAGTAACTCAGCCCCGTGTCCTGACACGCATGTACACCTGATTACTATTTTTCCATTTTAATGGACACTGGATCCCCAACAAAGACTTGTGCCAGACTGGCCATCTACACCAGCTGAAAAGGCATTTAAAACGTCACCATTCTTCCTCACTGAGTATACTTCCAAAGGTGCAACTGAGTTGAAAATTTTGCCAAACAAATAATTCATACATAAAAAGAAAGTTGATCAAATAAGCTCAGAAATTAAGTTGTGTGGAAAAATATGAAATGATACAGGGAAAACATACTGAACACATGAAGAAAGGGAGGTTCAAAAGGGTATGGAAAATGAAGAGGACACCTAAAATCTATCAATAATCAAACATCAACACAGCCCCTTGTCAGTACAAATGAATATCAGCTGGTTTAGTCCGAATTGATGGCCTACAAAAAGTTATTGCCAGGGTGTTTGTCAAGAGACATCTCATGATGGGTAAGAACAAAGAGCTGTCCAAGACCATCGCAAACTAATTGTTGCAAAACAGAACGTTGCCATTGGTTGCCGGCGCGTATAAAAATAAAAGCTTCTGAATGTTCCAGTGAGCAAAGTTGGGGCCATAATATGTAAGTGGAAGGCCATTTATACCACCATAAATTTGCCTCATCAGGTGTTCCTTGCAAGATTTCTGAGAGAGGAGTGGAAAGGCTAATCAGAAGAGCCAAATACCCCATATGGAAAGCATTAAAAATACTATCCTATACATGCAAACAGTTTTAAAATATGACTAAATAGTTTTTTAAGTGGGGAAAAATGTTTTGTTCGATATTCCATTGGTATTTTACAATTTGACAAAATGTTCGTATAAAAAAATATCCATTGCCTTTCTTACGCATATCAAAAGTCCTATAGAGTTCATGCCCTTACGTCACCGAAGTCACGTGACTGGCCATATTGACAGTCTAACAGAGCATTCTTCAATGTTAAGTCGGTTGGAGACGCCACGAAAATAAGTCTTATAGCACAACGCACAGAGTTTTGTCCGATACCGTTAAACATTTAGAAGGTGATAATAAACGAAGGTACATGGAAAAATCAGAGACGCTTGGCATAAAGGACTCATATTTAATGGTGAAGTTGATGTTTTCGCCAATATGAAAGTGGTCTGTTAGCCCGCTTCTGCTTGTCTCGGACAACTGGATCTACACATGTATCTGGTGACTTAAGTCGTCGAGATTTACACGGAAGAGTTTGAAAGTGTAGAAAAGTCTGGACGCATACAAATACTTCATTGCAGGATCTGTTCTCAATCAAGAATAAATCCCACATAGAGCCGTTCAGATTTTTTCAATACAAATACCAATATCTAAATAAATGGCCCCTGGTTTTACAGAAACTCACGTTTATTAACTATGATTGGAAAGAAAAAAAAAAAGACAGTCAGTCGTACTCGAAGCGTGTAGCGGCCACATGTTAAACTTCGGTCAACTTCTTGGTGACAGATGATTTTTTTTTTTAATATGCATTGTTCTCAAATGAATCCAATGCGTATTTAAAAAAAGAAAATAAACCGCTGGGATAGGCTTCAGCCGCTGTACACGAAAGTGTCTTGCAGCCACACGTTATCCTATGTAAACTTCTGTGTGACCGATTTATTTTCTTTTTCTTAAATATGCATTGGACTCATTTAAGAACAATGCATATTTATAAAAAAGAAAAAAAAATCTCTCGGAGACGTTTACCAAAGTTCAACATGTGGCCACAACATGCTTCCGTGTACGTGGGAGATGACTTCCTGTCTTTTTTTTTTTTTTTTAACACATTTTTCTCAAATGAGCCAAATTGGCATTATAAATACTTCTTGTGAATTTGAGATTGAGAAGAGTAATTCCTACCTGAAATGAAGTAATCGCTACATAGTCGTGTCTATTTGGTTGGGCGCCGTCCATCACGTTTAATTGCCAAAATCCATTGATCTTTTCTGGTCTTTTCAGCTGGTATGCTATAGAATGATCTCTTTGAATATCTGTCTCATCTGTTGTAACAACCAACAGCACAACAAGTCTCGGGAATTGTGAATATTCTGCTCCGGTTCAATGTCCCCCACACATTTGAGGAGGTCTTTTTGACCGGCAATGTGGCGCTGTGAAAATGGTGACGTCACGTGCACAAGCTCTATATGTACATTTGTTTATGATGCTCCAGACTATGCCAGAAGTTACCGGGTTTCTTTTGAATAGTGCATCAGATTTCCTTCAGGGATTTTTTTGTTGTTGGTTTTGTTTTTTTTTTAAATAATGTAAACAACAGTGAAAATTAAAGATTTTCAACAATATATCATTAGAACAATACTTTGTCATTTTCTTGAGTCATTTACAATAAATCGTACCCATTCAACAAGATAATCTAATTGTGGTGTTGACTGTCTTTGGTGGTGAAATTCAGTTTTTGCTATGAAATCCTATTTAACAAAAAAAAAGAACTTTTAACAGATTTCCCTTACTGCCTTTTTTTTCTTCAGGTGCAGTTGGAGTGTGTCTCCACAGTGACAGAGCCCAACATGACCACGCTGATGCTGAAGCCGTCCTCTTACGAGCACCGAGACGATTCCCATGCACAGAACCTGATCCAGCACAGCAAACGCAGCCGCTCTTCGCTAGGAAACAGCCACCACGGCTCGTCCCTCGGTAATCTGACGCCTCGCAGCGGAGACTACCGTCAATCCATGGAAACAATGCACTTAAAGTCAGCCATGTCATGTGGTACAGACAAAGGTTACCGTCAGTCGTACGTATCAGTATGCTCGTCTGGCAACCACATAGTTGATGGACTATCACCAGTCAAGCACGGCCAGATGTCAGAACATCAGTTAAGCGGGGTTGTCATCTCCCCTTCCTCCCCACCTCACTCACCCTCCAGGGGACAGGTGAGTGAATGCAGGGTCCCTGACTATCTTCTCTCCCGCTCCGTGGACCACCTGGAGCAGCCCTCCTCGCTCACCCGCCCGGGTCAGCTGCTGTGCTGTGCCTCAGTGGACTTGCTGAGCAGTGGCGAAACCTATCCGAGTTTGCGTCCCACCCTGGTTATCCCCGCTCACTACATGCGCCTGCCCGGGGAGCACCCCCTCTCGGGTCAGGCACTCCTGCTGCAGACAGACCAGCAGAGTGACTTGGAGACTATCCAAGCTGAGCTCAATGCCTCCCAGTCATCAGGACAAACCCCCAAAGACTGTGTCCCTAGTCCTGCCGAGCAGGGTGACGGAGAGAAGTTGGTGTCCATTCCAGGAGCTCTCGGAGAAACAAGTCTGGTGGAAATAAATAGCGAGGACACCCTTTTGGCTGAAAAGACTTTAATGGAGCTCCGAGGAGGCAAGCCTCTGCCACACCCACGAGCCTGGTTCGTCTCGTTGGACGGACGATCCAACGCCCACATCCGCCACTCTTACATTGACCTCCAGCGGGCCGGTTGCCATGGTAATGTCACAAGCACAGGAGGTCCACAAGGCAGCGGGCGGAGGCACGGCAGCGGCAATGACGCTAGCTTGGACTCTGGTGTTGACCTGAACGAGCCCAGAGCGGGGCGCAGGGGACGGGACGTGGAGCAGGAGGAACGAGAGATGGAGAAGGGGGGGGCCAAGAGCACAATGTCAACCACGGGATCCACTCAGTTGGTCTACGTGGATGATCTAGATGGGGCAGGCAGTAAAGAGACCCCCAAGCATGAGAGCCAGCACAGCAACTTGCGCTCTGTCCAGTCCGTCAAGGGAGAAGCAGACAGCATACAAATATACACGGAACCCTACTCACTTTCCTCCTCCTCAACGGCTTCTCCTCCTCCCCTGACGCAATCCGACAGCATGACACTCAGGAACGATGGCACGCTGCTTTCCGCCTCCCCCGAGGATAACATGCCAGCCGAGGACGGGGAGGAGGAGAAAAAGAGCCCCTGGCAGAAGAGGGAGGAGCGACCCCTACTGGCCTTCCACATGAAATAAATCCTCAGGTGACCACATGAGAAGGACAAACCCGATGAGCCTTTTTAAAGCACTGACATACTGTATATCTGCTACTCATAAAAAAAAAAAAAATAGGGATACTGTATGGGGTTGTTGAGAGAAATTTCAGGACTGACTTAAATGCACTACATTACCTTTGCATGTGAACTTTATTCATACTTCTCTCAACTTTGGAATGCACATTCAGCTGTTTCTTTCAGTCGTTTTTGCACAAGTTTTGAGGAGGTGAAATTAGGTTTAACTGTAAAGGTAATAGTGCATTTTATACTTTTTGAGAGTAGTCTCATCAGCACTGGGATCCATGAAATGAAAGGACCGCTCTACTTTCTACAAACTTTTGTGTACTATTACATGAATATGACCACTGTTGTCAACCATGACTGCCCCTCAACCACCACCTGTGTGCACACTCCACTTGCAGGCGGGATCTACACTTTGCCTGAAGGACTTTTTATGTGTATGAAGCAAATACAGTATATGCATTTTTTTGGGTTGTACACAGACAATGGATGGGTGATTTTCACAAATGAAGGACTACAAGATCCTTTTTCTTTAAGCCATATTGGCCTCGGACCACTGATAGTAAAACCACTCTGCTCCTACTCTTGCTGTGTGTTGCTAGTGGTTTTGGCTGCACAAAAACACCTCAGCACACACTTAAATCTCTTAAGAGAGCTTTGCTCAATGACCAGGTGAGTGTTTTACGTGAACTACAAAAAAACAAAAAAAACACTCTGCACTGTCGTGTAATCAGACAGTGTGACACGCCACCCATCTGGAGGGTAAGGATGTAAAACCGCTTCTAGTTATGCCTATAATAATAATACTGTCTAATACGATGAAGGGTTTTTTGTACAAGTTGAATCACTGACTGGCATATGTTGCTGGAAGGCTATGGATCACTTTTATATACCTTCTTGAGATGCGTTTTTTGCTTGTTTCACACAATTATTTTGATTGCCTAGGTGAAGTACTTTAACCTGATGATGCTTCTTCCTCTCCCAATATCTAAGAGCTTTTATTCACCCCCTTATTCTGTGTTTTTAGGTTTATATATCTTTATTTTAACTGAAACCAAACTGTTCCCATTTGCAGCATTTCCCCTCTTATTTTTCGAATTTTCCAAGTGCCTTTTCTTAAGCACCAGATTTCCAGAACAGGTCACCGTTTATTCCTCACCTCCTTTTGCCCTCGTCTTGCCTTTTCTCCTCTACCTCAGCCCTCCTGATTGTGAGTGTGGCAGAAAGTATGCAGTAAATGTCTCTTCACTACACTCCGCATAGCTCACAATATTCTGAAATCCCGTCGAGAGGCACCAAGATGCATTGCAGCACAGTAGGGAATGGATAAAGCAAAGTGAGTGTAGGCAAAGGCGTAACGGTTTACTTTTCCACATTTGGAGAGGGAATATTTGTTTTAAAATATTTTTCAGAGTGATGCATGTTATTTTTTTTTTTTTTTAGAGGGGGAGCGTGGGGGGGTGACCAACCATGTCCATATGAGAGTGTTGGGAAATAATCAAATCCACTCTGGAGTCATATAGATATAACAATCATTTTCTTAAAAACTATTTTTTTTCCCCCTCGAGCAGGTTAAAATAATGCAAGCCTGTGTTCTCAAAAACCTTACACGTTAGCAAATTTGGAGTACAACGTGTGTACGTTGGTTGTTTTGCATTCTATATTTGAAGGCTATTATTCTGAATAAACAACCACAGGAAGAATGTGTCTGGGTTTTTGTTATAGAGACAGTTGCAGACTTGCTAGTCTTTGAGGATTCATTCAAAGACTGAGAATTTAGTGGCAATGTCAAACAACACATTAGGCCAATCCATTTGGAGGGTGACATTGTAAGACTGTATTTTAGAGGATAGTATAATTTAAGTTGTCCATGTGAGCTTCAAATGCTTCTTATTCCAAATTGTATTGTTCTTATCAGCAATAAGGTGCCATGGGCCACCTTGGAAACTGCATGTGGAGATGACATCCATGAACATACATTTGAAGTTCATGTGAGACTCTCTTAAAACTGGTGGTTTATTTTATTGGTGATGTTTCAAAGTAAACGTTTACTTAAATCACTCTCAGTGCTGGACATTCACTTCAGTACACCTGTACACGGTTAATTAACTCAAGTGTAGGAAGTTGTGCAATAATGCATTTAAAAAGAAAATAATGGCCAGCAAAACGACAATACAACTCACATTTTTTAGTGATCTTTTTGTGAATATTGACTTGCTTATTAGCGTATTATGGCCTTTTCATCATGGTATTTCATTGTGTGGCTTATGGTTGTAGGAACAGACAGAAAAAGGGGTCTAGTATACACTTTAATTGCTTCCCAGCAAACAAAGAAATGTGCAACAGATTGGTATCTGCCATGAAGAGGGACAACTGGGCACCCACCATGATGTACTCTGGACTGTGCAGCAAGCATTTCATTCATGGTAGGTACATGTTCTGTACATTTGTATGCTGCTGGTTGTGGTGGTGAGGGGACTGGTAGCTGTGGTCGGGGGTAGCCAATTTCAACGACACTGGCTTCAAATAGAACTATTGGAGACTAGGAGCTGAAATACTTATGATAAATGGTCAATTCATTGTACTGAATAAAATATTTGTTGCCGCATTCTTTTATATATTTCAGGTGACAAGAGTGATGACCCTCTATCTCCTCACTTTGTGAGAGGTACTGTGCGCAACAGATACACAATCATACAAGGGACAATACCGATACAAATGCTCCAACCAGATGTAATTTCCGGTTTAACACCTCTTGATAAAATTGTTCAACATTGTTGTGCACTTATAAAGCCAGCAAATCTGTTGTACCAATTAACTAAATGCATGTAATTGTATGTGTAATCAATTATAAATATACATACATTATTAATGTATGCATAATTTTAATTTGGTATTACTTGCGATAAAACATTTGTGCCAAATAATTTTATTCAAATTTGTGTCCTGTGCATTCCATTTTTTTTAATATGAGAAAAAAGTGAGATGACTAAAGATAATGTTTGCATTTGAAAATTATCTTTCTCTTGCGTTTTCAATTTCTATTTGAATTTCAAACATTGCGATGGATACATCCACTGGTATATACAGTACATACAGGTACACATACAAAATACGCAATTTGCATACATAATGAATTTACAACTATTTGGATTCTATTAAAATAAAAAAAATAGAACGAAACCTTTAGAAAGAAAACTAGGTTTGCAAAATGAACACATCTCTTAATATGACTTGAAAATTCTGAATTTTTCTAGTCTGGCCACGTCCACTTCCTCTTTGGAACATTTTTCAGTCAGAGGGAATTGATGTGAAACTTTACAATTATACACAAGTGATATGAACGACTCACAATCAGTTTGTCATCAATAGGTTTTCTTCAGTAACATACTGCACTTGTTGTGTCACTTGTGGTTCCATCTGCTGGCTTCACAGATCTCTGAAAACACAGGTCTGGATTTCTTGAAAAACAACTTCCCACTAATTCTGTGAGAATAACACTTATGTGATATTTGCTAGCTTTCAAAGTTTTTCACTGAAGAGCGTGTTATTATCATTGTGGTTTTTTTTTTTTTTTTTTGTACATGAAAACCTTGTCTTGTCCAAACAACAAAATCTCAAAAGTTTAAGACCAGTAACCCCTCACTGTGCCTGGATTTGGTAAAAATACCTATGTGATTTCTTCCGAACAAAACTGAGAGTCATGGGCTGCCTCTTCAACGGTCTGGTCTTTTTTGCAGTGCGGACACTTGATCTCGATGAACCCCACGCCGAGACGAACACAAGATGTGTAGCCTTCCGGTGACGCTCCTAAGTACGGGTGCTTCTTCCTGGGAACCAGACCAGCATCACCAACATAGAGACCCTGGTGCTTGCTTGTCATAATGTGCTCATACTCGCCTTGTACAATTTTTTCATGCTCACATCCCTGCCTAACAAAGAACATATTAATACTTTGAAGTTCACAATAAGGCATTGACAAGAATATCTTCGACAGAGACACATGTTCATCGCAATCACAAACTGAAATAACAGCAACCTTTTTATTTTGATTCAACATTAATAATGCAGAATAGTATGAAGGATGCATCATATTTCAAGGTTTGCAACATGTTTGTATCAGTTATGGTAAAAGAAGTTTTGTAGTTTTATAGATTAAAGAGCACGCATTTTTATATGAAATATAGAAGAGGAAGGGATTAGACAACCAGATAAAGTCCTTAAAGCCTTTGCATTAATAAAGAAAATAAAGCAGTGACACCAACACCATAGTCAGTCATGTGAGACGGAAATCTCCCGCTCAAAACTATGATGCTTTTGTTAGCAGTGATTTATACAGATCCATGTATTATTCAATTTATCTACCAGCATACATGTCATGTTTCATAAAGAAAGATAAGGTGAATATCATGGTGCATGCATGAACATACTATGTGGAAATAAAATACTAAAATGTACCTTTTTTTAAATCATATCAACTGAAAGGAAAAATTACACATAAATGTAGTAAACATTGCAGTTTCTTTTTAATTACTGTATATTGAGCGATTTTTCTTTCATATTCATATTTTCCTATCACCTTGTGGCCTTCGTAGAAAAGCCTTTAGCCTGCGGATGACAAATACGGTCCACCAGGCTCTTCAAGGGTTTATCTACAGCAGTTTGACAAGCATCCCAGAACAGTGAGGCGGTGATTCGACCCATTTTCTCCTGGTGCCACATGATGAATTTGCTCTGCTCTCTTGTGGACCACTCAACAGGTTTCACCTTAAGAGAGAACAAAATTCTATAATTAATAAATAATAGATTAAATTATCATATTTAAATTAATTTTAAAATACTAGAATTTTGTTTTAAAACAGATCTGGTCAGAAGTGAATTTAATGAACTGCTGTATTCGCTCACATTCTTGAAGGAAGCAGTCAAAATCCAGAGTCAGGAAGTCCGCCTTGAACCAGGAGGTCAGAGGCTTGGGGCAATGATTGTGTGCAACCTAATGGAAAATAAAAATGACCATTTTATTATAATATCTAAATCATTTGATTAAGTTTCCATTGATCTGTAAATACATCTGATTGATACATTTTAATACCGGGTAGATATACTGCCCAACAAATACTCAGGACCTTTAATCTATACATGTATATTTTTATGCACTTCACTGCAATTCATTTAACAAATAATTACCTGAGGAATGTATTCCTTATTGTAGGCCCAAACCAATGACAAAATGGCAGGTTTTTGTCCAATGAGGTGCAGTGTTTCATACAGTGACTGTCTATCTGTTGGCGGGTCGATGACAGCACTCTGTTTCTGGCGTCGAACATGCACCTTGTTTTCAACGGCCATCCCCTGTTTTTTCTTCGGATTAGTGAAATCGATATCACGTATCTCGGCTGATGGTACTGATGATCCAGATAGTGATGGTTGCTTCCATGCACAGGCAACATCTGTACATGATTTGCCCTCAGGGATCCGGACACCACACTCGACAGCAAACAGCAGCGCAGCGAACATGTCTCACCCAATCCGGCCATGCACATACAGTAGGAGGCATCAATGATTCAATTCTGGCGAACAATCACCTATGGTTGGAGTGATAGCATCTAAACTTTCGTAAGCTTTGAGGGCCTCTCCTGTGTACTTGGATGAGGTGTTGATGAGGTTGTTAAAAATGTCAATGTAACCTAGATCTGGCTTCCGAACGAAATCAATAAAAGCTAGTAAAATTATGTAAATGTATGCCATAAGGATCGACACCGATTGCTTGTGTCTTTTCTGTATATCGTTGTTTGTGATAAGTGTCCAATCTTGTGCAATATTTAGGTCCGCCATAATATGTAGACACAATCTTGCCGTCCAAAATGGCGTCGTAGACAAAAACACGTGTTAAGGGTGACGTCACCGCAAAGGATATAGCTGTCACGATTTGTTGTTTTTTTGTATTACCACCATTTAGCCACAGAGTGGTGCTGTTTCCTCCTTTGTCGGATTTCTTTTGTTTTTCCGGTGAGTGTCCGCTTGCCGTGATCTCTATCAAGACTGCGCTCACGCTGGGTTTTTCCCTCCCCCCACCAAGCGTCTTGATGATGGCGGAGGACAGCGAATCCGCCGCCAGCCAGCAGAGCTTGGAGCTGGACGACCAGGACACCTGCGGAATAGACGGGGATAACGAGGAGGAGAACGAGAACGTGCAAGGGTGCGAACGGCCTGTCGAACATCACAGTTTTGTGTATGTGTGTGTGTGTGAGTGCGCTCGGTGGCTAATTCGGTTAGCCTATACAAACACTCCAAGCCTATCCGCTGTAAGACTGTCCTTTTAAACTTGCAGCCTTCATAAAAAGCTGGGGTTTAAAACAGTTACAGTGCCATTTTTTTTAAACTGCTTCAATATGATGTCTTGACTTTAGAGGAAGGATGCTAGGCAAAACGTTAGCGAGCTAGTGTTGGGGCTAGTGCAGCTGTCATTCGTTGCTATGGTAGCTAACGTTAGCTCGCTGCCTCCCTGCCTGCCTCAGAGAGGGAGTATGTGCAAGCGCATATATATATATATATATATATATATATATATATATATATATATATATCGTGTTTGATTCTATATTTGAATGCAGTGATTGTAGCGAGATTGCCTTAAAATATGACTTTGTCCTCATGTTCGTAGGAGTCCCGGTGGAGATTTTGGGGCCAAGAGAAAGAAGAAGAAGCAGAAGAGGAAGAAAGAAAAGCCAAGCTCTGGAGGAGCCAAGTCGGACTCTGCCTCTGACTCACAGGAGATCAGGGTGAGCACTCCGACTTTCAGGACCATTATTTTATGAGCGTGAATGGCTTTCCCCTCTCTTTTACATTGTCATTTATAAGCAGGACTAGTGTCAACTTAAAGGTGACATGTTGTGAAATATGAAATTTTAAGTTTCCATCCCGCAGTGGTGGGCTGTGCATGTGGTACCTTGGCCCGCTGTGCGCATTTACCAGACTTAATCCACCTCTTAATACCACTGCTATTAGGTTGCAGTCATAGAAACCATCAGTACGAAACAAAAATGCAATATAACAGATAGGAATGGATATCTTACTCAAAATATGACAAACACTTCCTATCCAACCGTTGATTTTCTTTGCCGCTTATCCTCACTAGGGTCGCGGGGAGTGCTGGAGCCTGTCCCAGCTGTCAACGGGCAGGAGGTGGGGTACACCCTGAACTGGTTGCCAGCCAATCGCAGGGCATATTAAGACAAATAGCCACACTCACAATCACACCTCGGGCAATTTAGAGTGTCCAATTAATGTTGCATGTTTTTGGGATGTGGGAGGAAACTGGAGTGCCCGGAGAAAAGCCACGCAGGCATGGAGAGAACAAGCAAACTCCACACAGCTGGGGCCGGGATTGAATCTGGGTCCTCAGAACTGTGAGGCCAACGCTTTACCAGCTGATCCACCATACTGCCAAAACACTACCGACTTAAATGAAATTTAGTGGCACTTTACTGCAAGTGAACAAACATTTAAAGTTTTTGTAGCCCTGAGGATGACTTGTTTACCTGCCAGATGCCAAAAATTGTATGCTACTATTGAAAAATAATAAGAAAAAAATGTTAAAATTGTACTTGTCATAGTTTTAATAAAGCACAGTTGTTTTTTTTTTGTTTGATAATAATGTTAAGAAGAAACAGTAGTTTTCCTCAATTACAATAATGACCATGCCCCCCAGTTCTTTCATTTATCAGTAACTGCGTGCGGTCTATTTTTAGACTTTTAGTTTTGACTTTCGCATCAGGCGCCATTGCTCCAATCCACCTTGATTAACACAGTGATGTTTGACTCAAATTCACCATTCAGATGACACGGGAAAGTCATGTCTGTCCGCACGTGAAGTCTTCTATTAGGCTTTACGGGCCAGTCAAAAGAGTGACAGCCGTGCAGGACTTGTTTGCATTAAAGATTGTGAAAAACACCAGCGTTAACATGTAGCATAGTTTTGTCACTGCCTAAACTTGGTTATTTCAGGCCACTTATTTGAGAAAACACCTTGTTGTAAGTTGCAGTTGTTTTTGCTAGTTAGGCGGCTGTCCTTACAAGCAACATTAGCAGCATCTTGTGGTGACAATATGCATGTCTCTCTCTCTCTTTTGTCCTTTCTTTTTTTCTGAAGAAATCAGTGGGTTTATCTTAGTGGTTTGGATGTGAAATCTCCAAATGACGTCTCAACTTGTTTGGGTTCATGCTGTCAGCGGCCTGTACATTGAGACAAAATACCCACTGTGTTTTCTCCCCATTACAAATTGTACAGGTGAAGCTGTGGGAAAGATAAGCGACGACGTATTTTAGCGTCTTTGCCTTTTTGACTCGTCATCTGCTTTGCGTTTAATGCTCACAAACTTGTCCAAGGTAGCAGTGAAAATGTGTTCCTATATATTTTTTTAATAGTCCTCTTTTGGTGTTTTTAAGATGCTTGCTTATACAAATGACTTGTTCTGCTGGTTAAGTTACACTGTAACTTTATGCAAAGTATTCATGGTAGCTGCGCACCCCGTGCCGTGGGGAGGCTCAAGTCATCCACATTTCCAACTGTCATGACACTTAAATACTCACTGGCCAACGTGAGTCTGCTTTAAACAAGTCCACTTACTTGAAGTTTATTTCTGGTGGATACTCTTCTTCTTACATTCCTCTCCTCTGACCATCATATGTCTTCCAGAAAGCTGGACACACACAGAATTAATGAATGGTTTGACGTTTTGCCAAAAGAGGTCAGTGAGGTGTGTTGATATCATGCATTAACACATCTTCAGTCATATTTTATTCCAGAATATTCTTTTTAAACTCCAAATTTAATCAGGTTTAAGATGTTCATACTTTGAGGTACCATACCATTTTTTTATTGTTCTGTCATTCTTAAATCCACTGAAACGTAAAATGTAATATGTAGTATGTTTTTAATTTTTAAAAAAGTCAGCCAGAGTGGACTCATCTGTTTTTTCACCACACGTCCAGATGTTGTCGTATATGGATTTTTGCATCTCCCGCCATGTAAATTCTCTCGAGGCATTTGGAGAAGAACCAGGAAGTGACGTTTTTTGAAAACACCCACACTGGTGGATTCGTGTGTTTATACCTGTTTTACCAGCAGGAAAGTAGCTGTTTTTGTCTGTGTGTTAGCCAAAATGCTGGCTTGTTGTATTGCTGGATTTTGCTCAAACACTCAGAGGATGGATTCATTCTTCACACTTTTCCAAAACACCCGGTTTGTCGTCAAAAATGGGTTGCACAGGTGCAAAGGAAGAGAGCTTTGTGGGTTCTAAATGATGGGTAGGTGTGTATAGAGCTATTAAAGAAAATAATAATTGGAGGGACTAATTTGTCTCACAGTTTATAGCATATGTTATGTGTGAATTTAGAATAAATCCCCATGGTCTAACCAGCAAAATATAACAAAGCACTTATATTGCGTTTAAGACAATTTAAGCACACACAATACAATACAACACAAAACAATAACAAAATAGAAGTACAAAAACAGTTGAGTAGCATGTAACACAAGCTAACTAGCTAACAAGACTTATAGTCACCAAACTCTAACTCCGAAAGCAGCAATCATAAAAAGGTCCGTCCACATCTGATGACGCAATCCTTCATCTCAGAACATTACAAAACATCTGCGTCGTAATAACTTCATAAAGTACGTAAGTCAGGAGTGCTAAATGTGTCTGTGTGTGGCCCAGCGTTAGCCCCGACGCAGAGGTGGATCGGACGGCGAGTTGGTTTGGCTGCGTGCGGGGAGGAGAAAGGAGCCCCCCACCACCACCACTACTGGCCACCAGTGTCTGGGCACCCCTGAAGTAGTTGCTTCGCCCGGCATGGGTCCTCCTGAGTGTGCTACATACACAAGACTTGTAAAAGAGTTAGGAAATCAAACAATTATAGGCCTGTCATTTGAAATATTTCATCGGGTTCCTCGTTGGTCTGTCGGGAAGTCTTTGTTAGTCAGAAGCGATCTGCATTTCATCTAAATATGGCTCGAAATGATAGGGTAATATGGCCCCGGTCGCTTCACTCGATTGTGAGATGTTCTCTTCTTTGAAAACCGCTTCCGTGTCAGAATGGGTGTCAGAAAAATCCGAAAATCTTTGTTGTTCGTCTCCCATAGCAGGTGGCACAGCGTCTTCTCAATGGCGACTGTCCCAGTGTGACATCTGCAAATGACGTTACAGGCAATATGGCCACCACTGGGATGTTGAGTGAGACTTCCGCAACTTTGCGCATTAAGGACACGGTCTCTGCTCATTTTTTTTTCTCGCATAGACATTGAAATGAATATTATATGTACTTTTCATAACAATATCTATTTTACAATGTATATATGGATGTCAGTGGACCTATAAAACACTCCATGTATGTAACTCTGTAGAATCCTGGCTTGCCCATCCAGAAGCTGCAGGACATCCAAAGAGCTATGGAGCTGCTTTCCTGTCAGGGCCCAGCTAAGAGCATTGATGAGGCAGCCAAGCACAAGTACCAGTTCTGGGACACACAGCCGGTGCCCAAGTTAAGTAAGTGCACAGTAATTTCAGTCTGTCTTTTCATTAATCCCTGGCAGACTAAAGTAGTAAATAGTCAATGTCATCTTTAGGAAATGCAATGGAACCTCCAAAGTCAAACATCCCATAAGTGGTAAAATTTGGAGGTCAGCCAAAATTTTAGGGAAAAATATCTTCTCACTGTCAAAACCTGGAGCTCAAACTATCAACACGTGATGTCAGCAAAGGTCTGTTCTTTAATCCGGCCCACCGATTGTTTGCATTATCAAGACATTGATTTGAATTAAGACAAAACTTGGTCAAAATGTGTAGTAATTTTTCAATTTTTGACTTAGTTTGTCTAATTAATGGAATATTGCAAATAGTGAAATGAATCCTATTATTATTTATGTATGTAACAATTTTATATATTTGAAGTAACTGTTTAATTCAAATTCAATTTGAATCAAATGAATTGTTGTATTATTTTCTCAATATGTTGCTGCTGTGTTAGCAGATGAAGTGGTGACAGGCCATGGCCCGATCGAGGCCGACAAAGAAAATATTAGGCAGGAGCCATATTCCTTACCTCATGGCTTCATGTGGGACACTCTGGATCTCAGCAATGCTGATGTAGTGAGTACAGCTCAAATCTAAAATGCAAAAAATACATGGTTTAACAGGTCATAAAGCCATGGCGTGTTCCTTCTTTTTCAGCTTAAGGAGCTGTACACATTGTTAAATGAAAACTACGTACAGGACGACGATAACATGTTCAGATTTGATTACTCGCCAAGCTTCCTCAAATGGTAAACAAACCATTCTGCAACGCATGTAATGGGTAATGTGGGTCACTTTCAGAACGCCAAGTAAAAATGTAATTCATAGTTGAATTTAGTAACGCTACAACAGTTAACTCAACTGTCTAAAAATAGAATCAGTCAAAAAACAGTCAAACCAAAGATCAACAAAATAACACGATCCAAAGCAAATCTAGAATAATGAAGAAATTAAGTAAATGATCATCTATCAGTTTGGAAAGGGTTTACAAAAGCCATAACGAAAACATGGAACAGTATGGAACTTTCACAGGAGTGGCCAGCCAACAAAGATTACCCCAAGAAAACATCAACGACTCATCCAGAAGGCCACAAAGAAAGTCAGGACAACTTCTAAAGTACTGCAGGCCTCACACAACAATGAGGAAGAGACTCTACAAAAATAGCATCCCTCCAGTTCAAAAACAAATATAAAGGCTCATCATACTTTAGTCTTACTTTGCATCTCCTCAAATCATTCATAATGCAAGGCTGTTTACACTTGATTCATTAAAACAAAGTGAGGGCAATTGGCCTTCCTATTCAACTTCATAATTTGTCTTTGACTGGGGCAGGTGTGGTCTAATGCAGAAATATGTGTTTCAAGACAGCGCATGGGGATACTCATCAGCAACCAAACATCTTTTCATTGCTTGGTTCAATGGTTGGCTTCACTTTTAGCAGGACACATAGAAGAACATAGTTTGTAATTATAAAAAAGAAAATCATCAAGTGGAGATATAGTATAAAGTTATGATAGGAGATCATTGTGATGATGATGAATTCATATTCAACCCATTTTGCTTTCATAACACTTTTGAAACAAAACAGTTGAATTGCTTTAATTTGGCAGCCCAAGTATTCCTTTTCTTTCATTGTGGGCTCAAATTAGCACCTCTTTTCAGCGGGCATAACAAAGCGCTCCTTCCACCCTCCTCTTTCCAGTCTGTTCTTTTCACAAATAAGATAAGAAAATCAAGATAATTGATTTTGCACCAAAGACAATAGTTTGAATGCTCATTCAGATGATGCTGCTGATGATAAGCATGAACATTACAAACGGTCACAGAGCCACAGACTTTGAACCCCTGATGAACTTGATATGTTGTATTGCCTCACTTCACAATGCATGTAATTAAATGTATCTTTCATCTTTAACATGAAGCATATAGCCATTGCCTTTAGCGTCTTCTTGCTCCTCAGGGCTTTACGTCCGCCCGGCTGGTTACCTCAGTGGCACTGCGGAGTGAGAGTCTCTTCAAATAAGAAGCTTGTTGGTTTCATCAGTGCCATCCCGGCAGACATCTGCATTTATGACACGTGAGTATTCACAAGTGATCATCCATACTCACCGATATAATTCCCCCTTTCTCAAGATAATACTGTAGGTGATGTCAAAAATTCTCTGTCTTCTGCTGAGTTATTAAAATTTTATTTTTCAAATTGGTACCCTGGACATAAATTATTTTTATTTAGAGTATGACGTGTTTAATGGGGCGGCACGGTGCATCAGCTTGTAAAAGCGTTGGCCTCACAGTTCTGAGGACCCGGGTTCGATCCCGCCCCTGCCTGTGTGGAGTTTGCATGTTCTCCCCGTGCCTGCGTGGATTTTCTCCGGACACTACGGTTTCCTCCCACAACCCAAAAACATGCAACATGAATTTTTAAATAAAAAATTCCTAAATTGCCCCTAGGCGTGATCGTGAGTGTCGCTGTTTGTCTCTATGTGCCCTGCGATTGGCTGGCAACCAGTTCAGGGTGTACCCCGCCTCCTCCCTGTTGACAGCTGGGATAGGCTCCAGCACTCCCCATGACCCTCGTGAGGATAAGTGGCAAAGAAAATGGATGGATGGATATGTTTAATGGTAAATAAATATTTATATAACTTCAAATTAGATTGCCTGGTAAAATAGTTGAAAGAAAAGGTATGTGAACTATTTGGAATTAGATGTCTGAGTACATTTATCATAAAATGTAATGTAATCTTATCTTTATCTATGGCTCAAAGATGGGTGTGGTTGTTGGATCGGCCATCCTACAAAGTTGCCCGGTGTGGTTAGTGAACCAGCTGTCCTCGAAGGATCACCCAATTCAATGAGAAGAATGGCCTTAACAAACTGTTTTTCAGCAAGATGTGTGAAAGACAGGTTAGGGGCCTATCTCACTGTGGCCTCGAGATAAGATAGCAACCTCATGGTGACTCAAGGCACATCTGGTTTCGGAGATGTCTTTTGTTGACATCTCTTGGAGTCTGCTATGGCAAATATGGAGTGCCCAGGCCACAACCACTTCTGACCAAAAAGAACAAAGTCTTGTCTTTTGCAAAAAACAAAAAGGACAAAACATCTAAATGATTCCCAAGACTTTTGGGAGAAAGTGCATCTTTTTGTGTCTGTCTTCCTCATTAGAGGACTATACCTGTCTGTGCTGAGCACAGAACATGGGCACACAGCACACCCGTGCACAGACACAAGCAATATATACTAACTACCCCCAAGGAACACTCCCCCCACCCAGAAATGGGGACACTCCATATGTAAAATGTTAGAACTAACGAAGCTCGTTGCATTAAATGTGACATGTATTTAACAAATAACAGTCCACTTGATTTATTCAACCTATGCGGATTACCGTTACCTGGCTGACTGAGAAGCTACACAGACACTGTTCCTAATTTATCAGAAATTGTGGCCACTGAGTGTCTGTACGAAACACAGATTTCAAATGCTCAAATCTGCATTTCTGCTGCTCCAGGTTGAAGAGGATGGTAGAAATTAACTTCCTGTGTGTCCATAAGAAGTTACGCTCAAAGCGTGTAGCGCCGGTGCTCATCAGAGAAATCACGCGGCGGGTCAACCTAGAAGGAATATTCCAGGCTGTGTATACAGCAGGCGTCGTGCTGCCCAAACCGGTGTCCACGTGCAGGTAAACATTCATAACCTCTCAACACGACTTCTTTGAAATGGTCCAAAAATACAACCCCAATTCCAATGACATTGGTATATTGTGTAAAATATGAATAAGAACAGAATACAATTATTTGCAAATCCTTTTCGACCTATATACGATTGAATTCAGTACAAAAGACTGATTTAATGCTCAAACTAATGAATGTTTGTTTTTTTGCAAATATTTTCTCATTTTGAATTTCTTTCCAAAAAAATCTGGGACAGAGAAAACAAAATACTGGGAAAGTTGAAAAATGCTCAAAAAACACCTGTTTGGAAACACACTCCAGGTGAACAGGTTACTTGGAAACAGGTGTGTGTCATGATTCAGGTGTAAAAGGAGTATTCCCGAAATGAAGGGTTGTTCACAAGTAAGGGTGGAGTGAGGTTCACCACTGTGTGAACAACAGTTAGTAAATAACCCGAGACTTTAATAACAACTTTTCTCAATATACAATTTCAAGACATTTAGGGATTTCATAATCCATGGGACACAATATACAGCATCATTGTGGAAAAAATATTGCACGTGAGCTCAGGAACAGTTCGAAAAACGAGAGTTAACAAAGTTTGTCGCTACATCTACAAATACAAGTTAAAACTACCACTCAAAGGGAAAGGCATATGTCAACGCTGCTGGCTTCTCTTGCCCATCTCATCTTAGCTTATCTGATATGGGCTTACGCAAGTTGGAAAAGTGTGCTGTGATCTTACAAGTCTACATTTTGTATTCGGAAATTGTGTCCGCTGGGCCAAAGAGGAAAAGAATCATCCGGACTGTTATAAATGCAATGTTCATTAGCCTGCATTTGTGATGATAAGGGGTGTGTTAGTGCCCATGACAGGGGTCAGTTGCACATCTGTGAAGGCACCATTAATATGGAAAGGTTCAATCAGTTTTTGGAGCAACACATGCTGCCATCCAAGCAATATCTTTTTCTGGGACGTCCCTGCTTATTTCAGCAAGACAATAGCAATCTTGATCTTGATAATCTTCTGGATGTTAGAACAAAATGGCTTCTTGTTAAAAGAGTACTAGATTAGATTAGTAGTAGACTGGGCTGCCAGCAGTCCAAACCTGTGCGCCATTGAAATTTTGTGGTGAATTATTAAGCACAAAATATGGATAATGGAGAGCCCAGAGTGTTAGGAAAATAAAGTTGTACATAGAGCAAGAATGGGTTAGATTTCCACCTAAAACATTAACCATTAGTGTCCTCAGTTCCCAAATGCTCATTGAGTTTTTTTTAGGAATGGTAATACAGTGGTAAACATGCCTTTCTCCCGGCTTTTTGGAATCTGTTGCAGATATCAAATTAAAATGTTAAAAAATGAAACATTTGCAAAAAAAACCCCATTATATTCTGTGTTTACTTACATTTTACACAACGTTCCAACTTCATTGGAATTGGGGTTTGTATATACGTTATCCTTGTTTGGTTGCAAACCTAGCCACACGATAAGAAAGCCAGTGAAGTACTATACAGGAACAAGTTTTCTCTTGTATTTTGTGGTGCAGGTATTGGCATCGTTCTCTGAACCCCAGAAAGCTTGTGGAAGTCAAGTTCTCCCACCTGAGCAGAAACATGACCCTGCAAAGAACCATGAAACTCTACCGACTACCAGATGTAAAGCCTCCCTTCAGCCAACCGTCTCTTATGACTTATTTACTTCATGTAATCGGTCATCGTCCTTGCCGTAGAGCATCAAAACAGCGGGGCTGAGGCCAATGGAGCGGCATGACGTCCGGCAGGTGACCGACCTGCTGCAGAAGTACTTGAGACGGTTCCAGCTCGCGCCTTCTATGAACGACGAGGAGGTGGCTCACTGGTTCCTACCACAGGAAAACATCATAGACACATATGTCGTCGAGGTACCTGAAATACACTCATCGATGGAAAGAAGTTAGAGCATTTACTTTCCATATAAAAAGTCCACGTACCCCTTTTCAAAACCCAATAATAGTTTTAGACCATTAATTCAAATTGGTGTGTTTCTCATAAATGTTGAGACGACTGGCCATGAAATAGTTTGAGGATTTATTTGCAGCCAACTCTTTTCCATTCATATTTCAGTGTACTTGTAGAATATCAAATAAATGCTCAAAAGACCTTCTCAGCTGTTTGAGAATTTACTGGGATTCAAATATCCTAGTAGTGTTCTGAATTCCCTTACTAGTGAGGACCGAGGGTATTGTAGTACATGGACCTTAAACTGGATATTGAATAAATGCTTAAACAGCCTTTCATACTCATAGTTAAAGTATGCTCACCATCTTGAAGCTCCTCTTGTGTTCCGCAGGGTGCTGGTGGTGTATTGACTGACTTCGCTAGTTTCTACACTCTGCCTTCCACTGTGATGCATCACCCACTCCATAGGAGCTTGAAGGCCGCATACTCCTTTTACAATGTTCACACACAAACGCCGCTCCCGGATTTAATGAATGATGCCCTGATCCTTGCCAAAATGGTAATTTAGTATTCTGTGTTCGTGAGGTATTCCAACTTCCTCTCACACTACATAAACTGGCTTTTTCTGTTCTCTTAATATTCCTTAGATGTATGCGAATGTTAGGGGTTTGTTTTTCTTTTTTTTTACATCTATTTTTCCTGCAAACACTCTCACAGTTAAAATGTTGGCGGCTAGCACTAGGACGTTAGCAGCTGGGCAACTTTGGAGGCCTATTTTCCCCTCACATTTTTCAAAGTATATACAGTGCCTTGTGAAATTATTCGGCCCGCTTGAACTTTTCAACCTTTTGCCACATTTCAGGCTTCAAACATGAAGCTATACAATTTACATTTTTTGTCAAGAATCAACAAGCTGGACACAATCGTGAAGTGGAACGAAATTTTTGGCTATTTTATACTTTTCAACAAATAAAAACCTGAAAGGTGGGGCGTGCAATAATATTCGTCACCCTTGCGTTAATACTTTGTAGCACCACCTTTTCTGCAATTGACCCCTCCGTAGAAATTGCGTCATCCGCATCGCTGACCAATCAGAGGCCAGAGATCTGCATAAATGTTGGCGTCCGCCATTACCTCTGACAACGTTGCATGGTCCAGTATCGCTTTTGTTAGCGTTTTATCGCGTATTTGGGTTCTTTAAGAATAGATATGGTTAAGAGGTGTAGTCACGGACTTTGTAATAGTGACGACAGGTATCCTGAAATGCTAGTTGGTGGAGTTCAATTCGTACCCTATCCAAAACCGAAGACCCAGTACGAAAAATATCTTCGATGGATCAAACTTTGTGGAAGATCGTATGATCAACTGAATCCATCTAAAATCAACCGGAACAGATATGTTTGCACAAAGGTAAGCCCTACATTTGATTTTCAATACATGTCTCATATAAATGAATTAGCAGTTCTTCGCTTGCATAACATAGCTACGTGTGTAGGATTGACACACTTGATCTGTGTTGAGCAATATTTTGCGATGATCTGAGTGCACAAACGTGTCTCTTTGTTGCTGGCTAGCCAACCAAGATAAACCGGACTATGTTTGCACAAAGGTATGCCCTATATTTGATTTTCAATACATGTCTCATATAAATGAATTAGCAGTTCTTCGCTTGCATAACATAGCTACGTGTGAACGATTGACACACTTGATCTGTGTTGATCGCTATTTTGCGATGATCTGACTGCACAAACGTATCTCTGTTCGGCGGCTACCGAGCTAAGCTAAACCGGACTAGCGAGTCCTAAAAGCCTTCGACGTGCACCGAGACACCAAGACTGAAGGAAGGATGTTTGAGGAAACTATAAAGTAGTGATTGTCGTACTCGGTCGGGACTTACGTAGGTTCGGCACTAATTCAAGAATAATTATTGAGGGGAGCGCGTGACGTTACACAAAGAAAACGAGAGAAACAACTCGTAACTCAAGCCTCGCCTTCTTTTCCTTCATATGGCGGTTCACAAACGGCTATACAGATACACATACAGATTCTGCATACAAGTGTGATATGTAACACTAAAATATGAAACTGTCAATGACGAATTTGTCTTTGGGTTATAATATATTATATTATGTGGCTTCTCGGTCTTCCTCTGACTCTGGAAAGATCTCGCACTAATATCAATGGTTTCTCCGTCGATATGCATGTAAATACCATTGAAATACCCCTCGCTGAAATACTTGAAGCCCCGCTGTCTGCTTTTCAATGATATTTCACTATTCGCTAAGAATGCGAGTGAAAAATCAGCCGGTAAATCGGACAATTTTGCTCTAGTCTTTTCTTCCTGCGCCGCCATTTTTGCTAATTGTTTGTCTGAGGTTAGCACACGTGGGGTGACGTAACTTCAGGAGGCGTGGTTAAGTGCCCTGTACAGAGGGGTCAATTACAGCTCCAGCAACAAGTCGCTTGGGGAATGTCTCTTATCAGTTTTGCACATCAATAGACTGAAATTCTTGCCCATTCTTCCTCGCAAAACAGCTCGAGCTCAGTGAGGTTGGATGAAGAGAGTTTGTGAACAGCAGTCTTCAGCTCTGCCCACAGATTCTCGATTGGATTCAGGTCTGGACTTTGACTCGGCCATTATAACACCTAGATACGTTTATTTGTGAACCATTCCATTGTAGATTTGGCTTTATGTTTTGGATCATTGTCGTCTTGGAAGATAAATCTCCATCCCAGTCTCAGGTCTTTTGCAGACTCCAACAGGTTTTCTTCCAGAGTGGTTCTGTATTTGGCTCCTTTCATCTTTCCATCAATTTTAACCATCTTCCCTGTCCCAGTTGAAGAAAACCAGGCCCAAACCATGAGGCTGTGTTCAGGGTCATGAGCTGTGTTGCTTTTAAGGCCAACATATTGTTTTGCATTGTAGCCAAAAAGTTGGATTTTGGTTTCATCTGACCACAGCACCTTCTTCCACATGTTTGGTGTGTCTCCCTGGCGGCTTGTGGCAAACTTAAAACCAGACTTTTAATGGATATCTTTGAGAAATGGCTTTCTTTTTGCCACTCTTCCATAAAGGCCAGACTTGTGCAATGTACGACTAATTAATGTCCTATGGCCAGACTCTCCCACCTCAGTTGTAGATCTCTGCAGTTCACCCAGAGTGATCACCGGCCTCTTGGCTGCATCTCTGATCAGTCTTCTCCTTGTTCAAGGTGAAAGTTTCGAGGGACAGCCGGGTCTTGGTAGATTTGCAGTGGTCTGAAACTCCTTCCATTTCAATATGATTGCTTGCACAGTTCTCCTTGAGATGTTTAAATTCTGGGAAATCTTTATGTATCCAAATCCGGCTTTAAACTTCTCCACAACAGTATCTCGAACCTGCCTGGTGTGTACCTTGGTCTTCATGATGCGCTCTGCACTTTAAACAAAACCCTGAGACTATCACAGAGCAGGTGCATTTATACAGAGACTTGATTACACACAGGTGGAGTCTATTTATCATCATCAGTCAACATTGGATCATTCAGAGATCCTCACAGAACCTCTGGAGTGAGTTTGCTGCACTGAAAGGAAAGGTGCAGAATAATATTGCACGCCCCACTTTTCAGGTTTTTAATTGTTAAAAAAGTTTTAAATATCCATAAATTTCATTCCACTTCACGATTGTGTCCCACTCATTGTTGATTCTTGACAAAAAAAAATAATTTTATATCTTTGTTTGAAGCCTGAAATGTGGTGAGAGGTTGAAAAGATCAAGGGGGGCAAATACTTTCACAAGGCACTGTATAGGAGATGCAATGTTTTTGCAATGTGGGAGGAAGCTGGAGTACCCTGAGAAAACCCATGCAAGCAAGGAAAACACTTCAAACAGGAATCCTAGGGTACAAACTTAAACTGTTTGCCACATTGCTAACCGCTATTACCATGCTGCCTTGCAGCCTTAAAAGCTGTATCTGAAATAAATAAGAACATTAAAGATCAACTGACAGCGATATATACATTTTAAAATAGACATTGTCATGAAAACTACATATATTATTATTCACTTCAATGTTTATGTGCAGTGGGGGTCAGATAGCCTGCAATATCATTTGCAGATGTCACACTGGGATAGTCACCATTGAAAACACGCTGTATGAAGTGGGAAGAGCGAATCCATCCTCCCAAGTGTTCGAGGAAAATAGGTATAAGCCAACATAAACACTCGACCCGGCTACTGCAAAAAAACGTCACTTCCTGGTTCTTCTCCAACACAAATTCCTCGAGAGGATTTTCATGGCGGGAGATGCAAACATCATGTGTGGTGAAAAAACAAATGGGTCCATTCCGGCCACCTTTTATTATCAAATTAAAAACATACTAAAAATTATGCTTTACGTGTCAGTTGACCTTCAATGTCTGCTCGACTTGAACTAGATAACTTGAGCGGCCTAAAAATCCATGGACTCCAGAAGTCTGCAGAACTTCCATCTGTCCATTTTCTGAGTTGCTTTTCCCCACAAGTGTCAGGGGAGTGGTGGAGCCCATCCCATCCCAGCCGTCATCACACAGGAGGTGCAGGGGCCCCATGAACTGGTTGCCAGCCAATCGCAGGGCACATAGCAACAAACAACCATTCACAATCACACCTAGGTGCAATTTAGAGTCTCAATGAATGCATGTGTTTGGAATGTGGGAGGAAACCGGAATGCTGGGAGAAAACCCACACAGGCATGGGGAAAGTCCAAACGAACAAGCATGCAAACAAGCAAACGCCACAGAGGCGGGGCCGGGATTTGAACCCCAGTCCTCAGAACTGTGTGGCAGAGGCTCTCACCAGTTGTTCCACTCTTTCCCCTCTCCAGAACTTCAACAGGGGAATAAATCTCAACCCTCACAGTAGTTGTATTTATATTTCATAACAGAAAGGCTTTGACGTGTTCAATGCCTTGGATCTAATGGAGAATAAAGTCTTTCTGGAGAAGCTCAAATTTGGTATAGGAGATGGAAATCTGCAGTATTACCTCTACAACTGGAAATGTCCACCTACGGATGCTGATAAGGTCAGTGAGCAGGATTTGAGTTTTGATTTTTTTTTTTAAAGAAAAAAAAAAACAATTGACTGATTAAAAAATGCAAATTTATCTTCCAGGTTGGTCTGGTCCTTCAGTAGCCCCATGCTACAGAAACACATGCACAAACGCATACATTCACACATACAATGAGGACACAAAATCTGGCAGACACCCCTGCACACAGGTCTCCTGAGACAGACTGCTGTTGGAAAGCAACCATTTGACCAGGAAGATTTTTTTTTCCAAGTGCATTTTTTTCATCTCACCTGAAGGTGAAAAAAGTATTAAAAAAAAAAAAAACTGTTGAGCTCCTCAACATTCTGAATGTGAATGTCATGTTATGCCTGAGACGTCTGCTCACATTTAAAACAAACCAGTTTGGTGTTCAGATCACCGGCATGCCCTCAATGTCATATGTAAGTAAATAAGGTGAGTAATGAGCAAGTTTTTCTCATTTTTGAAAGTTATGTTGTCCTTAAATACTACTGCACCTCACCAGTGAATAGTGAACAATTTGAGATAAGTGACTTTCATTACAACTACATTGGTGGGATTTTTTTTTTTAAATGTAAACCCAAATAATTGTTGAAAAAGCAGGGCTAGATGTGTTTGGGGTTGTTTTAGTTTCCCCCGAAAAACCCATTTTAAAGGAATTAGGTGGGGAGAAAAAAAATCATCAGATTGGTGAAATTGCAGTTGCTTAACTGTGAGCGTGCAGGGTTTCCACTGTATACCATTCCTCTGCTACGTACTTTATTATTTCTTGGTACATACACACTTCTACACTGTCATACAGTTATTAAACCAACAGGTGCATTTACTTTTTTCTTTTTTTAAATGAAAAGTCAAGTTACCTTTACAGCATGATGTCATGCACTCAGTTGAGAACTCATCTGTTTTTTTTATGTATAAAGAATGTATTACATCAATGAAGCACATTTTTTTTCAGTTTAGAAAAGGTCTAATGTGTGAAAGTGAGCTGCTGCAATGTTACAACGGTCTAGTATTAAACTTGCCATTAATGCTAAACCCTCCGACCTGCCTTCCATTCTAAACTAAATGAATAACGTTAATTAACCTCAGTGGAATTACAAATCACCATAGTATTTGCCACAAACAAAAAAAAAATGTGGAACTTAGACTGCACCATAACCTTCTCTAAACGTTTAAATATACATGCAGAACTGTTCAATATTGCAGATCTCTTTGCACAGCTTGTTCTCTAAACAAGGAGACAAATGTCAAAATTCACAAGTGTTTCATCCATGAATGAACCCAGTGCTTTTCTGTGACTCTTCCAGTGGTGCATTACAACATAATGTTGAGACTAAAACTGGAGGTTGACCGGAAGAGGACCAGTACTTTTTTCCTGGTTCAATTAGAGTTGGTATTCAAACTTTACTTTTCATCATGTTGCCATCATTAGACCAAGACTACACCTAACATTTGATCAACAGTACCTCACTATTACAAAGCTTCCAACAAAGAGGAGCAACTGAGCTTGGAGTCATCAGCAAATTGCAAAAGTAAGACTAGTAGAGTCACAGAAAGGCATGGAGATGAACATCCTTGGAGATTTTCATGGCTCAAATACTTGTGAATGTTGCCATTCAGTTTTTTGTTAGAAAACGGGATTTTGAAAAAAAAAAAAAAGTACTGAACCATTACAGATTAAATGTGCAGAACGTTAAGTTAGGCTTGCCTGTAAAGGTTTTCGTGCATTTTAGTCTTAAAATTTCTCCGAAAACCCCAATACTCCAACCTTATTGTGAATAGTGTTTATCATTTCATACATTTAATACAGCCCCTGAGGACTTTATTAAAAACTACACGTGGTTTAAAACATCAATTTTACATCTTTTTCCATCCACATTCAGGATTTCATCACGTGGGCAAATAAAGCACCACCAGTTGAAAACAACGATTTCTGAGCCGGCACCAAGTGTAGAGAGAAAACCAGTAAACAACAACAAAAAAGCAAATTTGTTCTTCCTGTTGTGGTTGGGACAATATAGAGTCTCATGGCAAAATCAGCATTTAGTTGTTCCGTCCGGGAATAAGCTTATTGAAAGCATTTCATTTTGGGGGGCATTTCATATGTATAAATAAGCTGTCAATCACCTTACCTGTTGAATGATTCCTTTCAGAGAGAATTATTGGAATTTTTGAGGGGAAGGGGCTACGTGTTTGATATTTGGGGCTTGTTTTTGACGTCTTCATCCCAGTACGTTGTATTTACTTTCTACTCATACTGTGTCTGAAACAAGTCTACTGTATTTTTTCGGAGTTGTGTTGTGCAGCTAAATGCATGGGAAAAGTACTATTGAGAATTGGTCTTGTGACAGTTTTCTGAAGTCCAAATCGGGCAACCAGAGAACTGATATGACTGAGTGCATCTTGCTGTTTTATTTTAAAGTGAGCGTCCTCTGTTGTTCGGTCCTCACATTTGAGATGTCTCCTTTTTCTGCTTTTTGTCTCTTCCCTTTATTACACATGAAGAAAGCACAGTCTGCTTGAGTTAGAGCTCTTT